>NC_089635.1:2142327-2856437 GCF_039881205.1 Euwallacea similis | reverse complement strand
TCTAACCTGAACTAACCTGAACTAACCTGAACTAACCTGAACTAACCTGAACTAACCTGAACTAACCTGAACTAACCTGAACTAACCTGAACTAACCTGAACTAACCTGAACTAACCTGAACTAACCTGAACTAACCTGAACTAACCTGAACTAACCTGAACTAACCTGAACTAACCTGAACTAACCTGAACTAACCTGAACTAACCTGAACTAACCTGAACTAACCTGAACTAACCTGAACTAACCTGAACTAACCTGAACTAACCTGAACTAACCTGAACTAACCTGAACTAACCTGAACTAACCTGAACTAACCTGAACTAACCTGAACTAACCTGAACTAACCTGAACTAACCTGAACTAACCTGAACTAACCTGAACTAACCTGAACTAACCTGAACTAACCTGAACTAACCTGAACTAACCTGAACTAACCTGAACTAACCTGAACTAACCTGAACTAACCTGAACTAACCTGAACTAACCTGAACTAACCTGAACTAACCTGAACTAACCTGAACTAACCTGAACTAACCTGAACTAACCTGAACTAACCTGAACTAACCTGAACTAACCTGAACTAACCTGAACTAACCTGAACTAACCTGAACTAACCTGAACTAACCTGAACTAACCTGAACTAACCTGAACTAACCTGAACTAACCTGAACTAACCTGAACTAACCTGAACTAACCTGAACTAACCTGAACTAACCTGAACTAACCTGAACTAACCTGAACTAACCTGAACTAACCTGAACTAACCTGAACTAACCTGAACTAACCTGAACTAACCTGAACTAACCTGAACTAACCTGAACTAACCTGAACTAACCTGAACTAACCTGAACTAACCTGAACTAACCTGAACTAACCTGAACTAACCTGAACTAACCTGAACTAACCTGAACTAACCTGAACTAACCTGAACTAACCTGAACTAACCTGAACTAACCTGAACTAACCTGAACTAACCTGAACTAACCTGAACTAACCTGAACTAACCTGAACTAACCTGAACTAACCTGAACTAACCTGAACTAACCTGAACTAACCTGAACTAACCTGAACTAACCTGAACTAACCTGAACTAACCTGAACTAACCTGAACTAACCTGAACTAACCTGAACTAACCTGAACTAACCTGAACTAACCTGAACTAACCTGAACTAACCTGAACTAACCTGAACTAACCTGAACTAACCTGAACTAACCTGAACTAACCTGAACTAACCTGAACTAACCTGAACTAACCTGAACTAACCTGAACTAACCTGAACTAACCTGAACTAACCTGAACTAACCTGAACTAACCTGAACTAACCTGAACTAACCTGAACTAACCTGAACTAACCTGAACTAACCTGAACTAACCTGAACTAACCTGAACTAACCTGAACTAACCTGAACTAACCTGAACTAACCTGAACTAACCTGAACTAACCTGAACTAACCTGAACTAACCTGAACTAACCTGAACTAACCTGAACTAACCTGAACTAACCTGAACTAACCTGAACTAACCTGAACTAACCTGAACTAACCTGAACTAACCTGAACTAACCTGAACTAACCTGAACTAACCTGAACTAACCTGAACTAACCTGAACTAACCTGAACTAACCTGAACTAACCTGAACTAACCTGAACTAACCTGAACTAACCTGAACTAACCTGAACTAACCTGAACTAACCTGAACTAACCTGAACTAACCTGAACTAACCTGAACTAACCTGAACTAACCTGAACTAACCTGAACTAACCTGAACTAACCTGAACTAACCTGAACTAACCTGAACTAACCTGAACTAACCTGAACTAACCTGAACTAACCTGAACTAACCTGAACTAACCTGAACTAACCTGAACTAACCTGAACTAACCTGAACTAACCTGAACTAACCTGAACTAACCTGAACTAACCTGAACTAACCTGAACTAACCTGAACTAACCTGAACTAACCTGAACTAACCTGAACTAACCTGAACTAACCTGAACTAACCTGAACTAACCTGAACTAACCTGAACTAACCTGAACTAACCTGAACTAACCTGAACTAACCTGAACTAACCTGAACTAACCTGAACTAACCTGAACTAACCTGAACTAACCTGAACTAACCTGAACTAACCTGAACTAACCTGAACTAACCTGAACTAACCTGAACTAACCTGAACTAACCTGAACTAACCTGAACTAACCTGAACTAACCTGAACTAACCTGAACTAACCTGAACTAACCTGAACTAACCTGAACTAACCTGAACTAACCTGAACTAACCTGAACTAACCTGAACTAACCTGAACTAACCTGAACTAACCTGAACTAACCTGAACTAACCTGAACTAACCTGAACTAACCTGAACTAACCTGAACTAACCTGAACTAACCTGAACTAACCTGAACTAACCTGAACTAACCTGAACTAACCTGAACTAACCTGAACTAACCTGAACTAACCTGAACTAACCTGAACTAACCTGAACTAACCTGAACTAACCTGAACTAACCTGAACTAACCTGAACTAACCTGAACTAACCTGAACTAACCTGAACTAACCTGAACTAACCTGAACTAACCTGAACTAACCTGAACTAACCTGAACTAACCTGAACTAACCTGAACTAACCTGAACTAACCTGAACTAACCTGAACTAACCTGAACTAACCTGAACTAACCTGAACTAACCTGAACTAACCTGAACTAACCTGAACTAACCTGAACTAACCTGAACTAACCTGAACTAACCTGAACTAACCTGAACTAACCTGAACTAACCTGAACTAACCTGAACTAACCTGAACTAACCTGAACTAACCTGAACTAACCTGAACTAACCTGAACTAACCTGAACTAACCTGAACTAACCTGAACTAACCTGAACTAACCTGAACTAACCTGAACTAACCTGAACTAACCTGAACTAACCTGAACTAACCTGAACTAACCTGAACTAACCTGAACTAACCTGAACTAACCTGAACTAACCTGAACTAACCTGAACTAACCTGAACTAACCTGAACTAACCTGAACTAACCTGAACTAACCTGAACTAACCTGAACTAACCTGAACTAACCTGAACTAACCTGAACTAACCTGAACTAACCTGAACTAACCTGAACTAACCTGAACTAACCTGAACTAACCTGAACTAACCTGAACTAACCTGAACTAACCTGAACTAACCTGAACTAACCTGAACTAACCTGAACTAACCTGAACTAACCTGAACTAACCTGAACTAACCTGAACTAACCTGAACTAACCTGAACTAACCTGAACTAACCTGAACTAACCTGAACTAACCTGAACTAACCTGAACTAACCTGAACTAACCTGAACTAACCTGAACTAACCTGAACTAACCTGAACTAACCTGAACTAACCTGAACTAACCTGAACTAACCTGAACTAACCTGAACTAACCTGAACTAACCTGAACTAACCTGAACTAACCTGAACTAACCTGAACTAACCTGAACTAACCTGAACTAACCTGAACTAACCTGAACTAACCTGAACTAACCTGAACTAACCTGAACTAACCTGAACTAACCTGAACTAACCTGAACTAACCTGAACTAACCTGAACTAACCTGAACTAACCTGAACTAACCTGAACTAACCTGAACTAACCTGAACTAACCTGAACTAACCTGAACTAACCTGAACTAACCTGAACTAACCTGAACTAACCTGAACTAACCTGAACTAACCTGAACTAACCTGAACTAACCTGAACTAACCTGAACTAACCTGAACTAACCTGAACTAACCTGAACTAACCTGAACTAACCTGAACTAACCTGAACTAACCTGAACTAACCTGAACTAACCTGAACTAACCTGAACTAACCTGAACTAACCTGAACTAACCTGAACTAACCTGAACTAACCTGAACTAACCTGAACTAACCTGAACTAACCTGAACTAACCTGAACTAACCTGAACTAACCTGAACTAACCTGAACTAACCTGAACTAACCTGAACTAACCTGAACTAACCTGAACTAACCTGAACTAACCTGAACTAACCTGAACTAACCTGAACTAACCTGAACTAACCTGAACTAACCTGAACTAACCTGAACTAACCTGAACTAACCTGAACTAACCTGAACTAACCTGAACTAACCTGAACTAACCTGAACTAACCTGAACTAACCTGAACTAACCTGAACTAACCTGAACTAACCTGAACTAACCTGAACTAACCTGAACTAACCTGAACTAACCTGAACTAACCTGAACTAACCTGAACTAACCTGAACTAACCTGAACTAACCTGAACTAACCTGAACTAACCTGAACTAACCTGAACTAACCTGAACTAACCTGAACTAACCTGAACTAACCTGAACTAACCTGAACTAACCTGAACTAACCTGAACTAACCTGAACTAACCTGAACTAACCTGAACTAACCTGAACTAACCTGAACTAACCTGAACTAACCTGAACTAACCTGAACTAACCTGAACTAACCTGAACTAACCTGAACTAACCTGAACTAACCTGAACTAACCTGAACTAACCTGAACTAACCTGAACTAACCTGAACTAACCTGAACTAACCTGAACTAACCTGAACTAACCTGAACTAACCTGAACTAACCTGAACTAACCTGAACTAACCTGAACTAACCTGAACTAACCTGAACTAACCTGAACTAACCTGAACTAACCTGAACTAACCTGAACTAACCTGAACTAACCTGAACTAACCTGAACTAACCTGAACTAACCTGAACTAACCTGAACTAACCTGAACTAACCTGAACTAACCTGAACTAACCTGAACTAACCTGAACTAACCTGAACT
This sequence comes from Euwallacea similis, assembly GCF_039881205.1. Lineage (NCBI taxonomy): Eukaryota > Metazoa > Arthropoda > Insecta > Coleoptera > Curculionidae > Euwallacea > Euwallacea similis. Next base: position 2,851,604 of record NC_089635.1, on the reverse strand, counting down.
AACCTGAACTAACCTGAACTAACCTGAACTAACCTGAACTAACCTGAACTAACCTGAACTAACCTGAACTAACCTGAACTAACCTGAACTAACCTGAACTAACCTGAACTAACCTGAACTAACCTGAACTAACCTGAACTAACCTGAACTAACCTGAACTAACCTGAACTAACCTGAACTAACCTGAACTAACCTGAACTAACCTGAACTAACCTGAACTAACCTGAACTAACCTGAACTAACCTGAACTAACCTGAACTAACCTGAACTAACCTGAACTAACCTGAACTAACCTGAACTAACCTGAACTAACCTGAACTAACCTGAACTAACCTGAACTAACCTGAACTAACCTGAACTAACCTGAACTAACCTGAACTAACCTGAACTAACCTGAACTAACCTGAACTAACCTGAACTAACCTGAACTAACCTGAACTAACCTGAACTAACCTGAACTAACCTGAACTAACCTGAACTAACCTGAACTAACCTGAACTAACCTGAACTAACCTGAACTAACCTGAACTAACCTGAACTAACCTGAACTAACCTGAACTAACCTGAACTAACCTGAACTAACCTGAACTAACCTGAACTAACCTGAACTAACCTGAACTAACCTGAACTAACCTGAACTAACCTGAACTAACCTGAACTAACCTGAACTAACCTGAACTAACCTGAACTAACCTGAACTAACCTGAACTAACCTGAACTAACCTGAACTAACCTGAACTAACCTGAACTAACCTGAACTAACCTGAACTAACCTGAACTAACCTGAACTAACCTGAACTAACCTGAACTAACCTGAACTAACCTGAACTAACCTGAACTAACCTGAACTAACCTGAACTAACCTGAACTAACCTGAACTAACCTGAACTAACCTGAACTAACCTGAACTAACCTGAACTAACCTGAACTAACCTGAACTAACCTGAACTAACCTGAACTAACCTGAACTAACCTGAACTAACCTGAACTAACCTGAACTAACCTGAACTAACCTGAACTAACCTGAACTAACCTGAACTAACCTGAACTAACCTGAACTAACCTGAACTAATCCTTTATATGATACCGAAATATGTTGTTAAAAACACTAGAAAACCACTATGAAATTACTTGAAAACCCGAGAAGTATCTCTGAAAATAGGAACAAACCCGAGAGAATCCTACAAAATATCCTAATTCTTTATAAAAATACTCTATGATGTTGTTAAAAACACTAGAAAACTACCATGAAATTCCTAGAAAACCCGAGAAGTATCTCTGAAACTACCATGAAATTCCTAGAAAACCCGAGAAGTATCTCTAGAATCAGTAACAAACCCGAGAGAATACTACAAAATATCCTAATTCTTTATGAAACACTCTCAAGTTGTATCTAAAACACTAGAAAACTACTTTGAAAGTATGAGAAAACCCGAGAAGTATCTCTAGAATCAGTAACAAACCCGAGAGAATTCTACAAAATATCCTAATTCTTTATGAAATACTCTCAAGTTGTATCAGAAACACTAGAAAACTACTTTGAAAGTATGAGAAAACCCGAGAAGTATCTCTAGAATCAGTAACAAACCCGAGAGAATACTACAAAATATCCTAATTCTTTATAAAAATACTCTATGATGTTGTTAAAAACACTAGAAAACTACTCTGAAATTACTAGAAAACTCGAAAAGTGTCTTAAGTATCCTAACAAACCCGAGAGAATCGTATAAAGTAAAGAAACACCGAAAAGTATCTAAATTTACGAAGTTTATACTCGGTTAGTTCAGATCTCCTTTGTCATTCTTTTAAAAAACAAGAAAAAGTGAAAAGTATCTCAATATCCTAACACACCCGAGAGAAGCATAGAATAGTACAAGAAATATACGAAGAAACAGAAAAGTTGTTTGTACCCGGTTAGTTCAGATCTCCTTTGTCATTTTCAGAAACAAGAAAAGTAGGAAATTATGAAAATATAAGCAAACTCGAGAAAATCTACAAAATCCTAGAAAAGTACAAAGAAACACAAAAGTGTCTAAATCCGAAATAATCTCAATATCCTAACACACCCGAGAGAAGCATAGAAAAGTACAAGAAATATACGAAGAAAGAGAAAAGTTGTTTGTACTCGGTTAGTTCAGATCTCCTTTGTCCTTTTAAGAAACAAGAAAATATAAGCACACCCGAGAGAATCCTAGAAAAGTACAAGAAACACACAAAAGTGTCTTAATCCGAAATAATCTCTAATGTACCAAGTTTCTAAAATTACCAAGAAACACAGAAAAGAGTCCCTTAGTTCAGGTCTCCTTTGTTATTTTTTAAGAAACACAAGAAATGTAGAAGTATCTAAATATCCTCATCCTTTATGAAACACTCTAAAGTTGTATGAAAACACAGTTAAAACTACTTTGAAAATACTAGCAAACCCGAGAAGTTACTAGAAAAAGTAATAAAAGTATCCCAAAATCGTTACAATTCCGAGAGACTTACTAGAAAAATGTTAAATAATCCCTCAAAAATCTCAGAAACTAGAAAATGTTCAAGTCTCTACGAATCACACACCGAAAAGTATCTCAAATTTCCTAGAAGCTCGAAAAAGTATGTTACAGTCGGTTAGTCTTGTTCTTTAAGAAAAATGTCAAAATCCGAAATAGTCTACGAATCATAGCAAACTACAAGAAATATACAAAAGTACCTAAATCTACGAAGAAACAGAAAAAGTGTTTGTACTCGGTTAGTTCAGATCTCCCTTGTTCTATAAGAAACGCTAGAAAAGGGAAAAGTGAAAAGTGTGTCTTAATATCCTAGCAAACCCGAGAGAAGCATAGAAAAGTACGAAAATATCCTAATCCTTCTAAAATAATTCAAAATGTCAAAATTCTAGAAGAATACGAGAAACGTACAAAAGCATCTAAATTTACGAAGTTTGTACGCGGTTAGTTCGGATCTCCTTTGTCTTATAAGAAATAAGCCCTACGAATCATACGTAAACATCCTAAGCCACTCGAAATTATCTCTCAAAATCAGTCATAGAAGAATATAAGAAACACCGAAAAGTACAAAGTTACTAAAAAAGTATATACTCGGTTAGTTCAGATCTCTCTTGTTCTATAAGAAACACTAAGAAAGAGTGAAAAGTATCTAAATTCACGAAGTTTAGTTCATAGGAAACCGTGAAAATATAAGCAAATCCTACAAAATATCCTAATCCTTTATGAAATACCTAAATATGTTGTGATGAAAACACTAGAAAAAATAAGAAATAGTCTCTCGTAATCTAAGCAAACCCGAGAGACTTACTAGAAAAGGGAAAAAAGTCTCCACGGATCGTAAGAATCTAAGAAACACAGTAAAGTATCTCGATTCGTCAAGAAAGTGTTATAAGAATCCTAGCTAACTTGAGAAATATACTAGAAGACGTAAAAAAAAGTACAAAGACGCATAAAAATATCCTAATTCGTAATAATCCGACACCGAAGTTCTAAGAAACACTAGAAATACCCAAATCCTACTCGAAATATATAAAATCATAGCAAATCCGAGAGACGCCAGAAAAAGTAAAAAAAAAGTCTACGAATCCTAGCTAACACAGGAAAATCATACGAAAGTATCTAAATTTACGAAGAAAGAAAGAGTGTTTATAATCGGTTAGTACCGGTTAGTTTTGTTCTTTAAGAAAAAATGTCAAAAACAGTCAAGTATCTAATTATCCTAGCAAGTCCTAGAAAAGTACGAGGAAACACAAAAGTATCCTAATCCTTCAAGAAATACTAAATCATGTTGTTAAAAATCACTAGAAAACTCGACAAGTCTCTCAAAATCAGTACAAACCCGAGAGAGAGAGAAGCATAGAAAAGTACAAGAAATCTACAAAAAATCAAGTGTCTATACTCGGTTAGTTTAGGTCTCCTTTGTTGTCTTAATCCGAAATGATCTCTAAATATCCTAGCTAACGCGAAGTCATATAAAAGCACAAAGAATGTACGAAGTATCCTAAATCCTTTTTCTAGTTTATACTCGGTTAGTTCAGATTTCTCTTTAGTCTTTAAGAAACATAAAAAAAAAATCCTATCAGAATACAAGAAACATACAAAAGTGTCTAAATCTACGAAGTTACAGAAAAGTTGTTTTTACTCGATTAGTTCAGATCTCTCTTTAGTCTTTAAGAAAACACAAGAAATGTAAAAGTCTCCACGAATCGTTACAAATCCAAGAAAAGCACAAAAATGTCTAAAAGTACAGTTACTCAAAGAAATATCTCAAATTACAAAAAAGTGTTTGTACTCGGTTAGTTCGGATCTCCTTTGTCATTTTTTAAAAAACACTAGGAAAGTGAAAAGTATCTCAATATCCTAGCAAATCCGATCGAAAGTTCCGTAAAGTACACTAGAAATCCTAGAAAACTACTCTAATTATATGAGGAAACACGAAAAGTATCAGTACAATCCTGACAAGTTACTGGAAAAAGTGAATAAAGTATCCAAGTCACTAAGAAACACAGAAAAAGAGTTCTTTTCTTCGTTATCGGTTAGTGTCGTCCTTTAAGAAAATACGAGAAATGTCGAAAATAATGTGTGATCGTGTAAAATCCACAAGATAATAATAAGTATAAGTTTCTGTAAAATAATAGAAAACACGAAAGTATCTCAAATCACACAAAAGAGTTCTTTCTTTTGTTTATAATCGGTTAGTTTAGGTCTCCTTTGTCATATTTAAGAAACACAAAAAATGTCCAAGTATCTAAATATCCTAATCCTGTATAATCCGACTCTGAAGTTATAAGAAACGCTCGAAAGAGTCATAATTTACTAAAATACAAGAAAAGACAAAAAGTATCTAATCCTAGAAATTCCTAAAAGTACGAAGAAAAGCGTCTAAAATTACAAAAGTGCAAGTTTCTGTAAATTCCTAGAAATATAATTAAGTATCCCAATTACTAAAAATCACGAAAATGTACTATTTATCGAAAATTATAAAAATCTCTAAAAAAAACGAAAAGTATCTAAATTTACGAAGATACCGAAAAAAGTCGTTTATACTCGGTTAGTTCAGATTTCCCTTGTTCTATAAAAAGCACAAGAAATCTAGAAATATCTAAGAATCCTAGGAAACACAAGAAATGTGAAAAAGTATGCAAATATCCCATAATACAAGAAACTTCACAAAGTGTCTAATTTTAAATAAAGACGAAAAAGTATGTTTTAGTCGGTTAGGTTTGCTAGTCTTATAAATGCACAAAGAATCAAAAATAGTGTTTATCGTCGGTTAGTATAGATCTCGCGTGTTCTATAAGAAATCCAAATATCCTAGCTGACACGTAAAATGCAATAAAAGCATCTAAATTACTAAGAATCCGAGAAATCACATAAAAGTACTAAATCACGAAGAAGCACTGAAAAGTATCTCAATTCATTAAGTACTCTAAGAATTGTAGCAAATCCAAGAAATATCTAATTATCCCATAAAAGTACAAATATACTAAAGTATCTTAATCCTTCTAAAATCCAAAGAAAGTCTTGTCTTGTAAAGTTACTCTAGAAATTCAAAATATTCGAAGAATCACAGCAAATCCATCAAGTCCCATAAGAGCACAAATGTAGTCACTCGAAAAAGTATCCTAAATCACGAAGAAGCACTGAAAATGTCTAAAATCACTCATCACAAGAAATGTCACAGTCCCTAAGAATCTTAATAAATCCGTAAGTTCCTCGAAACACAGAAAAGTATAGAAGTAGTCGGAAGCTGTGAAATCCCCAAGGAATTCAAAAAGTTCTCTCTTTTATTTTAGTTCCGGTTAGTTAGGGTTTCTTTTGTTCTATAAGAAATCACACGAAATGTCGAAAAGTATCTAATTCTAGAAATCCTTAAAAAATATCAAAAGTTACAAAAGTGCAAGTTTCTATAAATTCCTAGAAATATAAAAAAGTATCCAAATTTACTAAGAATCACGAAAATACATCCTTTTGTTTTTAGTTCCGGTTAGTACGGGTTTATTTCGTCTCTAGTAGAAATAATCAAAAATGTGTCTAATTGAAGAAATCCTTAAAAAGTGCAAGTTTCTGTTAATTCCTAGAAATATAAGAAAGCGTCTAAATATCCTAGCAAATCCGAAAATCATCTCGATTACTAAGAATCACGAAAATGTACAAATAGTCGAAAAGGATCTAAATTTACGAAGAATCGTAGAAATGCCAAAAGTACCGTAAAATCCCTAAAAGTCTCAAAAATTACTAAGTTTTTAAAAGTACGAAGAATCATAGGAAATGTCTAAAGTGCTATAAAATTCCTAAATCTATAAGAAGTGTGAAGAATCCTAGAAAAGTGTTGTTTTAGTTAGTTAGTTCGGGTTTCCTTTGTCTCTTCAAAATTACAAAAAGTGGAAATCATAGAATATATCTAAAAAGTACCGTGAAAAGCACAGTTATCCGAAAAGTCGTTTATAATCGGTTAGTACGGATCTCCTTTGTTCTTTAAGAAATCACACGAAAAGTAGAAAAAAGTCCAAAAAGTTCAAGTTCCTATCAAAATCATACAAAATGCAAAAAGAGTCTAATTCTAGAAATCCTTAAAAAGTACAAAGTTCCCATGAATCCTACAAAATCCATATAAATTGCAGAAAGTTCAAATCTCTGTAAAATGTCCAAATCATAGTAAATTCCTAAAATCACAGAAAAGTATCCTTTTGTTACTAGTCCGGTTAGTTTCGTTTCTTTTCAAAATACGCAAATAGTGTCTAATCCTAGCTAAATCGACAAAGTGTGAAAAATGTTACAATCTATGAAAAGTACAAAAAATGACAAAGTTACTATAAAATCCCTAAATGTGAGAAGTTACTACAATTATGAAGAATCATAAGAAATGTCTAAATACTGTAAAATCCCTAAAAATCCCAATACTTCCAAATTTATAAGAAGGGTGAAGAATCCTAGAAAATCATCAAGTTACTCGAAAAGTGTTGTTAGTTATGTTTCCCTTCTTTTCTTTTAAAACTTCCAAATTCGTCTCTTCTCCCTTCTTCTCAAGAATAGTCGATTAGTTAAGGTTTCCTATGTTCTTATAAAATCACGAGGAAATAAAATAAGCAAATCCTAGCTAACCTGAGAATTCCTTCAAATTGTACAAAAAGTGTGTTCCTGTAAATTCCTAGTCGTACTGTTTCAGTCAGTTAATTCAATTTCCTTTGAGAATCCTAGAAAATCATCAAGTTACGAAGAAATCATCAAATCCTAGCTGACCCGAGAAATTATCCTTTAATCCATCCATCCTTTAAATCGTACAAAAAGTAAGTTTCAGTAAATTGTTCACTTCGAGTCAATTTTGTCTTTTCTAAGAAATATCATAAATCCCTTAAAATTTCAAAGAAATAAATTAAATAATCAAATCCTGTACGTATCTGTTAATTCCTAGAAAATATTCAGTTACAAGATACTATGAAATTCCCAAAAAGTGTTGTTTTAGTCGATTAATCATGTCTCGTTTCAAATCAAGTCATCACGAAGAGATACTGAAAAGTATGAAAAATAGCAAAGTTACTATGAATCCTAAAATTGCAAGAAATAGTCGAAATAAATCTTCTTTTAGGCAGTTAATTCAATCTCCTTTGAGAATCATAGAAAAGTCGTGAAAAGTGTCTAAAAGGTAGTTTCCGTAAATTCCTAAGAAGTTTCAAAAAGTGCTGTTTTCCTCAAAAATCTTAAATAATGTTGAATCACTATAAATTCCTAAAATGCAAGAAATAGTCGAAATTTATCTTCTTTTAAAATTTATTGTGTTAGTTCAGTTTTCATTAAATTATGCAAGTTCCTATAATTACTTTGTTTCAATCAGTTGATTCACACTCTTCAAGAATAGCTGTTATCTTCCAAAGTTGTATAATCGGTTAGTTAGGGTTTGTTGTGTTTCTTTTTCAGAATCCTAGAAAATACGAAAAGTATCATGAAGTTCAAGTTCTTATCAATTCCCTCGAAGATTGTTGTTTTAGACGGTTAATTAGGACTTATTTTGTTTCTTATATGAATCCTAGAAAGTATCAAAAAAGTGCAAGTATCCGTATATTTCTTCGAAGTAGTGATTTAATCATGTAGTTCCTATCTCTCCAATAATCCTAGAAGTCACACAATTGCCCAAGATTCTTGTTAATTCTTAAGAGCACTAGAAGTTACTGTTTTAGATAGTTAGTTCAGATCTCCTTGTTTTCTTTCTATTTCAATAAGTCCGAAATGTCCGATTCAATCATCAATACTAGTACTTATTTCCACCATCTCATATCTTCCAGTGATTTCACACTATCCTATATCAATCTAATCCCTTCATAATATCTTCTGTACGTTTCGATAGTTCCCCCCTTTCCATCAAATCCAAAGAAATACACTGATATCCATCCTTCCTTTCTAATCAATACTTCTCTCTAGCTACTTCCAAATAGTACCTACATTTCTTATAATATCCATAGTTCGTTCATCTTTCCCTATGTTCTCATAAGTTAGATTAGTTATCCCCATCGCCTAATATCTCTCTCAAATTCAATACTAGTATCTCTATTCTCCTCATTCCCCACGCTGTAATATCTACAGTCTTTTTATAATATAGTCATCAGATCTATAATCCTGCTCGATAATCATCAATAAATCCTTCTAATCTAGTAAAATATCAATGTTCTCATAGTTCTCTTAATAATCCATCATCTAGCTATCAATACACACTCTTATCTCTCTCTCATTTATCTAATACTTCACCATCCTCTAGAAATCTCACAGTTCTTTTAATAATCCATCCGCTTCTCATCTCCCCCAATGCCCAAATCATCCGTCTCTCAGTAGTTCCCTATCCGTCAGGAATATAATCTCATAATAATATCCCATCAGTGTCCCTTCTAGTAGTTCCTTCTCTACAGTTCTTATAAATTCCTTATCTAGTTCCCTTCTTCCTAAAATATCTCTCATAGCTATCCTTTCTATACCCAATAAATCATCTAGTCCCATCTAATAAGTCTTCTCACAAAGTTAATCATAGTAGCTCTCCCTTACTATCAAAGTTCAGTTACTTCCTTCAATCATCTCCGTCTCCTATCCCTACAATAATAGTTCCTTCACTCCGCTCACATCTTCTAATATCTCTCAATCCATCCCTTTCCTAGTTCTCTTCACTCTCTCTAATCCCTACAATCCCCCGCTTGCGAGTTCCCTTGGAAATATCTCCGAATCCTTCCACTACATCCCAGTTCTCTAGTAATATCAATACTGCCTTCCCTAAAAGACACATCCCTTCTTTCCAATCTCTCCCCTTCACCCTTTCCAGCTCATCTCATCTCTTTCCGTTCCTTCCCTTATCCCCACAATAGCACTATAATCCCCTTCTCACTAGTCCCCTATTCATCATCCCTCTGCTGTCCCTTCTTTCATCCCTTCTAATAATATCTACACACTCCTGTCCCTCATCCCTAGTCCCCCCAGCTCACTTCTTAATCCCTTCCTTTCTCAATCTCTAGTTAGCTTACTCCTATCCCTCGTCCTTTTCTCCGTTGGAATACTCCACTCCCCCATCATCCGTCCCCTATTGTATCAATACTCTCTTCCCACACCAATAATAGCAATACTTCTTTCCCCCAATGTTCTAGTACTCCTGTCCCTCATCGTTCGTCCCCCATTGTATCAATACTCTCTTCCCTCACTGTAATATCAATACTCCTTTCCCTAATGTTCACAAATTCCTATCCTTCATCCCTTTCCCTTCCCAATTCAAATACTCCTTTCCCTCATCCCTATAGTCCCCCTTTCCCCACTCGCACCTTCTTAGCTCCCTTCCTAGTCCCCTCTCTTCTCATCCCTATCCCACTCCCCCATCCTTTCCTCGTTCCTTTTCCATCCCCTTCATAATCCCACCTTCCTTCCAATAGCCTTCAATCCCCCTCTCTCTTATCCTCCCTTTTCCCAAGCTCTTCTTATCCTTCATCCCTTCTAAAATACTCACCTTCTAGCCTTCCTTCCCTTTCCTTTAATGCCCCCCTTCCTTCATCCCTCATAAAAGTCCCCATTCCCCCTCCTTCTTAAAATCTATATCCTCTCTAGTCTCCCTTTTCTGCTTCAGCATCGTCTTCTTCTCCTATCCTGCCAATCCTCTCTGCTCCTTCATAATACTCACCTTATCTCTCATCCCTTTCTAGTCCCCCCTTTATCCTCCTTCTTAATCCCTTCTTTTCATCCTCTATTCCTTCCATCCCCTCTTAGTACACTCCTATCCTTCATCCTTATTCCGTGTACTCCCATCCCTCATCCCTTTTCTAAAATGTTCCCATACTCCTGCCCCTTATCCCTCTTCTATAATATCCAAATACTCCTCTCCCTCATCCCTTTTTATAATGTTCCCATACTCCTCTCCCTCATCCCTTTTTTTTAATGTTCCCGTACTCCTGTCCCTCATCCTTTTTTTATAATATCCAAATACTCCTGTCCCTTATCCCTCATCCCCCTTTATAAGTAAAACCCCCAATTTCCCTCCATAATGTCCCTTAATCCTTCCATCTCCTTCTATTCCCGTTTTCTAATATCCTCAGTTTCCCCTCTTATATCTCATCTTCCCCCAAAATGTCCCTTTTTTTTTTTAAATACTTTCCAAATCATCTAATCTCTTTCCCCGCAGTATCAGACAAATAAATAAAGTAATACATCATCTCAGCAATAAAGAAATACAAAAATTATCTCAATAGTTCTATCTAAATAATTACAAATTAATACTAACACCCGTGAAAATCTAAAAAATGCAAAATCACACTGGAAATGTCCCCCTAAATCTACTACACACTTTAAGTCAAAAAATCTAAATCACTTGTTGACCTTTCCCAAAGAATAATCTCCCCTTTACTTCAAAATTCAAAGTCCTCAAATTCAATTTCTCAAAAGACAGTCAAATCAGAAAAATACAAATTACTTTAGTTTCTCTGTCTTCCCTACATCCCCAAATTTCCACAGTGCATCCTGACCCTCACAATACAATTTAATAATCAATATATACCACCCTTTAATGTGTCACTTTTTTTTAAATATCTAAACTATCCTCTAATTATAAATAAATAAGAGTACATGTCTTTAGAAACACTTTACTCATCTCTCAATATAATGCAGACCATGTATCTCTTCTTCATTCATAGAAACACCAATAATATCCAATAAATAAATACAAAATATCAAAGTACAAGCTCTAAATCAGTCATAATACTGCGGGGAATGTTTCCAAAAATATAGACAATACCTATAAAAAGTTACTACATTTCCACAATTTAAGAAAAACAGTGTAAACCCAATCCTCTCACGAATCCCAAAAGCCCACTTTCCTATTCATCGGGTAACAGGTTTAGAAATAATCTCACACAAAATCCTTCAATTCTGCTTTTATTAGTTGCAGTCAGAAGAAACACCCTTCTTTTAGTTCTAAAAGCTTCTTAAATAATAATAATAATAATAAATAATATACAGTTACCAAATATACCACCACTCTAATGTATCACCTCGACAAGTACTCTTTCGACTCATCAAAAGTAATACAAAAAGAGTCACAAATTTAATAAATATAATATCCAGTTAGTAGAATACAAACAGAAATGTTATCAAAAATCAGTTAAATAATACATACACCATAGAAAATTAGTTGTCTCAATTTTAAATTTCATCTCTTATCAAAAATAACACTTTTCATAATCATTAAATCGAAAACACACTCATTTCCTATCTAGGAACGAAAAGTTTCGTTGCACTTTTACTAAATTCATATGTTTCTCTCAAAAATTCATTAAGAAACTAGTACTCTTCAATGTACTTTCAAATCTTTCCATTTATTTATCCCTTAACCCCTTTTACAATTCAAAAGAATCCACCATTTCTTGTTACACGAGTCATGAGCAATGCTAAAGAACCACACAATATCACAAACTGTACTGCTCGAGTACCAATTACACATCTACTCGACTCTCAAATTTAGAGGAAAAAGTACAATTCACTTTTCGTTCCTCACAAAATACTCTTCTTCTCAAATCCCTCGACCTATCACTACTTCTTACTTTCATCACTTACCTACCATTGGGTCCTTCCATTTCTCCCTTTTCCTTTCTCAGTTCCTCTATGCATTTCATCTGTTTTCTCACAAAATTAATTAAGCTGCTTGAAACCTCCAATGCTTTCTTGAAGACATTGTCCCCTCGACTTATCTCCTGGCACCTATCACCAAATGCAAGTGTTCCGAGTACTTCATCCTTCGGAATCTGAAACAATGACAATTCATTGCACCTAGTTCAATGAGACACCACATAATACACATAATAATCTTCTGAATCCATCATTCCCAACACTCCTCAGTCATAATACCTACTTTCATAGCTTGGAATGTGCAAATTCTCAAACTATGCAAATCTAAAATACAAATAATCCTCAAATACTTCCAAAGGCACCTTTACGTGTTCCACAAATACCTTCATCCCCACACCCTGACAAAGTACGATGGGGTTATGTCCGAGGTGATGGAGCCATGGCTCGTATAACCTCAGTTCATCTTCGAGAATGTTATGTGGAATCCTTCGACCAATTCCAATTTACACCAGTGGGTTACTTCTTGTCCCCAGTTTTCAAAAATTACTTCCGAGACAATCGACACACGTAATCAAAGCCCCAAGGAACGAATTGGGGCAGTGTGCAATTATCACCCCACACAAGTTCTCGACAATGTCTTCAAAAGTATCAAAGTTCTGGTAAACTTCAACTTTCAAATGAGTGGACCGCGTTTTCCACAATTATTATCAATGTTTTAAACAATTAGACCTCTTTTCTTAAAAAATTGCTTAAAAGTTTAATCGAAATCTTCAAACTTAAAAATAGTAATAAATAAATTAATATAACCTCACTCTACTCTGTCATTCCAAATCGCATGATCGAATTGCGACTTACTTCTCATCTTCTATTTCTCTCGTGTAAATTACCACGGCTGACTGCTAATGCTAACCTAAAATTCGTCAATCGAAACCCGCCAAGAATTATACACCTACAGTAAATGTACAGTGTTGGGGAAATAACTTTGCTACTTTTCTACTTCCTATTTTAATCGTGGTTAGTTCCGGTTAGCCGTTCTAATTTTCTAATTCTAAATAATAATTCCTCAATTTACAAACGTTTCTCTTTCCTGTTCAAAAGAACTCTTCGTTCCAAATAATGTTCTCGATCGTCGGTTAAATTTGACAAAGTTATTTCCCTATACCCTGTACAATTCACTTAGAACCTACGTCCTAATAGTCTATTTCACACAAGACTAAAGCACTAATAAATTTCTAAAATAATACAAGTTATATCTCACCCACACAGTACGTGAACTACACAAAGAATCTACTACTATAGGAAACGCAGTATAAAATACTAATCAATCATAAAATGTAGTACAAATTTGGAAAAGTAAACGAACAATTCCCTACCTCTCTTTTTCTTAACTTTCCCAGTTCTAATAAATCCTTTAGAACCGTAAAAGTACCTACTAGTAGTGCCAGTTTAATAATACCCCAATAATTTGCACACTTGGCCCACTTGTGTGCAAATTATGTGGGGCGTCCTAAAAAGGCCCCTTCAGTCTACATAAATATCCTACTTATACATAATTAACACTATAAAAATATTATCGTATATACACAATATCTTAATTTAAAAACAATTAAGACCATTTCTTTAAAAATCGTTCAAATTCATCTTCCTTTCAATGCTGTCTTAAGAAGACCTTATTCGCTATATCGTTTAAATTCATCTTATCACTTTGCCCACTATACTCAAAATAAACCAATCCTATTTTCCACCTTTTTTCTTATCTCTTCTCTTCTCCAATGAATACTGCACCACAGTGCTCCAATCTCTACTTCTCACTTGACTTGTCCACTGCTGGAAATGCTTTTTCCTTCCAAGTCTTTTTCCTCATCTTTCAGAATAAATCTTATCTCCATTCACCAGTTCCGGCCCTTCCTAAGCCTCTTTCAAATTCTCCCCTTTGCTAAATCTCCCAAGTTCTTCTTCCTTAATTCCGGTTACATCCCTTCTAAGACCTCACAATTTCCATGAATAAATTCCGTTCACCATTTTGTCCAAGGATCCCCAAGTATTGCTTAAAAACAGACTTTTTTCCAAATATCCTCCGGGAAAAATTCCTCAAATGGCTTTTCTAGGCCCTAAAGTTCCTCTACAATTTTAGGAACCTCCTAGTTGACACATATCTAATGACTACATACTAACACTAATTAAATATAATAATGCAACTTCCCTTATTCTATCCCTCCAAACGTGTTTCTCACAAGTTACCTAATACCCTTATAAATATCACTAATTTTAATTTACATGTTCCTTCTAAAAGCTCTAATTACTTCCCTCTGAAATACATGTACTTTCTTACTCTTATCCTTAAAATTCACAAGAAATAATCTTTACTTTCTTATTAACTATAAATACATAAATGACCTACTGGCAAATTCTACTTTTCCAATATACATTCCTTCCTATTTTCTTACATATGCTCAAGTTATCCTTCCATATAATAAATAAAGTCCTATTCTTATGTTTAAATCCCTCCTCTTCTTTCGCACCCACCATTTACTTCTAATTCCTATCTTTTCCAATTTCTCTCGAGTTTTGCAGTTTTACATTCTATGTGCATGTTTCTGTTACATTTTTCCACCTACATCCCCTCCCTCAAAAGAAAAATTGCCTAAAAAGTCCTATCCTATGTCCCTACTTCAACTTACTATGAATACCCCTAATATCTTAACAGAATTACTTCACCTAGCATATGCATCGACAATTTCAAATTTACAATTCTCTTTTAAATACATATTTCCTGTACCTTCACAAAAATCATCAGTACCTTTACACTATGCTTTCCTATCTGATATAAATATTCAAATCATCTAAACAATTACAAATCATGTACCTAGTTTTTCCTATAAAAAATAATACATCCAATTTACTTTCTATCCTAAATTACTACATCTTTATCCTTAACACTTAAATAATAATCATAATGTAATTCACAATTCTTACAATATCTACTAATTTAAAAATAATATGCTTTCCCTATGTGTATCTAAATAAAATCTAATCCTCAATTATTTCAAATAATACTTATAATGGTGAATCTTTCACCTTACACTTCCAAATATTAATCAAACACCCTATCTACTGTACTAACTTATAAAATCACCCTTTACAGTAATATGGTGCCCCAATTAAATACTCTACTTTCTCAAATTACAATTCCACAAGTCCATCCACAATCCATAAGTTATGGTACAATTTTTCACACATTTCCTTTTAAATTTATCAAATATCCTTCTCATACATCAAAATAACTAGAAACTAGAAAATTCTTAATTCACTTTCAAAACTAAACCCACAAATTACTTATTAACTACTAGCAAAGTCCTATTCTTCTTAAGACAAAAAAGCAATCTCGTAATGTTCCACTTACTTGCAATCCTCCAAATCTCAAAATCTCCTTCCTTGTGAAAAAATACTTTGGCCCTTATCTTTTTCCCTTTCCTGGGCCCCAGTCAGCTTCTTCGATCATTTTCACTTTTGCTGTTCTCGTAATTTCCTACTTCTCTCTTGCCAAAGTTCCAAGAATCTATATCAGTGAGCTTCCTCTTTCCTTCCATTATAAATCTTATCCTTTTTGCTAAGAGGAAATAAATAAACCACTGTCCTTCGATAAAACTACAAAGTACTACCTTGCTATCTTTTTGCCCTTAACTTAAGTTCTTTTGAATCCGACTACTCCGGTGAAAAATCTATCCTTCCTATCCTTGAATTTGGGCAATAATCCAACTTTCGATACCAGTTTTTGGTAAAGTTCCTTGTCTATATCTCTGACCCCTCCCTCATTGGTGATCAGTCGAGGGAATCCACTATGATCTTAATGGTTCCATCTTTTTATGTCAAATCTGTGGGGCAACCCACCTTCTTTCTTCCTAATTTTTAGGTTAAACGTTCGATCCTTCCTGCTGGGTTTTCTGTTAAAGAACCTCACTACTAATCTGGTGCTCGTAAACCTAACCTAAAAGGTATTTGCTCCAGACCCTTTCTTTCTGTGTTCTGTTTTTCCGTGAGCCCCTCCGTTTGCTTCCTGTAAATGTTTGCTTTTAGGTCTTTAATTTACCTCTTTCTTTGTAATATTTCCCGATCCACGTTTCCATTTCGAATTCCACTGTTCCAGTAAATATTATCCAAAATTCCGGTATTTCTTTACTTTTTCTTACTCTGTAAATTTCTGGATCCCAATCTTCTCATCTCGAATCCCGTAGATCATCGATTCTTTTATTTTTTAATAAATTAACGTCCAAAATTTTACGTCTTTATTTACTTTTTCGGAATACTCGTGACGATCCGAGAGGTTATCCCTTTCTCGTCTTTTACCGTTTTAACTACCTTTCCGAACCCTTAAAAGATGGAGCCACGCGAAAAACCCACCGCTTCCAAAGAAACAAGTGTATAGACATTCGCGCTTTTGCCGATTCCCACCGTCTTCATCTACTCGGGATTCGAGACCAGTTAACGGCAACGACGCATGTCGCCGCCATCTTATCGGAAAGTGCCGGGAACTAAGGCATCTTTCATGCTGGCCCCATGAAAGATTCCCGCGTTCCCCCGCTTTCTAGGGGATGGCTCCGATGTGTTCTCGACGGTGTCGTTCTGCCGAATCCGAAAAACGAGGGTGAAGACCCCCAAAGAGGGGTCGGTCCAAAGTGGCCGACTCCTCGCCAGGTTACCTGGAGGCCAATCGCCTCCACGTAACTTTGCGTCGCGTCTGTCACTTTGCCGGGCCCTCTTTGGGCCCGGTGTCGTACAGTGTTGCCGGCTTGTGCAAGAAATCCTAAAATTTTAAGAAATTCTAACCCGGATCGAAATCCCCAGTTTCCTCTGCCAACAGTTCCCAATTCCCCCCTTTTCTCTCAATCATGTTTTTTAAACCATCCCCAAATTCACGGTGAAATTCACTCATCATCATATCTCAATTAGACAAAACCACCCCAGAGGTGTTTCGGGCAGTAAGTGTTAAAAAAACCACTAATAAATCGATCATGTATCAATTATTACCGTTCCTTCATCGGTATCCTTTCCTACACGTGTTTCTGTTTCGAAATTTTCATAATAATTGTCAAAAGATCTATTTAAATCGAGTAAATACAAATATTCATGACTCAACAGTAACAATTGATACATCTTCGGTTTATTAGGTGTTTTTTAACACGTTTACTGCCCGAAACACATCGGGGATGGTTTTTCCTATTTAAAATAGAATGATAAATAATTTCCCTGAGCAATGAATTTGTTAAATGTGCTATTTAACCGTGAAATTCAAAGATCAAATGAAAATTAAATCGTTCATTTTCGTTTTGGGAGAAAAGGGAGGAACTGGCAACGTCGCAAAAAAAACCGCGAATCCTCATCTAGGTTAGAATTCCTTCAATTTTAGAACTTGCAATAATAAAAACACATCCATGCAATACTAAGCTAAATACTGTGGCCCACTTTTTTGTAACAAAACTTTAATAGTACGTAGGTCATTTTAATTTAAGAACGTTATAAATAAAAATAACCTCATTGTTCTAAAATTTTCCACACCCGATATCTTCAAAACAAAACGTTTACGAGCCTATGTTGGTTTGAAATGTTCTTCCAAGTAATTATTCTATGTACTCTTAAAGTCCTGCTACAAAAAAGCAAAAGAACAAATCGAGGTAAAAGCTGTATCATAAATCACAAAAACCTTAAGCAAACTTACCTGCAAAAATTATAACTGCATGCAAGCAAATTCGAGTGAAAGCTTCGATAAATATCAAACTTTAAAAACAATTCACTTTATTCTTATTCCACAAATAATAAAGGCCCTTTGGAATAATTAACATCTTAATAAACAATTTTTCTTGGATACCCTTAATAAGAAAACATCTTTTTCCCAAAACATTTAGTAACGAAGCTTCTTTACTCTTTAGATATCATTTTTCCCAAAAACCTTTCTTAACGAAACTTCTTTACTGTTTAAACATCAATTTTCCTAAAACATTTAGTAACGAAGCTTCTTTACTGTTTAAATATCATTTTTCCCCAAAACTTTTAATAAAAAGACAAAAAATTCTTTAAAAAATTAGGTATCACTTCACCTATTTAAAATCTTAGTGATTCTTCCCACCCCTACCAAAAAGTACTTGCAATTTAATACAAAACCCCAAAACAAAATCCCCCTTGAAAATAAAATCCACTTATTTTTGTATATTTACACTTTTCCTATAACCCTAGAAATATCAGAGATGGTTCGTTTTCAAATTAACACCCTGTTAGAATACTCTTTCCAATTCTTTTCAATATTATTTTCTTCAACTGCTTAACCCTCAAATCTGACACAATAAAAATTTTAAATTCCTACCTTTTCTGTTGCCTTCGGAAAACTTTCTTTACTGGACACCTTGCACTTTCCCAGATCACACCATCTTTATCGCTGCATTCGAGGTAGACACACACACACACAATTTCACATCCTTTGGCTGCAGTTCTTGTCCTGAAAGGAAAAGAGAGGCTACTTTAGCACATACTTTCCACGAAGAATTTAATATTCAATATCCTTAAACATGAGAACTTTGAAATCTTTACATTTCATCGTGGCAAATCTCACTACATGACCTCAGAATATGAGTACCGGTTGACTCAAAACTATCACATCTTTATCAAAAAGCTGCTTTATTTGTTAGACAAATTCCTTCATCCACAGCTCGAATAACCTTAGTTTGTCTTCGAGAATGTAGTCATTCCTTTAATAAGTTCCTGTACCGAACATATTTACCCACCTGACACCCCTGGGTGAGTTGCTTCTTGTTCCCAGTTTTATAAAATAACACTTTTACACCGTAAGCACACCTAATCAAAGTCTCAAAGGACGAATTTGAGCAGTGTGCAGTTATCACCCCACCGGTTCTCCGCGATGTCTTCGAAAGTATCGGAGTTCTGGTAAATTTGTACGTTCAAGTGAATGGACGACATTTTCTACAATTATTGTTCATTTGTCGAACGATTAGACTAATTTTGTTAAAAATTAGTCATACGCCTTAACGTCTTCGAAATACAAAGTAAATATGGCGACGTAACCTCTCTCCGCTCTGTCAAAAAGTTCTTTTTGACAGAAAATGGTCGAGCTACGCGATGCGTTCCTCGCGACCTACTTTTCGTCTTCCGTTTCTCTCGTGCAAACTTCGAACGTCAATTTTCGGTGCAGATGTCGGTTCTGATGGTTCCCTCGGTACGATAACTTCCGAAAATGCGCGGGAATCATCCCGTCCTCTTTCTTTTCGTTACTTCCTCGTCTCCATGCTTATAAAAGCAATGTTGCAATTTAATATTAATTTCGTCGTCCTTCACAAGTAACTAACGATGACACCCACTTATCCTAATTGTACGGAGTGTTAGGGAAATAACTTTCCTACTTTGATTTCTCCTTTTCTAAAGAAGTATCCAAATGAAACAAACTAAAAGACACATTGCCAATTCTTCAAATGTGTCTCTCTTTTTCCAAAGAAATCAAAATAGTTACGTTTACGAATCTTCTTCCTCTTTCCTATTCCGAAGTTATTTCCCCGACACGATGTATAATTAAAATAAAATGATAGTCTCTCTAACGAAAGACTACAGCACTCGTGAAAAATTCTTCAATTTAAAGATAATGTGTAAAACGCACAAATATAAAATACTTTTCCGTGTTTCTTCAAAAGCAAATATATAAAAAAAGAATAGAAACACAAACTAGCAAATTCGCCACCTGTTTTTGTCTCTACCGTCGCAACTTTCCCAGTTCTAATAAACCCTTTAGAACCGTGAAAATACCTGCTAGTGCCAGTTTAATGTTACCCCAATAATTTGCACACTTGGCCCACTTGTGTGCAAATTATGTGGAGCATCCTATTATCTCTTTTACCTTAGTTTACAATTACAAAAGTTAAAAACTAATAAATATCCTACTTATCCCTAAATAGTTTTCTAATTTAGAAATAATTAAGACAATTTCTTTAAAAATCCTTAAAATCTCTAATGTTCTATAATCCATCTTCCTTTTAATGTCTTCTTAAGAAGACCTCTTTCCCCTTATCGTTCAAATTCATCCTATCACTTTCCCCACTCTCCTCGAAATAAACCAATCTTGTTAGTTGTCTTTTCTCTCGTGTCTTATACAATGACTACTGCACCTTCGTACTCCAATCTCTACTTCTCGCTTCACTTGCCTAATGCTTTTTTCCTCCAAGTCTTTTTCCAGTTCTCCTCTTTCAGGAAAAAATCTTATCTCCACTGACCATTTCCCTTCCTTCCTGAACTTCTTACAAATTTTTAAAAGCACCGAATCCCTAAATCCTCTAAATTAATCATCCCAAGTTCCAGTTAGACCCCTTTTAGGACTCCACAATCTCGGTTTTTTCCCATAGTCAATTTTCCTGACTCCACAATTTCAGTCAATACATCCCGTTCACCATTTTGTCCAAGACTCCCCAAGTTATCCTGAAAAAACAGTGTTTTTCCAAAGATCTTCCAGGAAAAATTGCCCAAATAGCTTTTCTAGCTCCTGCAAAAGCTCTTCTGGAATTTTAAGAAGCTCCCAGTTCACAATCACTACTTACTAATACTAATAAAATATAATAAAGTAATAACTTCCCTTATTCTATCATTCCAAATAGGTTTTCCATAAATTATCTCTAATTTTAATGTACGTGTTCATTTGTTCCTTCTAAAAGCTCCTCTTATTTACCTCTAAAATATACATAAGTTCTTCCTCACCTCTACTGTTACAATTCAAAAGTAATAATCTTTACTTTCTTATGAACTATAAATACATAAATGACCTACTGGCAAATTCTACTTTTCTAATATACATTCTTTCTCATTCATTCCCATTTTTCTTACAAATGCTCGTATTATCCTTCCATATAATAAATAAAGTCCTATTCTTATGTTTAAATCCCTACTCTTCTTTCGCATCCAGCCTACACACCTAATTGCTATCCTATCCAGTTTCTTTGAAGTTTTACGTTCTGTATGCATGTTTCTCGTACATTTTTCCACTCCCTCAAAAGAAAAATACCCTAAGAAATCCAGTACTATATCCCTACCTTTACTTACTATGAATACCTAATATTTTAATACAATTACTTCACTTAGCATATACATCTACAATTTCAAATTTACAATTCGAGTTTATACACATAATTTCTATATCCCCACTAAAATTATTAGTACCTTACCACTATCCTTTCCTATCTTATATAAATATTCAAATCATCTAAAAAATTAAATATCAACACTTACAAAAATGTACCTAGTTTTTTCCTATAAAAAATAATATATCCAGTTTACTTTCTATCCTTAACACTTAAATAATAATCATAATGTAATTCACAATTCCTACAATATTTACTAATTTAAAAATAATATACTTTCACTATGTGTATACAAATAAATTCTAATTTTCAATTTATAATAACACCTGTTATCTCACCTTTTAAACAAATTATGTCAAATAATACTTATAATGGTGAATTTTCCAAATATCCATGAAGCACCCTACCTCCTGTACTGACATACAAATTCAAAATAAAATTACCCTTTACGGTAGTACGGTGCTCTAATTAAACACTCTATTTTTCCAAATATTCAATTCCAAAATAATCCATAAGTTGTGGGACAATTTTTCACACAATTCCTTTTAAATTAATCAAATTTCCTTCTGATGCATCAAAATAACTGGGAAATTCCTATTCCTCTTAAGACAAAAAGCAATCTCCTAATAATCCACTTACTTGCAATCCTCCAAATCTCGTATTTCTCCTTCCTTGTGAAAAAATACTTTGGCTGCCTTTCTTTTTCCCTTTACTCGGCCCCAGTCAGCTTTTTCGATCATTTTCACTTTTGCTCTTCTTGTAATTTCCAATTTTTGTCTTTCAAATTTCCATGTATCCAAGTAACGACTCTCTTTCCTTCCCTTATAAATCATATCCTTTTCGCTAAGAAGAAATAAATAAAGCACTATTCTTCGATAAAGCTACAAAGTACTACCTTGGTATCTTTTTGCTCTTAATCTATATTCTTTTTGGTCCTCCACTCAAAAATGTGCCTTTCCTATCGATGAATATGGACAATAATCCAACTTTCCTTACAAATTTTGGATAAACTTAAGTGTGTCTACCTCTGGCTCCTTGGTCATTGTTGATCTGTCGAGGAAATCCTCTATAATCTTAATGGTGTATCTTATTTATATCAAATCTGTGGAGCAACCCACCTTCTTTCTTCCTAAGATCTAGGATAAACTTTCGATCTAACCTCTTAGGTTTTCCTTTGAGGACCCTCACTACTAATCTCCTGCTCGTAAACCTAACCAAAAAGGTACTTGTTCCAGACCATTTCTTTCTGTGTTCTGTTTTTAATAACTCCCTCTGTTTGCTTTCTGGAAATGTATGCTTTTAGGTCCTTAATTTACCTTTTTGTTGTAATATTTTCCCATCCACGGTACCATTTCCAATTCCGTTGTTAGAGTAAATATTATCCAAAAATCCAGTATTTCTTTACTTTTTCTCACTCTGGAAATTTCTGAATCCCAATCTTCTGATCTTGAATCCCGCAGATAATCAATTTTCTTATTATTTAATAATTAACGTCCAAAATTTTACATCTTTATTTACTTTTTCGGAATACTCGTGACGATCTGAGAGGTTATCCCATTCTCGTCTTTTACCGTTTTAACTACCTTTCCGAACCCTTAAAAGATGGCGCCACGCGAAAAACCCACCGCTTCCAAAGAAACAAGCGTATAGACATTCGCGATTTTCACGACCCCCTTCGTCTTCTTCTACTCGGGATTCGAGACCAGTTAACGGCAGCGGCGCATGTCGCCGCCATCTTTTCGGAGAGCGCCGGGAACAAAGGCCTTATTCATGCTGGCCCCATGAATAATTCCCGCGTTCCCCCGCTCTCTAAGGGGATGACTCCGATATGTCGACGTTGTCGTTCTGCCGAATCCGAAAAACGAGGTTGAAGACCCCCAAAGAGGGGTCGGCCAAACTGGCCGACTCCTCGCCAAGTTACCTGGAGGCCAATCGCCTCCACGTAACTTTGCGTCGCGTCCGTCACTTTGTCCGGGCCCTCTTTGGGCCCGGTGCCGTACAGTGTTGCCGGCTTGTGCAAGAAATCCTAAAATTTTAAGAAATTCTAACCCGGATCAAAATCCCCAGTTCTCTGCAAAAATATCCCCCATTCCCCCCTTTCTCTCAAAAATTATCATTTTCACACCTTCCCCAAATTCACGGTGAAATAGCACATTCAACAAATTCCCTGTTCCGGAAATTCATTCATCATCATATCTCAAATAGACAAAACCACCCCAGGTGTTTCGGGCAGTAAATGTGTTAAAAAACCACTAATAAATCAATCATGTATCAATTATTACCGTTCCTTCATCGGTATCCTTTACTACACGTGTTTTTGTTTCCAAATTTTCATAATAATTATAAAAACAACCATTTAAATCGAATAAATGCAAATACTCATGACCTAATAGTAATAATTGATACATCTTCGGTTTCTTAGGTGTTTTTTAACACGTTTACTGCCCGAAACACCTCGGGGATGGTTTTTCCTATTTAAAATAGGATGATAATTAATTTCCCTGAGCAATCAATTTGTTAAATGTGTTATTTAACCGTGAAATTCAAAGATCAAATGAAAATTAAATAATCCATTTTCGTTTTCGGAGAAAAGGGAGGAACTGGCAACGTTGCAAAAAAAACCGCGAATCTTTATCTAGGTTAGAATTCCTTCAATTTTAGGACTTGCAATAATAAAACACACCATGAAATACTAAATACGGTGGCCCACTTTTTTGTAACAAAACGTTAATAGTACATAGGTAATTTTAATTTATGAACGTTATGAAAATAACCTCATTGTTCTAAAATTTTACACACTCGATATCTTCAAAACCAAACGTTTACGAGCCTATGTTGGTGTGAAATGTTCTTCCAAGTAATTATTCTATGTACTCTTAAAGCCCTACTACAAAAAAGCAAAAGAACAAATCGAGGTAAAAGCTGTATCATAAATCACAAAAACCTTAAGCAAACTTACCTGCAAAAATTATAACTGCATGCAAGAAAATTCAAGTGAAAGCTTCGATAAATATCAAAGTTTAAAAACAATTCACTTTATTCTTATTCGACAAATAATAAAGACCCTTTGGAATAATTAACTTCTTAATAAACAATTTTTCTTTGATACCTTTAATAAGGAAACATCCTTTTTCCCAAAACATTTAGTAACGAAACTTCTTTACGGCTTAAACTTCAATTTTCCCAAAACCTTTCCAGAAAACCAAAAAAATTTTAAAAAAACCTTTCAAATAAGGTATCACTCAATCTTGCTACCTATTTACAATTTCCAATTTTATTCTTACTGGTTCTTTCCCTTCGTACTAGAAAGTACTTGCAATTTAATAAAAAAAACTCCAAAAGAATGTCCCCCTTCAAAATAAAATCCCCTTATTTTTGTATATTTACACTTTTTCTATAATCCCAGAAATATCAAATGTGATTCGTTCTCAAATTAACTCACTGTTTTAATACTCTTTCGATTCGTTTTGAATATAAATTGTTTCTTTGATAACAATTATATTCTTCCTTTGCATAGTAACACCCTCAAATCTAGCACCATAAAAATTGTAAATTCCTACCTTTTTCTGTCGCCGTCAGCTATACTTCCACCAGCAAACAGCTTCCACTTTCGGAGATGGCACAATCATTTCACTGCATTTGGGACGAACACAGACACACACACACTATTTCACATCCTTTGGCTGCAGTTCTTGTCCTGAAAAAAAAGAGAGGCAGCTATAGTACATACGTTTCCCCGAAAAATATAATATTCAATATTCTTAGTTAAACACCAGAACGTTGGAATCTTTGCATCTCATCTTTGCAACTCACATTAAATAACTTCATAGTACAAGTACCGGTTGACTCAAAACAATCACATCTTTATCAAAAAGCTGCTTTACATTTTAGACAAATTACCACACGATTATGTTCAACATAATATAACCACAGCTCTTATAACCTTAGTTTACCTTCCAGAATTCAATCGATCGTTTAATAAGTTCGTGCACTAAGCATATCTACCCACCTTGGCCCCCGCACATCACACCTCTGGGTTGCTTCTTGTTCCCAGTTTTATAAAATAACACTTTTACCCCGTAAGTACACGTAATCAAAGTCTCAAAGCACGAATTTGGGCAGTGACCAATTATCACCACAAAAATTTCGACACTGTCTTCAAAAGTATCAAAGTTCTGGTAAACTTGTACGTTCAAGTGAATGGACGACATTTTCGACAATTATTGTTCATTTTTTAAACAATTCGACCTCTTTTCTTAAAAAATTGCTTAAATGTTTAATCGAAATCTTCAAAGTTAAAAGTGGTAATAAATAAAGCAATATAACCTCACTCTGCCCTGTCGTTCAAATTCGTACGATCCCGCTGCGACCTACTTTTCATCTTCTATTTCTCTCGTGTAAAATTCCACAGCTGACTCTACTAATGATTCAACTTCGAATGGCCATTTTAAATGACTCAGTTTAATAGTTCCCTTCTTTACGACGACGTCCAAAAATTAAATCTCCTCAAATATCACGGTAATTTCCCTATTTGCTTTACTTTCTCATTAAATACAAAAGCAACGTTACGTTTCTAGCTTCGTCAATCCCAACTCGCCGAGGATTACACGCACCCGCCGTAAATATACAGTGTTAGGGAAATAACTTTGCTACCTTCGTACTTCCCATTCTAATCCTGGTTAGTTCGGGTTAGCCATTCTAATTTTCTAATTCTAAATAAAAATTCGTCAATTTACAAACGTTTCTCTTTCCTGTTCAAAAAAACTTTACGTTTCAAATAATGTTCTCGATCTTCGGTTAAATTTAACAAAGTTATTTCCCTATACCCTGTACAATTAAAATAAAACCTACGTCCTAACAGTCTATTTCACACAAGACTAAAGCACTAATAAAATTCTGAAATAATACAATTCATATCCCATCCACACAGTATGTAGACTACGTAAAGAGCCTACTCCTGCAAGAAACACAGTATAAAATATTAATCAATCATAAAATGTAGTAAAAACACGAAAAAGCAGACTAGCAAATTCCCAGTTCTAATAAATCCTTTAGAACCGTGATAGTACCTGTTGGTGCCAGTTTAATGTTACTCCAATAATTTGTACACGTGGCCCACTTGTGTGTAAATTATGTGGAGCATCCTATTATCTTAAAAAGGCTACGTCAACCTACCCTCCTCTGTCCCTCTTATTATCTCTTTTGCGTTAGTTTACAATTACAAAAGTTAAAAACTAATAAATATCCTACTTATACGTAAACAACACTATAAAAAATTATCATACATAATGTTAATTTAGAAACAATTAAAATAATTTCTTTAAAAATCTTTCAAATCTATGATGTTCTATAATCCATCTTCCTTTTAATATTTTCTTAAGAAAACCTCATTTGCCATATCGTCCAAATTCATCCCTTTATTTTACACACGATTCCACTTGTTCAAACCCTTCTCAAAATAAACCAATCTTGTTTTCCACCTTCTCTCTTATATCTTCTCCAATGAATACTGTACCCCCGTGCAATCTCTACTTCTCACTTGACTTGTCCAATGCTTTTTCTTCCAAGTCTTTTTTCAGCCCTTCCTGAGCTGCTTAGAAATTTCCAAAAACACCAAATCGCTAAACCTTCCAAATTCGTCGTCCCTAATTCCACTTAGACCTCACAATTTCGGTTTTTTCCTGTAATTACTTTTCCTAACTTCACGGTTCCAGTGAATAAATCTCGTTCACCATTTTGTACAAGAATCCCCAAGTTATCCTGAAAAAACGGTGTTTTTCCAAAGATCTTCCGAGAAAAATCGCCCGAATGGCTTTTCTAAGCCCTAAAGTTCCTCTACAATTTTAGGAAGCTCCTAGTTGGCAATGACTACATACGAACACTAATAAAATGTAATAATGTAACTTTCCTTATTCTATCCTTCCAAACAAGTTTTCCATAAGTTACCTAATACCTTTATTAATATCGTTAATTTTAATATGCTTGCTCATTTGTTCCTTCTGAAAGCTCTTCTTACTTCCCTCTGAAATAATTGTTCTTTCTTAGTCTTATCCTTGAAATCCAGGAGAAATAATCTTTGCTGTTAACAAATAATCTACTAACAAATTTCTCTCTTCTTTTATGCAGCTATTTGCATTCCCTCCCGTTCTTCTTACATGTCTTTATATTATCCCTCCATATAACAAATAAAGTCCTATTTTTGTGTTTAAATCTCTCATCTTCTTTCGCATCCACCGTTTACTCCTAATTGCTATCCTACCCAGTGTTTCTTTAAAGTTTTACATTCTATATGCATGTTTCTCGTACATTTTTCCACCTACCTCCCCTCCGTATCTTTTACCTCCCTCAAAAGAAAAATACCCTGAGAAATCCTGTACTATATCCCTACCTTTACTTACTATGAATACCTAATATTTTCACAGAATTACTTCACATAACATATACATCTACAATTTTATTTTATGCACATAATTCCTATATTGTGACAAAAATCATTAGTACCTTTACACTATTTCTTCTTACCTTATATAAATATTAAAATCTTCTAAAAAATTAAATATCAATACTTACAGAAATCTATCTAATTTTTCTCCTTAAAAAATAATATACACAGTTAATTTTCTATCTTAAATTACTACATCCTCCTTACCTATAACACTTAAATAATAATCACAATTTAATTTCCTACAATATCTACTAATGTAACAATATATTTTCACCATTTCTACATAAATCAATTTTAATCTTCAATGTGTAATACCTTCTGTTGTCTCTTACCTTTTAAATAAATTATTTCCAATAAGACAAATAATACTTATAATGGTGAATTTTCCAAATATCCATAAAACACCCTACCTACTATACTCACATACAAATTCAAAATAAAATTACCCTTTCCGGTAGTACGGTGCTCCAATTAAATACTCTATTTTCTCAAATATTCAATTCCAAAATAATCCATAAGTTATGGTACAATTTTTCACACAATTCCTTTTAAATTAATCAAATGTCCTTCTGATGCATCAAAATAACTAAGAAATTCCTATTCCTCTTAAGACAAAAAGCATTCTCCTAATAATCCACTTACTTGCAATCCTCCAAATCTCGATATCTCCTTCCTGATGAAAAAATACTTTGGCTGCCTTTCTTTTTCCCTTTACTCGGCCCCAGTCAGCTTATTCGATCATTTTCACTTTTGCTGTTCTTGTAATTTCCTATTTTTGTCTTTCAAAATTCCATGTATCCAAGTAACGACTCTCTTTCCTTCCCTTATAAATCATATCCTTTTCGCTAAGAAGAAATAAATAAAGCACTATTCTTCGATAAAGCTACAATGTACTACCTTGGTATCTTTTTGCTCTTAACCTAGATTCTTTTCGGTCCTCCACTCAAAAATGTGTCTTTCCTATCGATGAATACGAGCAATAATCCAACTTTCCTTACAAATTTTGGATAAAGTTAAGTGTGTCTACCTCTGGCTCCTTGGTCATTGTTGATCTGTCGAGGAAATCCTCTATAATCTTAATGGTTTAATCTTATTTATATCAAATCTGAGGAGCAACCGACCTTCTTTCTTCCTAATGTGTAGGTTAAACGTTCGGTCCATCCTTTTAGGTTTTCTCTTGAAAATCCTCACTACTAATCTCGTGCTCGTAAACCTAACCAAAAAGGTACTTGTTCCAGACCCACTCTTTCTGTGTTCCCTTTTTTAATACGTCCCTCCGTTTGCTTCCTAGAAATGTATGCTCTTAGATCCTTAATTTACCTCTTTGTTATAATATTTCTCCATCCACGGTACCATTTCAAATTCCACTGTTAGAGTAAATTTTATGGAAAAATCCAGTATTTCTTTACTTTCTTCTTACTTTGTAAATTTGTGGATCGCAATCTTCTAATCTTGAATCCAGTAGATAATCAATTCTTTTATTTTTTAATAATTAACTTCCAAAATTTTACATCTTCATTTACTTTTTCCAGACACTCTTGACAATCCACGAGGTTATCTCATTCTCGTCTTTTACAATTTTAACTTCCTTTTCCGACAACTAAAAGATGGAGCCACGCGAAAACCCTACCGCTTCCAGAAAATTAAGTGTATAGACATTCGCGCTTTTGACGATTCCCATCGTCTTCATCTACTCGGGATTCGAGACCAGTTAACGGCAGCGGCGCATGTCGCCGCCATCTTTTCGGAGAGCGCCGGGAACAAAGGCCTTATTCATGCTGGCCCCATGAATAATTCCCGCGTTCCCCCGTTCTCTAAGGGGATGACTCCGATATGTCGACGTTGTCGTTCTGCCGAATCCGAAAAACGAGGTTGAAGACCCCCAAAGAGGGGTCGGCCAAACTGGCCGACTCCTCGCCAGGTTACCTGGAGGCCAATCGCCTCCACGTAACTTTGCGTCGCGTCCGTCACTTTGTCCGGGCCCTCTTTGGGCCCGGTGCCGTACAGTGTTGCCGGCTTGTGCAAGAAATCCTAAAATTTTAAGAAATTCTAACCTGGATCAAAATCCCCAGTTTCCCCTGCAAAAATTTCCCCTTTTCTCTCAAAATCATTTTCACACCTTCCCAAATTCACGGTGAAATCGCACATTCGACAAATTCCCTGTTCCGGGAATTCATTCATCATTATATCTCAATTAGACAAA
Source organism: Euwallacea similis (assembly GCF_039881205.1). Classification (NCBI taxonomy): domain Eukaryota; kingdom Metazoa; phylum Arthropoda; class Insecta; order Coleoptera; family Curculionidae; genus Euwallacea; species Euwallacea similis. The sequence goes on along the minus strand of NC_089635.1, from coordinate 2,821,754 downwards.
ATCACCCCCGAGTTGTTTCGGGCCGTAAATGTGTTAAAAAACCACTAATAAATCCATCATGTATCAATTATTACCATTCCTTCCTCGGTATCCTTTACTACACGTGTTTTTGTTTCCAAATTTTCATAATAATTATTAAAACAACCATTTAAATCGAGTAAATGCAAATACTCATGACCTAATAGTAATAATTGATACATCATCGGTTTCTTAGGTGTTTTTTAACACATTAACTGCCCGAAACACCTCTGGGATGGTTTTTCCTATTTAAAATATGATGATAAATAATTTCCCTGAGCAATGAATTTGTTAAATGTGCTATTTCACCGTGAAATTCAAAGATCAAATGAAAATTAAATCATTCATTTTCGTTTTGGGAGAAAAGGGAGGAACTGGCAACGTCGCAAAAAAACCGCGAATCTTCATCTAGGTTAGAATTCCTTCAATTTTAGAACTTGCAATAATAAAACACAACATGAAATACTAAATACAGTGGCCCACTTTTTTGTAACAAAACGTTAATAGTACATAGGTAATTTTAATTTAAGAACGTTATGAAAATAACCTCATTGTTCTAAAATTTTCCACACCCAATATCTTCAAAACCAAACGTTTACGAGCCTATGTTGGTATGAAATGTTCTTCCAAGTAATTATTCTATGCACTCTTAAAGTCCTGCTACAAAAAAGCAAAAGAACAAATCGAGGTAAAAGCTGTATGATAAATCACAAAAACCTTAAGCAAACTTACCTGCAAAAATTACAACTACTTGCAAACAAATTCAAGTAAAAGCTTCCATAAATATCAAAGTTTAAAAACAATTCACTTTATCATTATTTAACAAATAATAAACACCCTTTGGAATAATTAACCGCTTAATAAACAATTTTTCTTCCGTACCCTTAATAACGAAACATGATTTTTCCCAAAACCTTTTATAAGAAAACTTCTTTACAGTTTAGACATCATTTTTCCCAAAAACCTTTCTTAACGAAACTTCTTTACAGCTTAAACTTCAATTTTCCCAAAACCTTTCAATAAAACGAAAAAAAATAAATAAAAAAATTAGATATCACTCAACCTATTTAAAATCTTAGTGATTGTTCCCATCCCTACTAGAAAGTATTTGCAATTTAATACCAAACCCCAAAAGAAAGTCCCCCTTGGAAATAAAATCCTCTTATTTTTGTATATTAACACCTTTTCTATAATCCCAGAAATATCAAGTGGTTCGTTTCCAAATTAATACACTGTTGTAATACTCGTTCAATTCTTTTCGATATAAATTACTTCTTTGATAACAATTATTTTCTTTCGTTGCATAGTAACTCTCCTTCAAATCTAACACCATAAAAATTTTAAATTCCTACCTTTTTCTGTCGCCATCAGCAATACTTCCACCAGCAAACAGTTTCCACTTTCTGAGATGACACAATCATTTCACTGCATTCCGAGTGGACACACACACGCACACACAATTTCACATCCTTTTGCTGCGGTTCTTGTCCTGAAAACAAAAGAGAGGCAACTATAGTACATACGTTTTACACGAAGAATATAATATTCAATAGCATTAGTTAAACACAAGAATATTGGGATCTCACCAATCTTGCAACTCAACACTAGACAACCTCAAATTACAAGTACAAGTTGAATCATAACAGTATGATCTTTATCAAAAAGCTGCTTTAAGGCGGTACCCAAAATAAGTTTTCCTTGCGTTAGAAAAAAGTCAAATTTATCTAATCTGCGAATACTACAATAGTTATTGAAAGTTGACAATTACTAAAAACTCCTTTGACAATGAGTTTCTTCTCTTTCTTACCTCTTAATTTCTAATTCCACGGATATTCTATGGATCGACTAAGATGACACCACTTTTATTGTTGTGCTTTTCAATTTTAAATTCCACATTTTCTTTTCAAACGCACGCTTTTAAGTTAATTTGTTAATTTCCACATTTCGATATAAATAAACAAACGAAAAACTCTTACAGTACAATTATAAAAAAATGTCATTATTGTCATGCACGATGTACAGAAAATTACCACAAACAAGAAATCTACGAGTTTACACGAAGAAGAAATCTGCAAAAACACACCAAAAAGAAATCTGCAAAACCACACAAAGAAGAAACTTGCAACGCAGACTCCCAGATGGCGCCACACATAAAAATCTCTTCTCTCGCATCCACCATTTAATCCTAATTGGTCCTGCTATGAATACCCATTGTTTAAACACGATTATTTCACATAACGTATGCATCAAGCAATTCCAAATTTACAATTCTATTTTATACACATAACTCCTGTATCGTGATAAAAATCATTATTACCTTAACATCACTATGTGTTCTTATCTTATATACATATTAAAATCATCTAAAAAATTAAATATTAATACATACAGAATATCCTTAAAAATAATATATAGTTTATTTTCTATCTTAAATTACTACATATTCCTGATTCATAACACTCAAATAATAATTACGACAAAACGTCGATAGTTCATAGGTAAATTTATTTTAAGAAAGTTATGAAAAATAATTAAAATTTCTTCTAAAATTTTCCACACCCGATATCTTTAAAACAAAAGGTTTATGAACCTATATTGATATGAAACGTTCTTAAAAGTAATTATTCTATTCACTTTTAAAGTCTTACTATAAAAAAGGAAAAAAACAAATTAAAAGTGACGTCCATATGATAATTCACAACAAAGCTTAAGTAAACTTACCACTACATGCAAGCAAATTCAAGTGTAAGCTTCTATAAATATCAAATTTTAAAAACAATTCACTTTATTCTTATTTGACAAATAATAAACGCCCTTTAGAATAATTAACATCTTAATAAACAATTTTTGTTCCATACCATTAATAACAAAGTTTCTTTACACTTTAAACATCATTTTTCCCAAAACTTTTCAATAAAACAAAAATAAATAAATAAAAAAACCTTTCAAATTAGGTATCACTCAACCTTGCTACCTATTTAAAATCTTAGTGGCTGTGTCCACCCATCCCTACTAAAAGATACTTGCAATTTAATAAAAAACCCCAAAAGAATGTCCCTTTTGAAAATAAAATCCACTAATTTTTGTATATTTAGAAATTTTCTACAATCACCAAAATATTGAAGATAATTCGTTTTCCAATTGACACACTGTTGAAATATGATTCAATTAATTTTATATATAAATTGTTTTTCTCATAACAATTATTTTTAGCAATTGTATAACTTTCATTGAAATCTAGCATGATGAGAAATTTAAATTCCTACCTTTTTCTGTTGCCGTCAGAAATACTTCCACTAGCAAACAGCTTCCACTTTCGTAGATGGCAGAATCTTTTTCGTTGCATTCATGGTGGAACTACAATTTCACATCCTTCGACTGCAATTTTTGTGCTAAAAAGAAGAGACAGTCAGCTATAGTACATACGTTTCCACGAAAAATGTAATATTCAATATCATTAGTTAACCACAAGAACATTGAAATCTCACCAATCTTACAACTCGACACTAGACAATCTCAAATTACAAATACAAGTTGAGTCAAAACAATATGATCTTTATGAAAAAGCTGCTTTACGACGGTACCAAAAATAAGTTTTAATCGCATTAGAAAAAAGAGAAATTTATTACTAGTTTATATGGTCTGTAAGTATTAGAATAGGTATTGGAAATAGAGAATTATTGAAAACTCCTTTGGCAGTGGGTTTCTTTTCTTTCCTACCTTCTAGTTCCATAGATATTCTATCGATCGACTGGGATGACAACCTTCTTGTTTTTTCCTTCTCAATTATAAATGGCACAATATTTTCATTTCAAAAGTAAAATTTTAAGTTAATTTACACATTTCAATTACTATAAATAAACAACCAAAGAACACTCACAGTCCGATTACTGAAGAATGTCATTGTTGTCATGCACAATGTACAGAAAATTACCACAAAGAAGAAATCTGCAAATGTTTGCCACCAAGATTCCCAGATGGCGTCACGCATAAAAAAAATTAAAAATTTGGGAAAAATTTCCATTGTTCCATTTAGTGATAAAACGTACGGTGATACAAAAAAGTCACCGTACGACCCTTTAACGTTAAAACGTTAGCTTCAAAATTGCAAAAAAACTAGTATTTTTATTGATTTCTGTGGGATAAGTGAACCGATACTGCTTAAAATATTATACAATAAACATATTATTTAGTATTTTGTATTTTTAATCGCAATTATCGGAAAACATCAAATTCCAAGGAATTAATTTTATCACAATAAAATCTCCGTACGATTTGCTTTGCTATATTCGCATAAAATTTATGTAATAAAGTTTTAAAAAAAGGAAAATAAAATTCTACCCCTCGATTGAATGATCTAAAAAGTGTTATCGGTACGAAAACATACAAAAATATTTTACATTGCCTTTTGCAAAAGTACTAAGTAATCATAGGGCGAATAATGACAACGATACAATGACCGTTAAACATTCAAATGGCTTTACAACCTTTTTGCGAATGTACGGCTCAACGATCTAACCGTGCAAACGATACGCAAAGCAAAATAATGTACAGAATACACATGCTTAAAGAAGGACATGAATAGTGACAAGAACCACGTAGAGTGGTCACCAACACAAAAAATTAAATTAAACACAAAAATCAAACATCGATCGCTTAACGCTAACAAACCTTCTGGAATCCTATCAAAAAAACTGCCATTTCTCAGTCATTGAAAAGAAAATCAGTTATTATTTGTTTTCCACACAGCACTTATTTTCAGGTATGCTATTCGGTGATCGTACAATTTCGAAAACCTGAACGCAAATAACACACTATTCCAGAAATTAACAAATAAAATCGAGTTTAAAAAGTGCGATTGTTACCCGTTTTCAACCAAACACAATCACATACGAACACTCATTACGTTTCTATTTAATTAACCTTCAACTCCGCTCACATTTTTACAGATTTTTGGCAAATTTTCTGTCGAAATTTTATCATTTTCCCGAATGACACGGAAAAAAACGTGGAGACGCCATTAACACTTACAACGAAAGTGTTATTCTTTTGTTTCTAAAACCTTCTTAATTCAAAACGTCACTTCCGAATGACGTATTAATGCAAAACTACATATCAATTTGTTTGTACTAAAAATCCATATTAAAATGGACGGCATTAAATACCTTGCGTTGTTAATTAATATTTATAATAAAGCTAAAACCGCTATCAATCTAAACATATTATGTTGGCACAGCAAGGGAACTCCTCCGCCAAATTGCCTAGAAATAATCAAAGTATAGCTGGGAAATGTGAAAATTAAATTAAACCTTCTAATAATTTGTTCAATCGGTAACTTTTCATACGTTAAAAAATTACATCAACTATGTCATTTTTAATAAGCATTTATTTATGATAAGCATGTACCTAAAAAATTAAGGAATGACGTACACTTAGCGAGTCAAAATAACAATTGTGATGCGTTATTATTTAATTTCCAAAGCCTGAAGACATAGAATTTTGTATATTGAATTTAATCAAATTCGATTTCCATACGAGGAGTTTATTAAGTGCTTCGTCGTTTGAAACAAATCTTAAAAACAATTTTTTTTTTTAACAACCCGAACAAATCTAAAGACTACTGGACTTTACTGCTGAAATGAATGACGGTACATGGTGATTATTTTGTGCTAAATACATACTTTAAATATTTTTATTCATTTACACTTGAAAAAAGATACAATTTGGAAAATCATTTTTAGGGACCTTCAAATGATGGAAATACTAGTTTTTAGTCTGTACCGATGCGAAGACTTTAACGACTTGCGGTTTCTGTGGTAGTAAATGCGCACTAACGTTATAAAAATTATTAAGAATTCGATAATTATGATAATTAATAAAGTCGTAAATTGCTGGTTACATTATTTGTATTTGCATTATTTTCGGTATTTCTTAACCGTTTTGTCATGTGACAACATAACGATGGCTTCAGGTGCGTAAAAATCGATTCACTGTTTGTTTCTTTTACCAAACCCATTGTAGACTATCCCAAAATGTACCAAATGCACAGTTATTCCCGATGCCGTCTATTGGGAGGCTCTTTCTGCTTATTTGACTTTAAAATTGCACCCTCACAGCCGCAAGTACGTACGTGAATATGGTCGCTTGAGACATTATCAAGTCTATTTCCGACGCGCTTGCAATGACATTGTCCTCATCGGCCATTTTGAACCAACTAAAATGTAAGTCATTTGAAGTTTTTAAAACTGCTTACCGTTTTTATGTTAGGAGAATCGGCTGTCCTTTGACCGTTCGAGATTGAACCGCATGTTTTGCATCCCCCCCGACCAACATCCTTCAACGGAGGGGCTGCGCCTTCTCCGAGAAGAGCTACACAAGCGCAACATTTCGGTTATGGTGTTGCAGCATCAGTGCGAGCAGCCTGGAAGCTCCTTGTCCTCAAAATTGCTGTTCTGGATTTTCCTATTCGCGTATGTTCTTTTCGTCCTCGGGAGCACTTGGAGTCACTTGAAATCGATTCGAAAGAGTGAAAGTGAGAGCTGGTGGGTATACGAGTTTTCGTTGATCAGGACAGTTCCTAAGCTATGGAAAAACAAACCCGGGAGTGACTTTCGAAGGTTGAGCGCTTTACAAGGGGTACGGGTGTTGACCACCTGTTTGGTAGTGTTCTGGCATACACTCTTTTGTCTTAGCACCATGTTTTTGAGGGACGTAAATCAACTAGAACAGGTACCGTGATGTAAATCTGACTTAATTTTCTATTTAAACAATTATTACTATTCCCCAGAACTTTCAGCAACCTCTGGTCTTCTATTTGGTCTTCATGGGGGCTTTTGCAGTGCAGATCTTCTTCCTTATGTCTACCCTCCTACTCACCAATCAAGTACTGGAGTTGCGCGGGAGGCATGGGAGAATCAGTGCTCGTCATTGCTGGATTCTTGTACTCAACAGAATTTTTCGGTTAGTGCCAGAAATTGAATTGGTTAGATTCTTCTTGGGAAATTTGCAGGTTTCTCCCTACTCTCGCCGTCGCAATAGCGGCCACCAGGAGTGGCGTATATGAGCGCACACCGCACGCGATAAAACTCATGAATATGTGTTCAGAAAACTGCGGAAAGAATTGGTGGTATTCTTTGCTGCAAATCACTATTCTCTTGGATTTTAATCAAATCGTAAGTGAAATTCTTCCTTTACGAGATCTACTCATTTTCTCTTATCAGTGCAATCCAATTTTCTGGTACCTCTCGGTGGACACTCTCTACTACCTCTTCACCCTCTTCATGCTCTACTCTCTGCAAGACTTCGACTTCAACGCCCTGAAAGTTTTTGGATTCCTAATTTTTGCTTCGATTGCGGGCTTTGCCTGGTACTTGTATGTAAACGAGTACCACTTCCTTTACCAGCCCTACCCCGAGTCAGGTACATTCAGCATTCGCAAAACCGATAGTAAACCTCCATTTTTATTAGGCCCTTCAAGAACTTACTGGAATCCCAAGAAATTAACGTCGTCTACTGTCCTCCGTTAGCCAGCTGGACTAGCAGCCTTGTAGGGGCTGCTTTAGGGTACTTTTACTACCACCATAAGGGCGATAAAAACTTCACCATTAACTCTGTTAGTATCTAAACGTGTTCGTTCTTTGACGTGTCTGATACTTTCTTAATTTTAGGTGGCAACACTGCTCTTCTGGAGCGGCTGCGCAGCAGTTCCAACGATAACATTGCACCTGTCCACGTTAACCTATAAGGGTCCGACAGCAGCCTTAATGGGGGCCATCTTGAAACCGCTCTTTGTGCTCCCTCTAGGTTTAGGCCTCGTGGCAATGGCCTTTGGAATGGGAGGTACTAATTGATGATTCAACCTCGACTTCTTTACAAAAATTCCTCCCTTCTCCAGGCCCTTTGAAAACAATTCTAGAATCTAGGTTTCTGCTCATTACCGGTAATGTCACTTATTGCACCTATGTTTTCCATTCTGTGATAGTTTTCGCCAAAGGGCTCTTCCAGGAGGAATTGATCGACTATCTGAACAGCCACTTGGTATAGATGCAGATTAAGGAGATAAACAGGGATTTAAAGTTGTGTATATGTGCGTGTTTTTTTTAGATTTTTTGGGTGGTGACAGATTTAGTGGGGTCTTTTGCTTTGGGGACTGTAACTACGGTACTCTTGGAATATCCAGGAATTGAATTGCAAAGGAGGATTTTGCCCCAGATTGGAACGAGTGAACGTAAACTTAAAAAGAACTGATCGGCTGGTAGTAGTTAATTTGCTGGTAGAGAAGCTAAATGAGAAAACAACATTAAATGATTAGAAAGTACATAATTTATTTAGTATCATGAAAAAATATTTGACACGAAAATAATTACAGATAATTTTAAACCGTTAAAGTTAACCATATGAATCATACAGCCATAAAAGCCAAAGAAACCGCAAATCGAAGCTGTGCATTTAATAAAAATCATCCGACTATAGTTTCCTGCATACAATGACTTTAACACCGCGTAATAATTGAAAGAAGAAAAGACGCACGTGGCTTAGTATTATTACTAAAACGATATTGGGTACCCGAACGAGCAATCATAAGAAACCCATATTCCCAATGGGATCCTTATACATACACACATACATAAACATTATTATGGATGAAACGTCCTTGCATTAACAAGCGGCATTTAATGAATTAACGCCGTCAAGTACCATTCCGGTAACGGCCTGTGGGCGATCTAACAATAACAGAGAAGATTTTTCTACCTTGGCCAGTTATTGGGGAACCTTCGCTGGGGATTCAAAAGTCATATGGGACACAAGTTTGTCCGACCGGAAGGCCAAATGTCTCGAAAAGTAGTTCGAAGTCTCATCACGTTCACCGTGTTGCAAGAACCTATAATGGCATCATTTTCACACACCCGTGCACATACGATCATGAAGAAATGGGCATTATTTCAATAATTATCGCGTGGAAATCGCACCTCGATTGCTTCATCTCTAAGTAACTTATGTAGGTAACGAGTCATCTTCGACTTGCATATTTAAAAGCTAGAATAGTAAAGGTATTCCAAAAATTTAACTGGGCTAAAACCACCTGTATTTTGAATTTAAATACATTTAATGATACCACCGCATTCTCATAATAATTTACATCTGCCTCTGCGAGAATGTACCCATAATACGTCTCGTGTGGCACATTCCTTACAGCCCCCCTGACCCCTCCCTTGATGGTACTAATATTGGCGGCGCACCTTCCCCACCACCACCATCACCGCAGAGGTGTTCCGCAAAAGAAATCCGAGAGGTATTACGCGAAAGGTTGTGACGCAGTGCTGGTGGTACTTAGGTAGGTACCGATTGCGTCGGATTATTCTACAGTAATCTTGTGTTGTAACCATTATTAACATGGCGGAGAACGTGTAAAACGCGCAAAATGTCGGCGATAGCTAGGGTAATACCCTTGGTGGTACTGTGGTGGTACTGTGTCGTGGAAAGTGAAGGACATGTGGCTCTGGTCTTCCCACCTGCGAGGAAGTACGACTTGGATTTTTTAGATAGTTCCAGAACCAAGGCTCCATGTGGAATGCCCAAAGGTATATGGAGGAATTAAATCTGGCGTACCAGACTATCTGAATAACCATATTTTATGCGCGACTACACGCACTTTCTCTCATTATAATAGTTTTTCAATGTTTTCTTAATTGCTTCCGTAATAATCCGATATATATTTCATGTGACTGCGAAGCAGGTTTCCTGCATCGGCACTGAAGTGAAAAAGTGCTATGTTCAAATCCGAGGTGTTAATTTAAGTTTCCAACGCTGAGATTTCTCTCTCACTCTCTTTCTCTCTCTCTCTCTTTCTCTTGATAATATGGGGAATTTGTCTGTTGGAATCAGAAGCGCTTGGCCGCAATGAAATCGTAATGGTTAGAAGATCGTTCCGATCGACTTAGTAAGAAAAACAAGCGTGTGAATGTGTTTTACAAAGAAAGGAGAAATTGGCCTTGTCACTGGTAAAGTACCTTGCTTTTAGTTAAAAATGAAATTTTACTTTTCTTGTCATTTTTTAAGATTACCTTGGCGATTATTTTGTCATCATGTGAATTTGGCTCCATGGAGATTCTCAAACGTTTTCGGACTTCCTGAAGGGTTTCGAGTATTTTATTCTCTAATAATGTCAAATTTCAATTTTAAGACACTCACGAATCTTCAAAATCGTTAGAAAAGTTTAAAAATTATATTTCATAAGCTAAGAGCGTTTAAAATAGCGTAAATAAGTGCCTAAATTTTTGTTTCAAAGCCTACTCTAGGGGGCGACAATATCGAAATTGCTGCTAATTTCGATTGGACTACGTTAATTAAATTAATTTAATCAATCACCATTTAATTTTTTTCAGTCATTGCAAGACGCCGCGATGGATTGAAATAAAATAATTTAATAAATAATTGATTGATTAACATAATTAATTATAGCTGCATCGGCAGTTTAAATGCAGAAAATCAATCGAAGTATAACAAATAATTTGTTTATTGATTAAATTGATTAAATGGAAAATGCAACAAAGTCGTAGAAGTTTTTACTTAAAAGATATTGAAATTTTTAGAAAAGCGAAGAATCACTTCCATCAAAAAAAGGTTAGTTGAAGAGTTCACAATTGACTCTGTTTGTGTTAGGCAGTTAAATCGGCTTAAGTCCTTTTAAATGCTTAGTATTACAGTAGAAGTACTGATGTGAGTGAAAAGCTATTAATGGAGCTACGACAAATGTCCCATTATTTTATCGAGATCTCAGAAACCTTAAATGATCATTCTTTGATAAGAAACCAAATTTTCAAACACTTATTACTGGGGTTTTTAAGCTTTTTTTAATGATCCACTCTTATATCACCCTGAAAAAGTAGTCAAACCACGTAATGAGTAACTTTTCAGTATAACCGAGTATTAAGATAGTAGGTCTTTTAGATAGGTTCTCACTGATCACATACAAACACACTTCTTGACGAGGCCTTGAGAATTTCTGTTTTTTGCATTTATCTACCATGAGCTCATTTTTGATTGCTTCAAGATGCCTCGACCTTTCTCCGACTTTGGTTCTCCTCTGAAAACAATGCTGATTTGATTAGTATTCTTCGAAAATTCCAACGATAACGTGAGCAGGTTTCGCAACGGTACAAGTGACCTTTCTATAACATAATTTGCCTTGAATGACCGCTTGCCCACGGGACCCATTAGCATTTAAAACGCTGACCACTTGGATAGAAAAAAACTGGTTTATTTTTAATGAAAAAACGATGGATTACGTTAGACAGCTCACTTGAATTATTAATAAAAGCAGAAGGAATCACACTAGGAAATGTAACCGGCTGTGTTACAACTTATGCAACATTCATTTAATATTATAAGTCGGAATAATAATGTTATGAGCAGTTGGGTGTTACAGCTGCATTACGGCCTGAGGAATTTCATTTACTGTTAGTTGAAGCATCGCACAGTTTCAATTTACATTGTGACAAACGAGTTTAAGTAAATAACTCTAGATCTGTGAGCTCCAAAAAAATTTTTTCAAGATATTGAAACCAATAGATTCACTTACTAGTTAGCCTACGGTCAGCCCTAACTGAAAGAGAAATTTCAAGGTGATCGTCCAAGCTGTCATCCGATAAACTCGAAGCCCGCACCTGAAATTCTGTCACGTCTTATCGCAAACATAAAAGAGAAAATTACCATGCTGTAGCAGAATTTCTACATAACGTCACGGCTCTATTATTATCTGACGAATGCAAACAAAACTATAGCAAGTGATACTTCGTTGTTATTTACTCCCCCAACCTCCCACCCCCCTATGCGGAAGATAGTCGTGCTTGAGGATCTTCGCGACCTTTTCGGCAGGTGCTCGTACATTTCCATTCTCGGAATTTAATGTTACGTAAGCGCCGTTTTTTTGCCAGCTTCCGCGGTCATGATTTATTCGCTTTTAATGACATTGTTTAGCGGTTTTCTCTCTTACAATGAGAAGAAACCCCCCAAGAAGCAAAGTAATGGAGCGACTTTCCATTTCAATTACGGTCATTTTCCGTTATATATTTCTTTGAGCAATAAGCGATCAATTACCTCACGTTTAAATAGCAGTTACACAATCTTATTGCCTTTGAGTAATTAACATCATTTGAATTAAGGCAAGCAGTTACCACACTCGCACGCATATCTAAAACGCGCGCAGGTCGAAAAGAAGAATGCCATTTCATCGGTTGCTCAATGCGAACAAGTTGCGCTATAAGCGCCGTCATTGTTCACCGGATTTTGCCCGGAAAGTTGAATTTGTTAGTTTCATAGACAAGTGCTTCGACATGGTACTCGTTTTCAGATAATTTTTTCTAATTAAAACAATGGCATTGTCAGTTTTGGGACACCTATTGCTCCTGCTCGAAAATAACCAATATTAGTTTCATTATTTTTGAAAACAACCCTAAGCCTATGGTATCAAAATCAACATGGTAATATTTTTAGCTAATTTTTTACACAAAAAAAATCTATTTCTGAAGGCACATTTGACACGCTTCTCATTCGCTTCGATGAAACATTTTTACGCAAGCGCCTTGACTCTCTTCTGCAAGCAGGTCGATTGCGCATTTACTTATTAACCGAGAAACGACCAGAAGCAGGTTAGTTCAGGTTAGTGGCTGATCTAAGATGCCTGCTTTCGACTCGTTATCATACGCACAAACGAACAATGAGGAAGACCGTTTGCCTTGACTAAGGAACAGGATACTTTATGGTTTCGAACACCTTCATTAATCTCCACATTAGACGCTTCGGAATTTGAGTAAATAACATCGAACTCCATTAAATAGCGATGATCAAGATGACACCGATTTACTGCAAGAATTCAACCTTGGAAGATTTGCTTATCAAAATTGAGTTCTCTCACAGGATAATTATCAATTCTACGAGCGGGAACTATCTTATAATCGAAAACCTGCAATTATCGTAGTTTCTTCATGGCCGGATTTAGCTATTGAACCTCACAGTTAATCGTCAAATAATTACCGGTTGCATTTCTTTGGTGTTGGTTACGATTTGAGATGAAATCACGTCCAAGTTTATTATGGTTGAACCATAAAGATGACTCACGTTCGTGGGTTTGCAAGAAACTTGTGGCGAACCAACACAAATATTTCCCCAACAAGTCGAAAATTCAAACTCTAACATTAACCCACATAAGCATTGGCAAGAATGATTTTTTTTAACTGGCAACAAGGCAGAATTTGCAGTTATAATAACGTTGGCTGTTGCAGATTATTTAAAAATGCGAAAGCACCTGCTGCGTGTTTCTCAACTACGTCTATACCTTACGCAATTTTAACGCGACTTCGGCAGTTTTTTACGGTTCTAAAGAAATCTATTTTTCTTGTTTCAGGCAATGTGAAAACCTCCCTTTTATCTGGCAGCAAATTCAATGTGTCCTGGCACTTAGGTTACCCCCATAAGGTGAGTTTCTTCGATTTACGGGGTATCCGTTTCTAGAGCTCAACCATAGAAGAATCTAGAAATTGGCGTTCATCAATATGCCGTTCCAAAATTTGAAAAATTCCTATGATTTTTTGGGATATTCCGGCACTTCGTCAAATAAAATTCATCTAAAAAATTTAAATATAAGAAAATTTTGAAAAAGAAGATTTTTGATTGAACCTCAACATGTAACACATCATCGTAATAAAAAAAAGCTGAATTCAGAAATATAAAAATCCAAGATGACGCCCATAAGAAAAAACAACGTTAATGATGGTTACCAAAAAACGAAACGCCGGATTTCAAATATAACATCGCCACCTTGTAGAAAAAGAAAAGTTGCACTAACGAAATGATAACTATTTCTAATTACCTTACCAAATAACCTGAGATAAAATAAAAAAATCACTGGAATTTGTCAAATTTTGAAACGTCATATCATTGAACTCCAAACAACGTAATTCTGCCCCAATTTAACCAAACCCCCTGATTTAGCTCCAGAAATGGCCACCCTGTATATAAGAACCTTGTGTCTATATTTATGCCACAAATGAGCATGATACCCAATTAAATTACAGTAATTGTGCAAAAAAAGCATGTCAATTACGATTGCCGGGCACGTACAGCTTTAAAAATGCGGGCAATTAGTTCGTAGCACTCACCCGCTTTAAACTTTCTATTATTATTGCCAAATCCGTAGAAGAAAGTTACGCTTTTCTTACATATAGGGGGGCTTCAAGATTCAGCTGCTTGATGAGTTAGAAAGACCAGTCCTGGATCTTACGCCTCAAGTTGAGGGCTCTGAATTCGTCTCTGATGACGTCACGTAAGTTTTTTCTTTTATTATAGGGGGTGGGATTAAAATAAGGAAGTTTCAGGGCTCAAACGTATCAAGTGCAGCTGCCCAATGATTTTACCTGCTCCAACTGTACCCTCAGGTTACTTAGGCAGGCCCTGGAGTGGGGAGCTAGCTATCGGTTTTGGTCTTGCGCAGATGTAGACATAAAAACCCGTAAGTGCCTTAATTAAGACTGAACATCTATTTATTCTAAAAAAAATGTAATTCCTTTTTTTTAAATCAAGTCGGATATAAATTAGAATGGTTAACGGACTTGGCTTTTCCACGAAAAATTAGTTGAAAATAAATAACAAATATGGAGAATTTATTTAGAAACGGAAAAATTAGAATTTTTATCAAAGTAGGTGCAGGCATGTCAAATCTGACAACGTTAATTAAAAATGTGCACCATATGTTTGGCATTATTATTATTAAAAATAACGAAGATAGAAATTCTATGAATAATCGCTTCCAGGTAAAGAATTCCGCGAATCCTGCAGCAACCACGGCCGTTACCTACTGGGTAAATGCAAATGCGACCGTCTTTACTACGGTTCCGTCTGTCAATTCCGCGACGAATGTCTAGAACACAGCGACTGTGGTGCACAGGGCGTCTGCGTGGACATCGAGGCTAGCACGGCACCCCAGCGCCAGTGCTACTGTCAGCTAGGGTGGTTCGGCCCTGGCTGCAATAAACGTTCCCCGGTAAAATCCGCAGAAATCGACTTCGACCTATACAACCAACGCAAGCTCTCCAACACCTTCAAGCTCTATTGGAGAATATTAAAAGACCAGCGCGAATTGGAAGCCGTTATGGTGGTAAATGGAACGAGCTATGCGGCCTTGGGATGGAGGCCCTTGGGACTGACCAAAAATTGCAAAAATTTCCCTCAGATTGGGCCAGTTGAAAAGATGGAAAGTGCTCCTGAACCTAAAAGTGAAGGTGAGCCTGAGCCGAAAAGTGAACCTGAGGCTGAGCCTGGAAATGAGCCGGAATCAATGACTACGGAGAAGCTGCGCAAGTCTACATACAGCAGACGGTCAGCTGCTGTTTCTACTCCAGCAGCTTTTTCTGATGCAGATAAAGTAGAGACCAGTATTTCCTTTCAAGTGAGCAAGAAGTCGAGCAGAAGTAGACGGGAAGTTAAAGAGGAGGAGGCTGGAGGTATGCATGTTCCCGGTTGACTCTTGCATTAGTTTTGTGTAGATTGAGGGGTCCAAAGAGTTGTACAATTTTCTAGGGGCAGTTTTTAACATTGATTAGACTTAGGGGCGCCCCCTAATACTAATGATGGTGATGGTTTTACTTCTCTTTAGAAACCGAGGAGCCTGAAGCAGAGGCGGTGCCGACGTCCGAGCCTGAACCCGTCTCAGAGCCAGAACCTACTATCCTTCCTGAACCTGAATCACGTTCGGAACCTAATTCCGAACCTCTTTCTAACTTGGAACTTATTTCTGGGGCTACATCTCAAACTCCCGAAGAAGAATCTGAGATCACAACCATTATCTACTCTTTTCGGCACGGCAAACTCGGCCAGCCTGATCTTAATCAAGAAAGTTTTTCTGAATCACACCCTGCTCCTAAACCCTCTTCCGAACCTGCTCCTGAACCATCGTCCGAGCCCACTTCAGAACCAGCTCCTGAACCAAACACCGAGCCTTCTCCAGAACCCAATTCTGAACCTGAACCTACTTTTGAACCTGAAACTGAGCCTAAATCCGAGCCTGAGCCTAGCTCAGAGCCGGAGCCTAGTGTAAAAACGCACGCTAGTTTAGAGGCCGCACCAATAAGCAAGGGAAATAATGAAGGTAATGGAAGTAACAATGATTCAGCTACTAATAATCGATGATGTTGTAAGTGGAGGTGATGGTGGTAAAGTGTGTCTTATTCGTCAAATTTGATTGCGGGATTGTCTTAGTTGGAAACAATCAGTTGAAAGTGAGTAGTCATTCAAAGAATCTATCTTCAATAATGACGATATTAGGGATTTTCTCGAACTGTCTGATAGATAAGTCAAAATTGACCTCACTACTTTTTTAATTCGAAAAAAGTACCGAAAAATGAGGAACAAATATGATGAACTTCCTCAAAACCATCTATGCTTTTTATCATTAAAAATAACGTCGCTAGTATTAGCTTTAACGTAAAACCGAGCTTTTTGTATCATAAATCATCGCGAAGTCGCCCGCCGTCATACAACTTAACAAAGCACATAAACAAACAATTTTAACAGGCGGCGAGAATCTCAACTCCTACACCCCAAGACACGACTTTAACCCCATGGATTGCACTGACATCATTATCGGCTCCGCCAGGGGCACTGCAAGCCGAATTGGGGATTATTACACTAGAGACCGGTAAGGGCACATCAATCTCCAATAAATAGAGGTAATATTAACTGGATCGAGGTTAGATCTACCCCGCACATGGACAACTACTGGGGAGGAAAGAACGACCTGACCGCCGCTCTCGGATTCGAGAAGGATGGCGTTACCACCATTTTATTTAGGAAGAAGTTGGATGCCAAAGAATCTTCAGATCATGCGATTGAGGAGGGTTTGATGCATGTGATTTTCGCGCAAGGACAGGAAAATGGTACTTTATTTCAGGAAAAAAATTATATTTTTTTAAATGTGAGAATCATTATAGGCAAGTACGTCCACGTACCAAAATCAGGAATTGAGACCTCAAAAGTCTCAATTAAGGACTTCTACAAACCCGACGAGTTGAAGTATCACGGCCACGCCTCTCAACGTGGAGTTTTGTCTCTCAACTTCTTCGGTAAACGCCCTTTTTAGGCTTCGCCTCTTTGTATAACAGACTAATCAACAGAAAGTAAACGTGAGGTTATGCTGGCGGGTGCAGGGGCCACCAGTAAATCCACTCAAAACACAGACTGCGGAGGCGAATGGAAAGTACCTAAGGACTGCGACCCAGTCAATTACACGTGCGAGTACTCGGCCAAGTGGGAGTTGGTCCCTCGTAAGGATGAAATTCGCTTTACCATAACTACAAGTCATACGGATACGTGGACCGGTATCGGGTTTTCGAATGACGAGCGCATGTCACAAACCGACGCCATTCTGGGGTGGGTAGACAAGACTGGACGGCCATTTTTAATGGACACCTGGATTACGGGATATACGCAACCGTTCCTTGATGCCAATCAGAATATTTATAACACAAGCGGTGAGTTGAGCTGTTTTGAAATTTTGAATGTTATACGTCACATACCATGTTTGACATACATCAATTATTATCTCATGCAAGCGTCACATGTCGGACATGATGTGGTGATTACATGTGATATCACACATAGTAAATGTGTACGTCACATATCACACTTGACCTTAAGTAACAGTCTTTAGATTAATTTCTATTTTGGGAGGATTTTAGGACGCATAATCAACGGAGTGACCACCTTGTCTTTCTCGCGCAAACGCATGACCAACGACCCTAAAGATTTGGCCTTCACCAACGAGCAGTGTCTCTTCATGATGTTTCCAGTGCGCGGAGGCGCTTTCAACAGTGTCAACAAGAAAATAAGAAAACACGAAGCAGTTCCGGTGGTTAGTGCAGAACGAATCTGCATCAGATCATGCGGAAACGATGAAGTTTACGATTATCAGACTACCACTGAGGTGCCGGGCCTGAGTTACATGGTTGAAGTGAAACTCATCGAATTGGGGGAGAACTTTGTGATCCCCAAAACGGGATCAGTCCAGTACCAAGATCTAAGCAACTCAATTACTAACAACATTGAGCCAGTTTTTAAAGGTCTCGCCGGCTTCCGGAGGGTGTTGGTGGATGATTTGAGAGCGTGAGTTACTTTTCAAGCGAAATTGTTGAATATTAAGGTAGATTTTTAGGGAGGATAATAATATTGTAGCGGTGATGAATCTACAGCTCGATAAAGTTGCAGCGGAGAAGGGGCGGTCATTAAACGATCTTGAAGATACTGATGAGCAAGTGCATAAGACCATTCAGGAGAGCGTGGGATCAGGACGTATTGGAAATTTTAAAGTCGATCCACGGTATCTCGTGTTTGAACCACAAAGTTGTAAGTATCAGAACACATTCCAGACCAATCGCGACGCGGAGTTTTCCACGTTGTAATAGGCTGAGGTGTGGCCTAATAAAACAAATTTGCAGTAACGACCAATCTGAACGCCGACTCGGACTCCTCTACCGCAAGTTCGGGTTTCTTCGATATGCCCTCCACTAAGCTTTACATTGTACTCAGTTGCATCGGCGCATTGGTGTTGGTGGCCCTGGTGCAGGCCGCCTGCACTGTCTACCGCGCGTCTGGTCGGCGTAACTCCCACCGCCACAAGGTAACTTCATTGTGAGGCCTGGAAAGCAACGAAAGTATCGCTCTATATCTCTCTCTCTCCCTCGCATACACGTACGTCCATTGTGTTTAGAGGTGTCGAAATAGCGATGCTTTTCGTGTTAGTTTTGTCATGTTTCTAATATTTATTGGGGGAAATGGGAGTGGTTCTAAACATTGAAACGCTGTGGGGGTGTTTCAGAGGGTGTACAGCGTGCAACTGGACCCGGGCTACTTCTACGAACCCCACTGGGGTTCGTCTGCGCTCCACCCCATCCGCTATAACGTAAACGGGGCGCATCGCCAACAAAGGGGGATGTGGTAGGGCTGCTTGGCCCTGGTGGGGTGAGTTCGATGACGCAATACTTCGTCAAACGTGGTTCCGCCCCTTCGTTCCAAAGCTTGTTTTTTTTTGGTTAATTTAATATAATGTTTTTGTGGGTGGAGGGGGGGGGGGGGGATAAAAAAGATATCATCATTGTATTAGTTGAAAAAGTCAAGTGAAATGAGTACCATGTTTCTGGAGTTGTCTTTAAAAATAATTGAGTTAGAAATTTCTCCGAACTGTGAGATAGGTCCGTCAAAACTAACAACGGCATTCGCTTTTATGAAAAAAGTTAAATGAACGCGTGTACCACGTGTTTGGACTTATCTTTAAAAACAAAGAAGTTAGAAAGTTTCAGGAACTGCTTGACAGGTACGTTAAATCGACGGCATTTTCACTCCTTTAAAGCTGTTAGAATGCAAGCGGTGGAACCAGAACTATAAAGCGACACGCACCTGAACTATCGCACACTTAGCGCAGCACCTAACTAGTGAACACCCTGTGTATATACCCCCTCAAACGCTGCTGAGTCATAGCAAACCGAAAACCCGCAAAATACAAATTTTAGGACCACTTAATCCCGAACTCGGCCTGGAAAGACTACTCCGCCAATACCAACTACGCCTTTGACTCCTTCGAGCGCGAAGACATCTCCAAAAAAAACCCTCAGAACGGAAAAGCCGCCCCACGACCTCGTTCCAATCCTCCTCGTCCTCAAGGGAGACCCCCCAGTATACCTCCTCAAGTGCCACCAGGTGACTCACGCAGCTTACAAAGGCCGCGCAGCGCCGTTCTACCCCCGAATGATCGGAGCACATTCTCTTTACCTCGCACTCAATACGACCGCCATACCGTGGGGGCGGCAAAGGGCGGCCAGATGCCCGCCGACTTTTACTTTATGCCCTCGCAGCGCAAGTATTCAGGCGAAGTCGTCAGGGTTTATGTGGACTATAACGGACAAAAGAGGGAGTACTAAGTGCGTTCTAGTCAATGACAATTGACGTTTGACGGGAGTAGTGAGTGTGCGCAATGTTACAGAATATATTATGTATAGATAGATGGTGCCGTATTTTAAGTGTAAATAGAGCAGATTTACTTACGAGTAGAGAAAAACGAAATTTCTTGTTAACCATTACCAGAGTAAGTTAGAGTCATTTTTATTGTACAGATCCACTAGAAATTTTAAAAATAAATACTTAAAATGTTGTAGTTTCATTTACTTAAAATAAGTATAACAAATAAGTAAGAAGAGTCACTCCTGAACCTATAAGAGCAGTAACATGGAGGTTTTTGACAGTTTATCGTCTCCAATATTATACGAAATGTCCAGGGGAACCCTAGATATAGGAGATTAACATAGCAAATCGGTTTTTTTTGCACCTGCACGGATTGTCCAATTAAAAATCTTTTACCTGAAGGTCATAATGCTCAGAACCGGCCATCATTCTAAATTTTTTTCGATCTTCTAATTAGAACCATTCTGGCTCACAACGCCTCCAAATTTCAAAAATTTTAATGTCTCACGTAACCGTTCGAGGCCATTATTGGTCAAAGTCAAGGTCAGAATTAAACAAACACAAAGTCACCAAAATAAATGCGAAAAACAACAAATCATAAGATAATTATTATTAGATTTTCCATTGATTTTTCACTGAATTAACTTGTAAATAAGTTAAAAATTGCTTATAAATTAGAAAAAAAAGAAAATTCATTTGCCATGGAGTTTTTACCCTTATGTTTTTGGCGACTTTGTTTAATTCCGAATTTGACTCTGACCAATCGTGACCTTGAACGGTTACGCGGAACAATCAAATTTTTCAAATTTAGAGACGTTTTAAGTTGAAATGGTCGATAATGGCCAATCTTCAATAATGGCTGGCCTTAAGTACTATGGCCTCCATGTAAAAGTTTTTCAATTAGATAAACCTTACAAACGCACAAAAAAAATCGATTTCCTATGTTAATCTTCTACGCCCTGGATTTGCCTAGATACCCAATGTACTGTTTACTTGGATTTAAAAAGTGTTAAAAATTATATAACAACTTTTTCATGATGACTTTGAAAAATAAAACAATATTAAGATTTTCTCACACTGTACAAATCAATATCGGAGACTACTCCACTTGCTCTAGCTCTATTAGAAGCTTTCAAAAGCCAAACTGACAAAGAATGATAAAGACTCATCCAAATCAAAAATTTAAAAATCACTTAAAACTAGCACACTAATCGATATGAAATGTACCTGCCCGCTGTCTCAGAAGATCTAATAATCTTGACCACTTGCCCTCTTTTAAGCCCAAAATACCTGGCCACTGGATCCCCAGCCTGAATTCGCATCAACATGTTTTCTTTCAATTTATACCTTAAATTGTTTAAACGCTCATTATGCTATCATGTGAAGCTTCATAAGGCACTAAACTTACCTAGCTAGCAACTCAGCCTTTTCTTCCGGATTCATCACAACATGTTCAGGCACCAGCTCATGCTCTGTAATATTAATCAGCAACTCAGATTCAAGGAACTGTTCTAAAATGTACTTGGGAGCCATATCAACCAAAGATTGTTTAGCCGAGGGTGTCATGCCAGCTTGCACTACTATAATAGCTCTATGGATGTTCTCATCTTGCATTCTTTGACAGTAAGTTTTGATAGTTTTAATGCCAATTTTTGGTTCGTCCGGAAAAAAAACAAACATTTGATCGGTGGGATCATCATTATGCGCCACGAGGACTATCAAATCGCTGCGCGAGGGGCGTTTTTCACTATTCAAAAGATCAGAATAACTTCCTGAAAACCCTTTGTTAAAACATTGAAGCATACCTTGGCTTATCACCAAAATGCTCTTTGAATTGTTCTAAGGTTTGGTCGAGCTCATCTTGAGTTACCAAATACCCTCTATCATGGCAAAGCTGTATAAAAAGGGTTTAAGACGGGAGCCAAAAAAGTGAGGTTAGACTTACCTGCATTACCGTTTTTCGTATACGCCATAGTTTATATGTTTCTGCCTCGTCGTCCATTTTTTTTGTTCGTAAAGAGGATTCGTATTTGTTTAAAACAGAGCTTTTTAAAGATAAAATATGGCTTTTTTTAATTATAAAATTAAATCCCAACTAACCGAATTATTTTAAATTATTTACTGTCAAAAAAGCATCTGAGTTTCAAATGACATTTGAAGTTTGGAGATTGACAGATAGAATACAAAGTGCAGTGGTTTAAACCTGTTCTAAATACACTGCTCGCATGTTAAGTAGACAAGTCAAATGTGAAAATTAAATATGATAAAATTTACAGTTTTATAAAAATTGAAATTAACCAGAGATTTTTATCCCTTAATAAAGGATGAATGTTATTCTCAGTGAATTTAAACTGAAAATAACCCTACTTTTGTAACACACGTTATGTCCAAAGGCGGTAATAGAAAAAATAAATAATCCGCGTCAGACGTAAAGAACATACATATTTATTACTTGGAAAGCAGTCAATAACCTTTTAGGGCAGATGTTGAATACTCAGGACGAACATCATGTTAATTAAATAAGCGCCAATTAAGGCCTGTTTTTGCCAAGGAATATTGTGCGGGTACTTATTTATTTCTTCCACCTGAGCGACGCCCCAAATGGACTTCCCGTGTTTTACGACCCTAGACAGGTGTCCGCTTTGCAATACCCCGTTTTTCAACTTTGGAAACCCGTAGTAAGAGTAGTTTTCAGGGCACATAGAATCAATGTATCACTCTTCTAAAGCTAAAAACAGTTCTGAGTTGTATGAAAGTCAGGACCACTTAACAACACTTCCCGAAATTTCTTGCAAAAGCAATTAAAATTTCTAAATGCGAGTTGTTCCTTTGCAACTCCCCTGGCTGTGATAATAATAAAATTACGTGTTTGGGGGGGGGGGGGGATAAATGGAGAAACCCGCATCGATTTAGCCTTAGTTTCAGTGATAAAAAGTATTCGTGGGGGGGCCAAGTGAAAACTGATAAAAGCGAGGCAGTTTGGCAATGCTGTGAACGCATCTTTCGCCCGCACATGGCCAACATAAACAAATGACTGTCATCGGAGGGGGTAATCAGCTGGATGGTGGAGTGGGGAGAGTTGTAAGATTGCTGTGTTGCCGTGTAGACCTGTGAGAAGTCAATTCTCACTAATATTCATAAGTGTTTGTATCATAGAAGTACACCAGTTATATGTTAGAATCTATGTATAAGTGTTAAAAATTCGAAACACAAATCATATTAAGGAATTTGACCGAAAGAAACACTTTAACACTTTAAAAATATTTTCATCATTGCATCCAGTTCTACTCGAAATTATTACATCGTAGCACTTTAAAGGGCAGCTCCTGTATCTAAGAAAACTCTTGCATACGGCCTTATTACTTATTACCATTTAATCTCTCCAGAAAATGTTGGACACGTAAAATGATAAAAAAACGTTGGGTCTTGGTACCAGGAGAATGAGCCCCAAAGAGATTCAAGTTGTTTAAAAACAGTCAACTCGGCAACACAGTATACTTCAGTTTCGACGCCCCTTCTCGAGTTCGAGGCGTTCGCATTTAAACGTCAGTGTGTGATCGAGCGCGTTCGGCGACGCATGGCGCACGACGCGCTACCGCCCCGACGCCCCCCCGTGGGGGCCCTGCCGCCCTGTTGTGCCCCGCTGCGATTACGACCGCCGCCCCCGCGGAACCCTGACTCACTGCTAGACGTGACCGCGAAGAAAGTGGCCGAAACGGTACCCTTTGCCCGCATCGAGGAGAAATACGACCGGATTCCCGAACCGGTCCAACGGCGGATTGTCTTTTGGAGCTTCCCCCGGAACGAGAGGGACATTTGCATGTACTCGAGTTTGAGCCGAGTCCAAAACAATCAAGAACCGGGAAGCTTAGCCTTCTGCAAAGGAATGAAGTTGCTTGAGAACGGATGTGTGGATAATGTATTGCAAGTCGGTATGTGGGTACCTAAACATAGATTTTGTCACTGCACTAATAAGCCTTCATTACTATCACCTATACGCATAAAACAGACATTTAGCATATACAGCCTTGAATGGGGCGCCACACCCAACCAACTGGTTTCCTCAATTTTTCCCATACAGCACTCATAATTGCTCCAACATTGTTTAATTACCTACATACAGACAAGTGGGTGTGTATTGGACATTTCTCCTAAACCACCCACTCAGCAAGGCCTATAGGACTGCTTGCAAGGTGTCATCATCATTATTGTGAGCCACACTCATAGATAGGACATACACAGGAGGATTTAGGTTTATCTATATGAGACCAGATTAGAGCTGTGAGTAAATATTTGCCTTGGTCTGGGTGGGAGGACAATAAGGGGAGTTAAGTGATGAGCAATATAGTAATGATTAGTTAAAGTGATGTAGAATGAGCATAAATGTGTTTTTAAGTTTGTTGTATGATCATCATTGCTCTATGACTAACCTTGAATAATCTCCTGAAATGCCTACCCTCCAAAGTACTTCTCAATCATTGTTTTCCTTTAAATCTTTAGCAAACCTCCAAAATTGAATTACCTTGGGGAAAGTTTTAAAAAATCTTCAAAAAAAAGTAAAAGTTTTACAAAAATGGTAAAATTTCAACTGACTTACATCTGTTAGTCCTAGAAGCCTTTACAATCAATGTCCGAGTTTTTCCTGTGAATCCTTAGTAGAGTCTTCTATTAGAAACCCAATACAGCTCAATCTAAAAAAGTTCAATATGACTGTCATTAAGGGATTCCAATGGGATTTTGGAAAAAATAATAATTTTTTAACTGATCTATATGTCCTAAATAACCAGAAGCCTAAAATGCTAATTACCACAATAATAATTTGCTAAAATAGCTCGTGTGTAAGTTTTTACTTGAAATTTAATCATTCAGATACAATATTTTGTAAACTCTGGTTGATACGCCTCTGAATTATTTATAATAAGTTGAGGTTATTTTAAGTTAAGCTGAGAAGTTCTAAATAGATATTACGAAAGGCTTTTGAGTTGTATTAAATTTAATACAGTTACTAACAAAAATTATCAGTACATATTTAATTAAAGGTTTTTGAATACCACTCTCCTTTGAACGCGCCCCCTGTATTCTCTATTTTCTTACTGACAGAGGTAACCTTCAACCTTAAACCTACATATTCTTAACTCAAATCTGTATCTCAGTTTAGTCATATCAAAATAAGTCCTAGAAAGTTCACGTTTCTTTATTTTTTAGTGTTTTACTAAATTTAATACTTTCTATTGATTTTAACAGAAAAAAAGCTCTGGTGGTATGGTGTTCAGAATTCATTACGTATTACAGGCAACTATACTAAACAACAATTCAAATTAAGAAAATGACTAGTTGTGACGGATTACCATGAACGAAATTGAAGTAAAAAAAACGGGCGCGAAGCTCCATTCATCATATTATTAAAACTAAAGCGAAATAAATAAGTTCGGGGAACTTTGAGAACGAAAATTAGTCTCGGGGCCCCTTTTCGGTACTTTTTCTCCAGGAAAGGGAGGACCTGTCTGTCTGCCTCTTGAGTTATATTAATGGAGCCCCAGATGATTACGGTTATTAGAGGTACCTAGGCAATTTTAGCGGCGCCTGCAGGAGCCGGCAACGGCGCAGCTCTAGGCCACCTTTGATCTCGTGAAGCACAGTGACACAGAGCGGCGTTGCCGCGTGTGAAAACGCCCGAAGACGGGCCGAATGGCGCTCGGCACTGGACGGGCCTCCGTTAGGCGGTGACGTAGCGTCGCCAAACAGCTGAGAGTGAAGGTGTCGCGCGTGACGATGTTGCCACGGGTCGCAATTTGTATTGAAATTGAGGATGGCTAGAAAGAACAAAAGAGTGGTGCAACAATATGGGTGGGAACGCGGTGCAAGAAAGTTTGACACGCTGCTCGAAGAAGCGTTCAAGTAAAAAAAAACACTTTCGGGGGGCCACCACTATAACCAGGTCTAAAAGCTTTTGATTTCATGCAGCTGTGGGAATTCTCTTCGGTTGAGGATCGGGTTAAAAGGGGTAACATTCCTTAGGTTTATTAGCTGATTTAGCTTATAAATTCAGCATAAACTAACTCAGGTTTAAATGTATTTTTATTTAGTAACATCATAAAGACGAAAACTTCTTAAAATTTCGCCAAGAAGCATGACAACCCATAACACTCTTAGATATAATCCTTAACCTCACTTTTTGACAATAATAATTCTTCAACAGCGACCAGACAGTTGCCATATTTGTCTGACAATCGAATTTAACTGTTCGCTAATAGATGGCCATGAATCAGCGGGAAATTCAAAATATTAAATCGGTCATTGCAGTATAAATTACTTTATAAAAAAACAATTTGTCTTTGTACTGCGTTTGGTATAATTTTCAAAAGAACTTTATTATATTCAAATTTGCTTAAAAATAAGTAATTTGATAAAAACATTTGTAGGGTTGTACTAAACTGAGTACAATTACGCAATCGTGTTATTTGACGATTTTTTTCTAGATTAAGTGAAATAAATAGTTGTGTTTTGATTGAATGCAAGTTTTCCTGAAATAATTTATAATTCCATTAAAATTTAAGATAATTATGACATTATTTTATACTAAAATGAAAAAAAATTTAAAAATTGAAGTTGAAAAGGTGAAAATTAAAGTTGTTATTATGAAGACCCCGTATGTATTTTTAACCAAATGAATATTCGTACTTACTAATGAGAACTTACATGAAAATCCATCCTAAAATTATTAAAATCTAACTTAAACTAAGTGTGATATTAATTTTTTTGTAAGACACCACAAAGGTCTAAAATTTCTTTTAAAAATTATAGCTTCAAATCACTGCATCCCAGAGTAAAAAAGATCTAGGAACTAACTCAGGCTCAAGAGAGGATTATATCACTATAAAGAAATGCGATGTCCCATTTTTTAAGACATCCTGTAGGGTTGTCATTTATTTTAAAATTAACCTTCATTAGCCTCACATATATCCCCCTAATTGATTTTTTATGAAATCACAAATAAACTCATAGGAATCCGAGCGCCTGTTAAATGAACATCCTATATATTACCGTTCTACAGTTATCTTTAGTCTTCTACAGTTTTTTTTTCTCACGTAGTAGAAAATATTTTTTTCAATATTGCCTTTAGTGAAATGCACAGTTGTACCGAATTTACTACAATGAAGTTCTAAGGGGGATGGCATTAAATATTTTCATCGTTCGCCTTTCAGAGAGTGCACCAATATCCTCCCCTTCTAACGACCACTTGTAGCCGCTGTGCGTCAGGTGGCGCTGTTGCCACGTTCGCACTCGAGGCTTCGACATAACTGGAATTCCATGGACACAAAGCGCCATTAATCACCGGAGAGAACCGGCATCATCATCATCATCATCGTCCGAGTGGTCAACCTTCAACCTCGCTTACCTGGCCGCTCGCTCGGTCTATTTATACGGCTCTCTTTTGTTTCGTTATTGTGTCATCTTAATTGCAATTGCCAGGGAGTTCAACGACATGCGAGATCGTTGAAAAGGAAAGAATTAGCCGCTTTTGAAGGAAGCGAAATTAAAAATGTTTCAGATTTTTCGGGAGTGTTCTAGAAGAGAGAGGAATGTTCGGTGGAGCAAGTTTTAATTGGAAAACCTCTGTAGGGAAAAAGTTGCGGAGCGGAAACAATAACGCATCGCCCGTATAGTACAATTATCAGTTTTTTAGTACAACGCGAAAAGTTGTTAATTAAACGCCTCAAACAGGCGGACAAAGGCAGTCTCTGCCTGGCTGGAAATCCCTTTTATAAATAAAGAATAGATTCCTCGTTGTATTCAAATTTCGGACATGCTTTGTACGTCGAAACAATACGATTTTGTGATGATGATGATGATGATGTGCCCGGACACACACACACACGCACACACACGCACATACACACACATACACACACACACACGATTAAAAAAAGCGCCTGAAAGGCCGGCAACGCTCTCTTTTAAACATTCTTTTCACGTTTTCGGGCCTTTGTCTAGGCAATTGTACTATTTTAACACGGACGTTATAGGCCAATGAGCCCCGCATGATTTGATTTATGTGCTGACATTTTGCCTAAATGTCAAAGGGGACGCGTCGCATCGATGGCTAATACACCCGAACGTTGTCAACGGGGTTCGGTTTGAATTTGAGTAATACTGGATTTGGAATTGTACTAAATATTGTACAATTATTAGTATCAGCCAAGATCTATATATGTTCTATATATGTACTCCTGTCATTTTTCTAAGTAGATCACATTTTAAAATTGAAAAATATATCTCTAATTGTACTAGGTTTAGTATAATTACAAAAACGACAATTGTAACAACTAAAACAAGTTGCATTTGCACGGAAATCTTTTGTACAAAACAAAAATACAAGTACAAAAAAAAACTTGTGGGAAATCCGCCCACCAGACAGATGCGCTTTATGGCTCCGGCAAAATGGTACCTTTAAAAATTACGCCCAGTCGGTCTATAAGCCCCCGATGGAACTACCTGACCCGACCCAATGATACCTAAACAAACACTAGACAGTCTCTCAGACTTGTGCAGGATCTTCGCCTGTTCGACATTTCTGAATCAATTTACCGCTGGAAGCGCGAAACAATATTTAATAATCGCACGATTCGTATGCAAATCCTGAGACCATAAGTCTGATCTGCATACCGGCCAGGGCCGAAAATGGCCGAACAGCTGCACTTAACTAGATGTATATTTATTTAAAATTTAAATTCGACGATGCGCTATCTGCGTCATAGTAATCTCGGTGGGGCCGTAACGTCAAGGGACCTTTATGGGGGCATAGGGGTGGCGCTAATTTATGGGACACCATTGTCGGAGGCCAACGGCCCCCGAGTGGAGATTATTTCACTCGGGTATCAATCTTTGATACCGAACTGTAATGAAGCAGCTTTGTTACTTTGTTGCTGCATGGAGTAATACTTGAGCCACGTGAGGCGTTTCCTTAGGAGGGAAAAAACGGCCTCGTCAGGCCAGATGGTGTGTTTTTGTGGCGCTTCGCGTTGCGCAATAGGAGAGAGTAGATTTTTATGGGTTTCTACGTAGGTAGCAAGTGTCCAAGGGGCTGAAATTAATTGTACTGAGTTTAGTACAATTGTGAACGAATCTGTTCGAGTTTATTAAATTACGTCAACCTGCGGTAGTAGGTGCCCAAAGGGCTGAAATTAATCGTATCAATTTTACTGCAATTAGAGTTGTTGTATAAAAAATAAAAGAGTACGATGAGTTCTTATGTAGGTAGCGAGTATCCAAGGGGCTGAAAATGTGTTGTACTAAGTTTAGTACAACTATAACCAATTCCTCATAAGTTTATTAGCATTTGTCAGTAACAATACATAAAAAGTGGACCTCTATTCTAAAGAATTGAGGATGGTCTTCTCATAGATTGTTCGAATTGTCTGCATTGTTAGAGGAGGTTGAAAGCAATGCTACTAAATATTGTATAATTATTACGAACGAGGCTTAATGAGCTACGTAAATAGTACTGTTATTATATTAAGCAAAAGTACAATAGAATTCCCTGCCTGAAGCTCGCTCCCAACTCTCCGGGCCGATAGATCCATACACTGTGGTTGCGTCACGTCCGCGACCCTTCTCGCATAAGCAAATAATAATTTTTGGGGCCACCGGTGGGAGGGAAGGGGCAGCGGCTCCCTTTGATCTCATTTGCCTAGAGCAACTTCGTGCCACCGATCTCCGACGCCATATTGATCGGCTATCGCCGACTTATTTATGATGGAGCGAGGGCCGCTGAATTGTACTGTGGTTAGTACAATTGGGCTCTGAATATGTGGCGCATTTTTCTCTCGGGCTAACTGTAGTTGCAAGGCCCAATTTGAATAAGTTAATAATCCGGGCCTGTTTAATATTAATCGCTTATTTCATTTACATTTTGTTTACCTGCTGGTAAGATGAAAAAAAACCGTTTTAGTACAATTCGCTCTGTAGTGAAGGGACACTCCTGCGGGGTTATTTGTACAAGGGGACATTAAATAAACATTGCCTGATGGGTAGTTGAGTGCGTCTGTTCGCCAAAATTCGTTTAATATCCAAGAAATCTTGTTGTACTAACTTGAAACTGATTTAGTACAACTAATTAAAATCTTGGACTTCTCAACGCTGATCAATAAATAATAACAACAGAGATAAAAGTACCGTTGCTTGACACATGTTGGCACACACATTTCCGAAAAAAGGTGGTACCTTAACGGGTTCCTCGAATATTAATCAACTTCGTCCGCTTCCTGGCTGTGCGCATCCAACATACGGCGCCATTTCTTTTTAAATTTCAGCCCGTATTAGTACAATTATTGCAATTTACGTAAACTTGGCGCCTCGTCCAATCAATCCGGTACTAATTCGACTATCATTTGTCCGGTGACGTCAGGTCATGTTGAAACAGCTTTTTATCATAGAATTATTATGAATGTGAGGAGCGCGTGGGGCTTTTTTCGGACCCGGCTGTCGGCGATTGTGTGTGCGATTTGATACGGTTTTGTACCGATGAAGTAATTATTGCTAATTGTACCGTCAGGTGTCACGGTTCAAGTGCCCGCTTGAAGTTTCTATTAAGCGTAAATAAGTTGTACAATCGTTGCTATCGAAAATAACAGTCTGTCGATATTTTAGTTTTTTGGAATTGTACTAAGCTTAGTACGATTTTTTTTTGGAGAAATTTTTCTAGAAATGTTATAACATTGTGTGATATTTTTTTTTTCATTTTGCTGCAAATCGGAACTTCTCTGTGAGACCTTATTCCCTAATAGTATTAAAGTAAAAAAGCAGATTGTTACATAACGACGTTGAATGTCACATTTGTTTTACAACAACGTCATAAACTTTAATTTGATATCTGGACCACTGCCTTGGGAAACTACTGTTTTTTTGACGCAAAATTTGGATTTTGCAGCTCTACCATCATTATCAGCGTGGCCTAGAGATATTCCACATCACGCGGAAACGATTCACAATTGTTTATTTACAATCGGTATGGTATTCCGTATTCGGCAAAAATGTCAAAGTAATCCCTCAAACTTTTAAGGCTATACCTAAACCAGCATTTATTAGTTATATGTGTCGATTTAGATATGAACACATCCACCGTTTGAAAAGATATTTAACTATTTTTTCGCGCATTTGGGTTCGTATTCCCTTAAATACTAATTTGAATAACTGTGATGACAAGAAATGATATAACCATCCTTGAACTTGATTAAAATTTGCATCCAAAAGACATTATAAACACTTTATATAATTGTTCTAAATTTAGTACAATTTTTTTCCATTAGTACAATACATAATACAAAAGAGTCCACATTTTTTAGTGGCTTTATACAAACTACAAAATTTTAGGTAGTTCCAATCAATAATAGTGCGAAAATAATTGTACTAAACTGGATGAATGAATGAATCTTTTACAAGATAAGACCGAAAGACAATCAGGGTGAAGGGAATCAGGAGGGTAAACAGGTTGACCCGGCCGAAACGGGGATCCCGCTTAACCGGGATATAATTAGCCGGCTTAAAGCGGATGGGTCGGTCTGCGTCGGGACGTGCCGTCGGCGCCCCTTTAATACGCCAGAAGGGATTGTTGCTTGTTGATTCGGAAAATCGCGAAGGCCACGCGACCCTTTGCAAAGATTTTCGGTGTTATCATGGACCAGGACACACGGAAACGAATTGTACTAAAGTCATTCAAAACGGTAAATTCAGCCTATAATTAGTCTGCTGGTAGCGGGCAAAAAACCCACTGGAATTAGTTTTTCTGGTGCGCCGCCGGGAGCACCTGCCGTCGACAGACCGACGACACCTGCACGGTAATCAGTGAAACAATGTTGCCAGGTCGGTACGATCTGCACCAACGCCTCAATGACGTCAAAACAGAAAAAGTTATTGTACTAAGTATAGTACAAGTTTGATGTTTTTGCGTCAGCTAGGATTCCTCTGTCCTGGCTGAGGGCGCCTTGATTGACTTCAGAGTCCCCCCCCCCCCCTTCCACCACCAATTCTGACGGAAGCGGCTTTTAACAGTGAATTTGCGGTAAATTGCCGCAGTAATTGCCCTAAAGCCGCTCAATGGAAAATTGAAAAAACTCAAGCTTAACGGAGAACCCAAAGCTAAAGAGAAAATTGTACTATTATTGATTTTTTGATTGGTACTTTTTCGCGACAACCCTGCTTCATGATAATCAGTTTCAATCTACGTCGGCGGATTTACGGGAAAAGCGTAATATTTCAGCGAGCTTCGCTAATAATTCAACGCGGAATAAAATTTAAATTCGGACGCGCAAAAAAGCGACCATTACTTTCGGTAGACGGGCGCCGCTTTTTCATTGTTGCCGGAAAAACGGCTCTTTTCCATCGAGAAAATGGCAAAACCCCCCGGCATTACCAATGATAAATAATACAAATCGCTGCCATATTTATACGTGGGCCGAATTGCCACATTTACGTAGGTTTGAGTTGTCAAATCAAGTGAATTTATTGGTTGTAAGTTTAATATAATTTTTTACATTTTTTTAATAAGGACGTTTCGTAATATCGAATATATTCAAAAAATAATTTTAATCAATGTAATACAATATAATAAACTCTCTTAATACCACCTAAAGGTCTCCTATAATTCACATATCTGCTAGAAGCACTTCAATTGTCGAATCAAGGCTGATTCATTGAAAAACTCGATGCGTGTGAGTCAACTCAATCCCAGAAAAGAGGCTCCCCACCGACCTGCAGAGATATAAATTTCCCGAAAGGAATCTATAAGTTTTGGCGTGTCTGGCGGCATATTGCAGCAAAGTTATTTCAATTTCGGACGTGCCATGTGTATGCGCTTTTTTAGTACAAATCGATATGCTTTGAATTAAATAAGTTTACGTGTGAACGAGACTCGAGAGAACGCAGAATAGTACAACTTTGTAGTTAATTCAGTACATTTCTGGTACAGGCTTTCTACGCCTCTGTGCATGTCAGCCCTCCCAGGGAATCGAATTAAAAGGATACAAAAGGGGGGTGTATACACTGAAAATATTGTTTTATAATTTATTTTGTAAGTGCTGCGGTCCATTTATGCTGACAAGAGATAGGGGGCGTCCCCCCCCCCCCCCCCCCAACGAACAGAAACATGCTCTCAGGGTAGTTGTCAGCGTTGATTACGTTAGAAGGGGCTATTTTATGAGAGTCCTGGGAGAGAGATTGCAATGTTAGTTTGCATGATTTTACTTAATACTAAAGTTTTTTATAATTGCACTAAGTTTAGTACAATTTTGTATAGTACATATAGGAGATGCTATTGAATGAAAAGTTGAGGATTATTATTAAAAAGGACTTCTAAACAAAACCAATAATACATTCCTATTTTTCGTTCAACCAGAGTAGCTAAGGAAGCTCTAGAACGGTTTAATACAATTGTTTTCTTAACATTCGATAAAGAGGAATTTGGAGGTGTTATTGAAGGAAAAGTTTATGGATTACAATTAAAAATGTCTTCTAGACAATTCTTAACTAAATGTTCTTTAATTTTCATCCACCCAATGTCTCTAATGAAGCTTTTAGGTTTAATGCAAATATCTATCGGCAGGTTTGCTATAAGTACATTTTTTTCAAAACTTTTTCTTAAATGATTCTCAAAAAACTATGAAAATGTAGATTTTTCTTAATCGTACCAACTTTAGTACCATTGCGTAACGTGGGATTGAACGAAAGATGCAATTAGATAGAAAGCCGGTTATTAAAATTGAAAATAGAAGAAATTTTGGCTGAAAACTCAAAAAGTAATTATTGTTTTAAATTTGGTGCATTTTGATTTTTCCTGGAAAAGCTAGTTCTTAGGCCGGTTTTCGCTAGAAAAACATTTATAATGAAGTTACGTATCTCTATACGTGCATAGCAGATATACTAAGTTTTACTGTAACATAGCTGTATCTTCTTATTGATTAATTCCTGCTCAAATCCTGAGCAAAAATACTCGGAAACAACAGATCTGCAGGAATTAATAAAAAATGACACTTATCTATTAACCAAAAGGCCCCCTCTGTCGCCGCCCGTGTAAATTTAAAGCCGTCCCCCCCCTTGATCAGTCCCCGCCCTTCGCCCTAGAGCCCTTAAGGCCGCCTCCGTAAGGCAGCGAATCGTCCGCCCAGCCAGCCTACATAATACATATAGACACACTTCTCTGTTTACACAAATTACTAGCAATATTTTTTTTACTCGGGCGACGTTGCCGGCTTCAGTACTATTCAAGTATAATTACGCGTCAAAGTCCTGACAAGCAAAATGAGAATGAGGTCGCATTTGGGGTGAAGTGGCAATGTCGCGAGCCATTCACGACCCGTGTGACGTCAAGTGGGCGATCGATAGGGGTTGGCAGGCGTTGAGCGCCGGCGCGCCAGTAATTTAAATTTTATTATCACGTGGAGCTCCCGGGGAAAACGACTGTTGGATCGACCAGAGCAAGGGGAAACCAAAAAGGTTTTTTCGTGTTCCTTTTTTTTTGGTAGCGATTTAGTACAATTACCTTTAAGCGAAATGGAACAACAGGAATGTGGGTCAAAGGACTTAAATAGCGTATCTATTTTCGCACGGTGCAGCGGTGCGGTTCGCACCTGAAATCCCGAAAAGAGAACAAAACAAAGACAGACGACCCCGGTGACAAATTGGGGACTCAGGTGCTTTCCAGTCAAACAGGACCGCATTTTGCAAAAAGAAAAAGAGTTTTTTGCCTTATAAAGTACACCTTTTTTGGCTGTTTTTGTTTAATTGTACTAAGTTTAGCATGTTATTGTGAAATATGATTTTGTTCTTTGATATTTTGAATTTTCATTGCGATTTATAAATTTTACAATTACACTATAGTTCAATTATTTTTTTGGCTACAGATATAGGGTTTTTTAGTAGTTTTATAGGTTAACCAGTAATATTATTTTCCATTTTTATAAATTGTACTAAAATGGTACAATTCTTATTCTACCGCAATGATATTTTTTTTAATTCTTTTAACTTTTTAATTCAATAATATTTCCAATATATTTCTCCGAAATTTCTTATTTATAATTGTGGTCACAGGAATACAATTTTTTTTAGTACTTAAAAAAGGTTTTTCCTTGACGAAATTTTTTTAGTCCGTCTCTGATGCCACACTCCATACCCTCGATCTGTTGGCGGCACGCCGCAACGCCACGACGCTCTTAAAGAGGAGCGACTCGTCGGGACGCTCGAGCCCCTTTAAAATAGCTGCCACGGCGCCCTGTACCACGCCCATGCCCTTCGCTAATTCGTTTCTTTAACTGTCGGCACTGATTTTCCCCGATTCTTCTTTTGTTTTGTCTGAGGCAAAAGGGTATCTTAGTTTTACATCATCGACACTTTTTACATTGATCGAATGAACGCATGTCGTGTGAGTGTGCATGTGTATTCGTGTGTATGTGCATATATATACGTATGTATACGCGTGTGTGTGTGTGTGTGTGTGTGTGTGTGTGTGTGTGTGTGTGTGTGTGTGTGTGTGTGCGTGTGTGTGTGTGTGTGTGTGTGTGTGCGTGTGTGTGTGCGTGCGTATGTGCGCGTGGGTACGTGCGTGTGTGCGTGCGTGCGTGCAAGTGACGTCATCAAAACAAAACAAATAATGAATGAAATGTTACTATTACAACTGCATTCCGGAATTACGCGTAAACAACAAATTCCCACGCCGATGACGCATGGGCGGCGATTGCGTGGCCGGATGCAACGCGCCATACCGGTAGAGAATTGCGCGCAATGTTGTCATGTTCTCGGCGCTATTTTTCCCTTTAAAAATCAAAGTAAATGCAATTTTTCGGTCTTAACTGTCGAGCAGCTGATTTAAAGTTAAGCCCTTTGAGCGACGCGCATTTAGAGCACTCGTAGGAATTAGGGAAAAGCGGGACTATATGGCAACGGCGTCATCGACTGCGTGTGCCACTGGCAGATAAACAAAAACAGCCTTGACGGATGTCACGCGGAAGTGGGAAGGGGGGACGATGACCTAGACCAGCAGCGGCGGAGAAAGAAGGCGGCGTTGCCGCGTGTTTTTTGAATGCACCCACATCACATTCTCTACTACCTCTTGTTTGCGAACAAGACCAGAGGGATTTCAAAGATAAATCCGAAACTATTGTGCGGTGTCTTTTCTCGCGCTTTGTAAGGGATTGAGGGAACAAAGCCCCAGGTTGCCTCCCGGGGCTTGCAAATGCAATTCGGGGCACAAATGTATACGCGCTTCATTTGGTACCTACCCATGAAAGCAGATGTTTTTAGATTGAACAAAAGAATTGTACTAAGTCTAGTACAATTCATTTCTCGATCATAATGGGCCGTAAAGTTTTAATGCTCTTCCACGTAGAAATTTAACATCTTCTGAGAAGAGAAACATTAATAGGCGACTTTAAAATAATAAAAAAAAAACGAGCGTAATTTCTGAGAAGCGGTCAGACAGGTCGTGGGAACCCTCCAGATGACCGTTTTTGGTTCTCATGAGACATTTTGTTACAGGTTTCCATTTGAGCGGCGTCGTGACGGCTCCTAAGACTTCCCCTCCGGCTTCCCTGCCCTGCGGCGCACCGGAACCCCCTCACAAGTTCAAAGTGTCCGTCAGTTTTGATAGGTGAGTAACAGCTTTTATGCCGTGATAATTGTACTAAAGGAGAATTCGGGCATTAAAAAAAATGAGCGACAATATGGTCGCAGGAAGTTACGTAACGATATTAATAAACCAGACAGTGGAAGAATTCGATCATATTGTCGCATTTAGTGCGTACTAATGCGTGCCTCCGAATGCGCCCTAAATTACTCTTCTGTGACAGGTGCAAGATTACGTCAGTGACGTGTACGTGCGACACTAGGGACATCTTTTGGTGTCAGCACGTGGTGGCGCTGTCTCTCTACCGGATCCGCAATGCCGAAGTTGTCCGTCTCAGAGTTCCTATTTCCGGTAAGTAAAAAAACCGTCGAGAACAAAGGGTCTTAATCGTCCCGATGACGGGATGAGACGATAATTGAGGCAGCAGGTAGCAAGGCGGCGAGATATCGATCCAGGCGAGACTGCACGCTTTAATGTCGCCCGTAGCGCGCTTCGCGATATCCCCTTTAAGTTGGAAATTGTACTAAACAAGTGAATTGCCACAAGAAGTGGGCTTGTGTAATTGTACTAAATTTAGTACAGTTCTGTTTCGCCTTGTGCGTCCTGACATATCCCCTTTAAACCATTTAAAGCCGCCCCCCGCGTTTGAATGTCGCTCACTTTTGCTTTTCCGTGCCCCGTTTTCGTTGTTTACGCTTGACCACAACCTTTGCCACTTTTCCTCCGTTTTTTCGCTTTTATCTTGACCGCATAAGCGATTACAAGTTGCCCCAAACCATTAAATCACACTTGTAACTGTAGATGAATGGTCATTTTGGTGGCATTTATTATTATAATAGATGTAAACATTGGAATTTTGAATTTTTATTAAAAGTATTTTTAAATTTATTGAGTAATCAATGTAAATTTTTAATTATTTCGCAATTTTATATTTACTAATGGAATTTACAATAAATATTCGTATAAGGCTTTTACGACTATCTGCGATGACGTCAGTAATGGCCGCCATTGAGTTGGCCTCGTGCATTTATTCCAATTCTGCGTCAACCTTCAACATTGTCACTTTAAAGTCATTTGTGTCGTTTGTCAAAATGGCCGCCATGCCTCTTTGTACAGTTATTTACCAATATATTTTATTGCATTTCTGTTCAAATCGCTCTATTTTAAGCAAAAGTAATAGTAAAATCGTTTATTTAAATCCTCTATTTTGTTAACTCGATGCCTCTGAGGCTAGAAAAGTATCCGGCAAGTGAATAATCTGCCCTAACCTACTAAAAAACTGATCATGGAAGATGACGATTTTTTCGAATTTTTTCGTAAAAAGGATCTCAGCAAAGTCAAGAAGTTCGATTTCAAGAAGGCCAAAGCTTCTAAAATCGCCTCCACCAGTGTCTCAGTTTTGGAATCGAAAAATGGGTTGGTAACAATGCAAAGCTTAATGTTAAATTTTAATCTTCGACAAGAGTTTAAGCATAAACTAGATCTGCCAAATGGTTGTAGGTTGTATAAATCATCTTCTGCTAAGAGCCCCACGGGACTGAGCTCCATTGAGACTTATCCCAATTTGCAAATTTCAAACAAATTTGCTTTGACTAAAGAGAGCCTTCGAGAGGACTTGATGCACAATTTAGAATTCCAAAACAACTGCAATTTAACGGAACTGTGTCCCTCCCAGAGCTCTCAGGGAAAACGCCCCAATACAGTTGCAACAAAGTCTCAAGTTTCCACTAAGAAATTCACTTTCACAAAAGTAGTTTCACCTTCAATTAATAGCAAAAAAATAGATGTTTTGGATGGGTTGCACCACAGCCCAAATGGAATGGCTAAAGTCTTATCAAACTGGAGTACTTCCAGCAGTCCACATCTATTTAACTCACACAAACTTAGCAAATATTTTGATTCAACAAATGAGTCGAAACAATCCCTTAAAGATGCTCCAAAATCTCCTCTCAAATCCTTTAAGAATTCAAATTTTGACTCCAGTGCTAACACCTCAAATGAGAGTAGAATAGAGAGAGAACCTCAAGTAGTAGAATCCAAAATTAAGTTCAGCTGCAAGAAAAAATTGTCCAGATTTACTGAAAGCAGTACCCCTTCCATGGCTATCAGCAGTGCTGATTACATGGATGACGATGAGTTTGAACGGAGATTCGGAAGTCTTAACAATGAATCAAAGTCAGAAAAATTCTCTGACAAATTCATTAATAATAAATTTAAAGCTACTGATGAGGCTCAAATGGAAATAGATACAAAAGACCTCCTCAATGAGGTCTCCAACTTCAACTGGGAGGAAAATGTGTTTGATGAAGAGGAGCCCCCCTGGCAAGGCTTCAAAGATCGACATGATGACTCTACAGAATTCTGTGGCACCTATGAACATTCGAATGTGATGTTAGAAGTTTTACATCAAAAATTTGGTTTAAGAGCCTTCAGGTAAGTTTTATTATTAAAATACATTAACATATTTAACTGAGAACCTTAGGCCCCACCAAAAGGAGATTATTAATGCAAGTCTTAAGCAGCACGATTGTTTTGTGCTCATGCCCACAGGGGGTGGTAAGAGTCTGTGTTACCAGCTGCCGGCTATTTTAATGCCAGGAGTCACCATTGTGGTGTCCCCTCTGCGTGCTTTGATCAGTGATCAAGTAGGTTTTGATTAAGTTGTTGGGAGGGAGGGGGGTACTAAGTTAAAGGATATTTTTAGGTTGATAAATTGAATGCTTTGGATATTGCTGCCGCTCATTTATGCTCTGATGTCTCCAAGGAAGAGTGTGATCAGATTTATATGAAATTGAGCATGCGTGAGCCAGGTATCAAGCTATTATATCTCACTCCTGAAAAGATTAATGTGTCAAGGTGAGGGGAGTCGATTGATTACAAGGGGTGGACCATTCATTGTTGGGCAATAAACCATGAAAAATTGTCGTAAATGGTAACGAAATTATTTGAGAATTTTTTCCTATTATTAGGTATTTTGTACTCTCTGCCTATATTATTTTTTTGAATGAACCACCTCTATGTTCATTAATATGTTCAATATAATCCTGATACTGTTCATCAATTTAGGGCCACAATAGATAGTCTGAACGCTCTATACCAACGCGGTAAACTAGCACGATTCGTTCTGGACGAAGTTCACTGTTTATCGCAGTGGGGCCACGACTTCAGACCCGACTACAAACAGCTGGGGTTGCTGCGCAAAAACTACCCCAACGTGCCTATTATATGCCTCACGGCTACTGCCACCAAACAAGTAGAAAACGACGTCATCAACATTTTAGGACTGTCGGGAGTGAAGCGCTTCATCCGCAGTTTTAACCGGCCCAACATCAAATATGAGGTGGTGCAGAAGCATCGCGGGGCTACTCAAGAAATCGCTGCCCTTATAACCTCGAAATTCCCCAAAAAGTCGGGAATTGTTTATTGTTTGAGTAGGGGGGATTGCGATAAGATGGCGGACGATTTTATTCAATTAGGTGTAAAGGCGAAGCCTTACCATGCGGGGATGAGCGATAAGGTACTTTTAAATTTTATTATTAAATTAAGTTTGTACTTTGTTGGTTTAATTGTAGGTTCGCGAAGCAATTCAGCGGGAATGGATGCAAGACCAGTTCCACGTAATCGTAGCTACCATAGCTTTTGGAATGGGTATAGACAAGCCAGATGTCCGGTTTGTGATTCACAACTCAGTTCCCAAATCAGTAGAAGCTTTTTATCAGGAAAGCGGTAGGGCTGGCCGTGACGGAGAAGTCTCATATTCCTACCTCTATTATTCCTACGGAGATGTAACTCGCCTGAAGAGGTAACTTTTAACCCTGCGCGCCGAGTTCCGCTAATTGCAATCCGTGCCAGGCTGATGCAACGCGACAGCAACCTTAGAAAAACACTGGATGCGCATGAAGAAAATTTGAAAAAAATGGTCAGTTTCGCCGAAAACGTGGTGGATTGCCGCAGATATCTACAACTGATTTACTTGGGCGAACACTTTGATCGACGCATTTGTATTGCAAATAAAGCGACAACCTGCGATAATTGTCTTAATATTGACAAATATAAGACTGTGGAGGTGGGTGAGCAGGCGCGTCAACTTTGTCAAATCCTCCGGGATTTAACTAGCAAGGAAAATGTTACTCTGCTTTATATTGCGGAGGTTTTTAAGTGAGTCTTGTAAAGTGATGTGTGAGCAATTTTTTAATGGGTTAATGGTTGTTTTAGGGGGTCCAAGACCAAAAAACTTCTATCCAAGGGTCATGACCGGCATCCTCTCTATGGTGCAGGGGCTTCCATGGATAAAAACGAAATCCATCGAATACTAAAAGAACTCATTTTCAAACACGTTATGCAGGATTTTTGCGCTTACACCGGAGATTTTCCAGTGGTCTACCTCAAACCTGGGCCAAAGTTCTATCAATTCTTCAACTCCACAACTAAAATGGCGATTTCAGTTTGCAGTGAAAGACGCAGGGAAGCGCCCGCAGCTGCAATTAAACCCAGACAAGCTCAACCATCAACTTCCAAAGAAGTAGTTCCATACAGTGTTCAAATACAAAACGTAGCGAAACTGCAAGCTGCAAGGAAATTACGGATTTCCCATCTTAAAGTTCAGTGTCATGAAGAGCTGCTGGAAGAGTGCAGAAGACTTGCTATGGAGCGTAATCTCACTCTCTCCTCAATCATGAACCTCGCAGCGATTAAATCAATGAGTGATAACCTCCCAATAACTAGAGAAGAAATGCTCAAGATCCAACACGTCACTGTTGCCAACTACAACAAATACGGAGAATTTTTCTTAAAAATCACACAGAAATTTCGGGAAGAACATGATGCAATTGCGCCGTTAGCTTCGTTGAAGAAAATAGAGAGCGAAGAGAGGATTGACGAGTTTTCGGATGATGAGAGGAGGGGCGATTTTAGAAGTGCAGGGCCTTCGAATCGGGGTGCAAAGCGCAAGAGGGGCGGCTGGGCGGGGAAGACGGGAGGGTTTAAGAGGAGGAAAGTGGGCGGAAAGAAGATCAAGCCTAAAACTAGTGGCTGGAAGTCCAAGGGCAATACTAAGGGTAGAGGTTTGGGGCTGATGCCCGTTCACATTAGATAAGTGTCAATTGATTGTCAAATAAAATTGCTGATTTTTGGTTTTAAGTGTTTTATTTATTGATATTACGATTACCCTAATATGTGGTTCCCGTTTTCAGCTAACTTCTTTATATTTAAATACATCATTAATAATTTTTTTTCTAATTCACAGAAACGCTTCTCCAAATGGATCGGCAGCAGCTGCAAAAGTTCGTGCAATACCTCATTGCGGAGCATCACACTGAAGTGCTCCCCACCGCGCAAAAGCTGGCTGACGAGATACTGCAACAGCGCAGCGAAATCAATCAGGTTAGAAGCAACTGAAAAGTCTTTATAATTTTTAATTATATTACGCATCAGTTTTTTTTCTTGTATTTGAAATCACTTATTTTGACAGATTGCTGGCGCCCCTGATCCCACCGCAGGTGCTGCCGCTGACGATGCTCACTCGTGGCACTTGGACGAAACTCAAGTGTGTGAGCAAGTGCGTTCCTATCTCGCGCAAGGCACCTATTATAATGCCAATAAACAATTAAACTCCCTCTTTTCCAAAGTGAGTCTGTCAATTATTATTTCTTTCGTTGCAATTTTTAATTGACAATATCAATTACTGACAATAGGTACGTGAAATGTTGCGTGCACAAGATTCTAACGGCGCGCGCATGCTCACTCTGATCACCGAACAGTTTCTACAAGATCCGCGTCTGCAGCTTTGGAAATCACAGGGCACACCCATGACGGATAAATGTCGGCAGTTATGGGACCAATTGGGTTCTTTATGGGTGTGCATCGTCCTTAATCCAGGCTGCACGCCCCTCGAAAAGACGCAGTGGGAAGAGCAGTTGAACAAATGGATCCGGATGGACGTGTGTCCCCCTGAAGACCCGGATTTTCGGGTGCAACTGGTGGGCGGTCCCCGAGATTCTGTAAGTTTTGATTGGGTCAAATTGAAATAAGCAATGTGATTGGTTTCTTGTGTGCACAGTATGTGAATAGGGACCGAGATAGAGATCGATATTGGTACGAGAGAGATAGGTACTCGGAGAGAGACAGGGAACGGAGAGAGAGGAGGGATCGTGAACGAGAGAGAGAAAGAGACAGATTAAGTAACAGGCCTGTGAGTATTTTAAGTCTTTTTCTTGGCGAGTTGTTGTATAGGGTTTTCCTTTGTTAGAATTACCAGTCGTCGGACAGTTCAAGCGAGTCAGATGACGAGGAGCCAAGTTACAGCCCTCGGGGCGCGAAAAGACTGAGAGTGTCCGCTAGAGGACATTCGAAACCGGCGCTGCCGCGGACCATATTCCACCGCGCCCTAGATGCAGTGGCCATGTCCTGGGACAACATGCACCTGAAAAACGTCTTGTCCAGCGACACGTACTGTTCTCACGTACCCGACAACTCAAACTCCAACGGCAGCTTTAATTCTCAGGGACAACCTCTTTGGAACGGTAAGTCTTTCCCACTTTGCAACAACTTTAATTATTTACATTGATTAAAGTAGAATCGATACCGTGGTGTGCAGCAAGAGTTGATTCGCTGCGCTCGCACGGACACTCAGAAGCAGCTTTGCGA
Organism: Euwallacea similis; assembly: GCF_039881205.1. NCBI lineage: Eukaryota > Metazoa > Arthropoda > Insecta > Coleoptera > Curculionidae > Euwallacea > Euwallacea similis. The sequence goes on along the minus strand of NC_089635.1, from coordinate 2,778,469 downwards.
CTGGCCGTGTCGGTGGTGCGCACGATGAAGCAACAGCAGTTGCAAGCGCAGCGCCAGTGGCATGAGAGCCAGCAGCAAAAAGCCGGCACTTCCTCGCAGCAGCCTAAAGCGTGTACTTCGCGTTGTCAAGGCGCGTGTATGAGTTCTTCCTGCTCCACCACGAGCGCCAGCGCACCAGCCAATCAGGATGGGTGGGTGGGGCATCCTTTGGATCCCATTGGCTGCTTGTTTGACACATTAGCCGATGCCTCCACTATTCCCGATGATCAGAGACCACGTACGCCCAGTTACTTGGATCTAGTGAGCATGGACGAGCAACACAATTTACGACCACGCTACCAGCACGTACCGGTAGTTGGATCCAGGGATAGGGCGGAGACGTATTTGACCTTGGCCTTTGAGGTGGCGTTAATAGGCCTGGGACAACAGCGCGTGATGCCTGTTGGGCTATATGCACAGGAAAAGGCCTGCAAACAAGAGGACCGCCTTATTGCCAAGCTGCAAGAGATTGAGTTAGATAATAGTTTAGTAGCTGTTTTGAGGAGGCAGGCTATTATTTTGCTTGAGGCAGGTCCAACTAGTGGATTGGGAATTGGGATACATCCGGAGTCCATTCCGATGCACACTTTTGCTAGGTGAGTAAAACGGGTTAACTTTTCAAGTTAGAATTACTTTAAAGAAATTTATAACTTTCTTTTACGTACCTGCAATGAAATTCTTGACTTGAGTACTACAGATTGTTATATCTCTTGGCAGGTTTTTATTCTTGTCGTTGCTGAATTACTATCCAGATTTGGCGTACGAAGTGGGTTTGAGGGCAATGCGTTTGCCGCTGCTGGAGGAGGGCGAGGGCGGCGACGGGGGCCCATCGGGGGGCTCTAACGGGGCCGGCCCGTTGGCCGGGGCGGGCCGGCCCCCGCGCTGGTTCACCTTGGGCCACATCGAAAGTCAACAATGCGCCTTGAGTAGCACCATGCTCAGTGCGGCGAAAGGTGCCATTCTTTTCCATTTTCCCATGACTTTATTCATTGTGAATCTCTTAGGGGAGGTAATGCGATTGCGCACAGTGCTGGAATCGTCGCAACGGCATATCCATAGCTCCTCCCACCTGTTCAAGCTGGCGCAGGACGCTTTTCGTTTTGCCACGCCCGAAAACAGCCCGCGACACCCTACTCTGTTAAGCGTAGCCTTCGAGCTGGGATTACAAGTTATGCGCATGACATTGTCATCAATGAATTGGCGTAGACGAGAAATGGTGCGCTGGCTGGTGACGTGTGCAGTAGAACTTGGCCTTGACGCCCTCATCTCGTTGATGCAAAACTGGTATCAATTTTTTTCTGCAACGGAGGCGGCAGGACCAGTGGCCACCACCATAATGTCGCGAGGCACCATGTTGCGTCTACAGTTGAGCTTCCAGCAGCAGGAAGAATTGAGCGGATGCGCGCGCACTTTGGCTCTACAGTGCGCCACAAAGGATCCGCCCAATTGTGCCCTAAACGCGCTTACATTATGCGAAAACGAAGCGCTGGCCTTCGAGACAGCCTATCAGATTGTGGTGGACGCCGCCTCGCTGATAATGACTTCGTCACAACTGTTTACCATCGCAAGATATATGGAGCATCGCGGCTATCCGAGTAGGGCGTATAAGCTGGGTATGCTGGCTATGAAGCACGTGCATTTGGCATACAATCAGGTGGGTCTTAAGTCAGAACATTAAAAATGTTTTTGAAATTTAATACGTTCGGTTGGTTCCAGGATACACACCCGGCCATCAACGATATCCACTGGGCTATGGCATTAGCCCATTCCCTAGGCAAAACCGAGCTGGGTCACATGGTACCACTGCTTGTTAAAAATGTGCAATGTGCCACCGTGTTAAGCGACGTACTGCGAAGATGCGGGGCCACGCCCCCGGGCGGGCCTCCCATCGTACCGCCGCCCCATCCCGATCCCAAACACGTACCGCTTCGCAGCCGATGCTCCGCCCCTGGTAAGGCTGTGGTAACAATTCACTATCAGTGCCTCACCTCATTTTTATAAGTTTGATGCTAGCAACTTATTAGAAAAATATATACAAATTTTAGAAAATTGACAAACGTCAAATTACCGGCAGAAGAAAAAAACAATATTAATAACTTTTAAGCTAGCACATCGAAACTTGACAGATGTTAGAAATTAGTAAACAAATCTCCCACACTCTTTTAGTAACTTATTAAATTAATTAGGTCCGAAGCCATTGTCCTTTGACCGCCCACCGTTGCGACCTCTGCTGGAGGCAGCGGTAGCGGCGTACGTCAACACCACCCACTCGCGACTGACACATATTTCCCCCCGCCACTACGCAGATTTTATCGAGTTTTTAGGAAGGGCCAGAGATACTTTTGCGCTTGCTCATGACGGTCACGCCCAATTTGCGCAGCTGTTAGAGAATATGAAGGTAGCCTATAAAGGGAAGAAGAAGCTGATGTTCCTAGTGAAGGAGCGGTTCGGCTGATGACTGCTGAAGAGGTGCTGCGCGCACGCAGCTGCGCAGTTCCGTCACCACAGGGGCTGCTGCCCCTTACCCCGTTAGAGTGCAATATTCGGTCTCTCTCGTGATATTTTGTTGTTTAGGTTATGTTTTTTTGACAGACTGATGAAGGGGCCGTTGGTTCCGGAAATTCAAACTAAACTCCAGACATCTCGTAGGTCAATTTTCGGAACTACAGCCACGAATCGATCTCGGCTTTTAAATTATTATTATTAGCTAATTAAGCGCCAATTTAGTTGTTTTAACTTCTTTTTCTGTTTTAAGCCAAAGATGTTTTTTTGTTAAGGGAGAAACGTGTCCTTGAGACACATTTCGAGCCGTTAATCCCGCTCCGTCCTTCCGACAGCGCCGCCATTTTTTGTTCTTTCTGGCGTCGGCTCGCACACCTCTTGTAAATATTGCCAAGACTGTAAATAGCGTTTAGGTCAACTTGTGTAAGTACAAAATCGTCATAAGCCAATTGTTTTTGCTAACCCCCCGACTCTAACTATATATTTATTTGTCATTTTCTTTTATATGAAAATAGAGCTGTGATTATTATTTTAATTATTGTCGGAACTCTTATCGTGCCACCGCGCCGCCATTTTGTGTATATAGACATTTGCCAAAATAAAAGAGCGGCGTCGCCGCAATGGCACCTCCGGATTGTACAGCGTGTACATAACTTATAAAAATAACGTATAGATGATCAGAATGCGTAGTCGGTCTTCTGTTTACGTATTACTATACACATAGATGTATGTGTAGAATTAATTTATGGATTATTTTTATGATAATGTGAATAAAATAATGTTTGTAATTTAGTGGTTGGAGTTTTGTTGACGATTCGAACACCCACAATACCCTCGAGCGTGTTCGTAATATTGAATTTGTAGTGTTAGAGATCATTTTTACTTGTAATTACGTGCATGGGACTGTATTATTATGTTTTCTCTAGCAGATTTTGAGACCATCTACGTTACCATGAAGACGGGTAGAATAAAGTCCTTTAAAAGGATTTCAGCCATCTGTTATAGGGTAGCAGCCACGGGAATGGATATTAATTTACAGGTGTTAATTGACAAAAATTAACAAAATATATGAATGTAATAAAATTTGGAGTAATTTACGACACACGTCATTTTGTCTAAAACTCAGTACAACAAAATAACGTTCTAATTCACGTGATTGATTCAATATAGGGAGATGGTCGATGACTATTTGCCAACAACAAAACTCGTATAATTCAACTGGTAACGTTATCTATTCTTTCTAAACTCTGACGCACAAATCTCAATGAATATATAAATATAAAGACCAACTCTAACAATGTCGCAATTGAATAATACAAAACAACTATTCGAAAGTTGTGGGTAATCTTTATCCGTGAAGACTCGATGTGTGGCGAATTGACAACGATCCACTGGCCAATGGGAGTTCCTGAAAACCGCTTTAAGAAACCATGAAAGCAACGATAGAAAAAGCTTACCCGTGATGTCAGTAATCCTCGGTGGTCCTTGTGCGCATCAATCCGCGTCTGTGCAGTGATTCGTCCATGCGTAATTGTTCGCGCTGCAACTGTGCCCGAATCGATCCCAGCTGCGTCAAAATGCTGCCTCTGGTGCTCACTGGCGATTCCACGGCATGTAACTTCTGCTGCCACCTATCCGAACTACGTTGAGAGCTGAACGGGACGGCGTTACGCAACTCTTTCGCCACTGGTGACCGCGCCTTCAGCATGGGCATAGGTAGCGCTTCTTCAAAACGAGACGAGGAATTGCGTCGGCGCAACCGCGGACTCCGACTCAAATCTTGCTGCGTCGCGCTATGCCTCCGCTGGATATCGCTGAGGTTGCCGCTGTAATTGTCGCGCATGCTTAGCGTCTCCAGGCGATGGCTGAGCGAGTCGATCCGGCTCAGTGAATCAAAACGATCGAAAGTGGGGCGATGACTGCGCGGCAGAGGCACCGTGTCGTAAGCGCTCAGCCGATTGCGCAGAATGCCGCCCGGATACGAAGAAGATTCGAAACGACCATACCTACTACTAATACTAGAATCCGGGAACACAGAGGTGGGTGGCACGTTGTAAGAAGTAGCAGAAGAAGAGTAAGGGGAGACTCGTCTGGAGACTGGCGGCGAATAGTTGCCCAATCCCATTGAGTCGAGGTTAGCGCTTTCAGAGTCCGCGTGGCGTCGCCAGGGGCGCTGCATCTCGTGCAGCTCCGTCTTGCGGCGTAGCAAATCGTCACTATGACGACGCATCTGGAACGGACACTTGTCTAGAAAAATGAGGTGAGGGAGATTCCTCAACACTCTTTTAGTACAGAAAAAAAAACAAACTTGAAAACGTTGACGCACCAGCTCGTTCCGCCTCTGCCTGCGTTGGTCCTCCTGCGTCTGCTCCTCACGCATCCGCATCAACTGTTGCTCCAATCTCCTATTCTCTAACTCACGTTCCCTCCGTTCTTGTTCATCGCGCATCGCCGTCAGACGACGCTTCTCCTCGATCTGCAATCGCAGTTCATGCTGGTATGTCTCCCGCTTCAGCCTCTCCTGCGTGCGTCCCGTTAAACCTTCCTACTTAACCCGCAACGTTACACACTCACCCGCTCTAATTCGTCGCTCCTGTCCGAATAAGTGAACCCATCTAAATACGGCGTCGAGTTGTACGACGTGTGTGTACCCAAATCGGCAACGTAACGGTCCCGGGGACTGCCCGTTCGTCGATTAGTCAATATGCCCTTCGGTTTGTCCATTGCGACGTTGCCGGTCGTGACTGCTTTCAGCAGCGCTTCATTCTGCGCGGTGGTGAGACGCTGATCGATGCGCAGCGGATATACGGAGCGGCTGCGCAGCGCCGCGTCCACTAACTCGTCGGTGGCTGTGCGCAACGGGATCACGGCGCTCTCTTTCGTAACGATTTCAAAGTCATGTTTCACCTGTTTAAATCCTTAATTTAGCGGAATTACAAGCTGTGCATGTAATGTTGGCGGAGTGATTTTGTCCCTACTTGTTAGTAGCTGCAGGGTTTTTAAGGTGTTTTTTAGAAATTCCGAAGAAATTGCAAGAGGTGTTAATAGCCCCAAAAGCTTTTTTACAGCGCAATACAACTACTTACAACCAACTCGCAATTAATATCCCGAATGTCAGTTTGAACCGACTTTTCCTCAATGCAATGTTTAGTATTCGTACTGTGGATACTTCCTACTTGAACAGAATCATCAGTTTGTTCCTTTTCAGTGTTAAGATTCTGAAAGATTCAATTCGCTCGCACTTAGCGCCCGCAACATGATTGAGAAGAAACTCATGTGAGCTGACTTACCTTGACGGAGGGATAGATCAAGCAATCGCGAATCTGTCCGGTTTCGAGGAGGCTGCGCCTGATTTCATACTCGCCGAGACCCTCGTGAGGCGAGGCCCTCAGGCGTCCTAATTGCGGGGGCGCGTATTCGCCACGACGCAACGAGGGCAGCCCAAAGGAGGTCCCGCATCTCGATGCCCCAAACCTCCTCGATTCATCCTGGAAAGATTACTTAATTTCAACCATTGAAAGATAATAAAGTTTCGTAATTTCGAGGAAATTTCGAACTTTGTAATTTTTAAAGATAGACCCCTTGATATGGTACTTATTTCTAGCTACCTTTTTCTAATTAAGACGATGGTAAAATCATTTGCGATATATCGATTGCGCAGTTTAGAAAAATTTCTAACTTCATTATTTTAACAGTTAAATCTATTGATTATGGTACTCATTTTTGTTCCTCTTTTTAAACTAGCGGCATTGTGAATTAAGTTTTGACTCAACGATAATTCAGTTTAAGAATATCCCCAAGATTATTATTTGCAAAAATATGTTTAAATATTTTTATTGCCCCTTTGCTACGCACCAGTATTTTGTATCATATGGATCTACACATTTCATCATTTGCCTTGAATTATTACATTATTTAAAGGCTGTAGCATGTTTTTTTTCAAATTGTTTTACATACGCGGCCCACTCAGTTTTCTCTACCGACCGGAAAACAAAAACGAATCGATACCAAGGCTGACCGTCACCGTCCTCGGCCAACTTATCACTGATCGAACCACTATAACAACAATTATTTGCGGTTCACTTACTTCTATTTACCCTTGGAAATTTGACTTTTCTAGGCTAATGAGATACACATTTTAATTATACGAGGCCAACTTACCGCCGACCTGCAGAAAAACGGTCCCTCCGACCTCGTTAGCCTGTCGATCAGGGCTTGTTTCTTTCTATCTAGCAAGAAGTCATAACATCCGCTTAAATCCAGAGGTTCGACCACTGGAGGTGTCTCCTGAAACCCAAATTAATTCACTATTTTTTGGCTGAGTTTTTCGTGGGGCGGAGAGAACAGAAGTCGGCCCCAGATTAGCGCGTGATTAATGACTATCATGATGAGGAATAAATCGATGACGGAGTAACTTTAGCGAGTTACCTGCTGAGGTTCTTGATAAGGGGGCGAAGCTCCTGGGGGCGAATTCAGACCAGAGACAGGTGGATAAGCGCACTTTGCCTCGGAATCATATTCCCTAAAGTCACCGACCTCGGTGATCTGCAATATGAGACACTAAATTGTGGAGGGCAAAAAATGCGATTTAGACCGTTTTCGGAGGTCTTTATGGCGGACCTATGACGCGGCGGAGGAGCGAAACTGGAGTGATGAGCCTGTTTTCCAAAGGAGATTGCAACCCTCCAACGATGCCACTTTTCCTCCCTAAAAGACCCGCAAAAATCCATCTCAAATGGTGTCCTTTAAGGCCTCTTTGCTTGAGGCTAATGTAGAGACTTTGGCAACAGGGCAACGCCAGCCGTCGTCGCGTTCCAGATCCAGATTTCCCCAATCAATAGCGGGGACAAGGTCACGTTGGTACACGCGCGCCCTTCCAGAGAGAGGAAGAGAGGAACAGTTCGGTTTTTGACAGCTTCAGCAATTATTTTTCTAGTAATTTGACAAATTTAAAGCGGTTGTGAGAAAACATTACATGGGTCCCTCCGTAGAGTATGACATAGAACCAATAAAAAATATCCTTTTTAAAGGGGGTTTTGAGGAGCTTTTAGGAACTAAAATCTTTAATATATATCACACATTACTTAAAGGTAAATAACTGAGGTATTTTGATGTAAACTCCCATGTATTTTGGCACATTTTGAGGTGTTTTGTTGATATTTTAGAATAAAGAAATTGATCAGCGATCTACCCCATGTATAATATATATCTGCCTGTAACTAAGGAAAGCCTTAATTCAACTACAACCTCAATGTGACAATACAAAATTTCCTTTAGTAAATTTATGTTTAAACTGCTCAAAATGAGCTTCAAGTTGATATAAACATTAAACAACATTAACTCCAAGAAAGTTCCCATTATTAGTCGGTAATATGTACACCCTTCTCTTTAACACATTACTAAACTCTCAGCAAACAAGTGTTCAACCAAGTGCCTCTTAACCCACATAACATAGCCAATCAATGGGCTCTTGATTTGCCACTCGGAATCACTCAACTTGAGGGCTCTGGAAACCTGATTAGTCAGCCTGAAAGACCTCGGCCCCATTCCACCACAAGAGACAAATTTCAATACAAGCTAATTTCACCTTTTGAAACTGCTCTAGACGGTTTTCATCCAAATTCTCCTTGTCACTCTGCTCCAGCCAGTTAAGTCGCTCAGTTTCCTGGAAAATTTCTGCCCTTTGGGCTTGCATAAACTGCAGTATGTCTCCAGACATGTAGACAGGACATCGACGCTTCTATAGAAACAATTTAATTTTACTTTTACTGGTTTTTAACCGTTTAAAAAAAAGTAAACCAGAAATTTTGAATTAATATTTGTGTAACTGTCACAAAACAGTGACATTGATGATGACATATAATCGTAAGCTGAGATGGCCAATGGAAATTGTTTATAAAGTGAACACAGTGCATACAATGAAACCCATCAAAATTGTCTGAACACGTCATCGAGATTACTTTTAGCAATTTTGATTTTGGTAAAGGCAAGAATCGTGACGCATTTTCTCCAAAATATAACTTTAATATTTACATCAATTCAGCAATCACCGAATGGTTTTATATCGATAAAACGACCAGCTATGAAGCGCTGCTGACCGTCATTTTAAAATAAAGTAACACCGTTTTCTTATTAAAAACTATTCTCATAACAATATCACAATATGTTCAATAAATAGGCCCCTCGTCCATGTTGTCATCATCCTCCTCGTATCCATCCCCATTATCAAAATAGTTATTTGCATAATCCGTCCCTTCGTCCATCTCCTCATCCACCTCTTCTCCTATTTCCTCTTCATTGTCAAGTACCTCCTCTTTAATGTCAGGCCCCTTTTTGGCCTCTTCCAACTGTTCCAAAGCCTTCAGCCTCAAAGTATATTTGTTGTATCAAGCCAACCATAAAATACTATTAAAGAACACATACTTCTCTTGGAAATTCACCTCAGAATGACCCTTCTGCACCACAGCTCTTTTTGCCACGGCTTTGGGACGCAACTCTACAGGAAACAAACTCCAATCATATTTTTCCTTAATGCTTGGAATCTGTGCTACAAGTTTATCAATTTCCTTCTCGGGTTGTCCACTTTTAGCCTCAGGCTGGCGTACATAGGCACTTGATAGCTGCATGTGATCAACAAAATCTTGCTGCAGGATTAGAAGATAATCAGTTTCAAGAGATGGAGTTAGGGGTACAGGGTAACGCTCCAACAAGGGGAAAAGTGGGGGTGGTTGTGTAACTAGAGTGGGCAGCATTTCATTATTTGCCACCCCAGTTGCAGTTAGCTGCTCTCCTTTAAAGGGGCGCATCATAGCACCTCCTCCTCGACCTCTGCCACCTCCACGATTCATATCAAAGCCTAATTTTTCACTTGCAGTTTCTTCAGATCGCCTACCAAGCCTTGCACTTCAGACTGGAGCTTCTCAAACGCCTCCTTTTGGAAAATTATGAAATTTGATTAAACCTCAAGGAGAACTTACCTTGTCATAGATCACTTTAATAACGAGAGAGCAGCTGGGGCAAGTAGCCACCTCCTCACCTCGTAAAAGTTCTTCCTAAAAAAGCCACAAGGACTGATTTTGAGGGGATAAAAAATTGAGGTTAAAAAAAGGGACCTTAGAAATCTCAAATCTGTCTCCACAAGGACATGGGTAATGATAAATATCCTCTTCCTCGTCGAACTCGAAGTCTTCAATCTCAATTTCGTCGTGAAAGACGCTCATAACGCATTAAATTAGGGCTCTTTTGGAAAATGGATCACATTAAGTTTTTGAGGTTAAAAACGACAATGTGGGGTTTATTTGGATAAACAACACTATTGTTGACAAGTGATTCACATTTTCAATGTAGAATATTATTTCGTTTTCTTTTGTCAGCTATTTTATAATAATTGTTTTTCTAGCTCTAAATAAAAATAGTACTCAATAGCAGAAACCGTAATAATAATAATAATATCTAAGAATCCTTCTCAAATACTTTATTATTTAACTAGTTTGATGTATACTATGTAGAGAATATGTTGTTTTTTTAAATAAACTTATATTCCTCCCTATTTCTATCAGACATTTTTGCCGACACTGACAATGACAATCGAAAATAAAAATATAATTTCTCCTAAACTTAGATCGGAAGGGGGATGTGTTTTAGGCAATGGGGCAACCCTAACAGCTGTTAATCAACACTATTTAGAATAGAAAAAGCTTCTTGAAGTTCTCCTTTAGTGTAGTCAACCATCATGACCACTGAAGAAAAATTTAATGCAGCCGTAAATGTGATTCGAAGTTTGCCCAAAAACGGTGAGTAAAGCCATTTCACTGGTCAATTTTCCTTCTGTTGGTCTTAAGTGCAGAAAGCACCAAAAAGTGTCTCAGGCCTGCGTCGCATCTTGAAGTTTTTAGTTTAATTATGCTAATTATTGTTGAACTTTGAACAGGCTCTTATCAACCAAGCAATGAGCTTATGCTTCGCTTCTATTCCTACTTCAAACAGGCGACTCAGGGGCCCTGCTTAGGTACTAGGCCTGGATTCTGGGATATTGTGGGGAGAGCCAAGTATGATGCCTGGAAGCAACTAGGAGATATGTCTAGGAATGAAGCTATGAAGAAATATGTTGATGAGTTGCATTCGTAATGATTTAATGCTCTTTCTCGTTTCTCTTTGCTTAAAAGCTATGCTTAAAGGATTGTGGAAACTATGAGTTTCTCAGATAAAGTGGCAAACTTCCTTGAAGCTCCCACCAATGAACTTGATAGCATAAATTTTGATGACTTAGAACTGGTTGCAGGTGATGTTTTGGAACGTGTTCGATCACAGCCCAACACTCCTTTAGGTACCTATTTTCCTAGTTAAAAGCATCCCAATTATTAATTCAATAAATTGTTTCAAAAAGGATCACGTGAAGGTTCCCCAATCAGATTTGTATCGAGCATAGCATCATCTCGTTGTGAATCACCAATTATTGTAAAAGAAGAGTCTGATGACGAGTTTCTTGAGCCAATTGAGGTATTTATAACAGTTTTCTTTTGAAGGGTCATCCTTAGATTTTGAAAATTAGGTGCCGATGATTGATGGTGAAGAATTGGAAGAAAAATTAGCAATGTTAAATGGAACTGTTACCCACATTTCCAGGCCTCGGACGAGGCCCCATAACTGCTCTGTGGATATTTCACAGGAAGTTACAAGAACGGTCCAGAGTCTCAGGGTTGATTTAGCAAGACTAAGTGAGAGGGTGAGTTTAGAGCATAATTGTTAATATAAAACAATTAAGTAATGGCACAAAACTGTAGTTTCATGATCCAAAAAGAATTCTGTTAATTGATGAAGCTATAAAAGGATTGATGTTATAAACAATGCCAAAATTGTGTTTTATTAGTCATAATTATTTCAGGTATCAATGTTGGAGCCTTCACTTAAAAAGTCCTTGGCTAGACGAAAAAAGCCTATATTCGGCGACTTGCGGCCTCAAATTATAATATTTATGATCGTCTGGCCTTTTCTAGCCAGTTTTATAGTAAGTAGGTGGGGTTTGAGGAGGAAATAAGGGGCTCCATGAACGTACCCCTAATAGTTGTAATAGTTTTAGTTATATTTAGACGCTGTTGTCTATTTTTCTCGGCTTTGGTATATTTTAAAGTAATATGTATATAGGTGTTTGTAAGGTGGCGTTGTATAAGTGCTAATATTAGTTTATGTTGTGGAAAAAATCTGGAAGAAAATCAAATGTGCGAACTAAGTTGTACGCAATTTCGTCTTTTTATTTGTATATTTTTGAAGTTTTATTTAATTCTTACATTTTTTACTTTAATATTGGATTTGGTTTTATCAAGAATTTGGTATAAATTCTAATGTTGTATTTTGATACAAACGAGTTTTTTTAATTATTGGTACTTTCCTATAGGGCAAATTAAAATTTCTTGTGCGACTACCAAACTCATCATTTTGAGGTTCTCTCTAGCGCCATCTTTGATACTGACTTCACACAAATTTGTGCTACGTCATTCGAAATAGAAAACCTAACCTAAAAAATTCACCAATTTTTCCTTTAAAAAAAAAGAATAATCTTAAGCAAGAATTAAAATCTCCATAGCAATGTCAGGCCGAAACCACATTTTAAATCTCTATAAGGCTTTGCTGCGCGAGTCACAGAAATTTGCTTCGTACAATTTCCGGTGAGTTTCATTCAGGAAATCTTGATTTCAAATAGTGCAACTTTGCGGAGGTATTTTGGGGCTCCCTTGTAGGTGTTATGCCGTCAGACGAGTGCGAGACGCCTTTAGGCAAAACCAACGGGTTAGCGATCCTGAAGGTGTGAAGAGCTTGATTGAAGAAGCTCTTAAGAGCTTAGAAATGGTGAAAAGGCAGGTGAGGAAAATGGGATTTGATAATATTATGCAAACGTAGATTTTATTATTGCTCATATGTTTACTATTTATCTAAGAGCTATCTTGTGTTTGTAGGCTTCAATAAGCCAGATGTATAGGGCTGATAAGCTGGTCATAGAGCATAGAAAGTAGGGTTATTTAGAGGGGGTAATGTGAGAATTGGATGAGGTAAAAGAATACTCCAGACTACAGTTGGAGACTGTCAACTGAAAATGTGACACAATCTTGGTAGAAAAATTTGCTTCTTTATTTGAGCAAAGATATGTCATCCTTTCTTGTTTTCTTTGTGAAATTATGTATATTTTTTAAATTAAGACTTGATTAAGATAATTAAGATTTTTTGTTGTAATATAAATCAACCTATTTGAATGCATTTTTCAGTTGGTCCAAGTCTTTTGAAATGATGGTTGTGTTTTCTTTCATCTTTTAATTTTCATTAAAAAATCAGTTCTTTTTCTACATAATTAGCAATGGAAATTGTCAAATAAGCTAGTGGTATTCATGGAAGACCTGACACTACTTCATGTCTATAATAATGCCGGCATTACAATACTATGTCTTTGTACATACATACAAACAATAATACATCAAAATATTTTACATAAATCACAGCTTTTCAATCCATTTTACCACGCCTTTGCCGAGCAAATAAAAATCCTCAATCAAAGCCTCCTTATTCAGCTCCAGCTTGTCTCCCGAAACTCTTCTGCCACCTATCTGAGCCACCTGCAATACATAACAATAAATTCATGTACAAATCTTTAAAATAAAAATCTAAAATAACCTTGAAATCCTCGGTTTCAGGGTTCCACAACACTCCCACCACATGACCCCCATAAGGGTCATGGAAAAATATTGCAAACTCACTATAAGACTCCTGTAAAAAACAAAAAGTGTAAGCGATTATTATTATATTGCTTCTACTAGTTGTCCTGATTTTACCCTTAAATCCTTCAAGTAAAGCGCTACAGGATCGAAGCCATTTATAGGAATCTTCTCGTTAGAGTTCTTTTCATATGCTTCAAGAACAATCTTGCTGTCATTGGAAGTATCTATCGCTTCGTGTCTTCTTGGGTTTAAAAGAGGCTTGAGGTGGATGAGCAAATGGTAACCCTCCATATTTGGCCTGAAAAGATCCTAAATACCCTCCAGTTAGTTCCTTCATCAAATTGCCCTTTTAATCCAGAACCTTAACATTAAATCCTGGCACAATAGATAACGACACTGTAAGTTCCAGCGCGGCCTTTGCTAACTGCCTGACCCTGCACAAGACCTCTCTAGAAGGATTGGGCGTAGTAAAAAGCGACTGCCCTTGATCATATGGGGTCACAATGTACAAAGGTTGCAGAAAAGTGCGATTCTGTATGAATTTCTCCTCCAACTCGCTCAAATCCTCCTCTACAAATGTAAAAAAACATAGAGCATAAATAAAACTTTGCTACGTGGGCTTACTTGAAATGTCTTCATTGAAATTTACAATTAGAGGCTGTAGCTCCCACTGAAACTCACTGAAGAACTTGAGCAAGCGAAGAAACGAGATTTGAGGCGAACAGGACTCGGCAAATGCGCCGTTGTTGAGGTACAAAGCGGCGTTGCATAGCTCCACTGTCACATCTGACAGGTGATGCTGATCGATAAGATGGGCGCGCAGCCATCTTTTCGTTAAAGCCGTACCAGGGCCAAAGCTTGGAAACTGCATCTGAAGGCTACACGAGGATCATTTAGAAGCGATTGTGAAAATGAAGCTTACTGTGGAACACTTACCCCTTTAAAGCTGCATTGACTTTAGGTAAAACGTTTAGTCTTTTTTCATAAACAAGACTGAGTTGATTGTTAACATAGGCAGTGCTGCCATTTTGTGAAAGTTCCTTCTTCATTAGAGCTACCTCTTTGACCACATAAAGAGTGTAATGGAATACCAGACCTTGGTATAAAACCTCTAGGTAATCCTTGGTTACAGTACTGACGATTTGATGGCGATTGAGGAGCATTTTGGAGATTTCCAGGTAGATGAAGGTTTTGATATGGCGCACCGCTTCCAAGTTGTTGGGCCATTTAGAGCTGTGCTCTAAATAAGATATATATATTAAGAACATAAAAATATAGGAAAATAAAATGAGATGCAGTTGTCCAGTTAAAGAAAGGGAAGTGGAGCTAAAGCATTCTCATTTCTAATTGGTGGCAATCAAATGTGAGAATTTCATATTTAAAGACTTACCTAGCTGTATGACCAGCTCGAGGGGTTCAACATACCTCGGCAGCATACCAATCTTCTTCTTGTTCTCACTGAAAACCACACTTTCCCCCCTAACCTCTGTGACATAATCTGGCTTAAACTTGCAAGCAATCGGAGGAAACACTTGAGTGTACTTAAAGGCCTCAGAAACGCCCTGAATCCCTGTAATACTTAGCGACATCTCTGTGCTCCTGAGCTTCTGCCCTAGCTCGTCGGCTACAGCAATGATCTTTGACGACGCTTCCTCATTGGTGCCCAAGGGGTAGGAACTGACCACTTTTTTATTCAGTAAGAGTTCCTCGAACTCATCGTAAAATAACCGCAATGGCAAATTAAGCTTCTCGGCGAACAGGTACTTGATGATGCGTTTAACTATGCCCCGTTTCCCTCTAATGGTGCTCGTTTTGAAGTAAACTGCAACGTTGGTGCTGCCGTCCTGGAACCTAGATACGTGAAATTGGTAGGTATGACAATAATATGTGGAATTGCAAGAGACAAAGTGACTTTGTTTCATCGTCATCTCTGTCGTCTCATCTATTCACTATTTTGCGATTGGAAAAAAAATGTAATCATTCCTCACCTACCTCCTATTAGTGGCCAAATGGCCCCAAAACTGCCTAAACTCCTCAGCTTGAACAGTGTCATTCAATGAGGGCCCCAATTCAATAAAATTAAAAGCATTTTTTCTCTCCAAATTAACCCCAAAAAGCACTTTTTTCACTTCATTTGGGTAATCTACCACAATTTGAGGAACCAAGCTGACCACCCTTTTATTCAACCCCCTCTGCAGTAGTTCAGTTAAAAGCCCTACTGCATGCAATTCCTTGAAACCTGCATATTTGGCTTTCTCAACATTGCTGACAATCAGTTGCTCCTGCAGGGGCAAAGCTTTAGTTACACTGAAATAAATAAGTGAACCTGAAACTATGGTCAAATTTATATAAAATTCATCTTACTCAAGCACTAAGTCATATTGCAAAACAAAAGGAAGTTTGCTCAAGAAAAGACTGTGAAAAGACTCCAGTCGAGTCTCACCTAAAAGCTTCAAAGCTAAGGAACACTCGAATTTAACTTTTTTAAACATTTCCATAGTTAAAAAGGAGGCTAAATTGTAGCACCCAGTCTTATCCACAAAGACGACACTAAAGCTGCCTTTAAACTGCCTTAAAATCTCATCGGACACCTCCGCAAGACTAATAAAACCTTCAATCCCCACTAGGAAGCTCCAGAAGTTCCTAACCACCTGATATGAACTCATCAACTTATTAATCTTCTTTTTTAAGACCAGATATACCATGAAATACATGGCTAAATTTGGAGTGAAACATCTGTCTAATTCTCGCTGTTTAAGCCATATTCCCACCAGTTTAAGACCCTCATGAATAGTTGGGTAATCAGATAAAGTTGCTTTTACAAATGCCCAATTGGCACTCAATGTGAAGTCATGGGCTAAAGCACTGTTGTAGAAAGGTGTGGGGTGTAATTTCAAGTCTTCAATTTTGGTCTCAAACAAATCTTTTTTGAGATTGTTTTGATTGGGCAAAAGACGAGAGATTTTGAAATAGTCCTCACAAGGGGTGGCAAAAACCTTAATGATTAATTTTTTGTCTTTTGTAGGTTGCAAATGTAAAATGGGTAACAAATTGTTGCCTTCAAAAAGCTCTAATTGAGTTTTAAAGGAGGGGACTTTGAGGGCTATATAGGCAAGGTAATAGAACCTTTTCACAAGGTATCGGTTATTCAAAAAGTCTTTGACGTTAAAACACTCTCTGGGCATCTTCACATTTATACAAGCCTCCAAATTGGGTCCAGCCAAAGAATTGTTATCATACAACCCAAAGCTCTCATAAATCTCTGGTCTTGGTAATGAAATCCTCAAATCTTGGTCAGCACTAAAGGGGCATTTGTAGTTGGTTGCAAAACTACTCAACAGTTTACTTCTTTTCGTCTGGGAGTTTGCCACATTTTGCAATTCTGAGAGAAAAAATTCTTCATTTTCCATTAATTTCAATGTATTTTTGAAAGTAGTTTCTAGCCAGTTTTTCAGTGCTTCATGTCTCTTAACTTTAATGCTTGTTTCCTTTATCAGTTCATCAATCTGGAGTCTGAGCATACTATCATTATACAAATTTTCTGTGATCTCTAAGTTGCTAAGTTCATCAGCGGTGGGAGGTTTTTGCAGCCTCATTTTAGATTTATTGCTATTGGGCTTAATTTTCTTTTTAGCATTGGAAACCTTGGAGTTAAGCTTACGTTTGCCAAAAGCAGGCTGAGATGGCTTCGACTCTGCGGGTGCTTCACCATCAAAATATTCTTCAGAACTATCCTTAATGTGATAAAGTGTGCTTAATAAGGCTTTTAGAAACTTTCGGCGAACTTACCTGCTCCAATTCGTACATTTTAATGACAATTTGCACTTAAATTAGATAGATATATGATGAGAGGAAATTTACATATGAAAAGAACGTGAATGTGAGGTTAGGCTTTACAAAACAATGCGGCGTGGACGCACTATACAGGTGCGACAAGGAGAAATAGTGAATTTTAAGTTTTCGGGTACTTTAACCTTTCGATGTAAGAGAAATATTTTAGGAATGTGCGTTTCAAGATAATTTAATTGTCTAACTGGAGCGTACTTAGTTTATTAGCTGCAACAATATATTTTGACATGTCGATGGTCGTGTCTTCAAATGTAACAACTATTTGTGACGTCAAGAGAAATTTTGATACTTAAATAGATCGTATCGCGCTTCAACTTCTAAATTCCGTAACTAAGAGTATTGCAATTTTTACGGGTTTAAAGAATCAAGGATTTTGCAAATTGTTGAAACATGTATGTAAGAATTAAGCCCAGAATAAATCTCGATATAATTCGTCATAGGCACCACTAAACGCAGATCCCTTTTTTAAAGCGAATTGATAAGCAATATTTCAGCCATTTACTCACAATTACCTAATCCATCACCATTTTCTCTCGCCTACGTTAAAGGAATTCTTAAGCAACCCTCCTATAGTTTTTTAACGCTTATATTAAAAGAAATTTACAACCAACTCTCCATCATTTTCAGATAATATTAAATAGTGATCTTAACATAAATAAGGATGCTCACATGTACTCGTATATATTTTTACTGTAATGTAATTTGCCACAGTACTAGTAGATAAACGTCAATTAAATGCAAGTTACTAGGTCTATGGAAATCCTTTTCCAGTTCAGAAATTGCAGAAAATCAATCAGCTAAAAAAAGAGGCGAAAAAACTAAAACCAAATAAATAAAAACAGGAAGACAAAAGGGAAAGAAACTGAGAACGAAGAAAATAGGAAAAAACTAAAGGAGGTAAAGAAAACGAAAGAACACAATATAGGTATGTACAAGGTGCCAGTTTTACGAGTCCCACCAATAAAATCCCAATGATGGGACTCGTAAAGCGAGCACCCTGTATAATGATTTATTGATCCTATTATGCAATATCCCATATTAAAATAAACACACTTGTTATAACAGAACTAAAACACATATTTCCAATGTAAATAGTGAGTATAAAGACGTGAAAACAACTAATAAAAAAAAGTGTTTAAAACGCTCAAAAGCAAATACTACATGGGGGTAGCTAAAACTCTGAAAGGAGTTCGCTTGTCCACCGCCGGAGTCCTGCAAAGCCTCTTCGGAGTTTTAAGCGTTAGAGGAGACTTTATACATGGGCTCAACGTAATTCCTTCAAACTCCTTTAATTTCGATATTACGTAAAAAACTAGAATTCTACATATCAATAAATTAAACTCACCATTTTATTCGAGTTCTTGACATAATGTCGTCCAATTTGTTGCAGTTTTTGTTTTTGCAATATGCAAGAGCTTTTAGGGCGTCTACAAAAGAAACATGAATACTAAAGGTCCTTAAGTAGTTCGAAAAGACACGCCCTAGTATCAACCTACCTAGAGGACATACGCGTAGATTCGCAGCCCTGTTTTTGCGTAGTCTCAATAAAAGTATCAGGGTGTTTTAACTTATCAAACAACCTGTAAAACTCCAAAATTATAAAGATAATTTGAAGATTTTATAACTGACCTAGCCTTGGCCCGAACCATCCCCACGTTTTGACTACGGAGCTTCGCAATTGAAGCTCTTGCATCGCCATTTCCGCTATCTATGATCGATTTGGAGGGGTCAAAGAGGAGTTCGGCGTTACGCCTCAACTCTGTTGAACTCTCTGTCAGAGAAGAACGGCTACAATGGCTTGGATGGGATGATACTTGAAAGGTAGATTGACAGCTTAAGTCGGTTTCTGAGGGAGCGAGATCAGCGTTTTCTTTGCTGCATCGCCACTTTTTTCTGGCGCCCAATCTGGGCAATAGAGGAGCCTGCGTAGAGGCTCCAAAATGCCAAGACTGATTGCGCATCACCTGCGCAGTCTTCCTTTCTCTTTCTGTAGACCTGCGTCTGATTGTACCAATTTTGCGCGCGCTAGGAGAGCTGCGCAACAGTCACATTTGTCACTTTTAACATTCCTTTAGATTTACTCACCGAATGATTTTCTGTTCCCCACTCCTCCTTATCCGTAAATCCTTACTCAACCTCCGGGCAAGTTGGTCTGTTGTAGGACTAAGCGAAGCTGTCTCCAAAGTCTTCTGGTAGACAGTCTGCACACTTTTAACATCCCCATCGGCCTCCAAACCTAAATTGACGCTATTATTGTTTTGTACTTGGTCCAACTCCAATGAGATCCTCCTTTCAATAGCGGAAACTCGATTTTTGATGTCCTCAAACTCGGTCTTACACACTTGCATACAGTCGGATTCCCTCTTTTTAGAAGAAGGGACGCAAGTCGCTCGTTTCTTATTTCGGAAGATGGCAGCAGTGCTCACTGCAGACCAGCGGCGTTCCAAAAGAGACTTAGTGCTCAAACTACTGCTGCAACTGCTTGATGCAATAGAATCGTCTTCTTTTAAGCTCTTCATGCTACGAGTGCGCATGTATGAGTGCAGTTTTTTCGGTTCCTTCGAACTGTGCAAATAGCATTAATAAAGGAATTTTAAAGTACCTAATTTTCACCTACCTATTAAAGTCACTGATACTATTTCTCTTATTCTGCTTTTTACCACTAATTAAACAAAGATAGGTATATTATAATCTCAAGTTTATCTCATCATAATTGCAAGCTTACTTAGGGTTGATACTGACGGGCGTTTTCACAGGAGTAAAAGGGGTGTTGAGCAGGGCACAGTCAGGCAGCTTATTAACCACCTCCTTCCTGAAAAAACCAAATAGAGTTTGTGCCAAAAAAATACTATGCAAAAATTTACTTTCGCTTTAAGGATAGACCCATGTCTGTACGCTTCTTTATAGAGTTTATGTTGGGGGTTACAAGGTCTGGGGCAGGCACAGTTTGGAATTCTTCCACCTTGCTTGTAGTGACCATTTTTTTAAGCCCATTGAATACCCCTAGACAGAATTTGAATTAGCAAACATTTTTTAATTTGCATTATATTTGAACCAACTTGTTAATGAACTACTTCTTGGCTTGCTTTTTCTTCCCTTCTCATGCTCAGTTCCCGATAGTTGCCCTATTTGCTTGATAATGTAGTCAGGGATAAACCCTATAGCCTTTGAATTTTCTATTAACAACTAAAATCCAATAACTCAAAAAAATTATATGAATTTAAACTTATTTCTTACCCTAGTAATATCACATATCCTCATGATAGTCAATGAAGACTTTGGTACTGATTTATCATCTATAGGAAAAATGTTGGGCCCCAGCAAAATTGATAAATTATTAAAATTCATTTTGTTATATATTGAAAAACTAGCAACTTCACAAAAAAACTAGAAAATAACGAATCAGTGAAGATTTCAGGGCCTCTAGGGATATTCTCACCTGCATCAAATAGGACAAAACATTCAAATTCTCACTGGGAAGTAACAAACATGAAAGCAAGAGACACTCAACAGTGTCTTCTATAGTTTTCTTGCCAACAGTGGACATTAAAAATAAGTCATTGTGTGTAGAAGGAATTAGAGGCTCTGGCAGCTCTCTAAGAAAACTTTTTAGCACCACTGCCACATCTATCACATGGTGCTCTAGCCCTAAAGGGCGCCCACTATCTAAGGACAACTAGAACCCCTCACACTAGTACAACAACTAAAGGACAAACCTAGAACTAACCTTGATTTCGTGCTGCCTAGACTTGGACCCTTCCATCCTAAAAATCCCTTCAGTTTGGACTTTAGACAAAATGTATGAACACATATCATGGATTCGCTTTGGTATGGTTAGTTGCTGTCCATTGAGCAGGGTTACAGTTTCAGTCTCAAGCCTGTGCAATGGCACTTTAAAGAGCTTTTTGCCGTACTTATTTACCTGTTGTCGAAAGATTAAAAATGTAAAAAGCAGGGTTGTATGTAGTTTACCTGTTGGGAAACCCGCGCTTTTTTCGCTCGGTACTTGATACCATACGTTTTGAGACGCTGTACAGCGATGTTTTGGATTTCTTCCTTACGGTGCACATCGTTTATGAACATTTTTAAAGTTCAATCAAATTAAAAAATGGTAAAAGTGGACATTTTTAAGTAGGAAAACACTGATTTTAAAATCGAGAAGTTTGATCGGATGGTTATTGATGACAGTGACAGTCAGGTTAACTGAATTTGTGTAATGAGATTGGCTGAAAATAACCCGGCATTTTTGAACAAGACCAACGGTCATTATTGTAGTTTTATAGCTTTAATTTAGTATTGAAAACGTATTTAAATAAAGATTTTTCTGAAATTCTTGTAGAGTAAATATATAAGTCCAATTTCATTGGACTTTCTGTGGATATACTCTGGCAATATTTAAAAAGGAATAAAATTATTGCCTAACTTCAATGTTGCCAGTTGATGTGAAACAAAATCAAATTCTCTGCATTATATTGGTCTCTTTCTAACACGGATACAAAAAAATTAAGGAACAATTCGGAAATCGCGCGCATTACCATTTTGCCTAGTGTTTTATCAAACTCAATTAAATCATAAATCAATCAATTCATAAAAAGTACAAAAATCTCATTTATTCCACATTTAACAAAGAAATAATACACTTAATTTAATATTAAATAATATTGACTTAATCACAGTTTTCCTCTCAAAAATATTTGCAAAAACAAAATAAAAGTCCCCTTTTATGGGAAAATTTTTAATTTAATACTGACTGGTAACAGTTAACAATACCTCAAAAGGAGCTCAACTTACGATGATAAACACGACCTCCCGTATTAAAGCTTTAATAAACAGAGACAACAACATTTGTCTCATTTTTACCATGAAAAAGCCCAAAACAGATCCTAGGCCGCTTTACATTGGAAGTTTCTAGCTTGTCTGCATCCACCCTCTTTTTTTGTTTGTCCTTAATTTTCATCATGTTAGGGGACTGTGGCCGCTCTATGGGGCACATGCACTTGCCACAAGTCACCTGCAAAACCCCCAAAACAATTAATGAAACACAACAACTAAAACTAGCACAAACCACTGATCGCAAGATTCCTGAATGGCGCTCCTTGCGACTTTTATCAAAGGCACCATCCTCCATTAACTCACAAAGCTTTCGAGTCACTTTCCTGTACACAAAGCCTCGATACTTCATTCTCTTAAACAAATGCAGCTTATCCCAGTAAAAGGTATTTACATCACGGGGTCCCACCTTGCACAGATAGTTGGCTAGAATGATGTTTTTTAGAGTGGGACACTCGTCGTAGAGGTCGTGACTCAAGCTCCTACTTTAAAAATAGTTTGAATGAATCAAGCAGGGTCAAGGTTACATACAGAGCCAAAAAGAAGTTCTTGACTGTGTAGTCATGGTTGGTGAAGTTGGCTCTCATGAAGAACTGGAAGACTATCGCCAGGTGGTACTTGTCACATAGGGCTCCGCAGGGGTCACGTTTTAGAAAGAACTGGATGTCGCTATTTTCTGTGAAATGATTTTAGGTTTTAATGGGTATTGCACACAAGGGCTGCGTTACCTAGTAATTCTAGGAAGCAATCCTTGTGCTTTGTGAATATCATGCTCTTAAACGGTGTTCTTGAATTTGAAAGGAATTCGGAGGTTGCTAAAGAACTTTTTGCCTGACTTTTTAAGATTTTCGCACTATTGTTATAAAACGTAAACAAATAATGATAATAACCGGGTGTATATTTGGTTGCCTAGAAGCTTTTGTCCATTAATGACGTAACAACAAAATCAGACAAATTATCAACTCCAATTTGTCCTTATCACGCATTCAATTTAAATGAAATACATGGTTTCTTAACTTTTTACATGATTTAAAGTTACTGAAAATCGTAAACGATTGCTAAAAACTCATTTTCGAAGACTACATACGCTTCTACGCTTCTGTACGATACGTGGACCAAAGGCGAAGACCCACGCCTCTGTTTCCGGCAATTCCCGCAGGGGCGCCACAGGTTAAACTCAAAACTTCACTTACTGACATTTGGAACAAAAAAAAAGCGAATGTGTGACCGCAATTGACCAAACTCTGAAGATAAACACGTATCCAGATATTCCCTCCAATTTTCTGGTGATTGTGGTGAATAAAAGTAGACAACCTCAGCTACCATAAAACAAAATGCGGTTTCTCGGCATATCGTTTGTCAGCTTCCTTTTGACCGCCGTAGTAGTGGCGAACGCCTACTACCAGAAAAAGCAATTTTACCCCTCTGTGGTGTACATTACCAAATCGAATCCCAGCATGGCCGTAAGTACCTCCTTGTGGCCCAAGTTTGCATCTACACAACACCTTTACTCCAGGTGATCTACATACAAGCCTTCATTGGAGTATGGATACTTGGAAAGCTGATGAGGAAGGTTTTCTTTGGTCAATTACGCACTACTGAGTTTGAGGTAGTTTTCCAAACCAAAAACCTGCCATAATTTATAAACTAAACTTTACAGCACTTAATGGAGCGCTCCTGGTATGCAATCACAGAAACCTGCCTGGCATTTACAGTGTTTCGAGATGACTTTACCCCTAAATTTGTGGCTCTATTTACCCTACTTTTGTTCCTGAAATCATTTCACTGGTTAGCTGAAGACCGAGTTGACTATGTAAGAATTAGCATTAGCTTATTAATTAAGTTTCATATTTGGCAAATTAATTTCCATAGAATCAGTTTAATTGTCTCTATGGAAACTATCTTGATGGTTAGCTTAATTGTCATTACTACAATTAGATGGAGAGAAGCCCAGTGATAAGCTGGTTGTTCCATATGCGAGTGCTGAACCTTCTACTTTTACTTGGAATACTAGATTTGCACTTTATCTCACATGCCTATCTGTCAACTGTCACAAAAGGTGCCTCGGTACAGTTAGTTTTTGGTTTCGAGTATGCTGTGCTCATCACTGTGGTGGTTAACATAGCCATTAAATATGCCCTACATTCTGTGGACCTAAATAGTGAAACTCCTTGGGATAATAAGGCTGTATTCTTGCTGTACACAGAACTAGTAATGGGCCTCATCAAAGTGATTTTCTATGTGGCTTTTGTTGCCATTATGGTAAGTTTTTAATGTCAATAAGAGCAGGTGAATGTAAACGAGAATTTAGGTACGAATTTACACGTTGCCACTGTTCGCTTTTCGACCCATGTACTACACAATTAGAAACTTCAAGAAAGCCTTTAGCGATGTTATTTTGTCTCGGAGAGCTATTCATAATATGAATACCTTATATCCTGATGCCACTCCAGAGGAACTTGCCGCGGCCGATAACGTCTGCATCATTTGCCGAGAAGAGATGGTCACTGCTTCAAAGAAACTTCCTTGCAATCACATTTTCCACACTTCATGTTTGAGGTCTGTTCAATTGTTATCTCTGGGTTCGTTTATTATGAAGTGTATTTTAGGTCGTGGTTTCAACGTCAGCAAACCTGTCCTACGTGTCGCTTGGACATTCTCAGGACCCCGGCCTCAAGCACTAGAACCAATAACAACGTTCCCAATCCACCTAGAGCGCCCCCCAATGCTCCTAATCAATTCTTCAATGTCTTTGCTGCCCCCGGACCCAATCCCTTCCGACAATTCAACCAGCCTAACAATGCAGCCCTGCCTCAAAATGGCCCTTCGCAGGCTGAACCTGCTACCACTGCACCACCCACGGGTCCCAGTACAGTGCCCCCTCCCTTCGGATTCCCACCATTCCCCTTCCCCATGCCATTCATGGCCCCACCCCCGATGCCGCCCACCAACTTGTCCGCCCTATCAGAAGAGGAGCTACGTAATTTGGAGGGGAACGAACGGCAGCACGTTGAAGCACGCATCCAATGCTTAAGGAACATTCAGACACTGTTGGATGCAGCCGTTCAAATGATGCAACAGTACAGTGTTGCCGCTAGTGTTTCTTCGACAAATACCCAAGTGAGAAGTCCGCACGTCGTGACTGCGCAGCCTGGAGCGAGCGGCAACGCCGCCCCTGCAAGAGCGGAGTTGTCTAATCCTTCTACAGAAGGTAACAGTACTGAGGAGGCGAAGGCCAATAGGAGAGCCGCTCCTGTGGTTGAAGAAGCGGGTGTTAGCAATTTGGAGGGTGACGTGCGGAGTGAGGAGGAAGTGAGGAGGAGAAGGTATAGTGTTATTGTTTTGCAGAAAATAGGCGAATGTATGATGTGTATGTTTTAGGTTGCAGAGGTTTTTGCAGAGGGAACAGCAGCAACAAAATTAGAATTAAGACTTTTCGCTATATCCTAAAATCGCCAAAAAATATATGTATGAACTGATCGAAACGGTTTTTTTTTTTGGCCGATTGTACTATATTAAGGCACTAATTTTAAGAGGGCACGTTGCAAGAGCAAATCATTTTTGGTACTATTTAAACAACTTAAACAGACTTGTTGTTAAGCGCATAACGTTAATTGACGGTTAGTTTTTGCTTTTTTAAGTTAGGTACGGCGGAATTGGTAATTTAATGTTGTGGAATTTCTCTAATATATATTTTTTGGATTTCGTGTCATTAAGTCGAAATTTTAAAATTTCGTTATTTAACGCAAAATTATATACTGAAATTTAAAAAAATATATATATATTTTTTAGAAATTTCGAGTGGCTCTTCTACGCCTTCGTAGGACCAGGACCAGTCGAGATGTGTGAATGTTACTTAGACCTTTTAATTATTGTTTGTTATCATTAAAGCGGTATGTACAGGGTTTCCATTTTTCGTTGCTTTTACTGGATAATTGGTCATTTCCGATTGTTCGCTGCATTTCGTTTATTGTGCAAGTTAACGGGAAATCCCTTTCATCGATGTATATCGAACGGACATTCAATGGACTAAGTATCCCATAAAAATAATTTAAAAAATGAACACCCTGGACAGAAAAGTTTAGTGTTGTTTTTTTTTTGTCAGTGTTTTCTGTGACGCTCGTGCTGCAAGGGATGAAGAATGCTATTTATGGGCTAATGTGGCTGAAATCTTAATTTTATAGAGCATGTTTAGAGAAACGTGTTTTCAATTCCGCCAAGTTAAAATTGTCCCGTGAAACTTCAAGGGAATTTTTTCTGAATTTTACCATTTCCAAATGAAACTTTGCAAATGTGGAAATGCGTTGCAGGCAAGTTGAAGTGTGCATTAATGAATTTTCAATTTAGCGATGAAGTTTTAATATTTTATTATATTTTAATATGATAAATTAATAAGACTTTAAAGAGAGTTCAGATTTAAAAATTCGTGGACTTCCGCTTGCGCCCTCTGTGAACTGGAGTGTCGCATTAGCGATATTGATTGCAGGTTTCTCAGATGTGATAGTCCCTTTTAAAATTTGTCTTGTAATTTTACTAAAAGCATTTTGTCGCTGCTTAAAAAATTCATACCTAATTTAAAATAGTTAAGTTTTGCAGATTTATGTTTGCCGAGTTTAATATATTTGGGAATATTTATTTTTGTTTTAAAATTTTGTAACTGCGTTGGCAGATGGCACAAGCAGTGATTTATCCATTTAATAGCAATTTTGGTGTTTTCTGGGTGTCAGAGTTTTAGATGATGGGTTTGTATAATAACTGTGTAAAAAGTTTGCGTGCTTGCCCCTTCGAGGTGTTTTACGGAAATTTTATCGTGGCGAAAATTGAAAAAAGATGAAAAGGCGGGCTCTCGGGGGCGGGTCAATGCGCACGTTTGACAGGTGACGGTGGCGCCGCCATTAGCCCGACCGAAAAAAACGACAAGGCCGATCCAGTTTGTCTGACGACATGTTAACTTTGGCCGTGGACAGTTACGAGAAACGGGGCGAAATCGGCGTGAAAATGGTCGTGTGAGTCGCGCCCCGTGCCGCGGTCCGTTCCCCAGAGGTCCCCCCTTGCGGACAGTGCCCCCTGAGCGGCGGCGCCCGGCCACCGAGCACGCCAAAGTCGATTTCCAAGACAGGGTGTATCGAGTAGTTTTTACGGGTCCCGTCAGAGCAATCGCTATCAAAAACGGATAAAAAATTGACCGAAATCTATTTTTAAATGCGCTTTTCTGTTGTAGTCTCTTAATATACATCTGTCTCTACGGTCTGGGCTATTTTCGCGATCCCGCGGAGTAAAAATAGCCGCCGTGTCTGCCGACAGTGGACTGAGGATGTTGCCGCGAGGCCATTTTTCCATTCGGCTTTTCGGCTAATTATTTTTCGTTGGTGCCACCCCTGGACTGTGTTTGAGACCCCCAGGCCGAAGACCCGCCAACAGCATCCCTCTTTAGTATTAAACACCACTTGTTTTGCAACCCCTGATAAGACTGGTAAGTACACCATCGATGGCCCCTTTTAAGATTGCTTCAGGTGTGCACTTAAGAGGCTGAAATTTGCCTTTAAGATTTAAAATTTTTCTAGTTAGCCTCATATGTATATCCACTTTTTGGAAGAATTTACCCAACCTCAACCTTCAGTCAGGCAACCCCTCTGCCATGTTGCCACGCTTTTCATTTTAGTTCCTAAAACACTAGATACCTAAAAAAAATATAAACATTTGACTCGCACTCTGGCGAAAAAAGTGTGAGCTAAAGCAAAGCATAATCTCAATTAATCAATTATCAAAATTTTGACAGGATTACTCATGGTCCTTGTTATTTGTTTACATTTTATAGGGGCCTAATCAGTAGTTAAAATGATTTGAAGTTACCTTATACCTTAAATGACCATTTTGGAGGCTAAAGCCTCCTCTTAATATCCATGAACCTCATTTACCACTATATTCACTAAGTCTTCAGACCAAGTCTAATTCTAAGTTCTCTGTTTGATACTTCTGCAAGTGAAACTGTTAATTGTAAACTCACTTAGAGTTAAGTTTTGCTTAGCTGAAGTCCGCACCAACACCCCTTAAAACTATATCCAATATGAAAAGAAATCATTTGACTTGTTACTGGCTGAAGGTAATAAGCCTCCTTCAATTTCAATTGTGGACAACTGCCTATTTCAATTGTGATATTTTCAAACCTAATGGCTTTATTTCAGTTTAAATGTTAATTACAGCATTGTTTTAAACTGAATATTGATAGCAATGTTTTTAACATTATCATTTTTTCTTTTAAGACTATTAATTTACACCATTCTTGGTGTGTATTTGGTTTTCAATTTGGTAGTTAAAAAATCATTAAATAGCCATTTAGAGTCAAAATTTGGTAAATTTTATCTGGCCCCATCTGATGCATTGCATTTTATTAATTCAAATCAAAACTTATTTAATACAAGTTTGTTTTATTGAGTTGTTCATTTATGCATTTGCTAGAATTAAGTAAAAAATGTGAAGTAAAAGAAGTCAAAATTCCTCTTATCTTTATTACCAGTTGATATTAATAAATAAATAAAGAATAAGTCACCCTGAAAACTACACCTTTTCCTTAAGCTTGCTCTTATGATTTATTGGCATTGAAATGTAAATAAATTGACAGTTTTGACATACCAATCCTCATTTCCCATTTTTTAAGAGAATTCTGACCTTAGGTTATGTCAGTATTTACTGGTTTTCTGTAATAATTGATGTTATGATTTGGTACTAAGTTCATTTACTGTTCTATATCAATTTAGAAGGAAAAAACTTTAAATTTTGTTTTATCATCCTGTCACCTTCTAGGACTCTTCAGTCAAGCGATGAGGCCCTCTCTGTCCTCCTGTGAGGAGTGATGCCTCACACCTGAACCAGTTCCCTGTTACTGGACCGAATGGTCAAGCTCTGAGCAGTTTGTTGAGTAACTAACCACGGTGGCTTCAGGCCCAGAGTGTGGCCCCGTGGCCGCCGACAAGGGGGCCGATTGCTGGTAAGTGTCCACCCGTGTCCTCCTGCATGCATTTTTTCCTATAACTTTGGGGGTACAGGTGGTCCCCCCTGGCGGCCATGGGCTGTTTCGGTGACCGGGACGCGGGCCATGCCAACGAAGACATGCGCTCTCAGAAGCGTATCAGCGACCAGATCAACCGACAGTTGGCCAAGGAGAAACAGGTTGGTTCTGGTTTACCCGCTTAAGTGTGATTGGAAAGGGTTGAGTTGTAGGTGTACCGGGCGACGCACCGGTTGTTGCTGCTCGGTGCAGGTGAATCTGGCAAATCCACCATTGTCAAGCAGATGCGCATCTTGCATGTGGACGGTTTCAGCGAGCGCGAAAAAAAACAGAAGATTGAAGATATCAAGAAGAATATCCGAGACGCCATCATTGTAAGTGTTGCAACGATAATGTCGCGCTTTGGTTTGACATTGGTGACTGTCACTACCCATCCTATTTGACATTCACAACTGTCACTCCCCAAAGAAATTCTTCTATGTGTCAATGACAATTGTGTCCGCCCATTTTGTCTTGGTTTTGACAATTATCGGGAAGCGACCGCCTTATTGTTTGTAATGTAGCTTGTTTTTGTCTAGACGATAACCGGAGCGATGTCAACGCTGAGTCCCCCAGTACAATTGGAAAAGCCTGACAACCAGATCCGCGTGGACTGGATCCAGGATGTAGCAACAGGGCCGGACTTCGATTATCCGCCCGAGTTCTACGAACACACCGAAGCTCTCTGGAAAGACAGGGGAGTGCAGGTCGGTTCGGGTCGTTTTTTCCGCGATTTGCGGTTGCTTTGATGAGCTTTCTCTAGACGACGTACGAGCGGAGCAACGAATACCAACTAATCGACTGCGCAAAGTACTTTCTGGACCAGGTGGACGTGATCAAACGGCCCGATTACACGCCTACCGAGCAGGACATCCTGCGTTGCCGTGTCCTCACTTCGGGCATCTTCGAGACGCAATTTCAAGTGGACAAGGTCAACTTTCAGTAAGTGTATTTTGTTGTTATTTTCAGCCACTTTTGAATTGAATTCAGGATTTGCCTAATTATCTAAACTGTCAAACTTTTATTTATATTTCATTTTTCGCCGGAATGACAATATGGAAACAAAAGTGAGTCGCAAGGTTGCTGATATTAGTTCGTTTGTTTCTAGCATGTTTGACGTGGGTGGTCAGCGGGATGAGCGGCGCAAATGGATCCAGTGTTTTAATGATGTGACCGCCATCATCTTCGTGACGGCGTGCAGTTCATACAACATGGTGCTGCGCGAAGACCCGACGCAGAACCGACTGCGCGAGTCACTCGACCTTTTCAAGTCGATCTGGAACAATCGCTGGCTACGGACAATCTCCGTGATTCTGTTTTTGAATAAGCAGGATTTGCTGGCAGAGAAGATCCTCGCTGGCAAGAGCAAACTAGAAGACTATTTCCAGGAGTTCGCACGATACCAGCCGCCGCCCGAGGTGCCGAACGAAAATAACGAGCATCCAGAGGTGTTCAGAGCCAAGTACTTCATCCGCGACGAGTTCCTCGTAAGTAAAAACTGCTGATTTTTCTTTTAGTATAAGAATAATCGACGCGAGCGATTGCAGCGCATCAGTACGGCCTCCGGCGAGGGCAAGCACTACTGCTACCCTCACTTCACCTGCGCCGTCGACACGGAAAACATCAAGCGGGTGTTCAACGACTGCCGCGACATCATACAGCGCATGCACCTGCGCCAATACGAACTCTTATAATATTTTATCACCATAGCAACCACCATAATATAAAATTAATGAAACCGATGACAGAAACTTCCTGCGGTCACGGAGCCGTTCGTGCGCGTGCGCCACTTTTACGGGTAAACTGCTCCATATTGTACACGTGTTTGCGCGATCGGGCCGCGTCGCCACCATCGAGGTAACGCGACCGACCCGACGAGAGAGAATGCGCGAGAGAAAGAAAGAGAGAGAGAGAGAGCGAGAGAGAGAGATGTGTTGGGTGTGCAAGGTGCGCTTCGCGGTCCACAAAAAAGAGTCCCATACACTGCCAGACTAGATGTAGTGAAAACAAAACATAAAGCAGCCATTGGGAACGTCGCCTAGTGCAAAATTGCCCTATTTTTCCCCCGAAATCAAAGTATTAATATACCTTTATCTCGAATACTTCTAGCAAAACTCCGATCAAGGCGGCGTTACCCAACTCCCGCGAATCAGAAAAAACCAAACTATCGTTTGGCTGATCAGGCGCACAAAAATAGACTCGTGCTAGTGTGTGTGTGAAGTGCCATTTTCTGTGACGGCAAGGCGCGTGCGCTTGTTGCCGAGTTTTTCCTCTCGGTTTTGCGGTGGTAATCGGTAGGACCAAATCAGTACAACGCAGGATTTAGGGATTTGTAGGGCGTTTGATAGTGGCGGTTTCAGTTGGGAGATGGGGAGGGGTGCAATCACAAGGAAATGTGGCGGGTTTACGTTGTTTTAACATTTTTAATTTTCCGTATTTTTTGGGGTATATCAGTACTCGTTTTCAGTTCTTTTCCAACTAATTTGATGGTGAAGACAATTTTGATTCATTTGTCGTCCGGTTCGAAAATGCTCCTAATTTCATTGTTGATCCAAGAGAGACTTCTTACTGCCTACTCGTTCTGAGGTAATTTTCCAACTAAAACGATACTGATCTTTCGAATTGAATGACGCATTCATAGAAAAAGTCCCTAACTTTGTTATTAACAAAGATAGATCCATCGACCTGGTACTCATTTTTAACTAACTTTTTCCAGTTAACAAGATGCCTATGTCAATTTCAACGTCTTTGTCGCTCAATTTTAGAAAATACTTTTTTCTTTTATTGCAGGACACGCATCAATTTTCAGCAAATTTCCTATTCAGACAAGACAAAAAATATGCACATACCTCCCCTCCGCTCCTTTGTTGCCGGGAAGGAACGCTCTAGAATTTCTCGTAAACTAATTTATAGTACAAAAGTTGCAGTAAAGTCTCCCGCTGGCGCCCCCTTTAGTGGTGATCTAGACACGGGCAACTTGACTCCCGGCACTCCTCCGGAGTAGTTAGAGCGGTTCTGTCTCATCCTACGATGGAACAATAATTGTCGTCCCCCTCAGTACCGCCGCGTCGCGCCTCCCTTCGTATGTATAATGGGACTCGTTTCAATTTTAAATGTTTTTAGGTGGTAAAGAGCATACATAAATAAATAGACCAGTGAATTGTGTTTTTATAATAGTGATCTAGAGACTACTACTACTACTACTACTCCTACTACTACTACTACTACTCCTACTACTACTACTACTCCTACTACTACTACTACTACTACTACTACTACTACTACTGTTCAGTGTCAGTGTACATTTTTCTCACGTCGTCGTCTGTCATTTAAAATGGTCGCGTGGCGGCGGCCATAATATGGCGTCTGGCAGCGGCCAAGATGGCGTCCCCCTCTCTCTTTCTCTCACGATTGGAATTAAAAGTGCCAAATGTCGATGAACAAAATTCCCCCCCACCAATACGCAAAATGGTCGTCGCCACACGTTTTTCAGTTTTACCACGTCTGCGCGTTAGAACAAAACTATTATAATACGCTGTCACGCCTGTTGTTTTACTTTCTTTTTTTAGACAAAGAGAAGCGCATCATTTAATTAGTTGTTGTTTATATATGTTACACAATGTTAACCTATTTTTACATAGAGCATTTTTATATTTATTTTTGTTATTTATCTGACGCTAGTGCAATATATTTTTACTTGTATGCCTCCGTAGGGACACTTACCACTGTATTCGATTGGCGGCGGGCTTCGCTGACTCTCGGTGTATAAATCTCAAAAACTACCCTTAAGCTCAAGCTCCACGTTATTTCAAAGCAGAGTATACGCTGAAAGCGCAAGCCTCCCACTTGTATTGTGTATATTATTACGGTAAATGTTTATTTTAAGATGAGTATTTTGTACAATCAGGGCCGGCGGCCTTTCCTCCCTCTCTCCCCTCCCTGCCCCCACCTATAACAACGTCCCTCAAATAATATAATTTCAAAGCCTCCCCCCTCCCTCCCTCCCTCTCTTAATACTATAATAGCGAGTTGTTTTTGTAAAGTACTTAAGGAGGTAGTTGAAGAAAAACAAACGCAGAATAATGTACGTACTAAAAGGTATTAGAGGGCGGTGGGCCGGAGGCCTCTCCCCCTGATTAGGAGCAATTCCGTGCGTGGCTGTAAATCGTAACGGTGTTCTTTTGGTTTGAGTAACTATACACCTCACGGATTGGCCAAAGGGGTCGCAAGACAATTGTCGATCGGGCCTGCGACCACCGCCCCTCCGATGAACAGTTATTATTGACAATGGAAAATTATTCTTTATGTGGACTTCTTTTTTTTTCAAATCTGGTTAGGGGGCGCTGGGGGCGTCCGCGGCTCAATTGCAGCGCTTTGTCGTCATCAGGGGGCGCTCTCGGTGCCCTCGTAAACACACAAAAAAACTGTACTAAGGAATAAAAAGTGTTATATGGTAAGAAAAGACGTAGTTTCAGTAGTGCTTTCACCAGAAAACCGCAGCTTTCGATTTCTGTGTAACTGAAGCGAGCGCAATATGAATTGTTCGGTTCGTTGAGGATATAAATGGAGATATCGCAAGCTGGTCTAATCAGTCGTGTTGAAGCAAGCAACGAAGATGATGAGCTTTAAGGTAGGTGGACGTGTGCACTTTTGAGAATGGAGTTATAACAACTTTCTATGGGGAATTATAATCGAAATGATTGTTTTGTGGAGTTTGTGAATGCGTAACTAGTTAGTTACATTTAAACAAACGCAGTTTGAGAAAATTTCTAACTTTCTTATTTATTTAGTCGGGCAGGATGACATTAATCCGATTGACCAATTACTGCAGAATTATTTGACTAAAACGGACAAGTCAAATTAAATTTGACCCTCAACTTCAATAATGATAATGAGTGGTATATGTGACGCAAGCGACAGTTAACACTTTTGACATATAAAATGTGACAAGCCAAATATTTTTGCTCCTTTTAAATTGATTAAACATGTCTATGTGATTTACCGGTCAAATAGCCAACAAGTAAAATATATTTTCTAATCGGCCATTTTACAACATTGCATTACATCAACATGGTGAACGTTTCCAGAAAAGCCAATGCCATTAACAATTTGATGTATTTACCATCGAGTTTGTGAAAATTCTAATGATGTAAAGTTCTACAGATATATTTATTCCACAACTGTAATTCGGGAAACTTTACCTAGACCCCATTCTAGATCCTTCTGCCGCTGGCGGCCATTATGGGCTTAAACCTCGCCAAACCTCTCGAGGACCACTACGAACCAGCAGCGTCAGGTAAAGCCGCCATCTACGACGTCCACACAGAAGCAGCAAGGGGACAATCCTTCGATTTAAATATGATACTTTAATATAATTAACACTAAATGTTGCTTCTGTGGAACTTTAGTCTTAGAGAAGCGTGCCGCCATTGTGAAGAGATGTGGCCCGCCATCTATCGCGTAACCCGACCAACTTCGCAGAATTTTTCTAGGAGGCCTCTCTTTCTCTGTTGCAGAACAAGGACAAGGCCGCGTGCAGATTAAAGTGTTTAGGGGACCCAGCGAGCAGGATGGCAACCAGAGCTTCGCCCCTTGGGGCTACTGGATCAAGCAGCCCGCTGATGATCGCTATTACGATTAAATTATTCAGGCTTTTTCGATGGAAAAAAAGTCTCGAGTAACTTCATAAATATATTTTGTTCTAATAACGTACACGTGTGATGCAACTCTGTTATTCAGCATACAAATGATTGCATTAGATATGTATCTCTTTCGCGATTTTCCTTAACAATCAGGGTTAAAACTCTCGTAGAAAATCTGTAATAAACACGTAATACTTTGGCGCTGCCGCGCTTCGTTTAAGGCAACATTTTGGGACGGACGTACCTACGTTGAAACAAAATTAATGAATATGGGAATGTGTGTGATAAAAAAAGGTACTCGAAAGCTTAAATAATTAAAATAGATATATACAGGGTTTGAATAAAAATTAAGTACTACTGAACAGCTGTCGTCTCCTAAAAATATCACGAAATTTAAATTATTGTAGAATAAACAAGATTCCAATTATTACTGTTGTATAACATATGTGTAAAATACCTAAATAATTATATTACGTAAAAATAAACGAATAAATGACACTGCCATCTTGCAACAGCCGACGCGTGCCCATTTGAGACAAAATGGCTGACGCCTTGAGGGCGGCCATTTTGACCTTAATCAGCTGCGTTTGGGGGAATGTCTTGCTTAAGTACAAAAATTGAGCTGGTAACGTGGCTGTTATCGGCCCCGTTACAAATGCAAAATGCCGTCGTCTTTGGCGCTACTGCCGCTTGCTTCCTCCAAGTTGATGTTCGCTGTCAAATCGACGATTTCGTCCTGATCGAATTTGTCTTCGGGATCACTACCGCCGGTCGTGTGCGATTGCTGCGACCCACTCGACATGTGCGAATTCCTGCTAAAGCTGCCTCTGCGCACTGGCCCGACTGTCCGTTGATTTGCAGGCTTCACTGTTATGATCAAGTTCGAACTGTTGGCGATCATCATATCAGTCACCTGTGCAGAAGACACTAGTTGGTGACATATGTGAATAACCGAAGAGTACTAATGACAGGTAAATGATGCAAGTCTCTATGGAATTAATGACAGTTAGCAAGCGAACAGGATTGGTTTACAGTAGCTTGGTGTCAATCACAACTAAAATGAGGAGGGAGAAAGGGTTTATATTCCAACCTACTTGATCTAAGGTTTTTCCAGCTACTTCAATTCCATTGACCTCCAGCACCTCATCGTTTACAGCTAGCAGACCAGTGGACTCCGCTAGACCCCCCGGAACGAGTCGAGAGATAAAGACTCCGGGTATTTTTTCTAAGCCTGCCAAACATACATGCAAATCCAACATTGCCTTACTCTGGAGAATCCACCTATGTGTATATTTCACTTACCGTTCTGTGTAACTTTTACACTGCTGCCATCTCTTATGTAAAACCCCAACGGCTTGTCTGAGCCGTGTTTTAGCAGGCGCACCCTCCGACAAGTTTCTGGCACTATATCTACGTCGATGATGGCAGAAACTTGTCGAAAATCGTGTGGATTCGAGATGGGTAGGGCTTTGCCACGAGCAGGAGTGCCCCCCAGGATGGTGGAGATGAGGGTACGAGGCTTCATGGTGCCATAACCGTTCAGCTCCTCGAGGCTGTCCCCTAAGATGTGACCAAATTATGCCAAAAATGTTGTACATCTTCAGGTATTTGAGGTTAGCACTCCGAGAATTTTTTAAAGGTGTGCAATCCCAACGAAAAACCAAATTACTGACCTACCTTTTCTCTGGATAATGACCCTCAGTAATGGCTTGGCATTGACCAAAGCCCTACGTAAGTTGTCATCATTGTTGATAGGCAACAAATCTTGGTCACTTGGGTCGATGTAAGAAATTAGAAAGGCTATATCTTTCATTTTGTGTAGTTTCTCTAGTAAGGCACTGAATTCCTCAAATTTGGCTAAGGCATTACGTTCAAGTGAGAACCTGCGGAACTCTGCTTCAAACTGCAACCAAACTTCTTCATTTAGCCCTCAGAGAGGATGTATTTAGTTATGAAATTAGCGTTAATTATTACAATTTTAATGAGCCATTCACGCTCTCTTAAGCTACAGAAGGATGGTACTTTCCAAGGATATTGAACTTAGATATTTACAATTAAGTGAAGAGAAACTTAAGAGGGTTGTAGGGGTTAAGAGTAAACGGGGGCAATTGTGAAGAGTGGGTGATGATTCAAAAGGCGTTACCTTGCTTTTGACTTCAATTTTATTGTCGACGATGGTACGGGTTGCGATCTTGTTCCTGGACATTTTGAGGCTCGAAAATGCCTACTGGGGGGGTCCACTCATACACTTGCCACTCGTCACTCGCGTCCAACAAAGAAATTAACATAAAATTTAAAAGGATAAAGGCAGAAATCACAATTTATTTACGTTTTGGACTTCATGGTTTCAATGAAGTACCACTGTCCCCCCCCTCCAAACGAAGGTCTGACTGATTGAAAAAGTGACAATACACGTCAATGACTCGGTGACAAATGTGACGTTTTGATAACAAGAAAATCGGCTTTATAGTTAATTAAACCTTAATTGCGAGCACTAATTGTTTAAACTTGGAAAACTCCATATATTTTAACGTGTTCTAATGAAGTAGAAGCTGAATTCCCCAAAGAATTTGAGAAAACATGAAGCAGGTATCAAAGATGACGTCACCGGCGAGAGAAAATGGTACACGACTTACAACTTTTACGAGGATCGTTCATAAAGTTTATATATTAATAAATAATGATAAAATGACTGAAATTGCAATCGATTAAATTTGATTTAGCAATTTTGATATCACTACACCGCAAAGAAACATTAAATTACATCGTGTGCTTATAATAATTAGCCAAGAGAACTAGAAAAATATTTTTTAACTGCTACTAGTAACTCGAGTACTATATAGGCGTCCTCAGTGCGGTGCTGACTAATGCTGCACCAATCAGAGTAACTAGAGTATGCAATAACTAATTGGCTACATGCGAAATTAACGAAACTGTTGAACCAATTGAAGCATCTAACAAATATTAACAGTATAATTAACTAAAATAATTAAAGTTACAAATTAATTTCATAAAATTTATATGCTATTTTTTGACATAATGTACACTCGTTGACGACCGTAAATAATGTAGATAATTTTAACAAGTAATCCATTTGATAATATCATCCCTGCCGAGTCCGTTAATAGCACTAGCCTCTACAATGCTAATTTTCTGCCTGATCTCGCTTTGCAGCCGCTTCATCTGTAACATGAGCAGAGCCTCGTTGCGCATCTGCCTGTAGCTGCAGTCCATTTTAGTCAGCACCAGCAAAAAGCGGGCTTTCTGAAGCAGAGGATGCACCAAAACCGTGTACAGCAGAACCCCGGCGGCAGAAATCTGGCATAAATTCGAAACGTCTACCACGTACATTACCTTACCCACATCGACAAAGTATTTGGGCCACAGAGGAGCCAAAGTACCTCCAACTTCGCGGATGGTGTAGAGCTTCTCACCAATACGCAAATTCTGGATATCGGTGCCCACAGTAGGTACCGAGGTGGTGGTATTGTCAACGTAATCAGGATTCTGGATTTTCTTTAATAGAAGGGATTTGCCGGAGGACTCGGGGCCAATGCAGAGCACCATGTTTGATCAATATCGGGACGATTAAAACATTTGCGCGGGCAGTTTTTAAAATATACATTTCTTTATAACCAAAGTATATCACAATCAATAAATTATATTACAAATTGATTCATCTAAGGGCGGCTACCACTTGCGGGGGGACATACAGATAATGCCTGTACGGTGCTTTAATAAGTAGAATTAAATGTCACGGTTTGTACAGTCAGGATGGCTTTAGGCCGATGAGGAAAAAAGGAAAACTCTCAATATGGCATCAAAACAATGAAATGTGATTACTTGCGATGACGTCACTGTGACGTTGTCAAATCGTGCTTATAAAGCTTCTTAATTCAAATGCCCTTAAAATTGAACTGAACTTTAACAAATCCGCTTTAATACTTAAAACTAAAAGACAATACGGAATTATTACCCAATACACACTAAAGACTAAATAAAAAAACCCAACTTTGGCAAAGGAAAAATAACAAAAAATATATATAGAGAACAGCTCCTCTTTGATCCCGTCGTCACTAGGCGCACTCCATTCGTCAATCCAAGCGCTTTCCTATAGTAAAACAGTTGATTTTGAAGTGTCGACACATCTGACGCACCTAAAAATACACAGTCGAAGACACGACCCTCTCAGCTAATCAAATCATTAAAAACATTTACCAGGCATGTTCCATAGTGTATGTGGGCCAATGAGGTGCCAAAACATAGAGCGTAGAGCAAGAATAATTCGAGCCACGCCCACTTAGTGACCACAGACAAGGCAATAGCCAGCAGCATGGGTAGGAACATGGGACTGAACCAATCGCAGCGCGTGCTGCTCATTTGGGCCACAATTAGCCGACACTGAAACACTCCCATTTTTCTCTATAGCTGCCAGCGCTTTAAGACCTTACCGATATATTGGAGAAGATGGTTCCCATTAAAAAGAATAATGCTCGGGGATCCCTTTCTATTATATTCGAGGGGCTCCATGCCATCCACAAATAGGTGATGTAGTAGCATAGTATTAAAGGAATGAGCGGCCTAATCGCCTCAGGGAAAGACCGCATATGCCCAGTTCCATCTTTGTACGATTTATAAATGTTGTGAAGCACTATAGGCCAGTTGGTGACTGCCGAGAAGAAGTATAAGGTGCCCTCAACAAACATTCCATTGGTGATTCCGAATATGCTGTATTGCCACAAGTCTGAGCCAAACAACTAAGTACATGAATAAAAAGCCTGAATATCTCTCAATTGTTACTATTCAGACCTCACCGCAGTGATTAAGAAGGTGATTATCATGCCGCACATGGTGAAATCATAACCCCAGGGCAGGAACATCACCCCAGTGTTGTATTTTTCAAAATGTGACAAATAAAAGTTGACCAAAACGTTGCACATGGTGAAAAACATACGGAAAGGGGGTACACTATAACGCAATCCTCGACCAAATATTGAGTACATGGTGGCAGGAATGAGCCCCGCTGTATAGGAGTCAAGACCATGGTCAAAGAGTTCGCCCAATGGGCTGCTGGTGCCTGTGCGGCGGGCCTGCTTACCATCAATGCCATCTAAACCATCAAAATTAACTGAGTAGTGACCTAAGACCTAATCTATTTAAATAAGCCACCCAACAGCACCAATGTACACATAATTACATGCCAATTAAAGGTTGAATGACTCTCTCTACCATCTGCACTTAGCCTTGAGTAAAATTAATGATAAGCCTGACCTCACAAGTCACCACTTATCGCGACTTACCCAATGTGTAGCCCACAAATAGCAGCAAACCTGCCATGAACCAGGCCCAATGGGGCAAGGGGGCCACTTCGAGATGGTCTGGATCTGAAGCTGTAAAGTTATAGTCCATCACCATCAGCATGAGGTACATGCCAATTGTGCATAGGAAGCCTGTGAAGGTCAGCAGGTTTGGAGCAATGTTTTTTGGACAGTACTAAAATCACATGGGGTCAGAGGAAATGGTGTAAATGGGGTGAAGGAAAACGTACCTGCACCACCCAGTTCCAAAAGGGGTGCATGACGTAGATGCTGAGCAGCCCTGTGTCTTTGCAGTTATACTGAAAGTGGTTTTAATTTTTTTTGGGGAAGTACTTTAATGGGGTTATTATCGACTGGAATATTAGTTTATTAAAAGTTTCATTGCCAGGTTATTAGACAGTCAAAAACAAGCCATTTACTCACCTTATAATTATCAAAGCCATTTAACTGTTCTCGAGTTAAATATTCCCGTTCAAGGAACATGATGGGGACTTAGAGCTAAACGAATTTAAAAACCGAATAAATGTAAATTATAAACTAGCCCACGTATTCTGCTGTTCACACTAGTTAGTTCATTGTCCTCATAGCGCTATCACTAACATGTAAGGAGAAAGTCGCATTAGGAGAACTAGAAAAGAGGCCCTAAAACCCGGGTTACACAAGAAAACATTTAATCAACATAGCGGCTGGCGCCATGTTGGATTTTTTTATTGAATCAGTTGAATGTTAGTTGACAGCTCTTGAAGTTGACGCTAAGGCCATGACGAGCAAAAAACACCACGACAAAAACAAACGACCACATGTGTAAATATATCATTAGACTTGTCCAGCCATTGTGTAGTCGGTTGGCCTTAGGCGAAATACATTACAGGCCTGCATTGTTGATTGGAGATCGGCAAGTTTCTAAGAATGAATTCACTAAAACATACTTTTTATATTGGATAATCAAATACAATTTATAATGCATTTTTTATGTTAAGTAGATAGTTAGATAATTATAGTAATTATATATTTCATAAAATAAAAATGTATATATTTTAGATTTGAGTAGATGGTTGCTTATTAGTTAGCTATATAAAAAAATACATGTAAAGTAAATTATTAAATCGAAAATTATAACTACAATATTCATCAAAAACACGCAGTTTCTTTTCGTATTTAATTCTTACAATCACATATTTGAAAACTATTTACTAAGTATCTTGCCGTGGAATTCCAATTCCTTCTCCACTTCATCCACTCAGAAACCGCGCGAGGAGCCGAAGTACGGATCCCTCAGCTGGGGTACGATAGCCGCATCTGCACAGAAAAGTCAAGGGCTGCCGGAATCATTGGGTTTTTCTCAAAAGTCGAGGGAAAGTATTGTTTTCAAGGGTAACTTGTTCCTTCTAGGCAAAATGGTGAACGGATTTTATTCATCGACACTGTGGATTCTGGGAAACTAGGAGGAGGAGAAGGACGAAAGTGCTAAAGTTGATAGATTCTAGAGGGGGTTGTACAGGACTCGACCACGAATAAATTCGAAGATTTATCAATAGGGTCTTTTTTTCCACAATCCTGGGGGAACATAGCTGAACTCTAGAATAGCCAGTGCGAAAATCTCGAGGTTCTTTAGAGGGTAGGGGTAGTAGGCGAATGCAACACTATCCAGCTGGCGGGACAACAGGCTGCATGACATTCAAAGATTTTTCCCCGATAAAAAAAAAACTTCATCCACTCACTTCCCCACGATTAGGAGGGCCCCTTCAGCACACAACACTTTTTTAAGGAGTCTCCCCGGTTTTTTTAAGGTGGTTTTAAAAAAATTCAAATTTCAATTTTCAAAATAATTTTATACTTTACAAAATATAATTTTATGCTTTACAAATTCAATTTACGAATCTTCCGAGTTACCCGAGTCACTGCTGTAAAAAAAAACAATAAAAAATAATTTTATTTTTAAAAAACCGAGTGCGCAAGTGAACAATAACCTCTTACTCATAAAACATTTCATAAATTCATTTGCTTGCACAATTCATATTTTTCTTTCTGGCCACTTGTAAAAAATAAATAACTGTTGATGAGGATTTTACCTTTCAATCGTGATGGATTCAACGAAATCGTTTTTTGCTGCCTCGGTGCCGAATATGAACTTAACTTCATCTCCTCCTTCCAGTCGCAACAAGAATGAGTTTCTCGTTGGACTTGTGGTCATCTCGATATCAGAAAACATTATATAATGTCTTTTTTCAAAAGTCCCCAGGACGTGCACGTATTCAATATCGATACGTCGTGCTGTTTTGGAGACGTAAACGTTGGCTTCTTGTTGTGTTGGACCGATCTCATTTTCATCGTTTCTGCTAACTGCTATGGAAACATTTTCCCATAACAGCATATCCTTATAAGCCATATTTTTTTTATGTGTTCTACAAATAAAGAATATTATTACCTCGATGCACTGCTTGGTCTCCAGGTACCTACCGAAACGTGCGATTTAATCTTCGAAGTAAATTCTTTGATAAGGCCATAACGAGCAGAATTCACAAAAAACACCACAGCGAAAACAAACGACCACACGTGTAAATAAACCAGAAGACTGGTCCAGCTATTGCGCAGTGAATTGACACTTAGGCGAACTACAAGAGTGCGTTGTTGGTTGCAGGCATATCAGCAAGTTTCTAAGACTGAATTCACTAAAACAGACTCTTTCTATTGGATAATCAAATATAATTCATTTTACATATTTTATATTATAATAACTACATATTTCATAGAATCAAATTGTTCATATTCAATTTTACATGCTGCTTTAAAAACCATATTGTACATATGTACATATTTGAGTGATGGTTGCTTATTATTTAGCCGTATAAAAAAAATATATGTAAAGTGAATTATTAAATCGAAAATTATAACTGTAATACTCATCAAAAAACGCGGTTTCTTTTCGTATTTAATTCTTACAATTACATATTTGAAAACTATTTACTAAGTATCTTGCCGTGGAATTCCAATTCCTTCTCCACTTCATCCACTCAGAAACCGCGCGAGGAGCCGAAGTACGGATCCCTCAGCTGGGGTACGATAGCCGCATCTGCACAGAAAAGTCAAGGGCTGCGGGAATCATTGGGTTCTCCTTAAAAGTCAAGGGAAAGCTTCGTTTATGGGATAATTTGTGCCTTTTAGACAAAATGGTGAACGGAATTTATTCATCAACACTGTGTAGTCGAGGAAACTAGGAGGAGGAGGAAAGTGCTAAAGTTGATAGATTCTAGAGGGGGTTGTACAGAACTCGGCCACGAATAAATTCCCAGATTTATCAAAAGGGTCTTTTTTTCCACAATCCTGGGGGAACCTAGCTGAACTCTAGGATAGCCAGTGCGAAAATCTCGAGGTTCTTTAGTGGGTAGGGGCAGTAGGCGAATGCAACACTATCCAGCTGGCGGGACAACAGGCAGCATGACATTCAAAGATTTTTCCCCGATAAAAAAAAACTTCATCCACTCACTTCCTCAAGATTAGGAGGGCCCCTTCAGCACACAACACTTTTTTAAGGATTCTCCCCGGTTTTTTTAAGGTGGTTTTAAAAAAATTCAAATTTCAATTTTCAAAATAATTTTATACTTTACAAAATATAATTTTTATGCTTTACAAATTCAATTTACGAGTCCTCCGAGTTTCCCGAGTCACTGTTGTAAAAAAAAAACAATAAAAAATAATTTTATTTGAAAAAAACCGAGTGGGCACGTGAAGAATCACCTCTTACTCATAAAACATTTCATAAATTCATTTGCTTGCACAATTCATATTTTTCTTTCTGGCCACTTGTAAAAAATAAATAACTGTTGATGAGGATTTTACCTTTCAATCGTGATGGATTCAACGAAATCGTTTTTTGCTGCCTCGGTGCCGAATATGAACTTAACTTCATCTCCTCCTTCCAGTCGCAACAAGAATGAGTTTCTCGTTGGACTTGTGGTCATCTCGATATCAGAAAACATTATATGATGTCTTTTTTCAAAAGTCCCCAGGACGTGCACGTATTCAATATCGATACGTCGTGCTGTTTTGGAGACGTAAACGTTGGCTTCTTGTTGTGTTGGACCGATCTCATTTTCATCGTTTCTGCTAACTGCTATGGAAACATTTTTCCATAACAGCATATCCTTATAAGCCATATTTTTTTTATGTGTTCTACAAATAAAGAATATTATTACCTCGATGCACTGCTTGGTCTCCAGGTACCTACCGAAACGTGCGATTTAATCTTCGAAGTAAATTCTTTGATAAGGCCATAACGAGCAGAATTCACAAAAAACACCACAGCGAAAACAAACGACCACGCGTGTAAATAAACCAGAAGACTGGTCCAGCTATTGCGCAGTGAATTGACACTTAGGCGAACTACAAGAGTGCGTTGTTGGTTGCAGGCATATCAGCAAGTTTCTAAGACTGAATTCACTAAAACAGACTCTTTCTATTGGATAATCA
This sequence comes from Euwallacea similis, assembly GCF_039881205.1. Taxonomy (NCBI): domain Eukaryota; kingdom Metazoa; phylum Arthropoda; class Insecta; order Coleoptera; family Curculionidae; genus Euwallacea; species Euwallacea similis. Next base: position 2,734,065 of record NC_089635.1, on the reverse strand, counting down.
AATATAATTCATTTTACATATTTTATATTATAATAACTACATATTTCATAGAATCAAATTGTTCATATTCACTTTTACATGCTGCTTTAAAAACCATATTGTACATATGTACATATTTGAGTGGTTGGTTGCTTATTATTTAGCGGTATAAAAAAATATATGTAAAGTGAATTAATAAATCGAAAATTATAACTGTAATATTCATCAAAAAACGCGGTTTCTTTTCGTATTTAATTCTTACAATTACATATTTGAAAACTATTTACTAAGTATCTTGCCGTGGAATTCCAATTCCTTCTCCACTTCATCCACTCAGAAACCGCGCGAGGAGCCGAAGTACGGATCCCTCAGCTGGGGTACGATAGCCGCATCTGCACAGAAAAGTCAAGGGCTGCGGGAATCATTGGGTTCTCCTTAAAAGTCAAGGGAAAGCTTCGTTTATGGGATAAATTGTGCCTTTTAGACAAAATGGTGAACGGAATTTATTCATTAACACTGTGGAGTCGAGGAAACTAGGAGGAGGGGGAAAGTGCTAAAGTTGATAGATTCTAGAGGGAGTTGTACAGAACTCGGCCACGAATAAATTCCAAGATTTATCAAACGGGTCTTTTTTTCCACAATCCTGGGGGAACGTAGCTGAACTCTAGGATAGCCAGTGCGAAAATCTCGAGGTTCTTTAGTGAGTAGGGGCAGTAGGCGAATGCAACACTATCCAGCTGGCGGGACAACAGGCAGCATGACATTCAAAGATTTTTCCCCGATAAAAGAAAACTTCATCCACTCACTTCCTCAAGATTAGGAGGGCCCCTTCAGCACACAATACTTTTTTAAGGATTCTCCCCGGTTTTTTTAAGGTGGTTTTAAAAAAATTCAAATTTCAATTTTCAAAATAATTTTATAATTTACAAAATATAATTTTATGCTTTACAAATTCAATTTACGAATCCTCCGAGTTTCCCGAGTCACTGCTGTAAAAAAAAAAACAATAAAAAATAATTTTATTTGAAAAAAACCGAGTGGGCACGTGAAGAATAACCTCTTACTCATAAAACATTTCATAAATTCATTTGCTTGCACAATTCATATTTTTCTTTCTGGACACTTGTAAAAAATAAATAACTGTTGATGAGGATTTTACCTTTCAATCGTGATGGATTCAACGAAATCGTTTTTTGCTGCCTCGGTGCCGAATATGAACTTAACTTCATCTCCTCCTTCCAGTCGCAACAAGAATGAGTTTCTCGTTGGACTTGTGGTCATCTCGATATCAGAAAACATGAAATAAAGTTTTGTTCCAAAAGTCCCCAGGACGTGCACGTATTCCACATGGATTACTCGTGCTGTTTTGGAGACGTAAACGTTGGCTTCTTGTTGTGTTGGACCGATCTCATTTTCATCGTTTCTGCTAACTGCTATGGAAACATTTTCCCATAACAGCATATCCTTATAAGCCATATTTTTTTTATGTGTTCTACAAATAAAGAATATTATTACCTCGATGCACTGCTTGGTCTCCAGGTACCTACCGAAACGTGCGATTTAATCTTCGAAGTAAATTCTTTGATAAGGCCATAACGAGCAGAATTCACAAAAAACACCACAGCGGAAACAAACGACCACGCGTGTAAATAAAACAGAAGACTGGTCCAGCTATTGCGCAGTGAATTGACACTTAGGCGAACTACAAGAGTGCGTTGTTGGTTGCAGGCATATCAGCAAGTTTCTAAGACTGAATTCACTAAAACAAACTCTTTCTATTGGATAATCAAATATAATTCATTTTACATATTTTATATTATAATAACTACATATTTCATAGAATCAAATTGTTCATATTCAATTTTACATGCTGCTTTAAAAACCATATTGTACATATGTACATATTTGAATGATGGTTGCTTATTATTTAGCCGTATAAAAAAAATATATGTAAAGTGAATTATTAAATCGAAAATTATAACTGTAATATTCATCAAAAAACGCGGTTTCTTTTCGTATTTAATTCTTACAATTACATATTTGAAAACTATTTACTAAGTATCTTGCCGTGGAATTCCAATTCCTTCTCCACTTCATCCACTCAGAAACCGCGCGAGGAGCCGAAGTACGGATCCCTCAGCTGGGGTACGATAGCCGCATCTGCACAGAAAAGTCAAGGGCTGCGGGAATCATTGGGTTCTCCTTAAAAGTCAAGGGAAAGCTTCGTTTATGGGATAATTTGTGCCTTTTAGACAAAATGGTGAACGAAATTTATTCATTAACACTGTGGAGTCGAGGAAACTAGGAGGAGGAGGAAAGTGCTAAAGTTGATAGATTCTAGAGGGGGTTGTACAGAACTCGGCCACGAATAAATTCCAAGATTTATCAAAAGGGTCTTTTTTTCCACAATCCTGGGGGAACCTAGCTGAACTCTAGGATAGCCAGTGCGAAAATCTCGAGGTTCTTTAGTGGGTAGGGGCAATAGGCGAATGCAACACTATCCAGCTGGCGGGACAACAGGCAGCATGACATTAAAAGATTTTTCCCCGATAAAAAAAAAATTCATCCACTCACTTCCTCAAGATTAGGAGGGCCCCTTCAGCACACAACACTTTTTTAAGGATTCTCCCCGGTTTTTTTAAGGTGGTTTTAAAAAAATTAAAATTAAAATTTGCAAAATAATTTACTCTGTTAGTCCCCTTAAGTGCGTAAATATTGCCTCTTCTAAAAATCTTTTAAAATTGGTCCACAACTGAATAACGTAGCAAGAAACAGAAAATTCTTTGATGTACTGACAATTTTTTGAGTGAAAATAACTTGTTACTGTCGAGATAAAAGAAAAACAGATGTTATAAGATTAATGGTAAGGGAGAAGTGAAAAGAAATCGTTACATCTCCCAATAGGCTTTTTGCATAACACAGCAAAGGAGTAAAGCTCAAAACGTCAGGCATATCATTTTTAACACCTCTAGGTTATATTTATTCCGAGAATAATAATTTTAAGTAGAAAGATGTAGACGAGCAAGGGTAAAGCATCATCTTAAGAATTAGTACTTATGAAATCTCCTTTTCACTTGACAAGAGCCGGAGCTAAATATTCTTCATCCCGTTCGAAAATTCGCGTGGGTAAACGCGGAACAGATTCGCTAGAAGCAGTCTCAAAAGCAGATAAGGTCAAGAGTTAAGCTGGTTGTTAAATGAGCTTAAGGAGAATGAGAAAATTATTACATAAGTATGACTAACTGCTGCATACCGTGGATCACATTATTCATGAGTGAATGAATAAAGCATTAATGGTGTTACTGACGTAACGGTTCACCCTGTATACGCAAATTCAGATTGCCTGATGTTTCTATGTTCAGTTCAAAAAAAGTATTTTATAAGTTTGAGAATTTATCGTTTCAAGTTTGTTGCGGCTGCAGTTGGGGAGCTCCTGGTGTTTCAGGTTTACACGTTATTGGTGGGTTTTTAACTTTTTCTATATAAATATATTACCGTTGATAGGCATAAAGTATTGTACACCTATAAAATATAAATAATTTAGTACAAAATGCAACATAAAATATATCAATAAATTATAACGTAAGGCAAAATCTTAATGGGTAATAAATATAGGTAAATTTTGGATAAATTAAGCATATTTTGGCAAGATATTCAAACACTAGTTTATCTAAAAATTTCAATGGACACTTCTCCATCTGGAATTTTCTTCATTTGAGACCATGCGTCGATGCGAGACAAAAGTTGAAAATTTATCTTATTGACGGATAGGATTTCATCTCCTACGTTGAGTTCTCTGCATTTATCAGCAGCTCCACCTAAAAGGCCAATTCCATAATCGTTCAATAATTCTCAACCATGAGACCCAGAGCACTTACCAGTAAAAATTTTCTTAATAACTAATGGCACATCTCCTTTTGGCGAATCCTTGCCTCCTTCGATGCTAAATCCGAGACCGGCTCCGTCCTTTATCATTTTTACAGCGTGCGTAGGCTTCTTGTTTACTAGAGTAACCGAATACGAATTTGCTTCATGGCCTAAATATGAAATTTATTGACTTAAAATACAGTTACTTAAATATGTGTGTTGTAAGCAAGTAGGGCTTTAAATGTGTAGTTATGGCACAGATGTTCATAATACGATTTCCACCTATGGTATTTGGGTAACTTTTACTAATGCTAAAATAGCACCTTTAATTTCTGACGACAGTGAGCTCACAGACGAAGATATTCTCCTCGAAAGGTTTGATGGCGGTATGTGGTCTCTAGATTCTTCTGACACGATTATGAATTTTGTTCCCGGAATCTGGGACAAACCAAATGAATTAGTATTAGTAGTCTGTAAGAGGATTTTTATTAACCTTTAGGAGTTCTGTAGCTTCCGAGTGGGTCAATCCAGTCAGTGAATGCCCATTAATCGAAACCACTTTGTCCCCTTTCTTGAGCTGGCCATCCTGGTATGCAGTACTACCATATCTTATTCGATGAATCTGAAAATTGCACATAGTATTATTTGATGCAAACGCACTACCATTTTTGGTGGGGATGTGATTTATGTGGCAATGCAGGGACAAATACTAATTCACAGTTCTTGCCCCGGATGTTTAATGAAGCGGTCTACCTCGACTGTAATTTGAGAATTGAATAAATTGAAACTTTAAAAGAGAAAATCGAAATCAATCATAAGACGTCGTTCTACTCGCGAAATCTGATACGGGTACCGGATTTACGACTTTTGCAAAAACAAACATGAAAACATGTATCCAATGAGTTTCAACCCACCACCTCATAAAATTAAGTCATATTCATTCAATAACAACCATTAAATCAAACCACACATGTTAGGCGACATTGATAGGTACTTATGAGCACGTAAGTGGATGGATATGTAGGTATAAATCTGAAATCGATACCTTGAGGTACATTTTAATACAAAATTGCAGTTGGCGAAAGAAAGCTCCAAGTCAAAGAAATGTGAGCGCGGTAGTAAAATCGCATACTAAAGAGTCCACAGACCTCACATGTTACATCCGTATAGTTCTATATGCAGATTACGCTTAATGATGAGCGTCCTCTTTATATTCCATCAAAGCCCGCCAAACCAAATAGACTAGATATGATTAAATAACTGCGGTTAATTTAGCGTCAGAATTTCTTAGAATCGCATAGCATAATTGAAATGCGACACCTTCTTCCGTATCGGTATTTATTAGTGTCATGCAAATAGACTTATCTGTTGTTACACAATGAGGTGTAATATAGGCGATTTGCAAGAGAGATTTGTAGTAGGTCCGGGCGATGGGAATTTCCAAAATTTCTTACAGTTTAAAATCTAAGTAAGCAATGTCATTACCGAAAAAAAGTCATAAAGATCGTCCAACATTGGACATGGAATTAGGAGGTTTATAAGAGTTCACGTCCCAAAAAAAAAAAAAAAATGTCTGTTTAGCAGCTCCTTCGGTTTTTGAGTTTAATTTTGTACAGGGTGATCATTTTTTGTTGAAAGTGACAAGTGACTGAACTATTGCTATTTCCGGAACGACTGTATTTGTAATAAGTTACAACAGCAGTTAAAGACCAAAGGCTGAGAACTGGTTGGGCATTTAAGTTTAAGATTAATAATAATTATGTTATCAATAGTAATGTAGAGTGAAGATCAGTATTACTTACATCATCAGTTAATTTTTTACATTTTCCCGCCCGGACTACCCCGTATGCAACGAACCTCTGGGAGTCATAACACCCCGAGTTATGATCAGTTAAAGTTACCTGATATCGATGTAATAAGCACAAATAAGTTAAAGCACAAAATAAATGAATAATCCATATTAAAGTGAAATCATAAAAATTAATAAATAGTACTTACGGTTATATTCTTGTTTTCATAATCAACTCCTCCTGCCAAGGTAATCCCTAAGCTTGCCCCCGGCTGATCTACATTGAGTTCTACAGTTCTAAGTTCAACAATCGGCAGTGAAGTTATATCGTCTTCTAAAGTGTTATCCACACTTTGCTGCTCCCTAAAAGTATTCCGCGTGGGTTTAGAAGGCTCCATTTTGCATATGCTGTTAGTACTGCTGCCGTTAGACAACCTTCTAGCTTCGACTTTCGGTTTTTCTTCATTGGATATTTCCCGGAATAAGAATTTCTCGTCTGATTTTCTTCTGCTCGTTATTTGGAAATCTTCAGATCGCCTTCTCGCAACTGCCACAGGTTTATCAAAGATGATTTCTGGAGGTGGTACTACTGGGGGAGTTTTCCCATTGGTTTGCTTGTAGCTTTTAGGAAATACTGGCAGGGACTGAGTGGCAGAGTTTTCGAAATTTGCCTTAAGACTTCTAACGTTCACCGGCTTAGAACGTTTGTCTAATATACTAGAAGCACTGTGCCTTTGTAGCAAACTGTCATATCTATTTTCTGCTAATTCATTTTGCGGTTTGTTCTCTTTTATTGTTGGTTGTATGTGGGTTCTCTTAGTCGGTATCGGTTTCTCTTGCGTCTTTTCTGAAAGAAATAAATTATTTATTAGTTAAATTGCCTCCAAAGTAGTGTAATAAACATGTTACTTGACTAAATATTTAAAAAGTATCGATAAATAATTAAAAACTAATCTCAGATTTAATAATTTTTGGGATGGTTGTGGTTACTCTTTCTTATTAAGTGTTCACTTGCAATCGATCTGAAAGGAGACCTATAACAGACCATACAAAAAAGTTCTGCACTGTTTCTCCATTAAGTAACAACTACGTAACGTAGTTACTGAAGTAATCAGTTCAGCGTTCTTTCTACCAACAACACCAGTAGCATGTTCATTACACTATTGCGTTGGTTCATTTTACAGCATAATAAATGACAAGAACTAAGAATGTAGAACGGAATCAGTTGATAATGATGTGCAAATTCAAAACCATTATCTTTTGAATGCCTTTTTTACTGTAATGTGGCTGCATTAGCAATGGTAAATTAGCGCTTTTATGGCAAAGGATGTAAACGTACATTTTGATATTTATATTATTTTTATGTCTTCCTATAGGACGCAAATCCTAATAACTAAACTATTCTCATAGATGGCAATCTACAAATCCATCTAGTTAGTATGTAACTTTTGAAATCGCTCGATATATAAGATCTTAAGAAGATTAATAATTCTAATTATTGAAGATGAATTTGGATTACGCATACTAATCCTTTTTTAAATATTTCATAAAATTTCATTTGCAGTGTTGCATAACTTAGACATTATCTCATCTGGGAATTTGTCGTCAAAAAACATTTCATTCTCTATGGGAAGTCAAGTGATTAAAGGTGTAATTGACAAATTTAGTGTTTTGAGGTATTTTTCACCCAGTATATATATTTTTTATATTTAGATACTAATCAAGGGGGATGAGTTTTAGTACAAATAAAATACGCACTTTTCGAAGTCCTACTAAAAAGCGTAAAAGCCACGAAAAATTCACAAAAAAGTACTTGTGATTTTTACCACTACCAGTGCAGTACGTACCTTTAATAACTGGAGCTGTTACCACCTCCACTATCACCGGCTCCTCAACTGGAGTGAATCTATTTATACTGACGACTGCTTCCCTTAATTCTACATTATCTACAACAGTTCCATTGATTTTGACATCTTCATCTACACTAACTCGGCAGGTCTCATCGACTGAGAGCCTCATAACAGCTGGCTCCTCAGGCTTCCCCTCCTCAAGAGAACTCTTCCTATGTATCACCGGAGACCCAATCTTGATGTCTTTGCCGCTACTACATTTAGCTGAAGCCAAAATATTTTTTCTATTGATAGCTTCCACGCTACAAGGCTTCAGCATCCTGTTTTGGCCGTTTGATTCAGAAATAGGTGATGGGGGAGGGGAGCTCCTAGAGTTGTAGCTGGATTGACTGGAACTGACCGCTGAGTCATTGTCGCTGTCACCAAAATCCTTGGTGTTGTTGAAGTGGTTGTCTTTAACAGATATGGTTTTGATGCTTGTGTAGTCGAAACTGTAATCTGATCTGGTTGGGGAAGAAATGCTTTCCAGCGACTTAGGATCATCGGTGATCCTAGTGGAATTATCGTTGTATTTGCTAATGTATTCGTCGTAGCTGCTTTCAGCGTCGCTACTATCGCTCCTCTTAGTCGTCGAATACACGTGCAGATTTTTCCGTTTAAAAGCCGGCGAATATTTCGGCAGAGTTGTATTCGAGGACCATGATGGCACTTGCACCTGGACCACCGGATTTACAAGATTCACATTTGGCACTGGCTTGGCTAAGTCGTTGAAGTTCGGCTTTATTGTAAGATCGATTTGCGAGGTTGCAATGCTCTTGATTTCAGGAATATTCACCTGAGGAGTAACGTCATTTTCAGCCGTTTCAGGAATCACCAATCCTTTAAGCTTGGATAACCTGCTTTTTCTTTGCTCCATCAAAGTATTCCATTTACTTGCGGTCTTCTCTTTGGAAAATACGCTCATGTCAATCAAGCTTTGCGACCTGGTATGCAACAAGTTGGACTCCATTGAAACATACTTCTCCTCGTCGGAGTCGTTCATGGTGGGCCTTAAGTCGTAGTTTGAGCTGCTCATAGATCTGTCTAGAGGCTTTATCACAGGCTGGCTCCAAGTCGACTTAAAGTTTGTGTCGCATTCTTCAGGCTTCGATTTATAGCTGTCGGAAAATAAGGCCACTTTAGAGGTCGCTTCTATGAAGTCTGGAAACTCATGGCCATCTGGAGGTTGCCGGGAATCGCTTGGAGGAATTTCCATAGGGCTTTGTTTATCTGAAGAGAAACCATGTATTAGGCAACGTTCAATCAAGGTTGTGGTAAATTACTATAGAAATAGAAATAAGTACGTGACATCAATGAGGTTTTGCGATGGTTCACTTTAGTCTGAATTTAGACACTTTAGTAAGAATTAATTTACTCAGCGGTATTATAGGCGAATATATGGATCGGTTTATTTGTTATTCTGAAAAGTTGTAATAATTGAATGTGTGACCAATAATGTCCTTAACACCAATTTGTCACAATGAGAATTTCACAAGTTGTCTATGACGCAAATATTTTATACCTTTCTCGTTCGTTGACTGCTATTTTTACGTGTTAAGTGAAATGGTTCTTTCTCAATAAATTTTACAGTTTAGGTTTATTGTAGTCCAAGCTAAGCTCCCGAGGTGGTTTTGGGATACACTGAGAAAGAAGCATTTTGTGTAGAAAGTTTACAAAAATAGTTTCCAAATAAAGGAGGTATAACTTGTACCCCCATATTCGACTCACTACATGAGGGTATGAAGGCGAAGCTGGGTCACCTATGGTGGAAGAGTATTTTGCTCCTTTAGTAATTGAAATATTACGTTCTTCTCAAACTACTACACGAAATGACTTATTCGAAAATATGACTTTTCGGTTTCCCAATGACATCAGCAACTTTTCCTTTTTGTCGGTGTGCAACGTTTCGGTTAAAAATATTCACCGTCAGGATTTTTCAAAATATGTCTCATTTAAAAATGTTTACCTGCCTGAACTTTATTACCGCTTAATCTTGATGTTATTAATTTATTTTAACGTAAAAAAATGATACGAACAGTATTCTTTATTTAATTTACTTTGAATCTCTAATATTTGTTCGAGATCCGCAATCTTAAGAGCGGAATTTGGGACACCCCCTATTAAAATAAATAAGCATGTCATTCCCTTCTCTCTCAATTTCGATTATAATCGGCTAACTATGGTAACACCCACTTTAGTACCACACACGTAAAAAATCCACGAAAATTGCAGGTACAACAATTCTGTGATGTTCCGGGAGCTATTCTCAAACATTTTAACCATAACAGTGTTTTATTCAAGTGTGAATTCATACCGATTCTGAAAAATATTAAAGACTTCAGATATGAAAAGAATAGCTTAAGAACCAATTAAACTTAAGTTTATGTGATAAAGCCGGGCTTCGGCGGAGAATCACTTGGCCGAGATTGCCACGGTCATCTTTTGGGTCTATTAAACACTATATGATACGGCAAGATGTATGTCGAGCAAAAGACAATTTGAGGTTTTTATTGAAAAAAAACAGGCAAAAAAGCTAATTAAATTTCTTATGAAACGATCCACATCTTAGAGTTATAATGTGTACTTCCCTGAAGAAAATTATTAAACTCACCAGTTGCTTATAATTAGTGCAGCCACTACTAGAGGCTCATTCACGACTGTGCGGCAAATATTGAAAAAAGGCATCAAAAGTTGCCGTGTTGCATTGTATCGGCTGCATTGGCAGACTGTATGTTATTGATAAAGACATTCGCTAATACAATACTGAAATACTTTACTTCTCGCCTTTCGATAAAATTTATCAACACTTAGAAACTTTTTCCTCACTCGAATCATATCACGAGGATGGTTCAAAAAGTTCTGATTGAAGATTTATGCGAACCCAAAAGTGTTTTTGTCTGATTCACTTATCAGAATGTATTCGCTGACGATGGCCGCTTCCTCCATGATTCCTTTATGAGGCGAACGTTATTTTGGTATTATTTCGCGGTTATTGAAGAATTTTCCAATTAAGAATTTTTATTTGACTTGTTAGTAATGCACCTTTGAGCCCTGCCTAGCTTAATAGAGATTAAGGCTTAATCTAGCAAGGTTATTAACAAGATAAGAATGGGCTCATTCAGTGGAGTTATCAGTAAAAGAGAAAATAGACCCTTGTTTAATTTATTTCAAGGATTCAGCATGTTCGGCCAAATCCGTTTGTCAAGTCTAGATTATCTTTTGATGTTAAAAATATGTTATGACGTAATCCTGCACCCACACCTGAGAAACGAAAAGCAACGGTACTTTATGGAATTCAGTCGATATATTTTTTTTACAGCGGGGCAGATGTCTGATGCGATCGAATATCCCGTTTTTGAAAGAGTGTGTATGGGTACCAATGCCAATCCGTTAAATATTTATTATTTGCATGCGGCTTAAATAAATCCACATTATCCTTTTACTGCGGCGAGTCCTCTAAAAATGAAGCAGTACCTTTTGTGCTCGGATATCAGCAAATTCTGCGTCGCGAAGATAAGTTGCTAAGAAACGCGATGCATTAACAAGTACCGCTACGGGTACCATTTTTATTGCAAGAGCAAGAATTTCATCCGTGCTCCATTGGATTTGTTAAAACTATAAGGTGTCATTTTACAACAGCAACTTAAACCATGTAGCAAAAAAATATATGAAACTAATTGTATAAATTACACTGTCCGTGGTAAATGCCTCGACCGACAGTCTAACTATTATAAATACTGTTACTTTGTTTTATTTCTAAACTGCCACTTTATATGGAGTGAAAAATACTAGCAATATGCTGCAAATGCAATATTTATCCACTAGACGCGTATTAGAATATTTAATGCGGCGTTTTGCAAGGCGACCAGGCATTTAATACTAGAGCGTTTGATTGATGCCTGAGTTATACAATTCCTTCTCACGATCGATAATCTCCGAGGATTCAGAAACACTCATAATCTTTCGAAGGCCTTAGAACAAAAAATGTAGAAATCAGAAATATCCATGACGATGTATTTAAAATTCTAATTGAATTCAATGGGAACCAAGCAAAAATAATTAGAACTTAGTAGATTAAATCTGAAACGAGCAACTGGAATCGATTTGACAGTAAACATCATTATTTGCGAATAAATTAATCATGAGGGCGATAATACAGGGACTTCGTATTGCGATGATCGTTTTTAGCATCTACAGTGAAACCTCTCTCGGGCGGACACCTAGGGGACCATAAAGAAGTGTCCGTTTAAAGTAGTGGCCCGTCAAAAAAATGTAGCAAAATGTTACAAAAAAATTAAAAATTATTTATATTGAAGCATAAATAGTTAACAACAAACCAAGAATAATAATGAAACATAACTTATAACATATAATAAAACAGAACACAAAAACAAGTTTATTTCGGTTTGAAGTACTCCAAAAGGGTGGTTTGTCGAGTTTTTTCCTTTAGTAAAACACCCTGTAGGTGTAAAGTTAATTTAGATATTAATTCTAGTGCAAATGGATCCCCACGTCCTTCAACAAAATCGACACCTCACAAATGCCGCCTTTGGCCTAAATAACATTTTGGCCACTGCTGAGGATGTATCTGCTTCGCCCACTCTTGGGATGATCTAACATTTATAGAATAAAAAGTTCAACAAAACAAATAAGCAAATCTACGACAGACGCAACGAGAAAATACCGTCATAACTGGGGAAGCTCCGGTATTTCTGCACATACGTGAACAAGTTGTTTTCACCGTTGTCCGTTCAAGAGAGGGTTTTCATATTGATTGGGATCGGCTTTGCGTGTCCTCGTCCGCCCAAGAGACTCTCCGGTCAAACGAGCTATGAACGTACGAAAAATAATAGAGATTAATCCGGACCTACAAAAAGTGTCCATTCAAGAGAGCTGTCCGTCTATTAGAGGTGTCCGTAACGAGAGGTTTCGCTGTACTTATAGGGGATGCGATTCGCATGCGATCCGGACAAGCGCACTAACACACTTGGTGGTATAGCACGATTGAGTCACATTCCTGAATTCAATTATAAGCTTTTCTTCAGGAGTTAGCTATTATGATGTGACCCGAGATTTGACCTGCAAACTCGAAAATCGTGCATCTTCTTGACCTCTCAGCACCAAAGAAACGAAAGTTTTCGTTTTGTTTGTCATCGCGCTACTTTTTTATTTTCGCGTCTATACACTTTACGATCAGGAAACTAATGTGGCGGATTCAGCGGTCGTGGTTAAGATATTTCAATAACACTGGCTTGCTATATGACTTCCTTGATATCTCCGACATAAAGTATTGCAGTGAGGGATTCTACACTATATAAATGTCATAATAATAAACTACCTTTTTTTACTAAAACTTTACACTTATTGCAGGGGATTACTTATTATTCGCGCTTAGAAGGTATTTTGAAGGATTGAACGTGCACGATGTACCAATGAAAGGCGTTTATCTTAAGTACTCCCATAAAACTAAGCAACTGGTAAACTAAAGGATTGATATAATAGATATAATTTGATTATGCACATACAATTTTCAGGATTACTTTTCAGTTTATCTGAGAAATTTTGTTTAAATATGGGTTACCCGCAGGCTGGGTTAGGCAGTTAAGATAGTCCAATTAATTACACTGTGATTATTTAATTAGTAAATCAATCTATTTTATAAGTAATTACTCAAATCTTTTTTGCCTTCCTTTCCAGCATATTTTCCTAATGAATAATTTATTATACAGAAACAGTCAGAAAGTAAAGGGAAAGCCAAGTTCCGTTTTTTTCGTTCCACCACTTATAATGTCGGCAAATACGCGGCACTTTGACGTCATTTTTCAAGAGAGTTCTACTCTTCGCATCCAAAAATCTGGTCAATATGCATTGAATGGGAGTTGAATCGCGAGACAATTCAACGAATGAGGCTCTCGTTTGGTCTCAATGAATTTTCCGAAATCAGGATGTGAGACTGCTGAGAAAAGTGAAAGGGAAAAAAGAAAAGTTTTGCTCACGTTTTGGAGTGAGTGGGGTCAAAAAGGTCTTTCTCTCGAATTCAGCTTGGGCTTCAGGAAAAATGATCCAAAAAAGACATTAGAACGAACAAGGGTAAACTGGAGACCGGAACAAACTGGAGGAAAATAACTATTGGTATTGTTAGGAATCGGCCTCCGGAACCGAACAGCAAGAAACGTTCGGATATCATCCAAATACGTTTAGGTTCACAATTAAGGCGAAAGTAGAGGAGGGAAGCGGAAAGAAATCGAGCATGATGAAATAAAGGACGAACAAAATTTCTCTGAAGGAATGCTTCTGGGCCATCGCGGGAAGAGAGGGATCGAGATCGATAATCCTGGATGGACACCAAACCGACACTATGTGGGCAACCATGAAATTGAATCTACATTATTGTAAATTGAATCCACAACTGTAGATCGAACGTAAAATTCTAGTTTCAAAATAGCAACAAGAAGAACAAAAAATGGGAAAAAATATATAGGAGGTTCTGATGACTAGGTTTTTAACCAGTCACCGTAACCCTAAAGAAAGTCCTTAAATTGAGCCTGTCGAATAAAAATCTGCAAACAAAATTATATGAATAAGACTCCAAGACATTGACCTTCCGAATCGTTTTTCATTCATAGACTTAAATGTCTTCTAAACGAAGGCATCGAAAGAAGACTATTAAACTACCAGTAGTTTTAGATTACCAATTTTTAGCACCGGTGATATAAAAGAGTTGTCCACAATTCTCGCACTCGGATAAAATTCATTAAACTACTATAATAACTCCCAAGATTCAGGTTTCTTATGCTCCTATTGTGATTAATACATTCTACTTGATTTTAAATTGCTTAGAAGAGAAATATCACTTCCAATTACTTATTATAATAATGTGTGTTAACCTTGAAAATTATTCAATTACATGCCTTGGATTGTAGCTAATGAAGAAGTTTTTTGCTAATAGCCCCGATAGCTTCCTTTAAATAAATGCTATAAAATCATTAAAACTAAAAAATTAAAAACTTTGAACTTACGGATAATAGTGCACATATTCCTTTTGAGCTGACCTAGGGTACCACCTTTAACACCTTAAACAACATAATCGCACTAACAACTCTACTTAGCGGTCGAAGAAAACGTTATTAATGAAAGCTACCAGACTGCGTGAGAATCGGTTATACTATCATTTATGTTAACTATTTAATGACGAGATTCTTATTACATCTAAGGAATTCTGTATTTTTACTGAGCCTGAGTAATTCATGACTAATCACTTACCTATCGACTAAATTAAAAGATGACTTTTTCGATCTTATTTACCTTGTGTCATTCAAGATATTCTACCGAACATGACTGTGGATGATTAGACATTGGTCATGAGAGAGTAACATGTGAGTTTTTGTTTTTTGTTTACGGGAGTTGCGTTGATATGTTTTTATCACTCACCGTTTATGATTGATGACCAAAAAAAAATTTTTGAATTGAGGGAACACAAGCAAATTTAGTACCACCAAGAGCAGGAAATGCGTAACTCTCTTTTAATATTCGTCGAATAAAAACAGTTTTTTTTCCAATACATCATCGATCATGCCAACAAAGCTTTATCTATTTACCAATGGCAATCCCACACTATCTAATCTTCAATCTTGTACGTACTCGAAGTAAGATTAATCCAAAAAAAAACAAAAATAAATTGCAAAAAATGTGCAACATACAATAAAAAATATAAAAAAGATACGGATGATTAGGATCTACAAACGCAACATTTTGCGTTTCGAAAGTAGAGAAATTCACTTAATACAGCTTCGGCATTCGTGAGATACCCACCGTTGTTCATATTGTAAATAGAGATTAGAGATGAAAAAAGTCGTGATTATCTACTTGTTCCTGGTGTTAAAAGCAGTATAAATTCCGATCAAACAATGGGTCTGTTTATGGAAGATTTTCGTTTGGTGATATATAATTTTAGACATGTCGGTCATCTAGTAAACTTAATATTTCATTGGAAAGTATGTCATTCTCGGTAATGGACATAATAGGTAACACATGCAGAAAGGCTTCTAGTAGGAATTTTAAAATTCTCGACCTTTTCATCCACTCCGTAAACCAATATTTGGTTTCGATATCTTTACAGTCAGAAGTGCCAAAAAATAAATAAAAATATAAAAGTGACTCATTCCTGGATTTACGTGTATGCGTAATACGACTGTCAAGTTATTTCATTTTTTTTTTAAATTTAAAAATCATGTTTTATATAACTAACATGCCGCCTTTACACTATACTGACAGCGAAATAATTTTGAGATTAGATAAAATTCAATGTTATACATTATTTTTATACAAAAATCACTAATACACTTAAAATGTCGCAAAAAAGGTGTAGATAAATTCTTATTTAAGGCACATAGGTACTGATTGAAATAAAAAAAATCGATTAATCCCAAAAACTATCACGCGAGATTATGCTCTCATGTTCAGAAACGGTTCACTTTGCAGCCAGCCGGTACTGGTTTCATGCCGATTGGCACTCATCAGACGGTCGCAGGCAAACAACCTCAATGGCCTCATTGAAAAAGAAAAAAATACACAACTACTTCGAGGACTAGTACACATACAGGAAATAAAATGCACTTTTTTTCCCCTATAACTTCTTGGGGGAAATGCATGAAATCTAATAATTTCCACTCATCAAAATGCCGGTCACACATTCCACATTGCATTTGCGCGTTGCAACTATTGTTCTAAATTTATTTTCACGAGATCTATTAATCACCCACTTTGAAAATATCGTTTTTTTGCTTTTCCCGCAAAATCGGCCGTAATGGACTTACCAGATTACTTTAGGTCAACGACATGCTTCGTAATAGTTGCACAGAATCACCTATAAATCACAATGAAATGATAATATCGAGGATATTCTAATTAAAAAAAACAACATAGAAATACCATTCTCTTTTGACACCCTATATATTTTCCTATAGTTTCTAGGGTATACACAGCACTTCTTTCTATAACTGTAGCTACTTCTTGTATTGAACGTTGTTCCAGCTCTAACGCGAAAAGAGATAACTACCGATTACACACTGGGACATCCTGAATACGGAATGACCCTGTACAATTTTAATGTGGCAAGGCCCCGAGCAAGGCCTATACAGGGTGGCTCAAAAAGTACTACAGTCTTAAATTATCTTTTTTAATTATTATTCGTTTTCACGCGATAGCTTGCCTTCTTTTGTGTTATATGGAGGATTCTGCACACTTCCTATGAAATATGTCGCAACTACCTTCGGTGGTTCTTGAGACAGTCATGCATACAAATTTACATTTTTCACACTTTAACGGTTTGTACTGTCTGGTCATAGTTCCGGAATATTTATCAACGTATGAGACATCACTTTTGAAAATAAGATCATTAACCTGAACTAACGACCAACGAAAGGGTCACCCTATGTACCCGCATGTAGACAAGTCCAGCAATCACACAACCTTTTACGCAATTAATATCTTAATTTGAGTCATATTAGAAATCATTATTCTCTTAATAGGTTTATTTACAAATTGATTACCGAATAAACTCGTTTTTTGGTCATCCAGAATTTATAACTATCAATTTTATCTTTAGAACCGTTTATATGAGTACCTGCGTATGTTGAGAGTTTGCTAATTAAAGGTTCTTAGAGAACGAATATAGGTACCCACTAATAATACGTATCTCAAGGTGTAAATTATTATTGTTGATATCAGCAATTAGAGCGATAAATTGATCAATAGCTACGATGTGGTTTATAATTATTTAACGAAATAAGTCTTCGCATATGCGCAGATCTTGAATATTTCTTGCAAAAGCGCAATCATAGTCAAGATAGTTCAAAAATCGGTTCTTCAGAGACATTTTACATTAGTCACTAAGATTTTCATCTATTGCCATTTTGTCGATGATGTGCCGTTTAAAGCAAATACTCATTAATTGGACATTAGTGACCAACAACAACAAATTCATAAATCTTAAAGGTTTTGTTTTGTTTGTTGAATACCTTGTTTTGATGCTATCTCGCTACCTGTTCTAATAGTAATTTAATTTTATTATGAAATTGTTTATTACCATGGGTTGGCAAAGTTTAATCACCAATTAAATACAGGAACTTAACCTGGAAGAGCTATTACTAAATTGCAGTGCAAAAGTGCTCGGCTGAGCGGTATCACTAAGAAGATTTTTGATAACTCACAGTTACAGTTATTGCTAATGAGTATTGCGCAAATAGTAAATATTAATACTGATAAGATTTCCAGGTTTTTTCGTTTCATAACCGGATTACCGATATTTCCAATATTTGCATTTTTTTTCCACATATGAATTTGAAATGGCATTTTCTCCGTGGGTTGTGCTCAAGTTGGTTGGTTGGTTGTGTTAAACGAAACACTGAACACTCCCTCGAAATTACAATATAGAAATGGCAAAAAGCGGCATATGTTCAAAACCATACGTTTAAATGCTGTAAATCCATTCTTAAATCCCGTTTGTTTTGTTTATTTAAATTTCGAAAATTTGCATAAGTTATTAACTGAAAATAACTGAGCAGAATATAAATGTGACAACCATAATTACATTATGTAAAGGAGTAAATATAATAGCGACCGTTGATAAAGTTGGTATGGGTTTTGCCTCAGATTCGGATTTATGGGCATAAACTATATGTGCCGTTTGGACCTTGACCGTAAATTAACGTGCCATTATAGGGGGTTTTATGTTTCATACACGTTTTCTCAAATCTATATTAACACTCGGGGATTTGAAATCCGACTGAAAAATCCGAAGGAATGTGAACTTCAGCATTGGAGAGAAAAAGGTTACATATGCAACGATTTGCATAAACCAAAGTCATTAGGCTGAGCAGATTTAAAAACGCCTAACACAGGATTGCGAAACCGCAACTAAAATGCACTAAAACGAAATCTAGTTTGGAGCTGTTAAGGGACTTTAACATTTGCAAAATCAGTTGATCACCTTCAACAATTTATTTTGTTTCACATTTTTCCCAATGTGGGCGTAGTACCACGATTCTTATTTGCAGTACGTGTAAGGTTTATCGTGCAGATGTATGTGAAATTTCGTTGCCGATGTCTTGGATTCCTTTCATGCTCATTCGTATCCTTAAAAGTTGAAGCTTACACATGGCTACAAATTTCAAAGAATACGCTTAAATAAGCTCTTTTTGAAATATCTGCAGTACCATCTGCTTACGTCAGGGTATAGCTGGCTTCCGGTTGGTGCGCGAGTTCCCATCAAGGAGGTATCCCAGCTTTCGCAAAAAATTTATGTTAAAAACATGAAATTGCATGAGAACAGAGGCGAAACGAAGATGGAGGAAAATGATTTTTCAATTTTCAAAGGGATGCTCTCTGCCAGGACCACTCACGCAGGAAAAATTCCATATTGGCCCTTTCAATGACTTTCCTTCCAAAGTGAAAGCGGCATTTCCTATCTGCAATCGGCTGCATTATCAGGCTCTAATAATAAAAACCTGATACTAAGTCACGCCTGGTGCAATATACGAAAAATATTCTCGGAACTTTTCACTTTATTTGAGGTTTAGCGATGTAAACATCCTGCCTAACATTTGGCAAACTAGAACGTTTGTTTTCCGACTCGGTGCCCTTCCCATTTTTTAGTTCCCATCCCATTAGAAAGTATCCTTGAGTGAGATGCGGGTTTTACAATCGAAAAAGGCCGACTTTTGGGTCGTTTAAGTGGAAATGTTGGTTTTAATTGCGGGTAAAGAACCATAGTTTTAGCCTTAGTTAGGGGATAGAGTGTAGTACAGGGTGTTTCAAGCTCGAATTTCATCGTTGGGATGTCGAAAACGGTTAAAAATAGAGGGTTGCTTGAATGCACATAAAAGTGAATTAATTAATTATACTTCAAGTGAAGGAGAGCTGAGATAAAATATCAAAATCAATACTTGTTTAGCTACAAAATACAAGTACGTATTACCACGGAGTGCATTTGATAAGTGCTTAGAAGTAGTTATTATGAAAGCTATTTAAGGTACAAGACCGATAAATAACACGTGACGTATAAGAAATATCTATGCCCTAAGATTTCCCTGCAGTTCCATAACTGCTGGTGTGCTTTTAGAAAAAATTTCGTATCTTCCACTTTCTCCATTTTTCTGCATGAATTTTTAGGATTTTAAAATTTTTTCGTGTCCTGCGAATTGAAGCTCTAGAAATTGGATTATTGTCCCAAATTCTCGAGAATCGTTAATTTTTTTGGACCCAGAATTGAAACTTCAAAATTTGGATTTTTGTCCAGAATTTAAGTATTGGTATGAATGGTTTTGAATTGGATTCATGTTTTTGTCAAGAAATCGAATATTTTTAACCTTTGGATTCTGATAGAAACTCAAGATTTACATTTTATCCCATCTCCCCTAAACCCCAGCGGCTTTTTGTTATGCTACACAAATAGTCTAGAATGAAATCTCTTGGTAGAATCATCTTAATAGGCTGATACCTAGACATGCTAAAAAATGTGTATAAAATCGTGGAGGGTTGGCCGTAATTAATTTTTTTTAGAAGTTTTAATAGTCGAATTTCATACCAAAAATTATTTAAATAAACCCATTATTACTGGACATTCTCTTTTCTATGTCACGCGGAATATGTTATTAATAAAATTCAAAATTTCCCCACAAATTTATATGGTTTGCCACAAAACCTCTCTAAAAGCAATTGCTATTTGAAGCGTTTTAGATTCAAATTGGGATATTAGAAATACGTTGGTTTTTTTTTGAAAATTTGTGGAACTTCTACTTAATCCTTTAATGGCCCTTAAATACTCTGGAAATATGAACTTTAGCATAATTTTTGTATAACAGATTGTGACAAAAAAATATTATAACAAACCCAAAAATTACTGTTAAAAAAATTTATCCAGTTGCATCACACATAATCCAAATCCGAAGTTATGCAGCCGTATTATGCAGGAAAGCAAAATTAATATGAAAATCACGATTTTTTAGCCTGCGTAATGTTAAGGTTTCTCTCATGTTTTTTGATTGCAGCAAAACATTTTGTAATGGTACTAAAAACATTTCGATGCCATGAATATTTAAGTTTCTTTTTTTTTGTCGAAAAAAAGGTTCATAAAAATCAAAACTTCTTATGACAATTTATTACCCAATTAATGAGCAGCTACATAGGTACTAAGTTATCGCTATAAATGCGACCTTTATTTTTACGGAAAAGCAGTAATTTTAAATCCTTTTATAGAGACATCAAATCATTTGTCATGTATCCTTAATAAGTTTAGCGGTAGTTTTATGTATGTTCGCATCTGCCACTCTTTGCCTAGAAGTCATGTAACGCTCTATTAGAGTGTTACATGACTTACAAACCTAAATGGCGTTTTGTGTCGCTCAGAAATTGTCACATATTGTGAATTGAAAATAAAGTGATGTCGCGTTAATTGCTCTTTTTCAGATTTTGTGCGAAAACATTTTTGGTCATTTAGGACGTCTTAGTTTATCGAGCGATCATAGATTTTGAAGTTATTTAAGGAAATTTTGTGTAGATGACAAAGACCTCTTAAAATAGCGGTGCATTTAAGAGGAAAATCTCAAAATTCTGCTGAGACGTTCGATCGAAATTTCCATCCACGCGTTTTTTGAAATTTTCTGGCTAAAAGACAGAGGATGCAGTGTAGAAATGTGTGATGTGTAGCAGTGTGATGCACAGACTTACCCTTAAATATTGAGAGATATCACTTTGAAGAAGGGGCAACAAAACTTATATCACAAACAAACAACAATTAGGAACTCAGTGAAGACTAGCAAGACCGAACCGGAGCAAATCGCGAATGGCAAGCCGAACAGAAGACAAAAAAAGTTTGAAATTATTGCCGAACCGCAAAAATTATTCTTGCATTGTCTAAAACAGTGATTAAGTAAAGAAGTAACTAAATCATTTCACGGCAATTTGATTGGTGTATCGAGAGAAGACCGGAGCACAACTACATTCGTGGCTTATTCTATTCGTAGCGGTCTTTCTTCTTTTCTTTTCCACGTTGCTGGCCCGCCTAAAATAAATGAACGATGCGTTATTAACGAAACAGTACCGGGTTTGATTTAATTTGATTGAACGATATAGTTTTCGGATGGAGTGCAAAGCAGGAACGTAGCGAGCGCTTAAGGAAGAAAGAAATGGCAAGCATCGCAGGTCAGTGGACGGTGCGAGTCAAGGGCACCTAGGTCTGGCTTGCGGACTGGCTTGTCGATCACGGCTGCTGCAGCGCAGCACCCGCCGGTGGAAGCGGAATGTTCGCCAATGCCACTCACCCGTTTATTTCTACTTATTTTCTAGATTTGCTCCATCGGGGCCACCCCAAAAAATCGCTCTTCGGTCTTCAGTTACTCTGCTCATCAACATCTGTCAAATCCAAAACAATGCCATTTCGAATTTCAATGGGGAAAATTAATGGTTTTCCTTTCCAACTCGACGCCTAATAATAATAAGCCGTACAAGAAATATTGCTTTTGTACTGAAAGCTAAGTCTTCAGAAACACTTTGAATTTCGAATTACCTTGTTGCGATAGTATAATAGCTCCTTTTATTGCTTTGTAGAAAAATCTTGTCTCATTATCGATAATTACGGCCTATACATATAAACCTCTGCTCTTATTAGTTTATGGAACTTCTCAGATAGAACATTCTTTCTCTTTCTTTTCAATGTGTATTTCTGTTCTGTCTAAGTTTATCTTTTTCATTCTAGTGCAAGTAATAAAACTGCTTTATACCCTTTTTTATCATTCGCTTTTTTGCGTGGGGATTGTGATCTTCAAGAGTGAGAAACAAAGCAGGATGCGTTTTATGTAGTTTTTTAAAAACAATTCTTCACGTTAATATGTATAAAATTTTGATGTTCTTAATAATAGAATCAGGAAAGTTCAGGTTTTTTAAAAGTTTTTTGCTAAAATTTAATAGAAAATTAAATCCCATGAATTTTTTTATATGTATATGTATACAACTTTCAACAATTGGCTATTGGTAAACATAAGAGACAGTGCTTTGGTTAATATTGCGGTTTTCAGCCGGGATTAATACCCAGTTTTAGCATTTTACAAAAACATATTAGGGACTTTTAAAAATATCCCAGAAAAAGCAAATTAATGCCCTAATACGGTCATGTCCTTTTGGAAATACCACGTTTCGATTTCAAAATACCATCTTCAACACCAAAATTGTAAATATGAACGTGGAACCAAAATTACGTTTTGGGGTATTATTTATTATTCAAAGATTACATCTGCATGAGTTTTATCGAAATCAGATCATTCAGCTCATTGTAAATTAAATTTTCAGTGTTTTTCCAATTTTGTGTGGTGTGAATACACCAGTGGTGGAATTTCCTATCAGCTTACTTAGAAAAATTCAAGTCTAATTTATTGAATCCAAAAACAGCGGTGTGAATAATTTCAAGTTTGTTGTTCAAAATTTGTGAAAATTAATACAAAAAAAGAATTATTTAAACACCCTGTAAATAGTAGGTGCATCATAATGTTATCATGCCTTTCTACAATATTTTATTAAATAATTTTTGAAAGTTGGAAAATTCCCCAATATAGTATAGCTTTTATTACACATATTAATGTCCGGAACAGAGTCAATTCTGAACCCTCCGCAGTAAATTTGCTAGAACTGTCTATAGATAATATCTAAAGGATATTACGTGTCAGCAAAAAAAACGTGCCAAGACATATGGAACATATCTCCGGTACTTCTAATAGATCAGAAAACTATCCTCTTACCAACGGTACTATCAGGCCGACAAAAGTGCTAATAATCGGCGAAATTATCCACAAATTTGCTATATTTCACAGGAATGTAGCTTGGAATCTTAGCGCAAAAAACGCTGGGAGAAACAAGCTAAAAGAGTGAGGAAGATTACTATAACGCACCTGTTCTGACAAACCATTTAGTTCTTTTTACAATAAAAAAATAGGCAGGTGGTTAATAAAAGCCAACGGAAATGCCTCCAGTGGGCAACATTATCGGGCAGGGTCGTATTCCGCCAGGGAAGTAATTTTAATGTTAATAACGCAGAGAGAGTGGAGATTAAAAGCTAAAAGAATTCGTGTCGCAGCGGAAAAAAATAAACTACGTACTTTTACATTTAAATGAATCTGTCCGATTTAATCAATAATTAAAATTTTATCTGCGTCGTTAATACAGCTGCACTAATTCGTATGGTCACATACATGCAGCCATATTGGAACCAAATTTATTGCTCTTAAACATTTAAACATATTAATATCTATCTCTGTTACTTAACAAATTGCATATGACGTTTGAAAAATTAAGGAACATTCCATTGTTGGAGCCGCGCTTGTAGTGGATTCATTAAAGCTGTGTTGCCTCGAATCTAAATGTAATTGTTTATATTATTTCGTTGGATGTAATGTAATGCACGATGGATGTAATTAATGTTCATGGTTATCGATCGGCTATCTACCTAGGGCTCGCCTAGAAGTATTCCCAATTATGGCGTCTAAATCCTTGATCGGCACTTTAGCTCTGAAATTGCGCTTTTGTGTCGAAAACAAGAGCGGCAAACGAGGTCTAAAAGATACGCGTCGTGACGTAATGCCGCCGACTTGACGCAAACCAAAATATGCAACAAACCGGGGTTATCAAAAGAAAAAAACAATTATTTTAGCATGAGTTATTAAAATTGATAATGTCGGGCCTTTGAGGTGCGCTCTTTCTCGCAGAACCGCCGAGCGTTATTTTCAACGCCCGAGAGATACGGAACGAGTGTGGTAATTCGAGGGCACTTTTCGACTGTCGTTTCCAGAATGGACCCTGAACTCGCTGACAACGATGATTATTCTAAATCATCCTCAAATTCAAACAACCGTTATTTTCACCTAACTGATGAGCCAAACGCATTCGCTCATCAGCCGCAGGAAAGAGAATACAATTTTAGTAATTTATTTGCCACTTTGCTCTATTAATTGCTCTAATTAGCACATCCGTTTTGATATTTAGCATGCGAATGCCTAAGCATTTAAACTGCACTCTTAGCTTTGCATTATATCCAACTACTTCGTCACTTAGCTCATTTTAGTTAAATTACAGGATGTCAGAAAGGCGATTTCTTTAAGGGGGATAGTTGCGAGTAGGGGAAATTAAAGTCGTGAACGTGCAGATTTGGCTCGGAGAGGAGGTTTTTTTCAAACACCGTGTAGCAGGCCGAATGTAAAGTATCCTGGACAATAAAAGTTGTCTTTGATTGGCAATGTTCATTTAGAATGTGTGCGCTTGTTCTTGCAGCCTGATAGTGCTGCGTTAAGATACTAAATTGCGTATACGTATAAGGTGCTGGTTGTCCGTACTTGTATAATAATGATAATTATAAAAATCAGTGGTATGTAACAAAGTAGATTACAAGTCGCCCGATAATGAAACTAATTGTACATGTAATGACTGCTAAATCTCATATCAGCAGCGAACAAAAGTGTATCCAGATAACCAAACAATCAGAATATCTTTCACGGAACATTAATTTTAATTCCCTATTTATGTGCGTTGCATAATTTGTTCTAATAAGTGCTCAAAATCAGTTTAATGAAGTATATTTGCTGTAGCAACTATCGCTTGCACAGTAATTGCTGCAGTCTTAAGAAAACCGACCATCATGCCGGAGAAATTAATCTTAATTACATCAACGCGTTACGTTGATTTAAATAAGCCCGAATAAAGCACTTTCGCGGGCGAAGGCTCGCACAAAAAAAATCAACTGGGCATTCCTTAAAAGATCTTTTTACACGGAAAATTATAATATCGCTCAATCTATGTCCGTAAAATTACGACCTGTGGGTGCTCTGTGTAATGCACCTAATTCAATTACAGCTCACCGTACTATAATTAAGCCCAGGGGCGGACAAGAAAAAAGACCAGGTGGGATTTCAACATGCAGGTCCCACCCTACTTCCATGGCTTTATGTTCGGGTCTCCGAGTTATTAATGAACTAATACAGATAGGTTTATAAAACATTCGAAGGTGCCTATAACCCAAAATCGATTGCGAAATTGTTGCATTGGTCGCATGGGTCGTGAATACTAAAGCCACTAAGTTGGTGTCAAGTGGGCCCCACCTTTAGATGGATTATCTATGCTGAAGTTGTATTTTGATAGCCTGTCAGTGGGCTTATCTATATGTATGACTCTTCAAGGGAAGATGTAAAATGCAGGAAGTGCTTAAGAAAAGATGACTGATGCTATTGTGGAAATAACGTTAACTCATGTTAGGGTACATTTTTTTTCGTGTATCATCGTATGGTGGGATTGTTGGTAGATTTTAGGGACCCGTGATGTAGCTAGGATGTTGGAAATCCACTAAAGGCGTTGTTAATTTTCTACTAGAAATCTCCTAGTTTAATTTTATACCACTTCTACCATAAAATTGACTATACAGGGTGTAACATAAGTAGGGCTCTTCCTTTTAACACGACATAGACCTCAAAAAACTAAGCAATATTTTTATATAACATTTTTTCGAAACCTCAAAATAAAAACGAAATATGCGCAGATGAGTTTTAATACATTTTTGTATAAAATCTAAATCCATTCCTGCATAAAATAGCAAATTCAATGTAAAGGAAATAAAATGTCCCACAAAAAATTATCAACTATTGTAAAAATGCAAAAAACGTTTAATGTTTACTGTTTTTATGGAATTTAGTCGTGCCGCTTAAAAATTAGTCGTGAAGTTTAGCTCCAGGTGTTATTTTGATAAATTATCACTATTGATACTATTAAATTGACAATTATTGTCCATCATGCAATGCCCTTGCACAAGAAATAATTAGAGGAAAACCATCTCTTCTAACAGCATGCAGAATCGTGGATAAGGTGAGTGACAATTTGTGCAAATGAAACCACTGGAGACAATTTCGAACACCCTTTGTAGTCAGTCCCGTAATGAGTAGTGGATATGATACTTATTAAAACTTTCACTTGATTTTCAGATTTTGAAAAAATGTTTTATAAAAATATTGCTTAGTTTTTTTAAGTTTATGTTAAAAAGAAAACCCCTACTTATGTTACACCCTGTATTGGTCAATTCTACTAGTTCTATTGTACTAATTATCATCAGTACCACCCTAACATCAACATATGGGATTCTGAGATTTTAGGACATGAAAGACGGGCAACATGAAGAACACCTTCACCATAATTTTGTCTTACGTTTATAAGCAGGATTAAAAGCTGTTTATATATTATTTATAATCACTCACTTGTTCATTTTTCTAAGCTAAATTGAAAACACAAATATTATTTTTTACTAAACGGCATATTTTTCTACTAAGAAATCTAGCCGTTGTTAGATTTAAATGTTCCCAATGAAACCAAAGTCAACTTCTACTAGACCGGGTAGAAATTTTACCGAGTTGACAACCCTGTTGACATTAAAGCGATGTGGCGGTCATGTAGTATGATCATAGTAATACAACAAATATTTACTAGTTTCAGATAAATACTAAACAAACAAATTAATATTACTTCGAAAATACTAGTCAAAAAAAGTTAGACTCAAATGATAACGTATCATGGGCTTGGTTGTATTTTACTTAAGATGAGTAAATACTAATTTCAAAATAAGACAGTAATTATTCTGAATTAAAACAAGTTTTTAATATAATAATAAGGTAGTTCAGGTTATTCAAGATAATTCCAATTTTAGTTCTTTATAGAACATACTTATCAGCTTAATTCTGATTTTTTTTTTCATGATAAATTAATTATCAGATGTAAATTGCATTTTTTTGCACATCAACAACAATAAATAATCTTTATGGATCTCTTACATCCTTGTTAAGGCTATAATTCCCTGGTATAAGGTCATTTCAGGATTTTTTCGTTAGGCTCTCGCATCAGCGAGCTGGGTCCTAATGTTTCATTGTAACATGATCAGGTTCTGAGGGTTTACAGCAAATAATTTATTTCTTCAGCTGAAGCTGTCTTTCTTATATAGGGAAAACCGTCTATTTCTGAGAAAACTGTGATTTTGTGATAGGGGTCTAAACCGATTACATCGAACAAAAATGAAATTAAGTGCTTTAAGAGGGCGTTCCAATTATAGCTGGTCTAGGATTCCATGGAAAATACTGAAAACAGCAGCTGCATATCATAATAAATAATACTTAGCATCCAGAACTTAACTGTGACATGCATATAATCAATAAAATGTGTATAAAGGCACTCATGACCAGGAATTTTTTAACAAGATTTTTGTGAACGAGAAATAAAACGATGTTGCTTTATTAAATTTATTCATTTCATTCAATGCAAAACTTAACAAACACTGCTATTTATATAAAACGAATTAAGTAATAGTAAAAAATAACGATCAAGATGGTTATGATATATTTTAAAATATAATACGACTCAAAAACTTCGTATTCGATTAAACTCATCCAAAGATGCTGTTCAAATTGGCTCCCATATTTTCGTACACATAAATGCGCCCTTCGCTGAAAGTTAACGTCCATTCTATTCAATAATTGAATGTAATTTTTTATAACATTTCTTAATGATGCAGTTCCATAAATCGTCCTTCGTATCATCGGCGTTAAATATACGAATAAATTCTTTTAAAGTCCCGCAGAGAAAAAGTCGCATTTATTTAAATCTGGTCATCGCGGTGGCCAGTGTTGAAAGCAGGTATTTCCATGACTTGTTCATCGATTTGGAAACTGTTGGTTTAAAAATTCCCGAAGATTCCTACTGAAATGCGGAGGCGCACCATTGTGCATCATAATTGTAAAGGCAAATATTCCAGTAGCTCAGTAAGAGTATTTTGTAAGAAAAACAAATAAGTTTAAATTGTTTGGTGAATTAACTGGATCAACCAAATGTCGCCCAACAATGCCTGCACATACATTTAGTTTAAACTCTCTTTGACAATGATCGGTTACTGTGGCATGTGCATTTTGATCCGAGCATTCATGATATGAATGTTGTGCAGATTTGTAATTCCTCTCTGTGTAATGCAAGGTTCGTCTGTGAAGAGAATGGTTTTATGAAAATCAACGTTTTACGCTAGGGTGAAATTACAAAAAATCATCCTTGGCTGTAAGTCTTGTGGTAATAGTTCTTGAACTTCTTGAAGATGCTATGGACATGGTATAATTCGATGGACCGTAGACTGTAATACATATTAAATAGTCGGGATATTCCTTGGGTACTGGTTTGGGGTTTATTTTCAATACTGTCTAAAACGCGCTCCTCATTTCGTGCATTCACTTCGTAAACGCGACCTCCAGCGTTGCTTTGGTAAAGAGAACCCGTTTCCCGAGTGCTCCGTTCAACATGGCAAATGTTTGACGATTTGGAATCATACGATTAAGAAATCTTCTTTGGTATTCAACTGCACTTCTGTGGCAATATTCCAATTCTAACTACATATCAACTTGATCATTAAACGAAAGTTTTCCAGTCATTTTTATTCGCTATTATAAAACCAGACATTTTTGTTCCGTTTGATCGGTGTTGACCGCTACCATAAAATTGAGATTTTCTCAGAAACGGGCGGATTCTCGAATAATTAACGAGAATAAAAATTGTAAAATTAAATTTGCCATAAAACTGGCAACCTTAATTGTAAAATAAATTAGGATTAAAAAATTCATAAAATTTTAACGGTGACCGAACTCTAAGTCACCCTTTCTCGAGCTCTCGGTCACTTAAAAAAGTTTCATCGGATTTCTTAAGACATTTTATGAGGTCAATATCTTCGCAACTGTAGGCACAAGATCAAAATTCCATATGGGAAATGGACATGTTTTGGGGTTTTCTACACGCATGTATTCTGTATCTATTGCATTACGAGTCACCTGTATGTTGAACAGATGGAGAAAGGGTCTGAGGCACTCTCTATTCTGGCATGAGGATAAATGATAATGACGTTCTGATCTTCAATCTGAGTCTGTTCTCACGTAGAAAGTTTATAATTAGTAGCAGCAAGTACTACACAGGATATACCACCGGGCAGGTACTACCAAAGACCATTTGTATGTCTAAGAAGAGGGCAGTTGAAAGTTGCGGTATTCGTTGGTTGTTTTAATATGTGATGTTAGAATGGTCATAGGGTGGAGAGGAGCCGCATTTTCTTTTAATCGAAATCGCTATTGCGGAATGTGTTGTCTCAATTCCTTCCACAGGCGATTTTTCATCAAAACATTTTCTCTACAACAGGCAGTGATCTAATCGCCCGATATTTTTTTATATCAATCTGAACCTGTACGGCTGCGGCTCTCTTTCTGACCCGAACAGCCCGGAAGGCCAAAGCTCCTCTTTCGGAGCTGGAGAACCGGGTCTTCTAATCTATCCTAGAAGGCCGGGAGTACCTTTCAGACTCCGGCCGTCCAGGTCCGAACGGTTGCCGGACGTTCAGATGCTAAAAGGGGAATCAGCATCCTTTTGGCTCGATTTCGGCACACTTTGTTATTTTTAATTATTTTATTTTAGAACCTGATGGTACATTAACGACATTGTAGGTCGCCCCACTATTTCACCCTAAAGCTTGCTTCAGGTAAGTTTTATGTCCAGTCCAGTGGTAAATTTTGATTGTAAAATACGTGCTATAATTTAGATTGGTAAAACCTCCTTCGACAATGTGGAAATCCGAGGGAATGATATCTAACATCACCCGACATTGACCCTAATATCAAAAGTGTTAACGAGGAGAACCCGCATATGCGTATGAAAAATGTGGACTCACACTTCCTGGTGCCAATTATAAAGGTCAGGTCGCGTTCCTTTTAATTGTCTTGTTCAGTTTAGTTGAATCATAATTTACGTCCAACCTGCAGTAAGGATGTAAAATCTGCATATTTTCTACAAGCTCGGATTTAACTCTCAAGTAACGAGAGCAAGTCAATTTGTACTAAAAGGTCGCCGCTAATTCCCCAGTCAGTAAAGAAATAAAACAAAGGCGGTTTGAAACTTTAGAAACCGAAATGAAAGGTTAACTGGGACACAAGAAATTTATATTGGTTTAGTTAGTCAGGTGGTGTCAAATATACATGCAGGGATATATCACGTTTTAATCCAATGCCCATAAAGTTGGACCACACACAAGACTCGCAGCTGGCGGCTGAGAAAACGTACCTAGTAGTACCAACACAGACGTGAAGACAAATGCTGACAAAAATGCCCTATTCTCTGTTAAGTAGCCAGTTTGTCACGTAAAATCGCTTACAAAGTAGGTATTCAATTCTTTAAGTAGACTTGGTAGCCACAATTCATGGTAAAATAATATCACGACCATGACATCATGGTAAACTTTACGTGATTGAAATTCCGATCAATTGGCAATGGAAGAAGAGCAAATGACCTGCGATTACCAGAACAACCTTGCCAAGGTTGAGCACGATGGCAGATAATAAAAGAATTAGAAGTAAATGTCGAGTACATGAGAATCGTTTTTACCGAGATTTCGCATATTTTAATCGGTGGTCGCCAAAGCAAACGATTGCAAAAAGCGCTGATTTCTTTGCATTCCGTGGAGCCGGAAACGAAAAGAATTTACTTATTATTGGTATTGGCAGTGGAGTGTAAATTTGTGAAACACAATAATCCGATTAAAACAGTCCAACCCATAAAACATTGTGCTAATGAACTAACGGATTGTTAAGATGTTAAGTGAGCAGAGAATCGCTTTACGAAAATCACGAACGTCTTTGATTGACATATCGCTAATAAAAGTTTGCTCAGTAATGTGAATACCGTTAAAAACACTAAATGCGCAAGTTTTTCAAGCAAGCTCACAGGCAACATGATCATCATCATCCGGCGCAACACGTAAAACATTTTCTCTGAGTTCTCACTAGATGAACGGTTCGTCAAACTTTTTCCGACCAAACATTTTCGTGCTTAAAATAAAAATGCTTGTGAACCTTTTAGCTCCGATTGACTCCGTGAGAATAATTAGTTTACAAGAAGCGGTTCATCACAGTGTTCCATGCAAGCATGCCCGAGCTTAATGTGACTTATTAGGACCTGTTTACTAATCAAGCAAGAAAACTTTCTTGCAGCTCAAAGGAGAGCCTTAAAGGAAATTGTGTGTTCTATATTTAGTGAGTTATTGTTTACAGAGCCCGACATACCTTCAGGATGAATGGAGCCGGCAGTAACACATGTCTAGAGCAATGTGTAGCAACGTGTATTTTTATATGGCCGTGCTCCGGCACAATCGGCAATTTTGTTTTTTATATCCTTACTACAATGCTTAATAAAGGACAATAACCGGGACAATAACATATGTAACAATGATATGTCATTAAGGCTACTGTACGGCCACTTTTGTCCCACTTGGTCCTTACAGCTCGTGTATTTCATAAGTCCTTTGACGCCAGTTATCTGGAAGGCCTTAAATAACACGTTAACTTGCCAGACTGTGGTAAATCCGAATATGTTTGATCACATGGTGAACTAAAGGGGCACATGCGCCCAAAACTCTAAACAACTTCATAATCCCGCTTAACTAGCCATCCACATACATTATTTACAAATTCATTATATTGTTATTATATTAAATGATTTATTTAATAAAATATTCGACGTAAGCAGGTATTTGGCATTAAATAAGTCCTATTTATAGGTTTGCATAAAGAAAGAAACGCAGAAAATATTATTGATGGTATAACACAATAACATAAACAAATCAATTAGCCACGGTTCAAACCGCGCATTTAAGCAGCTCTTCTTGGAATAGTCAAAATTGCCAACTATGAAGAGGATACGTTAAGCGAGCTTTAAAACTAGATTATGTCCACTTCCCATGCATTTCGTTATAAGGTTAATTCTACACGTAAAACTGCAAATATGCAATTCCTTTTCCTGTCCCATTCCAAGCATATCATATTTACTTGCCTACCTATGCGAAACCCTATTGGTAATACAATAGTTCCAACGTTTAAGTTTCCAGTAACTCACGGTTGTAAGGTTTATTTTAGATCAAAGCCGATCAATTCCCTAAAGCCATCAAAACTTCTAATAGAGACACTTTCAAATTGACGTTAATAATCCATAGATCCCGGAGATACGGTTACATTAGACTTAACACTTCAGCGGAGATTATTCATAGCTTATTTTGAAATCTAGTGACGAAGAAGGCATGCGTCAAAACGGAATAGGCATTGACTTGAGAAGTGCGCAGAACACGCTTACAGCGTGTACTCCTGCAGGGAATATATGTATGCATATTAACGCGTGTCTGCCCCTTCACAAAAATCTTAAATATCGAAATTTTAAAAATGGGTCCAAATGTCGCAGCGATGACCAGGAAACAAATATTTGTTTAAGGACAGTTAAGACAACAAGAATAAAATGGAAGAGCCAAGTTGTCCATGATTGACGTTCAAATTTAGGACGAGAAAGTTATTTGAAAGTGGATTATTGTGGATCCCAGTCCCCTGTGTCTAGACATGGAGTATATCGAATGTATCTTAAAATGATAACATAATCCAGAATGCGAGTGCTAGGTTTGCGGCTCTATCATACAGCTATTGTGCTAAGCTTAACAAGGAAACGGAGGTAGCTAAAGTGGTTTTAAAGGGAATATTACTAAAAAAAGAGAACTGAACTCGTCATGGGATATAATAATGCATGAATATTATGTAAAGGAAAAACCGTAGAGAAACCAATAAACGAACGGCAGGACAGACCATACGGGCCCTACAACCCAACCCCTCAACTTAAGAACTCGGGTGTCTTTGTTGGTCGCGCCACAACACCAATAGGCCTGACGAACATCGGCAACTATTCATCCAAAAGCAAAGATGAGTGAAGCACATGAGTAATTTTCTCACGATTCCTTGCAAAATTTCCTTGTTGTATATTCAATTTGACTTCTTGAACAAACATAGGCGAGGCCTCTGATATAATGCATTCCTCTCTTTTATGATCTGAAGTGACCATTAATTCTGCAGCGCAATATATAGAACAATATGTAGATTCTCGGTGATGTTTGCTGTTATGACTAAACTAGTATATTTAAAATGTAAAGTATGCTTTGTGATATGCTAGTAAAGACCATTATTTATGGTCAATAAGCTGGTTCAAAGGCAAATACTACAAACATTCCTGCATGATAGTTCCGTTTTCGGTGTATAATAAACCAGATTCTTGGCTGTTGACTGCAGCATTGTAAGTAGTACTTTGAGTACTGTAAAAAATATTCGGTCACCAGATTGTTCAGAATATATGTATATCCGTTCTTTGCGGCTGACATTGCATTTAAGGATTGATTTTAATTTGTAAAAGTAAAGTCAGAACTTTGATGTACTATAAATTTTTCGCTTGAAAAGGCATATTTCTTAAATTTAAAATAACAATTAAGCAGGGAATTTGTGGAAACAATAGCAAATTTTCTTGTAAGTTTCTTGCCGAAATGTTTACTTTTGGGATACATTTCTTTACCGTTGATAGACAACCTGACTCGAATTTAACCAAAATATAAACCCTTTTAAAAGGGAAAATTGTTACCCCAAAAATGTATCCTAAAGATCGTAATAGAATCCCCTTACTTACCTTTCTCTAATTCTTCTTCATGAAATCCATTGTCACCAATATGATCAGAAGTTTCTCCATTAGTTACCTCGATTTCAATGCGAGGGCCGATTGAAAAAACCCTAAAAAATAATAAAGTTCTGTTAATGTTTTCTTGTTATCCAAAGTATTTAGTTAGTGATAAATTTGTTTATTATTCATTTTCTCGCAAACATCACGGGAAGCTCAAAACCCTCGGCTTATTTCACTTATTTCATACTTTTAATTTTTTGCCGTTACTGTTATTTAGGGTTCATGACATCCTCATATTTACAGCAAACTTCAGGAGGCGACTGGTGGTACTATTTGAAGATGAAAGTTCTTGTAATCGGCGGCCCTTTTTAGCTTCGTTACAGCGATACAGGGTGTGGAACTTTATTTTTATAAATACCACCTTTCTTTTTAAACTCAAAGACAGCTACAGGTTTTTCACAATTCAACACCCTGTATCTCAGTAATTAAGTTTCCAAAGACCGTTGAAGGAACTTTTCATCGTTATTTATTATTTATTGAAAAAATCACCTTGAGGGAACAAACACTTTCCTGAATCCTCGATTCTTCACGTTTATTTTTACCACCAACGTGCATACGAATTAAAATTTATCCATTCCTAGAACATTAGGCACACAGGTAAATGATCTAAGAATCATTCTACGTAAACAATTTTTATGCAAATTTGATCATTTTGCTAACATGCGCATAATTTTGCTATAATGCTAATACATCACAGAAGAAAATTATTTGGATAACACTTTTTCATCATGTATAAATATTTAAGAGTGAAAGTGCTTAAATAAATTAAAATAATGGGTAGAAGCATTTCACCGGATTAGGGAAATAATAGATTTAAGAGAAAATCTGCAATAAACGGACAATTATGGCCAACGATGTGTGTTTAGCACATCTTTACTCACCCTATATTGCTCTGGCTTTCTTGAGAGCTTTGGTCTTCTTCATCCTCTCCAATTGTTGATAAATGGGAAGATAGAATCCACTTCGAGCCATACACGTCAATGTTGTAATCTCCATCGTTTTCTTGGCACAAATCGTTGTCGCTATATTCTTCTTCAAATCTAGCGTTATCCAGGTACCGAGCTATAGAGTCTATAGAAGCCTCCACATCTTTTTGTGGAGACTTTGGCACGAAATCCACTAATCGTGGCAATGTATCCTCGCAGTCATTCATATAAGATTTATTTATCTTATCTCTCGATCGGGGGATGATTACTGGCCGCTTAATGTGCTCAAAAGTGACCTCGATATCGTCCTGATCCACCCCTGAGTCTATCTGATCCAAGGAATTGGGCGCCTTCAAATGTTCCTCTTCGCTCTCATTCACGACATTGTTATTTTCTTCAATCATTCCGAACTTTTTATTAACGGGAAGAAAATCGTCTTCGGGGAAGTCATTAATGATATAAGAAAGATCCAATTGCTTTTGGATTGAAGTTGGGGTGGAGGGAAGGCTTCCTGCAAAACTAGACGTTGTTGTGGTGGGCAGTGATGCAAATCTAAAAAATAACCAAACCAGGAATGTTGGTCCAGCTCTAATTGCATTTTTAGATACTAACCTATCCAATACAGTAGATATAGTGCTTGCTGTGTCGTCAGATTCGCTAAGGCTTTGCGTCGATTCTTGGGAGATCAAGTCAAGATAAACCTCAGCGTCTGGAGGTCCAAGACTTCCATCAGACAAACTTCTAGCCACATCCGGAGAGTATTTCTTTCGAAAGCTGTTCCTGGGTGACTGCAAGCGACTAGACTTGCTCGAAAACGATTCCTGTTTAATAGTGGGAACTATATTGTCGTGAACATTATCACAGTTATTCTGGGCAGTTTTATGCTGCTTTCGATACAACTTCCTTGGTGGCACTGGGGGCGGCTTTTTCTCTTCAGTACTAACAATAACAGGCAAATCTTCTGACGATTTGGAGCGTTGCTTCAAGCTGGCAGGGCTAAAGAAGTGTCTTACAAGAAGTTTTATGGCGACGTTAGAGTCCTTCAAACACCTCACGCAATCTATTCTAGTCATACTATCAACAGGAATACAGTCAATTTTCAACACCTCATCACCCTCCACCAACTGCCCCCAAGAGCTCTGCACTCGAGAAGCTGGACTGTCAATGGCGCATGACTGGATGAATAATCGCTTCACGAACTCATGCGCTTTAGTGCCACCTTCAAACTTCAAACCAAAACCCAACCTTTCTCCAGGTAGTCTGTAGACAACCACTTCTTCAGTTATGTCTTTTGGAGATTTGGAGTCTTCATTGCCTATGGTGAGGACGGTAATATAATCTGAGGTGTTAGGCGATATTTTGGGGTTGCATTTGTTTTCAGTGCCTACTGCAACAACGGTGACGAATGTGTCTGCGTAAGGTTGGGACATCTTGGGCGTGGTCAGTGCTCATTGGTCTGAAAATAGACAAAGATGTAGAAACTGTAGGTGAGCAGTTTTAGTGGTGAATGTGTTGGGATCTCGAAAACTACACAGGGTTTCTCGTTGAAACTCTCTCTTCTTCTTTTCTCAGTTGAAAGTAGGAAACTATGCTAAAAATAAGGAGGCATTTTCTAATGGGCAGAGATGATGCGATTAAGTGATGAAGTGGTAAAATAAGTGATGAAAGTACCTGCATTGTGTTCCCTGATAGATGAAACAACTCTTCTAAAGGCATGAAATTCTTGGTGGATAAGGGATAAAAACTTCACTTTTTGGAGTCCAGAAGGGTTAAACCCCAAAAAATTAAAGTTTACTTCAAGATTCTCTAAACTTTTGCAGTAGCCGCTTTATCTGTCCGCGGATACCCTCTGTGTGTCATGCGAAATTGTTACTTTGCTAATGCGCATGTACGACTCCTTGGGATTTTCAGGATGAATTTCTTGTATTTTCTTTTACAAGATGGGCAAAGTATAATATTAGAGAGGTTAAATAGATTCTAAAGTTACCCAAGTCTGGTATTGTTCAGCCGCTACAGGCACATGCTCTGGAAAGGCACTTTTCTACAGGATTTCACGTCACTCCATGTGATTTTTCTAGTATTCCGCAAGGGCACTGACATGAAACTTAAACCATCTGCAACCGGGCGACTTACGCAAGGAAAAGAAATTCTATATTTTAAGCCAATAAAATCAGAACATGTACGAAGGACAGCAGTAAGTTTGCTAAATGGATTCTTGCGTCTACTGGGTGTACACCCTTCGTAGACAAGGAACGCTGATAAACTGCAATGTATTTCAACATGCTTAAAACCCAACTAAATTTCAATTAAACCGAACTTGGTTTTCTAATGCAAATTCCTCCCATTCATCTCTCGATGTATAGTCAAAATTAGGCTTTCTGTGGGAGTGGTCTTGGGCTGCTCATAGGTTCAAATTGCAAAAAAAAACTAATAATGCCGATGATACGTAATACACAGATCGTTCACCCATTAATTAAGAGAAATTCTATTAGGTTTACGGCATGGACTTTTTTCCTGTGCTATAGTGATGAATAGCTATGCAGCAGCTGCCAACCATCGGTTGATAAATGTGCGCAATGGTCGAAACTGAATAACATTTAAGCGTAATGATTAGCATGAATATCAGCAAAGGCCCAAATACGGATCTTAGACTGCATATTTTTCTCAGTCCAGTTTCAGAGATAAGGAGGTCACAAGTTCTTATGCGTTCATTAAAGTTCATCCTTGTTTCCCGCATTTATTCAGTATAATGAGCTGTAGATCGCACAACTAAGTTTTTATTCTGAAACGCAGACTTATCTTTAGGAGAGGAAATGAGGTAAATCTGCACGATTTCCTGCGTCTATGGTACGTCTGCATAGTTATGGTTGGAAACTTGAGATTTCTAAATTCTAATTTGCGGCTGTAAAATATCGGGAACCGTCAATTTCTGCGGTCCGATAACCGATATATTCTAGCCATTATTGCAAGCTGTTTTTACGCAAGGTAAAAGTGGAATGGATTATTAGGACTAGAAAAGAACAATTACCTGTCGATTGAAATATGTTTAATAACACTTATATCGAAGAGAAGATAGAAGAAAGTTATTTATATACAACATTAGTTAGCCTTGTACCAGCGGTTCCCCTCAGGCGAATCAACTAGAAACCGCGCTGATTACACCTAAATATTTTAATAGACTGCTCGGCATATAATTTCCTATTTGGGAAAGAGAGGATTTTCCATGAGTTTCAGGTGGGCTAATGGAAGCTTGAGCTTCTGCATACTGTTCCGTTACGGCTTAAGCTTAGTTTCCTCAGGAGTAATGAACTTTATTACCTAAAACACTTTTTTGTTTGGTGTCCCGACCAAATCGAATTAACTGTGAAGATTCCAGATTGAACTTTTTCTGTGAAGGCAACTTGCGTAATGGAAATATAATAGTCGAGCTATTTGCAGAGTTTACTTAATAAAGTCTTGGTTAAACGCACTGAAGTCGACGGGAGAAGATTGAAATGGCAGATTTTTGTTGGGTAGAGTTGGAGATATTCCCTCTTGCCTAACAATAAATTAATGGAAAAAATCCCTACTTACTCGTATAACTTGCAAATAGAGAACTTAATTCGTCTTGTTTCCACAGTGGTGACTTTTAAGAATGGTGAACATCCTGAGCGAAGCAGAAAAAATATTTTGCAATAAACACACTGAGAGGTCGGTTACCATTTTCATTGTTAAAATGGCCAATTGTTCTTTTTTTTTTATCTAACGAGCACACTTCGAACACGATTCTTCTACCTTTATGAATAAACGTGTAACACAGTAATTGTTATTGTTTAGAGGCTGTATCGCAACAATTTTCCTGCGTTCGCCGGTCAATGGTCTGCCTTTATTGATGATACAAGCGTAATAGATTGCTCTAAATAAATATTACATTTCAATATGTGCATCTAACAAGTGTAAATTTGGTATTGACGAGACTTCTGCGGTACTTCATGCTCTACTTATGGAGCGCATTATGTCACAGGTAAAACTCTTCATAATGCCCATGAGGTGAAACAACAGTCTATCAAGTGCTTGATTACGAAACTCTTGGATGAGGTCACCAAATTCAGCTCGAACAAATTAAATTTGCATGGTGCCTTCTATTGTTATAAAAATAAAGGAATTTTCTTAAAGGTAATTTGGGTGTATCTAATCATTCTTTAACAATTACTCTCTCACGGAGCCTTAATCTGAAACGCTAAATACGTATAATCTAATATAGTGCGAGGCTTTCTAAAACAAGCCCCTTTTGGGATACATTGCCAAAACAAGAACTTGAAAAAATGTCGCTCGTCGAAGAGGATCATTGACTGCAGAACGAGGACAAAAATTAATTGATACATCAAGAAAAGCTGCGACTTTTACCATATATCCATTGGTACCCTCAGGAGAAATTAAACACACGTTCGCAAATGTGCCTGTTAGCTACAATTCTGTAATTACAAAAATTGTTAAAACACTCGCGGTTAAAGTTCATAGGGAAAGTTTGCTGAGAGGACATTAATGGTCACTAAAGTTAAACAAATAGAGGATCTAATTAACACTGACATTGAGGTGATGTTAACCATGAGTTATGGGCCTTTACGGCCATCCTTAAAGACGCACAGATGTCAGCTATTGCATAGATCTGTTTTTATTTATGTCTTCAAGGGCTTGCCTTCAATCATTGCTTTAATTAATTTATTCACCTA
This sequence comes from Euwallacea similis, assembly GCF_039881205.1. Taxonomy (NCBI): domain Eukaryota; kingdom Metazoa; phylum Arthropoda; class Insecta; order Coleoptera; family Curculionidae; genus Euwallacea; species Euwallacea similis. The sequence continues at coordinate 2,694,272 of NC_089635.1, read as the reverse complement.
TACTCGCAATGGAATGTGGATCATTACATGACCAACCAAGATGATCGCTTCATTCAGCCATCAATGTTTTAGCGGTATAGCCATTAGATACTCAAATTGGCTGAATTTAGTTTTATGAAATTTTTTACTGTGAGTTTTCATGTAATTTTCTTCCTTCTTTCAGCCCTTCCTGGAGGAGTTTTTTGCTTACTGGAGAAGAGAGACTGAAATTTGCAGATTGCAGAAAGACTACTTCACAGGCGAACCTAACGGTAAATATTTTGCATTAACCTACAAAGAATAGCTATGCGGAGTGGTCATCACGCAGAGGGTACAGCAATAATTCTTGACGAATTTGCAGAAAAAAATTTAAAAATTTGAGTCAAATTTGATATGAAATTTCTCTCCTATCTGCATATCTCTTTGAGAACATTCGAATAGGTAGATCTGTCCTTATGTGGAAATGTGGGGTCAATGTTGCTAGGTCTATAACAATACGTGAATCATGCTATTTTGACGTACACAAGTGTACAAGTCAGAATATACAGGGTGTTTCAAGTTTTAATCGGGAAAATTTAACAGACGATAGAACTCGGAAAAATTATGAGAAAAGTTCATATAAACTCGTACGTTTTAAAGTTTCGTTGCCGAAATACAGGGTGTTAAAGTTTCAGATTTTTTTAAAATGTTATTTCACATAAGTTTTTGAGATATTAATTTGAAATTTTTCAGATACACTACTATGTAGAATTCACACGATTTGGTTTGATACGTTGTTGTGGAAATCTACAACACAAATTATCTATATAGAAATCTACAGGTGTGAATTTAAAGCATAGGCCACTGAAAATCAATGGCGCGTCACAAAAAAGTCTGGGATAGTAAAATGAAGCTTGACCACCGAAAAAGGAGCGCCCTGTAGATTTCCACAGCGACTTGTCAAATCAAATCATGTCGATTCTAAATAGTAGTGTACCTATAAAATTCAAGTTGATATCTCAAAAACTTAGGCAGCTGTGAAATAAAATATTTTAAAAATCTGAAACTTTAACACTCTGTATTTCGGTACTGAAGCTTTAAAACGTACAAGTTCAAATGAACATTTCTCATAATTTTCCGAGTTCTGTCGTCTTTTAAATTTTCCCGATTAAAACCTGAAATGCCCTGTATGTGATTTAAAGTAGTTATTTGGAGGTATTAAAACTTAAAAAAAGCACATCCTGTATATAGGTGGTTCCGAAATCTCTTGATTAGCTAATGGCCCTTTAATAGGTAGAAAAGACTTTTGAATCAAAATAAAGAATACTTCTAATTGTACGTAACCAAAAATTCTGTAGTACAGGCAACTTTTTAACACACCATGTATATTTTTTCAAAGTAGATTATCCATGTCGTTATTTATAGACGTCCACAACTGATTTTGATTTAGTATTTTACAGTGATGTCACAATAAAAAAATAATAACTAAGAAGACCGCGATATGTTCATATCATATTTTCGCTGTTCTTGACATTTTCAAACATGAAAAATTGACTATAACACAACGGAAGAATCTGAAAATGTAAAGAATTGTCCTTAACAGAAATGTAGCAAAACTGCCACGGAGAAATTGATTTTTTTAAATGAAGAACATATATCATCTTGCGGATATATGAGCCTAAAAACGCTCAAAATGATACATCAATATTTCATTAAGAATGTACTTTTTGCTATGTACATTTCAAAGTATATAGAGTGGGTGAAAATATTAAAGCTAAGAACACCTTAACAGGTATAATCCTCGCCTATTGCTTGAAATCGGCTTTGACCAACTTGGAATAAATTAAAATACCATCGTGAGAGGGAATTTATACAAAAAGAACTGCGATTTACAAGAGCTTTGCACGTGAATTTCACAAGCAAGAACGCGGAAGATCTGATGGTATAATTAACACCTCACTGCTTCAATTAATAAGTGTCATCACCAAGAAAATGTATTTCCCGCCAATGGCCCTTAGTCATGACTGCATCTACTAAGTAAATTAAGTATTGCAAACAAAATTAGCGAAATCGTCGTTTATACGAGAATTGGGGCGTAGGGAAATCGTACAGAGCGTTTAGGAACCTCCGTGTAAGGTAATATAAAATACCCATACATTGAGCGGAAAGAACATACCTCCAGCATATCGCATTGCTGACATTTAAACCATGCCATCAAATACCTTCATGGATTGTCACCCTTTCACTAGCATGCACAAAATAGGCATATTTCCATCGGCACTCAGAAACTCACAATCAAATACTTTTTAATGACCATATAAGTAACGAGCGTAAATCAATATGGCATTTGGCATTACCACAAGAGCGCTCTGCAATTTAAGAGCTTTGACATGAATACCGCAAGATTTGTAAGTTGTAAGAGCTTGTACGATCGAACGTTCACTGCAATAATTAGGTTGGCCGCATTTCCGAAATTAAACAAAATTGTCGGGCCAATAGTCTTGACGAGAACATGTTTTAAAACTGGTGATCTTCAGGCCACGAGTTTATAAGGTAAGGTATTCTGGTAACGGTATTCTGGTAACGAAATTAATATTAAAACATCGCGCGGACTCACGTGTAACGCGGCACTATTTAACTATTAACACACAACAATTACAATACTTACAACTATATTTTCCGTACACATTTCATCGTCATAACCGAAGCGGTCCGTTCTGTCTGTTTTAAGGTATGGGGCACTCTGCGGAGATTGTAAATAGCAGACTGTTTTCACCTCTTTGGAGACCCAGTTGGGAGATAATTTGACCTCGTATGGTCTCGCATGTCCTCGTGCAGCAAAACTGCCATTTACCTCCCAGGCAGCATGTTTTACTCTGACGATTCTGAGCTTTAAAAGTTTCAGTTAGCGAATCTTCGGTCAAAATCTTGCTCCATCGGGAAACCTAAGCACCGGCGCTGGTCTAGGGGCAATGGTGACCCATATGGGATTGATAGCCCTCCCAAGCTTACAACTTCATTCTGCGGCCAGGTCATTCACGCTTATGCACCTGCTGCAATGTCTCGTTGCAGGTCACTGTGTTACATGAGATTTAAGAAGATCTTGAGGCTTTTTATGGCGTACTATTTCAGCATTTATAGGTTCGGTAATAAATAATGTAGAACATGATTTTACAACTGCAAGAAGTATGGGAAATGTTCAATAGGGAAGTAGTTTGCACATATCTACTTGTCGGAATGTATTTTTTAAAATTTGTTTTCGGCTCGTATAACAGCTTTATACAGGGTGTCTCAACGAAGGCAGCATGGATTGAGAAGAGGAAACTACATTTATAAGAAAAATCTATACCAGCAGAGTGGTGGAATGCGCACTGCCATAGGAGGAACACCCTCTATGTACAAAATGTAATTACTCTGAGACTTTTTCTTTTGATTGAGATTTTTTCAATTTCATCTCTCTTCTTTCAATCTTCATCTCCTTTTCTTAATTTCGCTTCTTTTTTTTCAATTTTCGCCTTTTTTTTCGACCTGGCCGGCCGAGGTACCAGAGTCGGATTTGAACGGAGGGGGTCTATCTTTCGGAGCTGGACGACCCGCCCGGTCCGAAAAATCAATTTGACATTTCGATGAGGTTAAAAGTATAATATTTTATATAAGATTCGAAAAAATCAAATATACTCGCGAAGTAGTGTTGTAATTCCCCCATAAAAACCAGATTGGGATTTCATATTCCAAATCCAAAAGTTCGGGTCTCGGCACCATTGCGTACTTAATTTCCGACTGTCTTTGTTTTATTATAACTTTTGATAGCAAATTAAACCGACGTACATAGATAGCTTTCGCCGGCCTTATTTGCGCACCGGTACGGATGCCCGAATCCGCCATCTGCAAATCGAAACCTGAATCACATGCAAAAGGAAAACGTTCAATATCGTTTCTGCTGCGAATTAGAATCCTGCTAAGTGTTCCTGGGCCATGTTCGCTGTCGTCGGTTGTAGGGCATAAACCAAGTGTATTAGCCAACAATTGCGAACGTACGCCTGCTAGAGTAATTAGATTCGCTTAGCGAATCTATTTGTTGTCTTACTCCTGCAAACATAAAGCGTTTTCGGAAACGATGATCCGGATCGGATTGATCCCCACGAGCTGATGTTTATCCAACCGGATTTGCTGGCCGTTATCGGGGATCAGTCTAATTGGCTGAAAATCGCGGATAGAGATGGTGATCTCGATCATCGTTTGTGAAAAGGCATGGGGGATTCCCACGTTTTTGAGTTTAGTTTCTTTTTTACTTTTTGACTTTTGAGTGTATAGCTGTTTGGTGTTGGAAATTGAAAATTTCGAAAATTGGGATATGTTTCATGTAGATGTGGATGTTGTCGTTAACTTCGGCGCGAAACTGAGATAAATATGTTGACTGAAAAAGTTGGTAAAATTATGTGTGTAGGAGATGTAGATTCGGCATACTGAGGTGCGTCTTGAGTGAACAAATACCACAAGGGAACAGTTATAAGTCTCATAAATACTTACATATACATGTGCATACCTTCTCATCCACAAATTCATAATTTTTAGCAAATATATTAAAAATCTGGCTAAGATTCGACAAATCTTTGTGTCCCGATGTGATATTGTTGAGAACTTCATCATCGTCATTGTTAACCCTTTTAACAAGTTTTCAAAACAATTTACTATCTTCTTTAACATAATTCTCTATGTTCTTTTTGCGAGTTTTGAATGCATTTCCTGAAGTATTTATATTTTTTACGTAATTCAGATTTTTTTTTTGTAATTGCAGCTTCTGGAAAGTTTTAAATAATTTTTCAGTTCAAAATCTAACCACCCACCTTGGATACTTAGAGCCATTCCCAATTCCAACTTTAGGAAACTCCCCCAGACAGCAATCCACCACATCATAAAATTTGTTCACCACCTTATCAACGTCACAAGTTAAAAGCCGATCCCAGTCGACCCTCATCAGCAAATAGCGGTTTGCATTGTAAGTGCCATTCTTAAAAGTAAATATACAGGAATGTCCTGAAAAAGGTGGCCATTGTGCAAACCACAGCTTCTTGGATTCCTATTTCTCAGATCTTTAAAATACACATACATATGTCCAAAATTATTTCATATGAATGTTTGGTAAAATCAAAAGACTTTCCGAGAAATATTTATTTATAAAGTTAATCAGAGCTTACTTCAGACTACGTGGAAAAGATATTTCTGTACTATTTACTTTTATTACAAATAAATAATAGAAAATTGATTTATAAGACTTGAAAATTAAATATTAAATTCTAAGTATAACAATTAGGAACAGGGAAAAATATTGGACTTAATCGTCTTCTCGTACATTGATGCACTCTCTAAGACGGTTTGGCACGCTACCAATAAGTTTATCTAGGTAGGCCTGTGAAATTTGTTCCCATTCTTCGATTACTGCAATTTTCTTAACGTTAAGGGAGGGTTATTTCTTTTCTTTATCCGTCTTTTTAGAAAGTTCCAAATATGCTCTATCGCATTCATATCCGGAGATGTGGGAGGCCATGGTAAACGCCTCATTCCTTCTTCGTCACAAGTGTTGCACTTCCATTGTTCAGGCGTAGGAGTGTGCGATCATCAACGAAAACGAAATCTGCTCCAACTGCCCTTCGGAATAAACGGATAATTAGGTTTAGCACCTCTTAAATGTAAACTGATCCTGTCATTGTTCTGTCGATAACAACTAGTGGTATTCGAACACCTCTCATTATGCTAGCCCAAAACATTACACTACCCCCTTGAAATGGAACAGGGGGCTGGACTGTATCTAATCTAGCTTGTCCTGGAGTCTTGCAGACTCGGGTACGTCGAGGATCCAACATTAGGCCTATTCGTACTTCGTGCTTCATGTGAAAACATGACATTTTCTCAGTTTTGATTTTGTTCTACCATTTCTCGTGCCCATTGTAACTGTGTACGTTTTTGCTCTTTTATAAATTTTGGAACTCGCAAAAGTCTCCGACAATGTAAATTAATAGACCTTAATTGACGTGACATAGTTTGCCTTGATACAGTAACTCCCTCAAACCATGCAAGCTCTCGAAATAAAGCACTCGTTGTACTTATTGGATTCCTTCTAGCAATGATTAATAACTGACGATCTTTTGCTATAGTAGTAAGCTTTTTCCGACCTTTTCCTGGTCGATCCTTGATATCATTGGTTTCGCGAAACTTTTTATTAATTTTTGAAACATCACTTTGATCAACGCCTACACTTTCTGCCATTTCATTTTGCAACCTTGTAACAAAGTTATAGTTAACACTAAGCTAAAAGTGTCGCACGTCATCTATGACGACATAACATGGCCACAGTGGTTATGTTTACCTCGGAAGCAATATACAATATCAAACGAACGTTAAACGTATTAATTAAAAAAATATATAATGAATATGGTCAAATAGGTACATATACAATGAAATATAAACATAAATACAATAAAATATGGTCAGAAATTTTGATGTGACGTCATTCAGCTAAAATTCGATAATTCCAATGAGATGTAAACATGATCACTGGAAAAATTTAAAACCGACAGGGTTGCCATCAACCGGAAACCTATATTTGTTTATGTGTTGATTATTAGATAGATAGAGTTTTATTTACTTAAACAATAATAAAATTCTTTACTTAAAAACATTTTTTTATTAAATCTTAAGATCGACTCTCCTGAAACGAATTATATGTATATCGCCTAAAAAATTTGTTCGGAAATCTGGCAACAGCATAGAGAAGCGACATAGAACTTTGATGACGTGCGAAACTTAGTTTGGCGTTTACTATACTATTCGGCATCTGTTAAAGTACGAAATGACATTTCTTGGCATTTTTATGCGATATTTATGCGTGGTTAGACCTAAAATATCACCAATCCGTACGGTAAGAGTTTATAAATTCTGATAAAATATAACTAAACATTTCTTATTTTGCTTAATTTTTTGTTAAAGTTCGTGCAAAAGGTGTAAACAATACATATCTACCACAAATTTAATTCCGAAAAAAACAGTGATGGTATTTTCTTCGATTTGCAATAATTTTGGGCATATGTGTATACAGGGTGCTAAAGTTTAATTTAATTTTCTTTTTTTTAATTTGCAACTCATTGGAGGCTACATGGATGGGTTTCCCAATTGCTTGCGTCAATCTCAGGGTGACATTCTTTCTGCGCGGTCAAGCCCTCTTTTCCCATTTGTTTTTTTTTTTCGTTTTTTTGTCAATATTTTAATCTTCAGAAACTGTTTTTTCGTCTCCACTACGCTTTGCTAGCTATTTGCGAGAGTGCCTAGAACTGCACATGATTTTCTATTCGTTCTCAGGTTAATTCACGTTAGTTCTCAGCTTTCAAGTAACCAATTAAGCATTGGTTTGTGGTGTGCCCAAAATGTGCACATTTGCAACTTCTGCGGTCCTCTAAACACATTTATCTTTTGTACAATTGCCCTGGCATTGCTCGCGGTTTTATTGACAGTTTTATGGACGGATTTAATGAGGAACTTTGCATATGTTCTTGCTATCTATTTTTATTTATGTACCTAGTTTTATAAAGTTGAGAATTAATATTTAAACCACTGATCAATGTGTTATGTTTTTTAATAGCTCGAGGGCAGTTATAGAATTTTATTGAGCTTGCCACAAACATTCTGTATATGTATAAAGTACGGTCTGCGTGGAAGGTGCAACAAAATATCCCGGAATCTAGCCCTATAATCTTATCATAACTGTCCAGATTTTCCTGAAAGCTAGGAAGGTATTAATGAATATATACAGAGTATAATATGAAGCTGTTTAAACCAATTTTTGCGTAATTCCATATGCGAAACCCTAACAACAAAATTGCTTCTTTTTGTTTTCTAAAGGCTCCACTGCATTGCCCCACAAAATGAGACAATATGAACATCTTTTTTGGAACAGCTTTATATAAGCATGCACATAGCAGATAAATCACCGCAGTCAGCTTTGCTACATGGACTTTTTTGCGTCTTGAGAAAAACATCGTCCGGTGGATCCAGGACACCCAAATGACAGGATGGAGGACATACGTATGTGTGGTCTGATGAAGAAACACCAGAGGTATGCATTTTAATATCTGCCATTAAAATTTTAAATTAAAAAAAATCCATACAGTTAATTTGCAAAACGTATAAATTCTAGTTTTTGAAAGCAAAATCAATAAAATCCATTTTAAAAATTAATTGGGCCTTTTAGAATCTAGTGCCAAACTTGTACCAATACCTTGGACAAATAATTTATTTACCTTTGCATAAAAAAGTCTCATCTAAGTGACAACAGTTTTTTGCTCCTTTCTCGAAAGCAACATAAGTGGATTTTACGCATTTTGCTTTTAACCTCCTCAATTTTTGTTTACCGCTGTTTGATTATTTTATAGAGGATTTTTTGCGATTTTGACTTGATGTTAGACAAGTTTTCGACCGAAACAGGGAACTTTGGGAGGATCAGCCCATGTCAGTGTTTTCACTGACATGCGAAAAAATTAGTCGAAAATTTCTCCGCAATTTTATCACCGGCTGCGAAATATTCGGCGTTTTTGACTCAATTGGACATATCTGGAAACGTTGTGAATTTTTGAATTCAATTGAACATTCTCGGAAACGTATTTTTTTGGAACTTTCGATTGAGATTCGAGACAGCTAAGCTGATTGAATTTCTATGTTTTCGCCAACGAACACGAACGTATTGAGAATTTGTACCTAATTCTGGCACATTTTTTAAAGGGGGATTTTTTAGTGTTGTTATTTTTTTATATATTTATTTATTTCGGAACTCTGCAAACATACAATAGTTTAGGACCTCCGTGTATGAGATTCTGAGCAGTCCGGTCAGTAATGTACTTACTCTTTTGGGTATTCAGTCACGTTGCAAAATATCTTTCGGCTCTATTAGTTGGATTTCGCGTTATGCTGGATGGCGAGGTAAAGTACATTTTCTCACATATCGCTCTCATATATGGGATTCATGAAATTACTATCTTTGGTTTTAACGAATTGTTTTCATGAAAGCTTTCATTGCGCCCTAAATGTTTGCAACCTGGCAACCCCGAGGCAAAAGATCTAAAATTGAAGTGCATATTTCTATGTCGGTTTTTTTCAATAAAACGGCCCTCAACAGGTCGAAACAAATGAAAACAGATTAAACGCCTCTTTTAAAGTAAATGCATAACGAATTGAACTGTTTGGCAATCGCCAACGTTCATTTAAAATCGTATCATTTTATCCAATAAATTCGCAAAAACTGTTAAAATGTGGCAAAAGTAGATGTGGTAATATTTCCTTTAATTTTCATTTCGGGATTGTTAATATCGAAATACAGGGGATATGAGTTTTGATGTGAAAGGACGAAATAATAAAAAAACTGACTATAATAAATGTTGCATCCTTTTATTCATAAGTGTTATCGTAAATACAGACGCCATATCAGCATGAGCAAGATACAAATAAACAACTAATGACATCTTGAATTTTATTTTATTAAAAAAAACTTAAGTGTTACATTTAGAGAAAATTTCTTTTTGTTTTTCTGAGCATAGTCACTTCATCGCCTAGTTGGACATCTTCTCACATTCTAGCAGCTTTTGGGCCTCGCTCTGAAACAAAAAAGTATCTTGGTTGAAGGGCTATCGGTAGAAGCTGCATGTTGCCTTAGCACATAAGCCGTAATTTTATCCAAAGCTTTGAGCAACCCCTACATGTATAAGTTTACTTTATCTCATGTTGTAAACCTTGCTAAGTGCGGAATTATTTGCATGGAAAACAATGTTGGCGGAAGGAACGAGAGAAAACTGCTTGCGAAAAATATAAAATGTTACCGCTTATTTGCTCATGTTTTGTAATGTCTTACTCGTGCAGGTGTTTTCTTTGGGAAAAATGGGATAAACATTCTAGCCTTATGGACTGAAGAAAGGAATCGGACTTATGACTTACTCTTGATAAAACTGTCGTCATAAGTCGGTCCAGCGGGTGCACTTGTCGTCATAACCATAACCGAGGTCCGTTTCAACTAGGCCAATGGTCGTAATGAAAACAAACGATCTGATTTGTATAGCTATATTTATCCTCTTCTTAACCCCGTTAGTCCTACTCAAGGGGATATATATTGCGTATAAAATTCCATCCAATATATTAGGAGATTTGGCAAATTGTAATGTATTTCTATTCAGTTAAATATGCTCCGCTCAATGTAAAGGTTAAAGAGTCTTGCCCGAACTTTTCCTATAAATTTCTCCACCTATATGTTCGAAATTTAATAATTAATTTTAATAACTGAAATAAGTTTGCCAACATACACGGATTTGTGCGTACTGAGGACACCTGTGGACTTAGTCATGGCATTAGTCATCCACATGTTCGAATTGAATTAAACTGAGTTTCATAAGTTAAGGATATTTGTACTTCGTCACCCTATATGAAAAAAACGAAAACAAAATTTTATGGGTAGTTTACAAAAATTATAACATTTTTTTTGTACGGCAAGGGCCTTTTTTGCTACCGCTATTGTTAAAAAGAATTTAATAGACAACGAAAAGCAAATTTAATTTTAAATTTAAAGCGTTTTGCCTTAAAAATTTTTAATGTCATGGCTAGAAGAAAACTAAACTCCGACAAAGCTAATAGAGCTATTGGAATGACTCAAGCTGGAAGAATTCAAACCGAAATTGCTGCATTGTTTCAAGTTTCACAAAGTGTAATTAGTCGGTTGGTGGAAAGTTATAGAGAGACAGGGTCTGTTGTCGAAAGGCATAGAAGAGGTAAGAGTCGCAAAACCACCCTACAACAAGGCTTTTATTTGACCATTACTGCTCGAAGAAACACTTTGATACCACTTCACCCACTGTTTGCAAGGCTGTTTGGTGCCTCTGCAATCAATATTAGCCGCTTCACAGTAATGAGGCGATTGAGGGAAATAAATATTGTCAGCAGAAGGCCACTGCGAAGAATACCTCTTACTCAGGCTCATAAACGTAACCGTTTGCACTGGGCAAGGGAACACTGAAACTGGGACCTCGAAGGGCGCAATGTTCTTTTCACTGAGAAGTCCAGATACTGCCGATTTTCAGATAGTCGACGGGTACGTATTTGGACAATACCACTAGTACTGAAAAATCGCTGCTATTGCCACCCAGTGGGTCTATTTGGTGGTGACTCAATAATGGTCTAGAGAGAAATATGATTCTGGAGAACGTACAAATTTGTATGTTTGTGAAGGAAACATGAATGGTCAACAATATGAAGAACACATCGTCAACAACGTATTGCCAAAATTGTTTGAAGAAATTGGAAGAAATGTAATTTTTATGGACGATAATGCGCGACCAGTAGACTGGTGCTGCAAGCTATAGAAAATAGGAATGTTGAACATTTATGGTTACAGCCGATGTCCCTTGACCTAAATTGCATCGAGCAGGCGTGGGACATGCTACAAAGGGCACTTGACAACCATCATCCTCAACCAGAAAACTTGCAAAACTATTGCGACAATTTCTGCCACAACTATGGCGACAAATATCTTAAGAACAATTTGATAACCTGGTAAATAGCTTGGAGAGGAGGTGCCACGCAGTCGTTGATAAACGTGGAGGTCATACTTTGTGTTAAGAAAGAAAATTTATAATAAATTATGCGAATTTTTAATGAAACATTTGTGCGGTTCCGACCAGAACAACGTTTTTTCATAAGTTAACATGTTAGAAATCTATCTGATTTGCCTATGAAATCCTTTCACAGTGGAATGAATGCTATAATTTTTATTGAATTGAATAGACATTTTTATCGAATGCTATTATTTTTTATTTTGAAAAACACGAATTTTTTACAATTTGCCACAATATCCTTAACTCATGAAACGCAGCTGAAATGAAAAATAACCCTGCTGCGAGGTAAAAGGAAAAAGAACTCCCTAGTCGATTTTTAGTGGTCATAGGCTTCGTAAGTTAATCTAAGAATCGGCGTGGAACGACAAATATTAATTAAATATGCATAAGTAAAGCAATTAAAGAAAATAATACTAACCACTTTACAGTCACGTTAGACAATTTAGAAAGCAATCCGTTTCGGCAAGTGCAAAAGCCTTTGTCAAACATAAAGTAATAGTGTAAACACGCAAAATAGAAACTGGAATATGGAGTTCGAAGCTTATTTTAATGCGTCCAGAAGGCTCTACTTAATATAATTAATTAAGTTTTATGTCATTAGATCCATTTTGTGTATTCAAGTATAATTTAATATTAACTAAGTTTTAAGCGGACAAAACGCAGGTGTTTGGGATCTAAACGAATTAAATTACGTACTTTGTCTATATTCTACAGTAGGTGTAATAGAAATTTAGTTCATCAGAAGTGCTCGCAAGAGCGAACTTTCTTAGGTAACACTGCACTATCTTCCTACGGCACTTCAATTTAATTTCTAAAACAAAGATCATTTTGATTGGTAACAATATATCCAAGTAGGTATTTAGTCGTAAAACAAGCAGCCAGGCAATTTGATTTTCTACATGTAACACAACCATGTAGCGACGTCGTAAACACCAAAATTTTGCGTGTCTGTGGGAGAAGATGGCTTAAAATCGACTTAATCTCAGTCGACAATTTTTATCCCTAAAACCCTTTATTTGAGGGCCTAGACTGAATTATTAAAACGTAAGGTATTGCGGTAAGGACACTTTTTTTTTAAGGAATGGGGATTACGGTTCAGAGGTTGAGTAATTTGTTTAAACTGTATGTGGGAGGTGAATATCAGATTTAGGTAAGTGCATGGAATTTACAGATAAGGAGGAAAAGTGCGTGTCAAAAATGCTTTTAAAAAATAATTGTTTGTTTCACAAGGCCAAAAAGCAGGAAATTTACTACCCCAACGATATTCATAGCCGAGTCGAAGACAAGACTGGGAAGTAATCTGAGGCAGTAATTTGCGTTTTCGCAAATTAAACTCCGTAATTTTTTTCCGATTGCTGTAGCTTGATCGGATTTGCCCCAATTGACAAAAAACAATTTCGATTAATGGCACCAGACAAGCTGTAAATTAACATTTTACAGCCTGTCTTGTATCATAAAAGTCATTTTTTTGTCAATTGGAGAAAAATGTTTTTTTTTTAATTTCCTTGCCGTTTTTTCCTTCGCGATGAGAAATTTTCGTGTAATTAATATATTTATTAGATTTAATACGAGTAATGAACATTATTAATCAGGTGTATGTATGTGATTTGCTTCGTAAAATGGATAACATATTCAAATTATTTTTTGCTTCATTATTGGAAGTTCACTGTAATTAAAGGGTTAATAATAATGTAACATATCGTATTTAACCAATTTGTCTTTCAGCCTTCTGAATAATTGTTAAAGTATTCAGTGATAAAAATTTGTATTTTTCATTCAGTTTTTCAATACATTTTATTTATATATTTATATTTATATTTCCAATCCTTTTGTCGCAATAACTAACTATTTTCCAAATTATTCCCTGCTCAGTTTATGTAACTTCCATACCTTATTAAATCATATATTTGCAAAATGCGTTTCACCCATATAAACAGTTCAATCGTCAATCTTAAAATTTATGAGTTATCACAATTCTATAAATAAGAAATGTTTGAATATTATCAGAGTTATTTGTTTGCAACCCGAGCCCAAGGCGGCTACAAACGGTCCAGCAGGTCCGTCAGTTGAGACCAGACAGCCCAACTGAAGGATGTCCGTCTGGAGTTGTAGCCGTCTTGTAACTTCATTCGTTTGGGAGTTAAGGCCTTTGGCAATGCAGAATATTAAAAAAAAAACGATGCTGCAAATGAAAAAAAGGTTTTGATTCCCAATTTTTAAATCGCCTGTATATGTTTAATTTACATAACAAAACCTCAAGTAAAAATGAAACCGCAACTTACAATAAAGCTAGTCCGGACGGTTTTGCGAAGGTGGCGCATCACTAAGCCCTACAATATACATCACCGTTTTTAACTTGTTAACTACTATTACTGTATATTCTGAAAGCATTGTGTGAGTGTATTACCACCAACCACATAAATATTTAAAATGTGATTTTCGTGCATGAAAGTTCGTTTCATTTGAGTTTTAAGTGTTTCTCTACACAATGGAAAATAACTTTTGAATTTAACTGTTAGCGTTACTGTTTGTAAATACACAATATTTTCGAGTGTTTATATCCTTTGGTAAGTCACATGTTATTTTTGTTAAATAACCGCCAATTTTAGCATTAGTTCTTTTGAGTAAACGCGTATTTCCTGCGGTAGCTAAGCAGCAGTAAAAAAGTACTGCCTAAGAAGCTGTACCTTAAATTGTTTACAGCATGGGATGTAAAAACTGTCAGTTTAGTCCCTGATATGAGCTAGTCAAATTCACTTTCACTCTTTTACTATTTCCTTTTATGCCATTCAAAGACATTTTTTTAAAAAGATATTTGTCTACTACCACTATCAGCAATTTTATACGTAGAAAATGTGTATTTTATGCTTTTCTATTTTAGATATTTACTCTTAAGTTTTCTTCAGGTTAGTTTTATTCCCCCTCGAAAAAACTTCAAGTTTTCCTTGTCGCAAGCAGTCGAATATTCAATTAAAATTAATTAACATTGAAAATATGTATTTAGCAAATTTATTTATATCAAAGACAGTTTTTTGCCCACAAAATTAAACCTTTTAAGTCGAGTTTAAAAGATGATAAGTGGCCAAATATTTATAATATTTATGTATATTATATATCTAACTCCATATTATTTTCTTATTTTTATTGAGAAATAAATTATGCTAACAAAAGCGTTCTTAGTGTTTTAAATATTTCGCCAATTGCTTTTAACAATTTAAAAATGAAAATATTTTATTTGTCGCAGACTTACTTAATTTCACTTACTTAAGGGAAAATCTCAGTCACGAAAAAGTTGATTTTGGTTGTTTTGTAATTTATATTTTTTTGTAAAAAGAAAATAAAAAGAAAAAAAACATCAGAAAAAGTTAGTAAAAGTTTCGCCTATGAGGCGATATAATTATAATTAATAATTAAGATCACAAACCAATATAAAAAATGTGAAAGTTTTTTTTTGTTTTCAATTAAAAAAATATTCCGAACTGAATATTTCTATATTTCAAAATTTATATCCCGCACTTCGTTTTCAAGAAATTCAAAAATAGTTATGAAATTTATGTTGTAGGGAATAGAAATCTCAAAAATAACAAAAAATGTGAAGTTACATATTTTTTTGGAAACCTAAAGTAGGCACTGTGACGGCTTACCTGTATAATTTTATAAATAAGTATGAGGGTATCCACAGACTCCTTACAGCCGTTTTCGTTGTCATCGGATGGATTGTTAAGGGCCCGTTTTCCCCAATTGGGAGAAAAGTTAACTTGAGCAGCGCAAAAACTGACGTAAAGTACCACGACAAATATAACAACAAGTTGACGAATCATTTTGGAAAACTCGCGTTTCTGTTGAGGTCGCTCTGTGGAGTTTGGATGCGAGAGTGGATTCATCAATTGAAAAACCCCACATTTATACATTGGGGATGATGCGCACCCCTGCTGCTCGCACTAATTACAAAAGAAACCTTTTGCAAACACAGTGATAATATTAATTTTAAGACACTCGGTATTTGTTGCTTGATTGGTTATTCGCGGTTGTGGGCTTTTTGTTTAAAAACATCTCTGCCCTTTAATGTAGGAGTCGAAGCCTGCAATTTTCGGACGCAATAAGTTATTTTTGAGATGCATCGTCACTCCAGTTTTTTCGCAATTGTTTGAGAGAGAAACATCTTATGTGTGCCTGAGGAATAAGAATGAAGAATACTTTTTTCAAAAATTTATAAATAAATCCGTTAGTGAACCGTGCGGCAAAGTAAATTTTAACATACCGTTGGGGCGAATGCATTTAAGAAGGTTTAGGTCGTGGAGGTCATTGACGCAAGTTGCTTGATTTTTAATCAGGATCGTTCTATGAAATGTTTTTTGTGATTTCTTGGAATTTTTTGGGTAGAAATATGAGGGATTAGCTCACATTACTTAGTTAGAATTGGTAAAAAAAAGATGCAATAGATATTTAGGTTTATCTTAAAAACTATTGCACCTTCAATTCAAATTATTTTAGTAGATTTACACTTATATCAGTTTTTTCTATAGCTTTTCATACAAACGCAAACAAAATTTCAATTTTATTTTTTGAATTTCTAACGGAAAAATAGATACGACATGATATTTCGTCATTTACAAGGTGTTGCAGTAAATCCCTACTACATATTGATATCTGTGGTAAGTTTTGAATTCTCGCTGTGATACCATTTAGTAGCCCTATTCGAGATCTCGGGATATATTAGTAAAAAGTTATAAGTTGTTTTGAAAAGGTTTGAAGTTTTTTACATCTTCCCCTATATAGTGAGTGTTTTTTATTCAATTTTAATGGTCTAAACTGACTCTAAGAGCTTATTGACTACAAAATCAGTGGCGTAGAGTTTCCTGTAAGGACGCATGATATTGACATTGACAGATATTTTTTATCTAGATTTTACACGCCGTTAACTTTTTTTTGAGGATGCCATATTGGAATTTATCTATTAACTAAAGCAAAAACTACTTTTTCAATAATTTTTCTTTTCTTTTCATTTTTGTATAAGAAATTTTCTGACGTATCGAATAGTGCAAAATTTTAAATAAGGAATGAAAAAAAGAGAAAAAGGTATTTATTGAAAAATGTTTTTTTGTTAATGGTGTAAAATTCTAATATGGCGTCTGTAAGAAAAAAAGTTAACTATCGATATGCAAGATATATAGTATCATGGGCATAGGAATTCATATCTTCCGTTTATATATATTTTTTACAATGTTTTACAAACTTTTTTGCAATGTTGAAAAACTGCTCTTAAATAATAAAGTACAAGTGCAATACTTGAACTTGGCGTTTATTTCAAGTGATATAAAGACAATGAAAATAAAAGATAATTCCGCCAAAAACAACAAAACATGTTTTTTAGAGTTTCGACGTTTTAAATATCCTTCCAGTTAGAAAAATACCTATTGAGAATTACATAGGTGAATCGTATGAGTATCAATAAAAGATTTTCTCATCATGTTAAACGCTATCACAAAGGTATTTATTTCTAACTACCTGACAATATTAAAACCCGCTCTAATTTAAATATTTCATCATTTAGGCTCCGCTTTTCGGAACCTTGCGGCTCCCTGAGAAATTAATATCAAATTTTATTTTCAAGTAGGCGAATATTCAGCTTTCAAGCTTCTATCCAAGATTAAATTTTCCCGCCCGTTTAAAGCAGAGCAGAATAGTTTCATAGCACTCCTCTCTTGCAAATAACATTGAAGTGAGTTGCGGAAAAAGTGGGTCCAAAGATTGAAATTGACCCGTAAACAAACCTAAAGCCTATTTGTCTATAAGTACATATTTTATTTTAGGTTTTAGGAGCTGGAAATTCAGACAGAATCCGCCTACTCTCTAAATTGAGGTCGAACATTGAAATCTTGGATTTTACTTCGTTAGGTCAGAGTAGACAAATATCGTTTGCTGTATATTCGCCAATAATATTTCTTTCCACGTAGCCTTAGTTCGAATTCATTACTTAAGAGTTGCCTTTACCTTTATAACTTAATAGAACTGGTGTGTTTACCCAGATGCCCACAAGTTGGTTGAAGTGATTTCTAAACACAGTCTATAAAGAAACTTTAAACGTAAACGTCGAAGTTTCTTACCATTCAAGCTGATTTAATATCATTACAAAGCTCCTTTCTACCTTAAAAGTGTAAAGTGGTAGTTGGTGTGTTGTTTTAGCCTTAATGATGTTGCTGCAGACAGAAGGAATTTGCAGGGTACCTCCTCACAGTAAAGCGAAATTAGCTTATCCCTGCCCCAAATCCTTATGACATAGCTAAAACCTAAAACAAAGTTAACTTTTTGAATACCTCTTACTTTGCAGAACTCCTCTCGGCTTGGAATAATTCGATAACTTGCTCCTTAAATGGGGCACTTAGGATATTAAGAGAATTCCCCTTTCTCGAGCGGCTTATGGATAGGTGGATATATGCAAAAGAACTTGTTGAGATTTAAAACTATACACGTTGTATAAATTCGCTTGTAAGAAGGAAGATGATTTGACCCTCTTCGGTCGGAATCGAAAAAACTTGTTGTTGCACATGAATTCAGCATGGTCCATTAGGTGATTTGACACAAAAGAGATTTGCATCTAAGTTTTCATTATTCACACAAATTGAATAAGATGATATAGTATTTGGATGCATGTCTTGTTAAATTTCTTTTTAAAGGCTTTTCCATAAAGAAGAGAGCTCATTAAATGAAAGATATCCATGCATCCATGAAAATATAAATTGTAAGTTTATAAGCGTTCTTTCTTCTTGATATTAAGTAGATTTGACTATTGTTTGATTTTCGTTTTTGGATATATGCCCACAATAACAAGTTTATAGAACATATTATAATAACTAGAACACAAAGACCTTGTACTGATTTATGAAAGCTGGAACATTAAGAGTTCTAAATTCCCAAGAAGCGCTTTTTAAGCTATTAATGGTAACTTCGTTAGGGAAGCTAGACCTATACCAAATCGCTTTTATTTTTAAAGCCAAATTTTGGGGTGGTCGATAACACTTCCCAGCAATAAAAAAAGCGAAATATTAATTTAAAGGCAGAAACGGACAGAAACCTTTGGAGATGATTCAGTGAAATTTTTCTGTCGGTTACTTGTGATGGTCAAGACATCATGACGTGCGCACCTTTTCTCTATTTAATCTAAAAATTTAGTGCTTTGGGGTACTAGCGCGTTCCCTAACATTCCCGATAAATCTAACGTTTCTTAAGTCATTTTGGTAAAAATAATAAAAAAACAGTTAAACTTCCAATAAAATAAAAAGCGATAATTAAATAAAATGCTGCACGGGATAGTTCTCCATGGTCATATATATTTTGCTATCCGCCAAAAGATTGCCTAATCGTCTGGTGCATAAGAGGGACAGATGATACCAAAGTAAATGTACGTATCGTTAAATACTTTTCTGGAGATGTCGCTTTAACTGCTTGGTGCAAATAGGACGCAGCTTCTTATTCGCATACAAGTTAATGCAAGTTAAATTTTGAGATTAACCTCTGTAATAAACTGAGAGAAAACTGGAGTAAGATTTGTTTACTTAGTTATATCACACCCTGTATAGAGGTTCATACTTTTCCCCGATTTAGGAATCTAAACACTTAAATAAATTCAAAAAAACTAATGCAAACATCAGCTCTACCGCCTTTAAAGTAATAACTAATTTTTTGCCATTTAATTATCACTTTTTGACCTTGGTTGACGAAGAAGGGAAGCTTAGTGAAAATTTTTTTCTGGCATCCGGGCCTAAAAATTGCCCATAAATGAAATTTCGAACCATTGCTCGAAAGCTTGTTTTCCAGGTTCAGCTGCAGCTAGTTATTCTGTCAGTTTGCATAACAACTTTTATGTTATTTCCCTTAATTTGCCAAAATTTAACTTTTGCCAAACTTAACTTCATCAATTTCACTTCAAGTGTCACCTAGCGTTCAAGTTCAAAAATAAATCATAATTACCGCGCAGTGGTGGCAATTATGATTTATTTCGTTGAATCTGTTTTCCTACTGTTTAAGAAACTTTAATGAAACAGATTTTAACGTAATTTCTGATCCGAGCGTAAGGGATTTTTAAAATTTTATGTTAAAAATGTTTAATAATCTAGCAAGTATTTTATTCCATTATTGCGTCACGTTACTTATTGCGCAAATTTCTGACTGTTTTTGATGCTTCGGAAGCGGTTTTCAAGGTTGTACGCGCATGCACGTTTTAAATTAGGCTACCGCGCGTATGTAGGAGATGGCGGATAAAACAAAACCGATAAGATTCGTTCTTCTTTATTGAGGTTGAGATTAACTTTTATTGTCGCTGTCATACGATTAAAAACAAACATTTCAAGTACAACTTGAAACCAAACAATTTGAGTACTTATATTGTCAATTTAGAGTTACTTTCAAGAGTATCACATATATCAATGGAAGTATTACTCAAAGCAGTTTCAAACGATGATTATAATAATTTCATAGACAACATCAACAAACTCTTCTCGGTTATTTGTACTATAAGGTACAATAGTGCTGATTTTGATTATTCCTACATTCATCAGATCAATACTGACATGCGCAAAACAATTAATTGACTGGAAACAATTCGATGGCGAGTTTATGCCATTCCGGGTATAGGCGGGTCTTCTTCTTGCGGTTTATTCCGAGACACATGTTCGTCCCAAAACTGCAGCAGTTCGATTACGGGACTATGTCCAAATGTCAAGGCTTCTTCCAAGGGAGTTTTTCCCCACCGATCTCTGACGTCATAAGGAACATGACACTGTTTGAGGAGGAATTCTACACAATTAACGTGGCCCTCAGCAGCGGCCAAATGTAAGGCAGTTCTCCCGTCATAGTCTGGAAGACTCATGTCCATTCCATTCAGCATGTGCCTTTGAAACAAATATATGCATATATTAGTGCTGAGAAGAGTTATAAGGGGAATGCTTTGTACTATTCGCTAGTATGTGTAGACGTAGCATAAGGCTGGGAGTAGTTACCGTTATAAAGCAGAGTTTATGTGATGATTTCCTTTTTTTTCTTTAAAAAATGAAAAGGATGACTTCTTGGTACGCCGCTACTTCAAGTGCAAGTGTCATGCGCAAAAGGTTCGAATCCTCATAAATTTTTTTTACATAGAACATATGCCTTTTCAAAAATATATAAGTGGTGCTGTGTGCTGCACGTTGTACAGGGTCCTAAATTGGTTGCCTGCACAAGGCAGGTATCTCGGAGGGATGTGGTTTTGATGTGGTCCCGTGTTGCTACTTTTTTATGAATGATAGAACCAAATTCAGCATGACCCTTGGATGGTTTTCATTATACAGAGCAATTATATTATAACGAAAAAAAGGCCATAAAAAGATTTTGTGACACTGAATTCAATATCTTCACTCATTTCATAAACGATTTTGACCATAAAAAATTGATTTTTTTAAAACTATTGACAAAATGATTCTAAATATCAAATAACACATCTGAGTCGAAAATGTTTAGTTCTTTTTGTTTGTCCTAATTAGAAATCAGGTGAAAAATAAAAATTGCAAAGGTGAATTAAAGTAATAATAAATAAGTATTATTTAAGCGAATTGTGGAATAATTAAAATGACATCCATTATGTTATCGCAAAGCTGAACAAAAAGCGATTAATGAAGATATTCATTTCATGAGTCTGTAATAAGTGTTGCTCGATGATATTTTAGCATCATTTTATGGCAACTAATCTGTTGATTAACAACCTGAACTAACTTTGTTTTTCTTCGAGGTAATGCTGATGGTTACCTCCAAATACATCATCAATCAATATCCTAATTAGATGTCCATCTTACCGCATAAAATTCTATTAGTCATAAACTTCTCAATACCTTCTAAGAGCAGACAAGTCTCCCGCGGCGGCAGAAAATAACAAATTTACTATATTTAAGCCTTTAGTTTCAAACTTGTGTTTCCTAGGATCCAGTTTGTTAGTTGCATGTCTTAGGTTGTCATAGCGATGGAAATTAAATTTCTTTACTAGTTCCTGAAACATGAATATAGGAACAAAAATGCAGTTTGCAAGAAAATTGTCTTGGGGCACCTCACAAAACTGCACCCCTCTGCAGCTATTTCCTAAAGAGTCCAAGGGAGGCGACCACAGGCATAAGCCCATGACATTGGGAATTACCACAAGAAGGGCTCCGCTCACACCAGACTTAGTTGGTAGTCCTACCTGTTTTTAATCAAAAAGCGAATAATAAAAAAACTGAAAGATTAATGCTGGATCCAATAAATTGCAGTAACTGTACAGTTTTGATTGAAACAAATATATCCAATTAAAAACCCTAAATGGTTTGTGAATATATTAATATTTAACGGGTTTACGGAAGTTTTTTTACCTTGAATGCGAATTGCCCGGAATAATCATACATTCCGCAACTGTGCATTAAAGAGAGAACATCCCTAACGCTTTCAGGTTTTAAAACTTTTTCCTCTGAAAGAGGACAAATTCCTCCGTTGGCCAAAGTGGATGCTATCACCGACAACTGGTCACATGTTGTCTCTAAAGAGCAGCACTGAAAGGTTTTGAAATTTCCCTTGAAAGCAGCAAAAACTGACTATAAACTTTCATCATTCTTACAATTGTTGGAATTTTTATTTTAATTGATTTATTGGGAAATTTTCCTTCTCACAAATTTTAATACAGTAATCAACAATTGCTCCCTCCTTGAAACACGAAGAGCTAACCTGAACTAACCTGAAAGTAAAAATCCATGCACTCCTTCAATTTGCAGTGTTCCGGGAAACACTTGTGTTCTCTCATGTAAAATCCTAAAGCATAATTTCGATCTGCACACTCTCGCTCCGATAGGAAGACAGCGTTATTGAATCCCAAGTCTTCATTTCCTGCCAAACGCTGTTCGAAACAAATTTCAATTTTATAATAGAGAAATTGGAAACGTAGGTATTATACATTTTAAAGACCAATTATGATAGAATATGACATAACTAGTAAGACGTAAAAAGTACTCCAATCAATCTGAAATAATTCAATTCATACACTTGAACAAATTATGCTCACTATTAAAGTCTTCTTTCGAGAAAGTACTGTAAAATGGATAACTTCTTACGATGGAACGATTGATGCATAAAATTATCTCCTAATAATTAAAAATTCAAACCGAAACTATCCGGAAAAAGTGCCACTTCACGATTTAAATCTTAATGAACTTTTCACCACAAGTTCAAGCTAATCCTCTTTCCTTGTTACAAGTTACAAAGCTGCCTTGTAATTTCCAGTCATTATTTTCCTATTACGAAATAATATTTCCGCATTAATGATGCACTGCTAAACGAGCACTCCAATATTATAGCGGTTCTAATCTAAGACCCTGAACACCACTTACCTACCTCGAAATAATTCATAGTAAAATCGAACTTTTCCGCTAAACTCATTTCAGGTCTTACTATAGTTTTCAGAAGGGCGCATATTATGATAGCACCAGCATTTATCATGGGATTATGAGGCTTTTCTGCAAAAGTCAAAATTCACTCTCTATCCGGACATATGATTCTCGTAACTTACTGTTATGATCTAAAATAAGTTCATTGAAGTTCCTTCCACTAGGTTCTTGGCCCACATAACTATGTACCACATCCGAACCTAATAAATCCAGAGCTATTCCATATGTCAAAGGTTTGCTGCAGGATTGAATTGTGAAAGGTATCGCAACGTCTCCTACAGAAAACCTTTGCCCGTCTATGGTGCAAATGCTGACCCCCCAATAATTAGGGCTCATTCGTTTAAGTTGGGGGATATATGCCGCAACCTAAAAATTGCCTTTTTATTACATTTTTGTGGATATTCAAATATTAATACTTTTCCATTGGTATTGTCTTTGCACTTCCAGTAAATCTCCTCGATATCTTTACAAAAATCCTGGAATTCTGGAATAATGAACTGTCGGCGGAATGCTCGAGAAATTAACCCAATATTCGGGGTTACTATACTAGAAGAAAATATACAGTGTTTGACCGAGAAAGCTTGTTGCAATTATTTGTGAATAACGGGATACTGTTAGGTTATTAATAAACTGTTTCGAGTAGTTTTTTGGTGGAAGAACAGTTTCGGGAATGCGAGAGGTCAACAATCATAAATTAAATTTGCTGGTTACCTTCAAACATCAATTTCGGATAGTTGAAACTATACAAAATCCAACCATCGTCTCAAGTTACTACTTTAAAATATTTAATAACTATTTATTTTTTCAGATATTCCATTTTTCAGTTTTTGTTGGAAGAAACCAATAGGAAGGATGAAAAAATCAGGAAGTGCCAAATCAGGAGAATTAGCTGGTCATGTAATGTAATTCTTTGAGTCTGCACAACTTCAATAGTTTCCTCGTCTTTTATAAACAGTTTAATAAAAATGCGTTAATTTATCAGAGATTTGTATATGACTAATTTAATTGTAAATATTGGTGTATACACACATACAAATGTGTCGTTACAACTGCTAAACAAAATAAAAAAATCCATGGCTACCTATCAAAATTACATGATATTAGCAAATGCCTAACTCAACCATTGTTGTACAATATTCCATTATTTTGCCCTATTCATAGACGTCATAGATAAACGGTGAGAAGAAACAATTAGATAACAACATCCCGTGGGTTAATGATGTAAAACAATGGTGGAACATTCCCAAAAATAACGTGATAAATCATTTTTTTATTTGGATTTTAGTGAATTCCAAAAATTGCAATACAATCAGTCCCCTACAAACAATGACCAATAAAAACAGGAGAACAATTAAACAAATGGATAATCATTGTAACCCACATATTGCTGCCTGCCTGAGGATGAAATAAATAAAGAATTAAATCAAATTAGCTTATTTGATATTAATGAAAAAATCAAGCCATAATTATCTCAATGCAATTAGTAACCTTTCATTCCTCCAAAATACTGAAAGTTTCAAAATCAATAACATCCAAGAAAGAGAGTGCATTTTTTAATATTATATTGGGATAGTTTAAAACCAATACCTAATAATCTCTAGCAATTGAAACAATGAGGATTATTCCTAGAACAAATTTACAATAATTAGACAAATATCACTGCTCAATCAAAATACACTAGACATTCATTCATTTCTATTCTTTCATATATATTGTTTTCTTGGGTATTATTGAACTGGATGAATAACGTTAAAATCATTTTACGGTAGCGTGCTGCTTATAGCGTTTCCGCTCTATGCCCCTCTAACCTCATTGATAAGATTGTGACTGTTTTACAATAGACTTTGCACTAGTTCATTTCGTTATATTTACCTCTTAAAGTCATTCATATTTAACTTCTGCGTATCAATTGAATAACCTTCAGTAGATCCTTTGGACATCATTTTCAATATATCCGCCATCTCTTTTAACCTGGGGTCAGTTTTCCTAAGCCCTGTAGCGCGTAGCGCCTGAAATTCACGTTGTGCAACATACGTTCACTTAAGTTTAGGCTGCTTACTTACATTGAGGAATTTCCCGATTGGCAAGAGGCCTGTCTCTTCGCTTTTAAACATCTCGAATAATACTTCATCTGTGTGTAAGTTGTCCCCCCTATAAATTTAAAGAAACAGCGCATCATGCTATGAAGAAGGCGTATTTGAAAAAAAGGAAAACTTACAAACATAAGTAATTTGTGTCGTGGATAAAGGAGTAGCTGCGTCTGTAATGTTCGAAAAAAAGAGAAATAAATAAAAGATAGAGAAGGGACCGGAGAAAATAGGGCCTTCCATTTACCTTTGCCTGTAATTCTCAGGCTGAGTCTGTTCCTAAAAAAGCATTATTAGCGGTGGTTAGGGATGATAAGGGGTGGTTATGTGCAACTTACAAATTCAAAATCGTTGTCTTTGGAGCTGAAACTAAAATATCGGGCATATTTAATTAATACCAGGGCCTTTGTTGGCTCGGAATTTTTGAAAATCGAGTTCAAAAAGCGTCTAGCAACAATGCATTTCATTTTGCCGGTAATCGATTTATTTCGGGATCGCTTAAATGCTACCACGCCGACGCAACATCACAAGCACGAGATTCACTAGTTAGAGTTTTCGCCTATATATCGCACTCATTCACTTTATCTGCAATTTCATAAATTTAATGAAACCTATTTTGCACAAATTTGATTAGTTACGTCGTTTTCCACTATGAACTTTAAAACTTTAGGAACTTTTTTTTTTTGACGAAATTGCACTTTTGAGCTATCAAGCAGACATTGCCAACAAGTTATATTTTTTCATAGTTTAATATTTTTGAGTGAGCGTATACGCTGCGTCTCTATACCCACTATAAATAGACACTCATTGCTTAATAATACTAAAATTATTAACTAATCACTGCCAATCAATTGTAATGGGAAATGTTTTGCATTTAAAAAGCTGTGAGTTGGAACATGCGGTGCTTTGCATATAACAAAATTCACGAGAAACTATTAAAACAGTTAAGCTAGGGTTTCCTAGGAAAACGGCGCTCTAATATAACGGCTATAATATAGCGACGATAATATGGAGTCAAAGATGCTTCCCGACGTTAATCATATCCACGTTATAACTCTGACGACGCTGGAACGTCAGTCAGAGTTATAACGTTTATAATGGTTTATAATGGCCGCTATATTGCGGCACCGTTTTCCTAAAAAAACCTTAGTTTTACACCCCATTTTACTTGATGATGATTCGTGTGTGACTTGGCGGAAATTCGATCACCAACCATAAATGAAGAAATGAATTTTATTAGGCTCATCACTTTGCATTCTCAATTTTTCGATAAAAAGAGCTTTCGGGTAATTACCTTTAAGATCAGAGAAAATGTTTCTTTTGATAGCAAACTATAATTTTTAGTTTCATTCATCGCTTTTCTTATCTACCCTCTTACTCCGCCTATGAATAAACCTTTGACCGATTTAAAAATTGTATTTTATTAATTAACTAAGATTAGCAATTAATTAAAAAAAAAACTCTTTTCCTTTTTAATCTTCGTTCAAGCACCGAGAAATGGACAAAAAACTTGGACTAGGAAATAACTCTCTTTTTTTGCACAACTGAGGTTTCTCTAAACTTGACATAGATAAGAATCTAAGATTATGTGGTTGACCAGATTAGCAGTGTGGTTAATCAATCTGGTACCGCTGGTTCGATTGCGCGAACTTTGTCTTTTCAGGTGGAAAGAAAAATCGTAAACATGTGTGGGCTGTGAAAACTTCAGTTCTGCTATTAGAAGAATAATTTTGGAAATTTAAGACTTGAATCGTAAAATTCCTTTTACAAGGATGTGTTATAATGAAATAGTAGGTACCTATTATACAATACACACGCCTACGATGCAACGTCTTTTAAAGTCTTAAACACCATTTTATATGAACGTTTTATTTAAACCAGTTTTGTGGATGTTTTTAGTGCGTTTTGTAAAGTTGTATATATCGTAATAATATTGGGAACATTCTCCTTAATTAATAAGTTTTAATTTACTAACAAAACTTAGAAAGACAAATTAACGAATTTACCACTACTCGACTGCACCTATACCCTTTTATATCTGAAATGCCCATTTTCTCTCTTTCCCTTTTTTTTTCAATTCTAGTGAGGTACCCCAGTCTAAAAGGGGATTCCCCAACAATTGTCCTTTAGAAGCGGTGATAGTAGTAACAATGCTTCGTCCCTAGAGGGCTTTATGATTTTGTCAGCATCTTACTGCTAACCTTAACACGATAATACTAAAGATTTACAAATTCTAAATCTGCTACATATGTATGTATGAGGAACCCAGAAATTTTCAGACTCACATCTTCTCAGCATCTTTCCTCTCCTTACTTTTAGGGTGCTTCAAGATTTTGAGAAGAATCTGGAGTTATAGCTCTAATAAAAAATAAAGGTCCCACTTTCCTCTTGCAACTTTAAACCATGTTGCAACCATTTGGGTGCCACAAAAGAAAAACATATCAATACAATATATGACGACAATATCTGTAGGGTTTCGTGTGATAAATTGCAATTTTAAAGGCATATGGTGAAAAACAATTAGGCACACGAATTAAGCTTATCCAAAACTTTTTTCGCCCGATTTAATTGCCTGCGGAGGAGTTTGTTTACAGGAACAAGCAAATCGTTCTCAATTTAATCGAAAATTGTTGGTCAAGTTATGCATATATGTGCCCTCTAGTGCCCTATTACGCCTTGGTTGCCTACGTCAATAACTGTAAAATTTGAACTCATTTTTGGTTTTATTTCAACTAGGGCTCTCTATATGGTAAGGCCAATCCTACTAGAAAATGTTCATTTATTGGAACTTAGCTGCGTGTTCGGTATTACCCCCTGTTATAGCATTTTATTGCAAGTAGGTAAAATATGATATATTGTTTTGGTTGCTCTAAGTATTTTGTATTCTTAACATCGTTTTATAGAGTTTGAATCTATCTAAATGGAATTTCTTTCAAATAGGGAATCTCATGTTCGCTCTTGCTAACACGAAAGCCTAAAGTGCCGCAAAATTGACCAAACTATATAGGAGTACATAAGACCCACTCTGCCTAGAAACTTTCAGAAAATTCCTCCAACTTGACTATCGAAAACTAATTTACTAGAAGATAGCCAAAAGCAAGTTGTGGTCGAGAGGGCAAACTACTAGAGTACTGAAATGATATAACATCCAAATCCGATCATCTCAGAGGTCAATATTAATTATTGCAAACGGTGCTTTATCAGCAGCGAACATTAATTAATTAAATTTCAATTTGTTGTGGAGACGGATAATTTTAATTACTCCCTGTAAATTTATTACGGACAGCAATCCTTCGATTATTCCAGTGATAACTGTAAACAATTTTGATATAAATGTTTCGTTCTTACGAATTTTTTTTGTTTTATCGACGAACTTGGGTTCGCGTCGCCGGTATCGTTTAAACGGTGTTGCTGGATGTCGTCAAATACGGATTATCTTCAGATATTTTCGGGAGTTTTACGGAAATTTGGGAAGACCATAATGGGGCAGCAAAACGCCAGGTGTGTATTTATGTATATATTGACACATTAATACGCAAGTGCACATGCATAAGGTATTAAAATAGATTTTAGGTAATACTTTGGTAAAAAGGTTCTTAAGAGCTAATAGCAGTATATACATTATGAGAACACCAGCGAGCATTTGTGTTCGAATCCTCTATAAAGTAAAAAATAAATTACTATTTTACTGAAATGTATGGAAGGGTTTTATTGTCATTGAAGCACACTATTGATATTGTGATGGCTATCGGTACTGTGATATGTTGTCTTACAACTGCCTTTATATTTCACTTACAAAATTGATTACAAAAATATGTTTTTTGAGCTGATAAATCATTGCAGTCTTCGAATTTTGCAGCAGTTCGTTTACTTACAAAAATACGTTAAATATTGGCTACGCCAAAAACTTAAACGAAATATCACAATCATTACACACTACCAGCAAGTATAATCCAATAATAGTTTTAACAATATTCTCGAACAATAAATAAATGTCGGTGCTTTTTCAACTAAACACAGACAATAATGTCCCAACAGTTTACCAGGAAAACACCCTGTAGTAAATATTAATGCACTTATTAACAAAAATTGCGTATTAAATTGTACCTATATGAGACAACTCAACGAAAGTCACCTCAGTCACTTGTAAAACTTCCCATCAAAATCAGAGCAAAGCATATAAATATTGCACGTAGCAAGTATTTGGCAAGACATTGTATTGCACCCGTCTGCAATTCGTTTACTACGACAAAATACCAGTGACTAACTATTCGACAACTGCATAATGAATTTGAAGGACTTACATAGGCGTTTCATTATCTAAAGCGACAGCTCCTTGGACTGTATAAGCCGGAGGCCCGTTATTTAAAAAAGTCATGTGCCTCATACTATTCCTAGCAGCAGTACCTCTCTTCTGAGGCACTTGAGGAGTAGCATGGCTGTGATAATATTGTTTTGGAGGCGAATAATTAGCCCTGGCACCGTGAAAGTTTGAATAGCTCGATCTAACCGAAGCTGGCCTGTTATTGTAAAGTTCATCGAAATCTTCATTCAATGAGGTAGTAGATTGTTGATACGACGGGTTAGTATGCCCTTGCCAGCTCTGAGCATTAATTGAGCTTGCCGAGTTCACGTAGTAATTCGGCAACGGTGACTCAACTGGAGATTGGCTGGTAGTACTTTCGTACGCTTGGCACTTTTGCTGCTGATCCAGCAACTTCGTGACTGGATTCTGAGATCTTCTGGAACTTCTTGTAGAGGACCGAGGATGAGATTGTCTTCTACTGTTAGTACTGTGTCTTCCCGAAGAACCTCTCTGCATTACACTTCGTCTTTTGACTCTTCGGGGGGTCATCGGTTTTGGCGATGATGGGGTATGCTCTAGTTCATTATCACTGTCATGTCTGTTATCCAGTTGAGAGCTGAATTCGATCGAATAGAGTGACATGCGCTGCTTTGAGTTCTTGCGCGTTGATTTATGTGATGCTGTTAAAAATTGAGGGAACTTGTTTTTAATTACGTTGCTAAAGCTATAGAGCAAGCCCTGGTTTAATTGTTTGGTATTGACCTTTTTTGTTTATTAAAAATATGCATTATCTTTAAATAGAGTAGAAATAAGTGGGCATAAACATAAATTACCCAACGATGAGGGTTTACAAATTTTAAATCCGAGATGTAAAAAAAGGATTCTTCTTGGATAGGTAAGACGCAGGTTCATCTTCATTCCCATTTTTGACATGTGTCGAATTTTAAAACATCGTTTAGACTCGATTGTACATTTCAGGTTTAAGCTATTGCTGTAAAATTAACTTGAATCCTGACACTAACGTATTTAATATAGGCAGGACATAAGTGAACTAAAGCTTAAACTTCGCATAGCTTAAGCCTATAATCTGTCATTAAGTAGCACCAAATTTTGTTTTAGTTGGTCCCCAACTATGTAGTTTGAACAAGAAATAATATTTGCCCAATAAATCAGCAATTTTACTCGTAAAAATAATTTTTTTGGTACGAGTAAAAAGTGATATTTTGTAAATTACTTTAAGTAAGTCAATGTTTGACTTTCTCCGTTAATTAAATTTTTTAAATTTCAAAGACCAAGGCTCACTCTGAACAAAACATCACAATATACTTGAACATAGTATCACAACTAACATTTTGATAATAACAGTCAAAAAAGCTTCTATACATTATTAGTATAAATACACAAACTACAGGATTTCAACTATTAGTCATGCAAAGCGAACACTTATTATTAGTCACTACATCATTACACAGAAACCCTGCACCAAGACACCGTTTAAGGCCGATAAAAGCGAAATGAATTCAGGAACAAATACCATCCCATCTGATTGACACAACACTAACTTGAAACAAACATAATACCACGGCACAAAGTTAGTCAGACAAATTATCAGAATAATAGGCGGTAAGACATAGGGATTTAGGTCTAATTTGTTTTGATTTAGTAGGACTAGCCAGGGCGTCGAAAGAGTTGCTCCGCCTTACAGGAACTCTAACAGCATCAGCATAAACTCGATTAATCTTTTTCCGTCGCATAAAATCACGGTTATTAGGATAGTTGAAATCAGTAAACTCAGATCTTTTGGATTTGTGCAAGAATCTGTTTGAACCATGCAAATTGCCACTGCAGCTCACATACATCGGGTGTAATAGATAATTATCAGGCCCATCTGCTTTCTCGAAATTAACTGAAAAACAAACATGGGAAAATAGGCGTTTTGTTCAGCAAAAGTACAAGATTTAAGTAGCAAGGGATGAGATAGGGTAAATAGTGAAACAATGAAGTCAAAACGCGCCAAGAATCTAGTTTTACAGTGCATTCCCATTCACCACTTACCACATAGTTTGAGGATCAAATCCACCAATGAAATCAACTGCAAGCATATTTATACTATAGCTATAGTGTTTTGTTTTTGTAAAAATGTTAAAGTGTTTACTGAAAAAATCACTACTAATGGTGACCATCAATAACAAATTGATTTAGCTCCTGATTAAAATTTCTTAAACAGGAACTACTTGTTTGCTTATTTACAGGGAAACCATTTTCTTGCCATGTGAGGAAGTTAAATGATTAGAAAGTTAGTAAAAATGAAATCTCTACTGCTTCGATCCTGTGTAAAATATAGATAATAATTCAGCGATACCTACATGTGTCATCTTCCTCCAAAAATGTTTTGCTCAGGCAGGCTCCAATGATGCAATTGATAATCTACATAAAAAAAAGAACATTAATTCTCAATTACAATAATTTTGCTGCAATTACTGCAGAACAATCACTTCTTAACTTACCGCTAAAACAACTTGCAATCCTGAATGGAATATTTCCACATACACATAATCAAGCAAACATCCATCATACTTTGGCTCCTCCACATTCAAAACTCTACAACCAGGTCCATTCTTCTTCCACCAACTGTCACTGGTATGGTCCAATTTCAGTACTTTATTAGTCTGTGAAAAATATTGTTATATTGGTTAAAAAGGTATACAGTGATTGAACTAATACCAAGTAATTGAGGGTCCACTACCAAGTTTTATGGGTTGATCTCTTTAATGAAACGGGCATTTTATAAAACTATATTTGTTTTCAATGTCCCAATGATTAATTTTAATTAAAATTTAAAGATTCCAATTTTCCCAATAATATGGGGTTTGCAAATAAGATAAAGCAACTTCAATAAAGATAAATTGCAGCATATTACATGAAATAAAGCTTAAATAACAAGTACATATGTAAAACCATAAAAATTTGTTGTAAATAAGGATCCCTGTTAGAATAGATAAATTAAGATAAAAAATTGCAATTACAATGAATCACACTTTCAGGTTGACATTTTTAAGTCACATATATAACAAAGAGGTATGTATGTTTACTTACTTCATGGTCAAGTCCTGCTACATTTAAGTACAGACATATAAGAAAGACATTCCATCCTATCCAAAACAAATGCCAGAGAAGGTACTGCAAGTGGTTAAAATAAGAATATAGGCAAAGCCTCAACGAATAACTTACAGCAATTACATATTTTGGCCTATACTGATATGCCCCAAAAAAGCCAAAAATGAGGAAAATAATCTCAAAGAAGTTGGCTAGTATTGGTATCCACAGAAAACCCAAGAAGTCGAAGACTTGTCTTTCGACCACAGTTAACTGCAATAGACATTTTTGTCTGTTGTTTAATGTGTTTTAAGGTTATTACTTACAATTTGAAATATACATAAAGTGAGAAATAAGTGTCTCCTGGTACAAAATCCCATGACATAAGGCTGTAACTAATCCCTTGCAACATCCAATAGATTTAGCATTTTTAGTTGTAGGTCCATTTTACAACTATATTCCCACCACACTAGATCGCCACTAAAGAAGTCTCCCTTATTTTCTCACTGAGATATACACTTTTCAGTCTCTTTAGACCTTTGCAGTGGTTTATTTGTTCACTTTTAAATGCCAGCTTTGTGTACTTTTTTTTCGATGGCCAAGAAGGAGAATTATCAAGAATTCCTGTCACATCTGTCAACAAGCCCGAGACTTTTAATACTGTGGAGATTACAAGCTAGATAGGTACTACTTTGTTTATTACTTTGGAGTGGAAAGAGAGACAACCATTCTCAGGACACCTGACAATCAATTTAAAGGGTTGATTCAATTTTAGCAGGTGGTAACTTTACAGGTGCAATAATAGAGGGAGCAGGTAGGTGTACACGAATAAAGGAGCATGAAATAATGTACTGAGGAAGGCAACCAGAGTTTCATAGCGTTGTAATTTTTTTAAATTTCTCTGCGCATTTTTGAATTTTCCAAAAAAAATCCGATATTTCTATTAAAACTGAATTTGTAACCGGAACTAATTTCGAAAGCACTGTCTAGTATGGTCTACTATTACTAGTAGCAAAAAATTGTTTTATTCAATATATTTTTTGAAATATAAAGAGTGTTTTTAAGGCAGCACGCAATTATTACTGCAGAAAAAATTCAACCTCACACCCTGCACTTTACTGAGCTCCCGTTATTTTGGGAATTATCCTGCTCTGTCCGGGTGTTTACTATATATGTATCTATCATGGGTAAATAAAAAATGCCCTGTAAAACTCTTCACTAATTGGTCCGACTCTTTGTTTGACTATTAAATGTATAATGTGTACCCCATCAAATTTTAATGAAATATCCAAAAAATGGTAAGAGACGAGGAATAAACTTAATTTTTTGAACACTGTGTTTCGTTTGTCACCTATGTGCCCTCATCCAATTATACTTTTTAGCTGTTGTATTTTACCATTATTTTGGAACACCCTCTATAAATAAACTATATAATTCTAACTAGGCTAATTATAAACTAGGCCAGAATACTTATCAACGTGACCTGGATATAATTAGTGATAATTAATTAGTTCATAATAGGCATTCTTTTTCCTGCTATTTGGTTACATATAGTTATCAATCTCTCATAGAAAATAGAATACTTATGTTTTTATCGTGAATACGTTATTTGTTTTACTTTAATTTAAATTTTGCAGATTACGAGATTTTTAGTCACACAATTAGGTATGTAACTAAGTCGCTGTAACCGAAAAATAGAAATAATAAAATAGCTCAACAAGGTATATATAAGAATAATGTTGGGAACATTCCTTATAGTTAATAATTGTTGATTTGTTAATAAAATACGGAAAGACAAACTAGTGAATGTACCACTACTCCACCGCGCTTCTACCCTTTTATATCTCCATTGCCCATTTTCTCTCTTTCTCTTTTATTTTCAGTTCTGTAGTGGTAGCTCAGTTCAATAAGGAATTCCCCGACATTTAGCCATTTCATAGCGGCGATAGTAGTAACCTTCTTTGACAATGTTTCGTCTCTAGATGGCTCTGTCAGTCATGAACTTATTATTAACTCTAATACTGTAATATTAAAAACTTGTAAACCACTAAATCTCCAATATATACAAATTTATATGAAGAAACAAAAAGAGTGAGAAACCAAAATATATGGAACAGCGTATAAAAATCACAAAAAAGCGGAAAAAACAAAAGCAAATTAAATAAAAAGGAAACTTTGTGTTTACGAATTAAAGAGACGAAATAAACGAGGGAACAATATAAAGCTTAGTCATAGTAAAAATAAAAAATATATAGCTATATAAAGAAACCTTTGTGAAGGATGAATTAGTCCAAGCTCGTAAAGCTACAAGCTAGAAGAACTATGCATACAGCGATATTATTGTGTTTAGCAATGAAATAGTGTTTTATCAGGGGACTATTAATTGGTAGATTGGAGTTGTGTTAATTTGACAATAAATACTGTTTGCATTGCAAGGGTGTTTAATGGAATCATTCACACCCTGAAATCGCAAAAGGACTATAAATATACTCAACTTAATGGGCCATTAAGGGTCATTATGACATTAAGATAAACTTTCCGAATCGTAACTGAATTGAAACCATGCGATTTTGTGGTATTTCCACTATCCAATCCACCCATTTTTCATCAATATGGAACCCAAAGGGGGGCAGGAAATATAGGAATTCCTTTCCCACAATGCAGTACTTGCGAAGAGTGCTCTCTTCCATTCTCAAGAGATGTCTGAGATTACCCACTTCTCACTATGGTAGCTGTGATACCTTGGATAAGTTCACGTTAGTCAAGATCTCCTTGACTCACGAACATCCCAGTAATGTACCCAGTTTACCCTAGTTCTTTCTTTTTTCTCACATTTTCAAATGTGATCCCACTTGTCCAAGATCATTTTCTTTATATCTGCCAGTTCCTGAGGAGCGCCCCTCTATTTCTGGACTAACTTCGAGCTCACTCTGCTTCTGGAGAGAACCCGTGAGGTTTGTCAGAGTAGATGTTAATCTCCCGCTTCGATTCTTGTCCGACTTCCTCTACCTTAAGTTGAGCGACAACCTCCGCATGGAAAACCATGGTCTTCCGAATTCGTCACTGCCGCGTCGGATCTACATATCTCACCTGCTGGTGACTCATCTTAATGATCTCTCAGAATCTATATCAAAATCATTTATCGTTCGATGATGACTGAAACAATACCATCGGAAATTCCTTTTTCGTTGGAATGTTAACCCAAACCACTGCTTCAGCCTTATTGGCCATTCGGGTTCTTCTCCCCAGACAGTTTAACTGGAATTGTCCATTGTTTGTCTTCATTATTATGCAAACTTCATTCATCCTAAGGCAAGCCACAGCCTCTCCTTCTTGATCCAGATTAAAAGTTCCTGCAACCTCAGCATTGCGTTGAGCGTCACCTCCGATGCGGTCCTGATATCTATCTTCAACCCACTAGTTCTTCAAATTAGAAAATCCTGACTGAATTATTTTCTGATTAATTAACAATCGAAAAGGGTGTGTCATTCACCTAACATCAGCATAAACATGTTGAGCAAGTGATGTGTAAATATAGTAAAATTCAAAAAGGACGTTCATTATCTGAATGTCAAGAAGTATGTGTATAAGGATCTATATTATTTATATATCTGATATCTATTACGACGTGGTTGGTCAAAGATATAGATAAATACTGCTTGTTGTTTGAAGTCGCAGTAAGTATCTGGCCTTGTACGTATTACAACCGATAATTTTATTCGGTTATTGGTGGTGCACTTTAGTTCGGTCTTTGAGGAGAAGAGATCTTGAGGCGTGAGCGACGAAATATCAGGTATATTTGTACATGAGAATATCAAGTTTTGAATGAAATTTCTGAGTTCACTACCGGTACAGACGTGTAGTACGTGTACGGAACATATGTAGGTGCGGGCGAGGGAAGTGCTTCGACTTCTGAGTATAGAGATTAGTAACATATTTTCGATTTTTTAAAAAAATCTGAAGTATTTCATTGCATGATTTTACCTAATATATACTTTTATCTCCGATTAGTGCGAACAACGGAGGCATATTTTTGCCACCATCAACCGATAGAAAGACGCCCTTTTCACTTAAGAAACCATTATATTTTGTCTAAGGTTTATTGACTTCGCGTTAGGGTTATCTAAAGGTTAAATTCATGTGAAGGGGTCAAAAGGCTATCATACCTGCAATTCCTTTAATAATTTCGAGTGCAATGGCTCAAGTAGCATAATAAGAACAGAGCGCCTACAAAGGCGGGAATTTATTTTAGCCTCCGTGTATCTCCTGATAAGGAACTTGCCGTTAAAAAATAAATCCAAGAATATTTATCGTGCACTGTATTATCTCTAAGTACCTATTTAGATATTGAAATATTTGGTTAAAACTTCTTTCGTTCAAATACGTTCCACAAGTTTATGACTGTTTGCACAAACTTGTTGATTTTAAAGTTAAACGCATTGTTCGAATTTCATTTGTAAGATAACTTTAATGTTTTTATTAAAAATGAATGGAACGACTTTAGAATAAATAACACTCGTCTCACTGTAGGGCCGGGTGCACGTGGTGCTAAAATAGCTCTAAGGTACTTCATTTATCTAAACAAAAATATGTGCGTAGGATTTTAAATCGGTTACGTGATAGTTCAAACAATACCTTCTCAGTATGTATAATAACCCAGAAAAAATAAATATCAAGTAAGTATCAATTATTTTGCAAACAATCATGTCTGATCAAACTGTACCTTCCAGCGGCAACAATCGCAACAATAACTATGGTACCGCTGGCAGCAAAACCACCATTTCCAGTATTACATCCCCCAAAAAGGTGATCTACTGCGTCCACGGTAAACCAAGCGATGGATGCTGTACAGTAATGGAAGGAGAAGTCATCAACATAGAGGCCGAAACTGATGATATTGCCTCAATTACCAAAGAAAATTCAGATACTACTGAATTGGGTGAGTATCTCAGTTGATGACTAAACAATCTAAATATTGGAATGGAGAATTTGAAGAAAATGAAGAATTGCTCATTTTTTAGCTTAAAAGTCATATATGTTCATTGATTAGGCGTGTTCCGCATGAAACTAGTGGCCGCATAAGTGGAGGACATAATTTTTGGACAAGAAGAAATACAATTTTTGCTTTTTTTAATTTTCCATTTTGTAGGATTTTGACATAGAAATTTATTTACAACTTTATAGGCAAGTGCGTTTATTTGCATTTACGCCCAATAGATTTGTCCAATTTTCATAATTCTTTTGAATAGAAGGACTAAAAGTGCAGTTTCTCTGTCCCTTCATGTTTTTTCGCATTTCGTTTGGTTTTTCTATCAAATATCTACGACAACTTCATCCAAAATTCGGCCTTCGTCTGAGTAACTGTCGAGCGCTTTCGAAAATACCAGGGCCATTTTTTAACCACCCTGTATTTCGGAAATTAAATAATTGCGAGCATATGTTCATAGGGACTTTTTTTTTAATTTTGATCCAGGGAATCTCCTCTTTAACTTAAACCAAGTGGAAGAATATCAAACAATACTTAAAATCAAAATGCATTTCCGCAAATCTCCTTATCTGTCTCTTTGCCACATCATGATTCCCTTATCCCCAATGCAACTCTTATCAAATTTAGTGTTACATTTTCTAGATAAGGCTCCTTTGTATAGTACCTAGGTATCTATTACAAAGCAAATAATCTATTTTTATCCACGTCCAACAGATAATTTTAAATACTTAATAACTAATTAAACCTGAAACTGAAAACTAATCTGAAATACGTAGATTGATATCGATTAAGTTTAAATGGAACAAACACTTATACGTTTCGTGAGTAGGATGCAGTTCATACTATTTATTGGGAGTAGGCATACTAAAGTCTACAAAACAATCATGATAATTGTTCTTGATTCACGCACTTGACCTGTAAATCAAATCCGTGTGTCTGTGACTATTAGTTTTATCACAAAATGGTTTTCCTAATATGGGAACAAATTCCTTAGATATTTTTTCGATACTTCATCTTGAGGTTTTTTAATAATTACCCTTTACTGACCTGAACTAACTTGAACCTTTTTTTTTCTCGAGGAAAATCTAAAGACACCCGGTTTGGTGTTCTGGCGAGCGGATAATGTGGGATTCCCCGGGGCCACTAAAACCTTCGTGTTTCCTTTTCCTGCAGCCTGCCGCGCATCGGAACTATCCCTGGGTCATAAAACTTTAGTGTCGAGGGGCTTGGAGATTCGGCTGTCAATGGTTTTTACGCTCAGGATTATTGTCCCTCCTGAGTGACAGGTTCTACGCACTCCTTTTCCTTAATTATCGCAGAAATAGCATTGTTACAGCAGTCCCACCCCAAAATCCCTCATCAACGGGATGAGGGATGTTGGAATTAGGTAATCCGAGTCCGTTTTCCCTATTCTGAAGGTGCAGCTCTCGAAGCTGCTATGTTCGCTGAGCGCCTGAGTTATTATAGATAGAAGTTCAAGCGTCTATGTGAGATGTCCATCGGGTTTACCATTTCCGGATGGTCGTTTACCTGGCCTCCCGCCTATCTGCTTCAGACACGAGGGAGGATGAACTAATCTACTAGTACCAATGACAGAAAAGTTATTACGGACCAGCCAATTTTTGTTATTTGCCCGAAAGCAGCGAAAAATTTAGGAACGGCCCTGATCTCAAATACTCTTTACCCTGCAAGAAAAGTCTTTTCTGAGAAAGTATTAATTTTTTCAAAATTTTTCTTTGTTACTCCCAGAGTTTATGAGATATTTCGCTCGAATTGAAAAATTGCATCTTCGAAGCGAATTCTTGCATAAAGCAGTTTTAAGTCAATAACTCTAGATGTCGATAAAAACTTATTTTGCTTAAAGGAATAGGGAGGCTACATTCCATACTCCCCTATTTTACCCTCTTTAATAAGTGCAAAAAAAGAAATTGTTTTTCTCTTCCAGTTAACAGACACTGCCACTTGGCAGATCTTCCCGAAGTGGACAAGAAGGCAAGGAAAAAGCTCATTATTGCCAGCATACTATGCGTCATATTTATGGTAGCAGAAATCGTTGGTAAGCATTTTACGGGGTGAAGAGACATATTACACTAATTAATATCAAAAGTGATGATCTTTATTAGCAAGCACGTCCTGGACGTTATTATTATGGCATTACCAAATTTCATGCTGAAACGAAACGCGAATTCATATGGCCTAATTAACTCAATTAATCCTCAATAATTTTCAGGTGGTTACATCTCAAACAGTTTGGCGATAGCCTCGGATGCAGCTCACTTGCTAACAGATTTCGCAAGTTTCATGATTTCCCTGTTCTCTCTGTACATGGCCAACAGGCCCAAAACGAAGAAAATGTCATTCGGGTGGTACCGGGCGGAGGTTATCGGAGCCCTAACTTCAGTACTGCTCATCTGGGTGGTAACTGGAATTCTAGTTTATATGGCCATCCAAAGGTTGATCTACAGGGACTTTGAAATCGATGCTGTTATCATGTTAATTACCTCCGGGGTTGGGGTTGGTGTTAACATTATGTGAGTGTGAAAATGCGATAAATTAAAAAAAATAATTTAATTTATTTTAATTTTATTTAAATCAAATCTAATTTTGTTTCCTTGGCTTGTAATTTTAGAATGGGGTTGTCACTTCACCAGCACACTCATAGCCATGGAGGCCACGAAGAGGTGCATAGTAAAGACAAGAAGCAGAACATTAACGTGAGAGCAGCTTTTATTCACGTTATTGGGGATTTTCTGCAAAGCTTTGGGGTCTTGGTTGCCGCAATTGTGATTTACTTCAAGGTACGTTGTGGGCACATATGAAGGGAGCAAACTGGTACGAGAAGTCACGCTTATCAGGAGTTTGTTCAAGTATAACATTCAAAATTTCCAATGTTTGTACAGGTATTCGCTTTACAATATTTATAATTGTTGATATAAATTTCGCAATATTTTAGCGTCAAAGTTAATAATGCTTTTCCTTTTTCCAGCCTGAATGGGTGTTAGTAGATCCAATAATGACCTTCGTATTCTCAGTATTCGTAATGATGACCACGTTTGCTATTCTCAAAGACACACTAATGGTCCTCATGGAGGCCCTTCCGAAAGGAATAAATTTCGAGGAAGTTATGAATATTATGATGAATATCGAGGGCGTGGAAAGGGTCCATAACTTGAGGATATGGGCCCTGAGTTTGGATAAAGTAGCCATGTCTGCCCATATTGCAATCAGTAAGTTGGATGTCTATAGTTTGCACGCATGTATGCAATTATTTGGCTGTAGATACGGAGACTAACCCTCAGAACGTTTTAATGACGGCAACCAAGAACATCCACGACAAATTCAATTTCTTCGAGATGACTCTGCAAATTGAAGAGTTCAAGGAGTTTATGGAAGATTGTGTTCAATGTCAGAATCCTTAGGCACTGTTAATTTATTTCAGTCACTGGATACCTTTCCTCAAATTGGTTCTTGCTTGTAGCGAGCGAATTCTCAATTCCAAGAGGATTCTCGTTCACTTCTTTAAGGACTTTGAATGATTATTTTATTAAAATTTATTTTTAAAAATGTATTGTGTTTCTTTTAAATTTTCACCAAGAGTTCCATATGTTGTCATAAATATCTCTGACAGGCGTATTAGCAACATTATGTCAATGCGAGACTCCTCTACCTGAAATCTGTCTTATTCATATGAGCCTTGTACATGCATGAAGACTCAAAACAACTAAGTTAAATAGAGAAATGTTAGTAAGATCGATTGTCAACATAAAGCGCCTTATTAACGTTGGTGCTAGCGCTGCCCAGCCATTGAAAGACCTGCTGCGCCTCCGCGTCCTCACCTCATTCAGTCGGGGCTTTGGGATGTCTTTTATCATCCAGAGGCACTTCAAGCGTGAAAACCAATTATTGACCTCGTGGGACCCCGCCCTGCATTACGCAGATTCATCACCAGTCATCCCAGACGCGTCACCAATCATCTCAGACGCATCACCAGTTCTCCCAGATCTGTCACCAGTTATTCCAGATTCGTCACCAATTATTCCAAATCCATCACGAATTATCCCTAACCTGTTATCAATTATTTCAAATTCATCATCGGTTATCCAGACCTCCAACCAAAGTGGAAATATAAGATGATATCTTATAAGTCCTATTTAAGAGCTCTGGCGGTATTGGATCAAATCTCTTTTCTTCTAAAAATTGCTGCTGATTTTAAACATTCAGGACTGGATCGTTAAAATAACGAAGAACAGATTAGCTATCTGTATTGCTGCAGCAACCAAACGCTTTCCAGATTCGTTCACGAAATAAAACTAGACAAAATTATTGAAAAACTCTATTATATATAAAAATATCTTTGCTATAATAAATAAATGGTCTTTCATTGTTATATATATACAAGTTCATAAAATACTAAAAACGACTATTATTGCAGCATTCAAGAGCTAAGCCGGAAGTCCACAAAGAGCGGATACGAGCTATAATGACAAAACTGTGACATCAGTATAATCACCAGGAACATTATTCGCTTGTGCAGGTGGCTACTTCGGTTTGTCGTGAAAAATTCATAATTAAAAAAAATCGGATCTTTGATTTCGCTTTGATGTGATTCGGTATAATTTGCGGTAATTCTGGAGAGAGAAGCGGGTAATCCCAAACAATGGCAATTACACACCAGAGAAAACGGTTTTGTAACGGCACTATTACAGAAAGCAGTGAAACATATCGAAAGAAAGTTACCACAAATCTAAAAAATGAAATCAGTCATTTTTGGTTTAATCTATTTAAAAACTAGATGGCATCGGCTTCAAATTAGCTACTGAACTCATTCTTCTCACTTTAATTCCGGCCATTTTCTTCTCAATGTCGGCCAAACTCTGCCCTCTTGTCTCAGGAACGAAGAAAATGGTGAACAGTAGTGACAGCACCATAAGACCACAGAAAATCCAAAAAGTGAAATGGAATCCTATTAATTCGGCTAATTGCAGGAAAATCTTGGTTACTATGAAGGTGCAGGACCAGTTGAAGCTCGTAGCTACCGAAGCTGCAGTTCCCCGGATTTTCGCCGGAAGGATCTCGCCCATCATCAACCACGGTACTGGTCCATGTCCCAAGGAGAACCCAAGAACGTAGATAATAAAACTGGCCAATGGCAAGAAGCCTAGGAATTTCACGTCGATGTTAGTGGCATCCTTCAGGAAGAAGTAAGCTCCAAGCACCCCTAGGGAGACTATCATGGAAATCGCAGAAATGTATAGCAGGACTTTCCTGCCAAGTCTGTCAATTAGAGCCGCTGCTATGAATGTTGATACGAAGTTGACGATTCCCACGATAGTGGTGCAAAGAGATTCGGGCAAATTTGATCCGGACTCTTTGAATATCTTGGTGGTGTTGAAGATGACAGCATTGATACCACTCCATTGTTGAAAAAACATTAGTCCCAAGACGATGCACAGAGGCTTGATGTTATTAACCGAGAAGAGATTTTTCAGGCTTTCCAAGGCTCCTTCGTCAGTCTCAGCTTCTTCTTGGAAACTCTTCTTCAATTCGTGAAACTCCTTATCGATGCTAGTGTTAGCACCGCGCAGCCATTGTAAGGCCTGCTGCGTTTCTTCCTCTTTACCCCTTGAAACTAGGAACCTTGGGGTTTCTTTTATCACCCAGAATACTATCACAAATGGAATGGCAAGTACCACGCCGACTAGAGCCAGCTGCCTCCACTCGAAGAAGGTACCGAACATGTAGCACAGAAGGATTCCAATGTTACCGAACGCAGTGGGAAGTAACCCTAGGGTACCTCGCACTTCCGGCTGAATGGTTTCTGCTAAGTACACCGGAAGAGTCAGGGACAATATTCCAACACTGATCCCTGAGATGACTCTGCTTGTGTACATGTAGATGTAGCTTTGTGCGAAGAAAGTCACAAGAAATGCAACTAGGAATAGTAGGTCTGCCAGTAGAATTGTCCACTTTCTACCTAAGTTCTCGATTAGGAGCCCACCAAGGAGGCCTCCTCCTAGGGCTCCTAAGGGCATGAGGCTTGTGATCCATGAGAGCTGAAACAAGAAGAGAAGTTGTTATGTACTCGCACAATGTGTCTTAAACAATATGTCTTCTGACAAAACTAACTTAAGTAATCCTTCAGCTAGGATCAATCTGAATTTTCTACATAGCATTATTATACAGGGTGTACCATCATGGAGCTATTTCAAGCAGCGATAGTACTGTGTAAAATAATGAAACATGCTAATAGACCCATGGTCAAAAACGCATCATTTTCGAAATACAGGGTGGCCAATTTTCATATTCCTTCTCATATTTTGCGTTCTTTTCACATATGCCTTGAGTTAATTTTTGAAATTTCACGCACTTATTTTTTTAAGATTCTCCATAGCAAAATGTCAAAATCATCGGTAGCCATATACAGGGTGTTAGGTTTTTTTGGGTCATGTAGTATTTTATGATTTGTATCTTTCTTGAAACAACTTGTACGATTTCGTATACCAAATTTAAATTCTTTCTTAAATTTTTTAGGTTTTTGGCCTGTTACAGTATTTTCGTTTCTTTCACAAGTAGAATTGGCAAAAATATCTATCGATGCAAATTGAGAATGTAAAAAAAGTGAGGAAAAAATCATCTGGCTCAGTTATCAACTATTTAAAGCAATTCGTAACATTCAAGCAAATTTCTTAAAGTAAAAAATATATAAACGAAAACAAAATTATAAAAACTAAGAAAAAAAATGTGAAATTTGGCCACCCTGTATATCGAAAATAGTACGTTTTTGACCATGGGTCTATTACCATTTTTTTATTACTTCGTAGAATGCTATTCCTGAAATCTGGAAATG
The DNA here is from genome assembly GCF_039881205.1 of Euwallacea similis. NCBI lineage: Eukaryota > Metazoa > Arthropoda > Insecta > Coleoptera > Curculionidae > Euwallacea > Euwallacea similis. The sequence goes on along the minus strand of NC_089635.1, from coordinate 2,649,908 downwards.
TCTCCGTGATAATATTACACCTTGTATATTGGTACCACAAAGCAGCTATTTTCAAAAATGTGTTGGTAAGGTGGTACAGTAACTATTCAAAACAATCTCCACCACAGCAATTTTTAAGTAATAGAGTGATAAATTAAAGCTGCTATTGATCACAGATATGAAATTTTACAACAAATCGTGACGCAGCGTAAGATCCAAAATCAATGCCGAAGAATAAGCAAAGTGGAGAATTATCGTTGTTTATTCCCATATGATCAGCTGTTATCAAAAAAATGTTAGGCAAGGTCCAAAAAATAAATATCCTGACTAATTTGCAAACACAAGGAAAACACTTTCTGTAAAAACACAGGAAACAAGAATGTCGATAAAGACCTAGCAACACTGATTGCCTCACACTACTTCGATAAAAACGTTTGTTCTAAAGTGATCAAAATATCAATTATAATCTGTTTACATGCAAATTGAGACGCTCAATCCATTTAAAGATGACTTGAATATTATGAACTTTTTTTAATTGAAACAATTTTTCTGACCTACTAATAAATAGTTTCTAGTTAACAGTAATTTAAATCTACCTTATTCTCATCAAGTTTAAAGTCTCTTTCCAATGATAGGGCTGCTGGAGAGGTGTAGGCTGAACAGTACCCAATGATCATGGACACCCAGGACACTACAATGGCGGTAAGTAACTGTAACAAATATTGTTGAAATTAGGGCGCGGTTGGGTTGGGCTTGGAGGGTCCCACCTGAGACCAAGTGCATTTAGGTTTAGGCTCGGTGTCTGGCAGCGAAAAAGTAACGTGAGTATCCGCACGCACTAGAACCCGCATTGCTCTATTGTCTGGCTATAGTCAACGTCCAGACAGCACAATTTTATTAAGAAAAATAAATTGCCCGGATCGACAATTTGACGCGAGAACTGATTAAACTGATTATTATTTGCGAGCTGAGTTTTATAACATATCATGTGCCCCCTCTAACTTCAAGTTAATTTTTTATTAACTATTCCCCACACGATCAAACTTCGTCCTTATCGTTTTATAATTTCCTACCGTAATGTCCATAACACCATTTACGAAGAACCTTTATTATTTTGTTGGTTCTCTATTCCGACGTCCATTAAATTAATATTCAGGCAATACACGAATCGCGTTCGCAGAAATCATACCAGAAGTTGGCTTTGCACTGACGTCCGGTTAGTTTGACCGATTTTAATTAACACCAAGTTCAGTGGAAACTACCCCAGGAAGTATTTCTATTTCAATTGCATCTGACTGTGTGGGTTGTGATATTGACGTGTTGTTTTTGTGCTATATAAACAAATTCGGCGCTTTTTGGTGGAGAGATTGAGGCCAAATTTGGAAAAATACGATCAACATATAATGTGGGGTCAGAAGCGAAATAGTCCGGTGTTATGAGGAAAGCTTGAATGAGAAATGAAGGCCGCTAGCTCTAAGAGGCCGTAAGTAAAAGCACCTTAAATAAGAAATTTGCTCGGCACTGATAAACAGGGTGTTTCTTAATCGGTGGTAAAAAATGAAATGGGTGAATTATGAGCTTATTTTAAGATAAAAACTTTATATAAAGGCATGTCTTGGAAGGAAATTTTTATATGTAATCATAAATTTCTTCACAAAAATAATAAAAATATAAATAATAATAAATATAAATTCCACAGTTTACTATACCTAATTGCAGCATTCACTACCTTGCTGTCTTATCTTATCCTTTGGTCAATCGGGGCGAACATGATTAGAGATTTTTGCAAATATCTCTTAAACTATTCTTCCTAATAAAACTGAAGGGGCAAAAAAGTGAATAAAAGACGTATGGGATTAAATTAATGAATAAAATCTAAACATGTCACAAAAAAGTTCTGATGTAAAATATTGAGAGCGACCACGAGAAAAGTATCGCCCTGTGGAGTATTTTACATAATTGTTATTTCAGTTTGTTCATAATGCTAAAATGATTGTTATTGCCAATTTTGAGTCAATTATCTTAATTTTATTAATGATAAATTAATTAAAATCGAAAAAAATGAAACTTCAACACCCTGTAAATAAAAATTGAAGCAATTTAGGACATGCCTTTATATGAAGTTTTTATCTTAAAATAAACTCGTAATTCACCCATTTAATTTTTCACTATCAAAGAAACACTCTGTATAGCAAGGTTTCCCTTTTATTGCCCCGCTATCTTCAATTAGCGACTCTCCGACAAAATCACAGAACTTCGATGTGGCGTCGAGAAAGACGCAAATCCCGACAACCAAAGTCGCAATTGAAACCAAGAAAGCATTTCTGTCACCTTCAACCAATTAACACGAGAAATGACGATGCGATGATTTGGTTTTACTTAGATCGCTTCAGTTCTGGTTAGTTGATGCCACTACTAATAACGATAAATAAAAAAGGCACATGAGTAACAAAACATATATTGGTAATAAGTAACACATCAATTTGTCAGAAAATGCAAAAAGTTTGCGTTATAATTTGGCTGATTTTCCTGAAACACCTTGTCTACTACAGTTTAGTTGGGGTTTGCTTTACAAGTCCCTTAAAGAGCTTTTGCAGCCAAATAAAGGTCAACTGCAGCGATAACCGTGCACTCCTGCGCATCGCCTTTACATATTTTGTACAGTTATCTATGGGTTGCGTTAATATCGAAATATTTATGCATTCCCATTCTACGATGTGCTATAGAAAGATTCACAGCTTTGAAACTTTTCTATAGCAATATATGCGTTTAAGTGGTCAAATGCTCTGTAATCATTAGCAAGCAGCGTTTGCTGCATAAAGGCGCATGAGACGAGAGTAAAGCTTCGTACAGACCTGATTCAATGAACGGAACACCGAACAAAACACTAATATCAACGGAGCAAGATACACGTTTGCAAACAGGTTTGCAAATCTTACGTATTTGTTGTCTTATCCAAATTAGTGTTTTATTCGGTGATCGGTTCGTTGTATTGTCCCTTATACAATGAAATGTTTGTGTCCGTACCGAGCTTAAAAAATGCATAAATTGTGATACCTTAAGATGAACAAAGCTCTGATTTGTACGGGGTGAGACACACTAATTTCCAAATCTTCCAAATGCTGTAAATTGGTATCCCGTCCAAATCAGTGTTTTGTCAGGGGTGCCGTTGATTATGCTCAGATCTGTGCGAATCTTGAAGGATTCACATTATCGATCACGGTTCGATTAGGGCGTGGTCACTGTGAGTTCAAATATTGTAACATTCGTTTTGTTCAGTTCATACCGTGCGTGCTAATGTAACTAAATACACACAAAATTAATGTTAGAACGGTTGACCTGACCACGGTCAGACCGTGATCGGACCGTGACTTGACCGGTAATGCGAATCGTCTTCAGCCCGCTACAAGTTTTGCTACATAAGGCCGGCGGACTATTACAATCGCGTTATATGTATAGTTAATGCAGAGGTGTTTGCTGAGATCGTCAAAGTCAATAAAAAGCTTCCTATTTTTAAACTTTCATGGCAAAGTTTCTGCTAAGGCCCTCAGTGCTATCTAATTTAAATCAAAACTAAAACTAGCTTCTAACGTTTTTTGTATGTACCTACCCAGCAAACAGAAACACACGGAGCTATAAAGGCCCTTTACAGTTCAATATAGGTTCTTTATCTTACTGTAAAGGGCTTTTATACTGTTTGCTGGGTAGATACGCATCAATTCCGCACTAAGATTCGAGAATCTTTTATTTAAAATTTTTGTTTTTAATCCGGTTGAAGTTCCTATATCTCTCCTTCCAATTGTAAGGCTTTTACACAAGTTGCATTTCGAATTTTGTCTAAGGACTTTATATTATTTTACGCTGCTAATTTTGACTTCCTACATATACAGAGTTTTTGTATTTCATGGCCAACCAAATAAACATATAAAATTGACATTTTAAGTAGATTAATCGATGTTAATATTCATTGATTGTTATAAACTTCTAGCTCAAAGCTCAAGTCTTGAATGCAGGATCTTTACCTAAGTTCGAGCAATTTTGAAAAAACAGTATTATTATACAGTATGTATTATTATATTGCATCTTACCTGTGTTATGATCTGCCTAAATGGCACTTTCTTCTTCTCTGTCGGCAGTTCCGGCACAGAAAATTGTTCATCTTTGTCCTTGTTCTCTTGTAAAGGTTGAATTTCAGGTATTGTCGTCCTTAGATTTTCTTCCAAGTTCATTCTTCTCGAGTTGTGGTTGTGGTATATGGTTGAGGACGAATCTCCAAGAGATGACAGATTCGTGGCAGTTGTGCAAGCTGAGATACACGGAGTGTCTTGGGTAGGCAGCCTCTGATGTCCATTCTGTAAACAATAACGCATTGATAACCGTTCGACCCTTGGGATGAAGAAATGATTAATTAGACCGGAATCGCTGTTTTGCCTCGTGAACATGGCGATATGAATTTGCGTCACTAGTACGAATATTTCTAGTGGATTTGGAGAGGTCACTTTTACTTGCACTGCATCTTCACTAGCTCTTTCTGGTTTCGGCTAACTAAATGCAATCCCAGAAATGCACCATTAAGATTCTATGTCAATTAACAATTGATACTAATTGAGAGGGAAATTGATTGCTATTGGTTGTTTATCATTTCCTCCATTTACTTGAAACAAGAGCAAAACCACTGGTTCGAAAATTTTTCTTGAACGTCGCCACTTGTGAATGTAAGGAAATATCTAGTTCAATTATACCATAAATATGATAACAGTTATGATTTGCCAATAAAAACATCACGCTTATTGTTGTGCTATGCAAGTGAAATTGCTGAAATTTGCGACGGAGACGATAAACGCGATTTAACACTTAGATCACCAGAGCAGCAGTTCCCATTAAAAGTTTTTCTCATCTTAAGACTGGAAAATTATAATTGTGGCAGGTCTGTTGTGAGAACCACCGCGCAATTCTGAGCTCCTTAAATCGCAGGTTTTTTAGACTTACTGAAGGCATTTGACTGCATGCAAGTGAAAACGCATGGGCTAATGGATACTTTCGAAATTACACGAAGAGTAGTTTACGTTTTCATTCGATTAAAAACACGGAAATCCTCCAAGGATTATATGTGCAAAATTACCAGGAACTACTACTAAGTAAGGCTCCGATACATACATATTACAGAAGTATGACTACGCTTTTTTAGTTTTATGTTAAAATGATATAGATTGGCCGGCACGGCCCCTTTTTCCCTTTGGCACATCCACGATTTTTTTTGTTCAACGTAACGTAGACTTTTTCATCTCACTAGGTGTATATAAAAAGTCGATTTATTGTAATTAGAAGGATATAAAAGGCTGCCTATTTTAATTTACACGCAAAAAATCGGATATTTCCTGCATTCTAATGTGTCTCTAATATGTATTGAAACCTAGGCAATTCGCAGGGCCTTGATGCTAAGCTTCCGTACTTCCGGTCTTTAAACTGATCGCAATCTATTCATTTGCAATGAATTAAGAGTAAATGTTGAGTAGATTAATTACAGCGACTAATCCGACTGGCAAGGTTACCTACTGGAGTTAAGCCACGATCGTGGTGCGGCCTTAAGGACGGGACTGTGGAATGACATTTGAATTTTTCTCAGAATTCAGTCGCCAATGAATCTAATTCATTTCACTCAAATACCAAAACTCTAACCTGAACAATTCAGTACCTTTCAACAAAAATCATCCGTTCAGCATTCTGCATCTCAAAAACCAGCAATTTCCCTCTGAACTAATAAGTACACGAATCACTATACCACGTTATCACTGTCGAGGCATCTGTTGATACTTTCTAAGCCCAAGTAGATATTTGCAGCACGCACGCAGGCTCGTGACTGTGTGAATAATTTCGGGTACGAAAAGAGATTAAAAAAAATGCGAGATAAGATTCATACAAATTTTATACATAGATCACGCATTTCCAACAAACACAAATTTGCATACGGCACATAAAATTGCTAATTAGAGTTTGCCATTAGTAATAAAAGAGAGCCAAAAGTATTGATTTACACGGGACCCTTTGAGGAAGCGATATCGATAAGCTAGGTAAGCAGCATTTGCAAGTAAAAGCTTATCTATGATGACTTTCGGAAATCTAATATTTGTTCAAACTGAATCAAAATCGAGCTAGCAATAAATCTGGGTTATTTGTTTAAATAAATTCTCTCATTGGAATTCATGATGTTAATCCTGCGATAGATAGATAATTATTTGTATTTATGGAATAGGGAGCAATTACTTTGAAATTCATATTTCCATACATCACAGCAATGCATGGTCGTGTCCAGAACTGAAAGAGCTTTTCGATGAGATATCACGCGGCGCAGGACTACAGAGGAAGGACTTCGCGAGCGGCTTCCTCCACGTGTCCGTCCGGCAGGTCGTCCAAACTCTTCAGCTGAAATGATGTTAGGCTTGTGGGTTAGAGTGCTTTTAGGTCTTGGGTGTTTGGTTGGGGTCAAAATTCAAAATGTTTGTTGGGAAATAATGAAATTTGTTTACCTAACACATCCTGAGCCTTCGGTAAATCAGTGAACTCTATAGCTTTAATTATTATGTACACATCAAATTCCTGCTAAACTGTTTATTCTATAGCGAATTAAAACGTGTTTTTCTCATTCCTCGACCTTTATACCAAAACAAGAGCCAGCTCTTCGATTTCGCAGGATGATTCCCCGCTGAATCCCAAATAGACAAAAATTAGGCAAACTCCGTGTCCAATTATCAAGGCGATTATGCATTTTCTGGAATGTTCCATTACCTATACCAAAGGTTTTTTGCTACTAAATAAAGAGCGTCAAAAATAGCTGCGGGAAATTCTAATAATATCCAGTGAAGGATTATTTTTAAAAATGGAATATTCCAGAAGTGGGAGGCGTTAAGCCGAAGCATCGCAATAACGCTTTTACACTAAGTCAACTTGATGGTGATGGATTTTTCAACCGAATATGGTCAGCCCAGGGTAGTGACGTGGTGGTGAAATGAAGCTTACCAAAGGAATCAATGGACTTTAACGTCGCAGTAAAATTTCGGTGATTAGTGAACACATGGGGGGCCGGCCCCGGATGGCTTTGGGACCACTTTTTCTACAGTATTTTTACGCTACAATAAATAGATTGGCTATTCATTCACCTACTTACGGAAATCGGTGATGCAGGCTAAGTATAGATATGCATTGAATCGATACATTGAACATGCCATTAAAAAATGCCGATAAATGAACTAGAGCTAGTGCTAATGATCGCGATTTCATGATTTAATTTTTAACAGGCCGAACGTGTATCTCTCGTTGATTATCGCGGAAAATACATAAAAGACGAAATGAGTCAATGAGTAATAGTGACCTTGATAACGCACAAGTAGGTGTAATCTACGTGAAGTTCTGAAACCGCAATAGAGAGGACGCCATTGGTAGGACAGTAATGATTAAACAAAACGAAGAAAAAGATATCTTTTATGTGTGAGATTTAGCAGCTCCATCCATGGGACATAGAGAAACTAAACAATACAATAGAATCGAATTTCTGCCGGCCTGATAGGAAACGGTGTTAACGTTTACATTATGGTGTGCGGCAGCTGGTAGGAAAATTCTAGAAGATCGTTGTACTTTCATTACCGTTGCACAGTTTATGCATCAGATTTTGCAATTTAAGTTTTAGCAGTTTTTAGGCATTTTCTCATTAGATGGCTACACCACGCAAGTTCAAGTCTTAAGAAGCCGCCACCAGGGAGCGCAATATTTTTTAAAATTTTACCCCCGGAGTTTGGCGCCCACGACACCACAAAAAAACTGTTAAAATTGATGACTTACCCATTTCTGATGGCCCCGGCCCCAGTGGTTGAAAATGGAGATGGATGTCCAACCGTAGGAACGAGCGGAAGGGTTATTACACCTATGCGCACTAGGAACCCTGCTGTAATATTCCCTATCAGTTATGGTCATAATCACAGTTTTTCATGTATAAAGGAAAATTGTTTAATGGCAACCAATGAACATACGCAAGAATGCCGGTTTGTGTACTTTCTTTGACTTTGATGTATTGAGCGCGGATATCGATTCGAGCTATCGAGACTCGCGGCTTCGAGGCCTTTAGAATGAAAAAGCTTGAACCAAGTGCTAGCTAAGTTATATATATACACCAGGTAAGATTCCTGAAGTGCGATGAAATGGCAGCGGCTGCGCGAACCCAGCAACACGCACAAAGAACAAACCCCAAATATCTCTTAACATCCCTTCCAAAGCTATACAGGGTGATTCACAACGTATCTATAAAATTTTAGGGATAGGTTTGTCATGAAAAACTAAGTCGATTTTGTAAGAAAAATGTTTGGAAAATCCTTAAAAATTTTTCGGGAAAAATTGTTAAAGTTTAAACATTGTATAACTGGATGACTGTAATGTTCCCGTTTTTCTGCAGAATCCCTTTTAAGTTCATCAACCTTACGTATAATTTACAGTTGGGTCTCCCATGTGTCAATGGTTGAGAGCTGAAGACATGGGTGATCCGACTTAAGGGTAACAATTTATGATGCCAAAATTGCTTACACATGTAAGTTCGCTTCTTTTATTTCGGGTGAAATAAAAGTACCCTTAAGTCGGATTACCCATGTCTTCAGCTCCCAACCATTGATATGTGGGAGACCCAACTATAAATTATACGTAAGGTTGATGAACCTAAAAGGGATTCTGCAGAAAAACGTAAATATTAGAGTTGTCCAGTTATACAATGATTAAACTTTAACCATTTTTTCCGCGGAAATTATAAGGATTTTCCAACAAATGTTCTTACAAAATCGACTTAGTTTTTCATGACATACCTATTCCTAAAATTTTATAGATAAGTTGTGAATCACCCGTATAAGTTATGTTGAGTGTAGGTTTATTTTCGGTAATTTTTAAAATTTAAACTAACGGCTCAGTAACGAGATTTTAATGACAACAAAAAATATACAAGGTGTCTGGTCGCAAAGAATACCGAATCAGTTTTGACCCTTTTGGAGAGCCAATTCGTTACCAGCAAAAATAATATGAATCATACAATCTATACGCCGAATATCTTATTCAGCGTCTAGTAAGATATGAACGTTGGCATAACATATACAGTGGCTCAAAGTGAAAATGATACACCTCATAAATTGATATATTTTTATTAAAAAAATTGCATTTTTGTAATTTTACAAATAACTCAAAATACTATAGTGTATTATGACATCTACTTATTCTAACTAATACCCTAAACGAACAATATACTGCTTTTATTAATTTAAAAAACCATATAAACAAATTAACTGCGCAAATGAACATCAAAGTTTAAATGATACACACAGATTTGAAGTATTTATTTTATTGTCCAAAAAAGTATGGAATGTATGTACAATATAACGATTGATATTGGTTTATTTACAATGTATTTTATTGATATTGTGCTTAAGACGCCGCCCCAGTCTCCAGATGTTAATGTGATTGAAAATCTTTGGTCTAAATTAGAAATGGAAATTAGAAAACACAACATTTCCAACAAGGATGAACTAAAACGAGCGCTATTGGAAAAATGGGGAAGAAGTACCATCTGATTACACCAAAAAATTAGTAGAATCAGTTCCAAATAGATTACGTGAAATGATATTAAAAAAAGGTTTACCGACGAGGTATTAAATTATGTGTTAGAAAGAAATAATTTGATTATTAATTGAGTGTATCATTTAAACTTTGATGTTCATTTGCGCAGTCAATTTGTTTATATGGTTTTTTTAATTAATAAAAGCAGCATATTGTTCGTTTAGGGTATTAGTTAGAATAAGTAGATGTCATAATACACTATAATATTTTGAGTTATTTGTAAAGTTACAAAAATGCAATTTTTTTAATAAAAATATATCAACTTATTGAGGTGTATCATTTTCACTTTGAACCACTGTATACCAGTGATATGAGTATATCGGATATGCAGCATGAATACTTTGAGACAATAAATTGATTTCAAAGTATTCTAGCGGCCGTTTGTAAAAAAACGCTCGCAATTGATTTTTATGCACGCATTTTTAAAAACTGTAAGTTTCCTGTATACAAGGTAAAATTGAAACGGAAACACCTACTAATTCCATGCATCATGCCCTGGGTTGATAATGTTTTCTGCTGGCTGGCTCAGGTTAACGCGAAGATGTCCCTATCGAGTGTCATGGAGCACTTTCAGAAGTACTGTCGCTAAAAGCGGCCGTTCTGAAAAAAATAGGTATAAAATTTACACTTTTTTTATCAAATTCGCAACTTTCAAAACGAGAAAATCAAATGGCATTAGTAATAATAAACCAATAATATATACAATAAATGTTGATAATGACCACCGCCTTCCGTAATACATGGAACTATTCACCTTAACATATCGTGTCTCCGGATAGGTGAAACAACTCTTGTAAAAGGTAAAACATTTTCAATTTAAATTTTTATTTTTTAGGGTTCAGCTCTGTTTGGTTAAAAACTCATTTCTAACATATTTTCACTTTTAGAAAATCAAGTACGTCTAGAAAATTTTCAAAAACCCTATTTTCCTGTAAAGTAAAGTGTCTTCTCTGTGTCAAATACAACATAATGTTGTTAAGAAAAGTTGTGTAGAATCGGGACCTAAGCCCATACACCAAATTTGAAAGTCCTCAGCCAACTTTGGTTCCTCAGATTTTGTTGTATTGTACTGCAAAAGAGAAGTGTGTATATGAAGATATAAAAAGAATTATGGTAGCTATTTAATTGAAACGGTCTACCGTTTCTGGCAACTCTCGGAGAACTCTCAACAATATTCGAAACTAAAAGTACATTTTGAAAGTTCATGTCATTCTGTGGTGGTGTTCTGGGGTTGGAATAAAGCAAAAAATTGAGGAAAGGCAAATCATCGTTTTTCTCACTGAACCTCAATAATGCTAGCATTCGCTTACTTGGTGTATAATGGTACCCTACTTAGTAATAATCGAATAATTTGATTTTTAATTATTACTAGCTCTATTCGCATTTGAATACAGAATGCGAATGATTATTCGATTATTGAAAGTATTGGAGATCAAGGTATTCGATAATTAAAACAGACCGATCGTCCCATCAGTAATCATAATAAGGGTCGATTTCTTCTAACTGCAACTTTTATAAATGATTTTAAAGAAATTTTCTTTTCCTAAAACGCGCCTTAAATATAATAGGTCAAACTTAACTACCGAAGAAAAAACCCAAAGAATATTGTCTTCAGTTGCAATTCAGACCTTGCTGCTTTATTAGCATAAGAAAAGAATATTTTGGTGGACGTGAGTGGCTTCACGGCGTCTATGGTCTTAATGCTTCTAGGCCTAGATGATGAAACCCTTACTGGTTTCTTTAAAAAGAAACCGTGTAAGGACTTTAAATAAACGGTTGTGACATGGCAGGAATTTTTCACTAACCAAAAAGTGCTCGAGTAAGATCATTTTGACCTACACCAGATACCTGATAAAAATAAAATGCTTTTCTCGCAGGTAATTGGTACCATGTTCTTGGTTTTAATTCTCTTCGTCTGACGTCAGAAGTACCATTATCAGGTGTGTTACAAAAATTGTTTAAATCCAAAACGTGCCTGCTTGATGGATATTGTCATCCGGTGATGTGGTAATTTTCAATAGAGAACTTTCATTATCACTGAAAAAAGAATGTTTATAATAATTAATTGTGCAGGGATTTTTGATCGACAGGTCGAAATGATATTGCATTTAAAATGAATTGAGAAATGGACACGAGTCATGGCAGCTCTTAAGTTGGCAATAAGTGGTTTATATTTAATAAAATGGTTAAATTAAAAATTGGGGATTCTAATTTTTAGACTAAAGTGGCATCGATTCTAGGCTTGCGTGCGACTATTTAAGTAGCCACTAGGATATATTGTGTGAACGAATGAGAGCTCTAATTGCAGATTTAAACAATCTTCATTTTAGACAGAATCAAAGTAATTCGCGAAGAATCAAACGAAAGATTAAAGTCTAATCTATAAAGGCGAACGCCAAGTTTTTTCTTTCAATGGTATTGTTCTTTCTACGCAAATATTTGATTAGATGTTAGTTCTTTGATCGTTTTTCAAAATGCTTCATTACCACATTACGCGTTGTATGTACGTCAGAATGGAAAAAATTATGTTGTTGTTCACTTGGATGCATCCGCGTCATTTCATAATTTAATTAGCGATGTTGTGCAAAAAAATATATTTTTTCTTAAAAAAAAGTTAAATTTTATAACTTCCTTTCAAATATTTTATTTGTCGCATTTGCGTATTTTTTATCTGATCCAATTTTACATTTCACCGAAATGACTCGATATCCATAAATTAAAAAAAAGTACAAAATAGTTTTGAAATTAAGCATTTATCAAAATAATAAAAAATCACTGGCGCACCATAAACAATTTTGACGGTGGAAAAAGGGGGATCAAAAAAGAAAAAAAAGGTACGTGGGTCTCTGCAACGGCCTCTAAAGTCATGCGGATGAAATACAATTCCTCTTGAATTGGAGGTTTAAACTCTCGGAATTGGTTTCCTTGGGATCCTCGAATCGGTGATTTATTAGGTACTAATAATAAGAACCCTTCTAACATTACTATTAGTGCAATATCAGACATTCTATGTAAATTACCAGTCGAGCGTCATCATAGTAATGAAATTTTTTCATGCTGGAAACGTGGAAATCATAACGAATAGCACTTCAGTTAATTTCAGATATCAAAGTTATAAGCTCCGGAGAAAAGTCGAGAACACATCGTTTAAGCCGATAAAGCGTTATTATACACCATCTTGTTTTGCTGTATCAGATTGTAATTTAATCACAAACCGTAATGGAAAAATATCCTTTGCTGATTATTTTTTTACCAGCGCGATGGTCGAGATGAGTTTTCCGGATTGATACGTGGCGCAAAGACATTGAAATAAAAATCGTTTCCATCAGGACGAAGCTATTGTTTCCTGGAGGTACCAGATTTAAAAAGACGTAAAAGAACTCGTAAAAATATGACCTGATTGAACGGAAAAATTTGCATATTGTCTAATTAAACAGAATCTGGCATTACTCATCGCACCATATTATTTTGCTTCGTAACAAAACCTTTCCTATACGTTTATGGAATCAGAAAAGTTGCATTCACAGTGGGTTTCATTTTTCGAGTGACGTAACTCGAATAAAAAATAATGATCCAGAATAGGTTTTCAATTATTATCAATAAAGCCGTTATAATCGTATAATTTTATTGGGTTCGCATTGTTATTATGGTTCTAGTGCAAATAATTAACATTATTAATGCTTTTTGCAGTAAAATAATTTTTCTAATAATTACAAATGGAGGCAGCAGTGCAGTAGAAAATTCTTCAATGTGTGTGCGCACATATGTGCTTATATAACCATATGTGTATCTCAAATTGATAACCCGACTGGTGGAATGTGCAAACTCACACCTACAGTCGTCGCCTTTTTTGAGGGTAATGCGAACTGACTATCCTGGGCTGATAAAAATATTAAATTTGACCTTAATGGCGGTCCCAAAAAGTGGGAACAAGATCACTTCTCTTAATCACGTTCCCTTAAGAGCACTGAATAAATTTGCTAAAAACTGCGAAAATTTCAATGCAATTTTTCTTATCGCCTGATTTAGACCATTTGGTCGTTCAAGAATGTGCGGCATTACTGAACACCAGTCAAGAGGGGCTTTTTAATTGATGTCAGGTCACGTGACGATGGTCACGTACCATTCTTCATTTCGGTTACGAGTAAAATTTCGAACGTCATATGGTACAGTTTGCTGAAGCCCGAAACTTCCAAGTGCAAGTAGCTATTAATAGGTATAACTTTGTAAATAACGTTGTCACCATTTATTCGTGCTATAATAAACCATTACTCGGAATAATTAGAGAGTGACCACTATCAATGGTCAAATGGATTTAACCGACAGACCGACGCTCTGTCCTTGTCTGCAGTAGTTTTCCGTAGGGGAATATCGTGCAAAAGGTTGCAGTTTCTGCTGAAATGCGAATGTGATGACTAGCTTCAATTTTGATGAAAATACTATCCCATTTTTAGCCAAATTAGGTATGTGATATACAGGGTGTCTGACTAAACAATGACACAGCTGACAAAAATCACTTGTATATGCACTTTACGAGAAGATTCTGGCACGTCTATATAGGACGTTTTAGAATCACATCGATATATTCCAGAATATGATAGTTCAGGCCAGTCTCAGAAGAAAACTTCTTATCAATATATAGCCGTAGCTGCATCGTTATTATAGAGTTTGGTCAACAGTTAGTAGCCCGGATAAAGAACTGAAAATACCCTGTACATCCCCAACGCTTCACTTGGGAAATATGCTTTGTCAAACATTGAGTAAGATGGAGGGCACCGTGACTGGTACTTTTCTAAAATATTCTAATAAATAGTTCGAAAACAAGTACATGTTCGGAAAAATCACAAGAGGCAAAAACGTTTGTAAATTGAGCGATTCATTCAAATTTCGGAATGTGGATGATGAAAACACCGCCATCAAGAAACGCGAGGCGCAAAAAAGGGGCGTGACCCCAGAAAAATTTGATTTTCAGTTGTAAAATTTAGTTGCCTATGCTCTAAAGGGAGGTTCACGTATAAAGTTTCAATTTAATATCTAAAAACTTGCAAAAGTTGCGAAATATCATGTTTTTCATGACTCTTACTGATAACCCAAAAAGTTCCTAAATTGAACAATGGATGTAAATTTCCGAGTATAAATAATCAATTGAGAACTGCAAAATAAATTTGCGTGTATGATAAGTTTTGTAACTAAAAATCCATACGTGACTGTAACGTGATTTGCGTACAAAATTTGGACTTTATAATATCTTAAGAACTGAAAACGCTGTAGCATAAGGGCTTGTGACCCGGTGCTCTCCAAGCTATTCAACCTAATAAATCCTTCCCTTGCTAACATCTCAAAAACAGGAAGAAACTTCAAAAAATTAGGGGAGATCAAAAAGTTTCCGAACTCACAAATCAATTAATTCTTAATATATGTATAATTATTGACGCACCACGATACATCGTTTTTTTTTAATGGAGAAAACGAAGTTAATTCCAGAAAAAATAAATTTCCTCCGCAATTGCGTCGCAATTGCGTCATGTAGCGTACAATGCTATTTAACGGAACTCACGAGACACCTTAACCTGAAGCTTCCAGCAAATTAGCCGCTTGTGCAAAATTGTGTAACATTTGAACAATTTTAGACACGTACAGAGAAATCCGCGAATTCATTGAAAAGAGAGTCATGAAGTGAAACGTTCATTTAACAACAACCAAGGAGGTGTGTCGTTGACGTCACAGACGCCTTCTGGTAGGCAGGAAAGTGTTATTCTTTATTTACGATGTTAAATTGTTCAATTTAATGTTTAAAAATTAAAGTTAATCAAACTTGGGGGTCAAGGAGGCAAATTATTTGGTTGGTGACGCGCTTCGATCATTGGATGGGTGGCTCCAATAACAATCTCACATGACGTGGATTTTCAATAAACGCTCGTTACAATTAAGTAGATTGTTGTCTTGTTTATAAAGAAAATACAGCCACAGCTCGAAGACAAGGCCGTGTTACGTCTAGGGGGGCCTGCCAAATGCAGCCTTCTGGTTGGCCGACACACCTCCTGCAACAGGACAGCATTCCTGCTTGCCTTGTGACGTCGGTTTATTGCATCAGATAACAACGATAAGCATGCATTGCGACTTGAAAATTTTCAATATAAATTATCGATTGAGTCTATTGATATTAAGTAAATAAATTACTTGTTTGTTGCAGTAATCGATGAGATAAAAACAAACGTTAAATGCATAGATAACAGACTGCACGTACTGTTTTATGATTTCTACTGAATTTGATTTCGCACGAAAGTTTGTTTATGGTCCATAAACCGTAAAAAAACGCTTAAGAACTTGACTCTCTTTTTAGGTTTATTAAACCGGTTTTCGTTCCACAGAGTTCAATTTCAAGCATAATTTCGCCTAATGTGGCAAAAATTTGCAACGCGCGGAATCGCCCCCGGGTCATTGCACGTTTATACGCACGCGCTTAAGACACACGTCACTGCAAACATGAAGGTGTCACTTCGAAAGATTGAATTTTGTTATCACCTTAATCTTATTGCTTTAGACCATTTTTTCGTATCTTACAATTTTTTTTTATTTTGAAAGTCCGATTAGATCTAAATATGATCTTATTGCGCATCGCATTAAGCGTTAATACTGAGTGTTATGTGTAACTCAAAATGTTGGGAATATGGACTTTGCAATTTTCAACAATCGCTAGCCTTGAAGAAAAAAACCTGACCATTTTTAATACCATCTTTACCTAATTAAAACTGGAAAAGTACCCATAAAAATGTTTTTATTTGATATTTTTTCTTTTCATGGTTGAACTATCCGTCTTTTTGTTGCAACAAAAAACAGGAAGCGATTTGAAATACCGTTGTTGCTGTTAATTGCTTAGTAGGAGGAATGAGAGGCTAATCTTGATGCAAGTGGGTTTTGAAATAAACATTCAATAATAACTGGGTAAGATCTGCGATATATACGCAGACGTTACACTGTTTTTTAGATGTCGGGGGTTCCAAACAAAATAAGACAATAAGAGAATTAGTTCGAGTACATTATCAGGCTTAATTATTATAGACTCAAATGGGAGCTAATTTAATGAACCATTAGAGGTGTTCCCTCTGGAACGTATCAGAG
Source organism: Euwallacea similis (assembly GCF_039881205.1). Classification (NCBI taxonomy): domain Eukaryota; kingdom Metazoa; phylum Arthropoda; class Insecta; order Coleoptera; family Curculionidae; genus Euwallacea; species Euwallacea similis. The sequence goes on along the minus strand of NC_089635.1, from coordinate 2,633,162 downwards.
ACCTAAATGCACATTTATTTTATAATTAAAATCTTCGTATTTCTTTCCAGGATTGTTACAAAGGTCCTTGAGCCCAGTACAGCAAAATTCAAGCACTTGAAGACCTGAACTTTGGTTGCTTGCACGCTCTTAATCGTGAGAACCGTAGTAGTAAATTTATTTTCAATAAATTGACCTAAGAACATTTTTCAGGTACTACTTTGATGTAAGCATCTAGATAGTGAATTGATCGAGATATAGGTCTGGATGAGGCAAATGCAGGTCAAAATACATATAGTTCAGGAATTTCCTTTTCCTGTGTCATTTTGTTACTAAATCTTAGATATTTAATCTGGGAAGGAAAGTTCGAGAAAACTTGATAATTTCTAGAAAAGCGCAGATGAGCTGAATTGCTGCTTAGTAATAATTTTCATATAACTATCTTGAATCAGCTTCCATTGAACACATAGATAATTTTGCTTTACATATTACATCGATCACAATACGAGCTAGGGAATATACATCTCTCTAGTTCTGATTGTTTAAATTGCCTCTATTGGTATATAAAAACGGCAATTTCACTGAGTGACTTAATCAACGATCGCTGAAAAATAAATTATAGTTTAACAATTGGTCGCCAGCTAAACAATTCTGCTGGCAAAACAGGAAGATCTCTGCAAATTAGTTCCAATCACAAGTTAATTAAAAGGGAAATTATTGACAATGTAAAATGGTTGCAAGCGACATTCAAGGTAAAATATGGTCGATGGCCCGGTAGAACTTAAACTGTTTTAGACGCAATTTTATTAAAAAAATATAATTTACGACATTAACAGCATTGAAATTTCAGCATTTCCAGAACTGAAAAGGTGAGATTTTATTACGTGTTCTCAGCCTTGAATTGGCGCTTACCTAGGGTGATATAATTTTTTGTAAGATTTACTTAAAACCTGGTGTTTTTCCGTTATTAAAATGCAAATAATCGTGACTGCCTACGACGTAAACGAAACAAAACGAATTATCATAACTAGTGCTAACCAATGCCACGTGAAATTGCCAATTTTCACCATATTAAAAAATCGTTTTCGCATACTGACAAAAAAGGTTTTTTTAAGCGTGAGGTTGATTTTCAAACGTTTTCAGAGTATTTCCAAAAAACTCTTTAGATCGTTCCAAAATGACTCTGGCTTTACTTAAAAGGCTTACGAGTGTGAAAGAGTGATTTTCCTACAACCTTCTATAAAAGCAAATATAACCAATGAAGCTAATAGTAGCAAAAATAAATACTAACACACTTATGTGTTAAGGATTCCTCACAGAGGCGTGTGGTAAGAAAAGCAAATGAGTGATAAACACAGAGTAACGAACTACTCTAATTAAAAAAATATTGTATAGAAATGTTTTATTGTATTAGACAATGGGACAAAACTTGTTCTTAACCAAAAACTAATCTATATACTAGGTGTCTCCAAAATAGCAAAAAGATGTTAATTTCGACATAAAAATGTTGAACAAATTATCATGAAATGGCTAAAACAGCACCGAGTGGTAAAAGTTAATTACATAACACGAAGCTTCTTAACACACTCGGGTGATAGCCGCCCTCGCCAACGGCTTGTGCGCAAGATTTCACGCTCATACGTTAAGAGCCACTTTCTTCACTTGTTATGTATACAACTTGTAAATATAAATTGAGTGGTTACTGAAAATCGCATACTACTTATACATCATCACCTTTATAATGGTTGGCTAGGCGATACACCGATCATGAGTATATATGTAGTTACGAGAGTATATTTAAAAAATTGTCATAGCGTCTCGAGGAGATAGAGTTAAGCAAAAATTGCAGGAAGTACAGCTTAACAAGATGAGAACTTGTCCAACAACCGAGAGTTCTTGGTTTTGATCTCTAGGAAAGGTTTGACTTTTTTTCATTCTTCCGATTCTATTTCAATTATTGACCATAAAAGAAATGGACTGTACTATTTGAATGAATTCTTCCTATCGCACGCAGACGATCGAGTTTTTCTGTAAGTCCTTTTCTCTTCGCTGAAAGAAAATATTGTTATATGAATAAGTTCATGGAAGAGAGACATTTGCATTTAGATGTTTGTCTTTACTAAATGTCCTTCTTTTTTTGTTTCTTTTCTTACCTGCTCTACTGCCCCATTATTTGGTACCCATTGCCGACTCTTCGTCAATTTTTATTGACCATAAAAACGTGTTATTTCTCACCTAACCTTGATATTTCTATGACCTTTTTGATAACATAAACAACAATGACACATTTGGATTAATAAGCATAAAGCGATCAACCTTTAGAAATAAAATTAATTTAAATAACAACCGTCACTGAACTTCGTAAATTGTTACAATAAAGAATACGTCATTTACAAAACGCATATATTATACTAAGTATTTAATTATTATAATACATATGTTGGAATATTATTGGGAACGTTTTTTATAGTTAATAAATGTCAATTTATTAACAAAATTTAAAAAAAACGAATTAATTTAGTACTACTCGACCGCACCCCTCCCTTCTATATCTCGACTGTCCATTTTCTCCCCTTCCCTTTTCTTTTCAGTTCTAGTGAGGTACCCCAGTCCGAAAGGGGATTCCCCATCACTTGGCCATTTAATAGCGGCGGTAGTAGTAACCTGGTTTGACGTTTAAGTGCTTCATCCCTAGATGGCTCTGCCAGTTTGCCCATCATTACCTTATTACAAACTCTAATACCATAATACTAAAAACTTATGAATTACTAAATTTCCGAGACATACTTTTTATAATTGTTTTAAATTTAATTAAAACTTTTATTAAATTATAACTGTAATTAGTTCATTTATTTCATTTACAATAATTAAAAATCATTGCACTTGCTTAGCTGACCTTCTGTATAACAATATTGACTTCGGACCTCAGACATACGCTATATTTTTATCAGGAAATTAATTGTTTACATAGCTACAACCACTTTGGCTGAATGGTTTGCAAAAGAATAAAATATTTACGTTACTTAGAAAACGCAATAGCATTGAAGGTGTGTAGTATTTACTAATGGAATATTTGTGATAGTCGTAGGCTACAGCCTTACGTGGTGATTACTACATCGCTATAAATACGCTTTTAACGATAAGGTTGTTTTCCTAATTTGACTCATATTATTAAACACCGAGTGCGCCGGAAATATGTTACTTTAGTCACTAAAGAAAAATGAGTCGAAGAGCAAAGGTATTAAGTTGACAAGAAATTTTTGCCTTTTCACTTATCGTTATCAGTTCCAAAAACACCTTCATGGTGTCGTAACAAACACTTGTAATGCTAATTTACACACTTGCGTCAAAACAAAGTCCCCATGATCAAAAGATTAATGTCTTTGTGTTTGGTAATATCTTCGTGAACATCGATCTTCCCCAAATTTATAACAATAGTAGTAAAATCAAATTTTCCCAGTTACTCAACTATTTGATTGTCTCTGTGATTCAAAAGATAACGTCTACTTAATCCTTCATGATTCGTTCAATCAATTCTTGTAATTTTTTCCTATGTGGTGCAATACTATTAAAATCCTATTGGCTACAAATGAAGGCGTGTTGTGCCATATACCACATAGGTACTCAATAGTCGATAACAATGTAATTTCCGGCTGCTAACGTGATCATTTGTATATCAACGTTTATTGTTTACATTTTAGAATTTACTACGTCAACCAGACTTCGACCAGTAAGTCTCACGCCTTAAACAATCTAATGTTGCTAATGCAACTTTTTTGCCCCTAATGGGTGAGACTGCAAAAATTGGTGTTGCAGGAACTGCACACCTAAAAAGTCTATTTATTTTTCTAACCTTAGAACAATTAGTGATAATTTTGTAGTAAGTGGACTATAATGACAAAAGGTCAAAGAACTGCAAATAGATTGTTTTCAAATTTTAAAAGGTCAGACGATAATTGAATTTTTTAAAGCTGGAACACACACACAAATTAAAGTACCTATATCCACGCAAAAATTCTAGTACTTAAATGATACTTAAATGACTATCACAAGATATTACACTCATATGTTGTGAAACGTTCCATATCACTGTGGACACAGAATCTCAGACTAGAGCGTTTCGTCCTTGTTGGCCCTCATCAGACAGGTTTCGCCCTTGTTGGCCCTTATAAGAGAAACACAGAAACTACTACTACCGGAGCTAATGCTCTTACTCAAGAAGTCATGCGGGAAGCAGGATAGTTCCTGGGCGATAGAGATATTAGCCCTTGAAGTAGTTGTTTACGTTTTTCTTATTTTCTGTGAGACTTTTTTAAATATTTTTACAGCGATTTTAAGATACTCATTAATAAAAAGTAATTTTTTCTTTTTATTGAAATTCAATAAAAATTTTTATGTTCGTACCTAAATTGGGTCAAGATATTTCATAATCGTTTAAAGGCTTGTGGGGCATTTAATGTAGATCAAGTGTTGTACTCATCAAGTTGTATTTCTGTACAAGTTACTTGTCTTTTGGTTTAACTACCCACGGGTGGTTTGTTTCTATGTATAATGTAACCCAGGGTGTTCATCACCATAGTGGAGCAAACCACCATTCGTGTTTATTCGTATTATTATTTTTTAGAGTAGTGGTATTGTGTCAGTAATTTGTTTTTTAATATAGATATAAAATTAAAATCAATTTTTTTATTACTGGAAATTAATTATTCAAATTCATTATATTCTTAAATACAAATACAACGTCCAAACTATTTTGGACAGGTTCTTTGGTTTCAATCTCAGTTACTACAGTGGGGTCGAAAATTCCAGGTCAGGTTGTTTCATGTTAATATAAAATAATATAAATAAGTCCGAATTTATATTTAAATAATTCACCAGTATTGTTGAGTGTTTTATATTTCAACAAGTGCCTATTCTGACCTAATTTTATGTGTTATTTAATTTTTTTGCCCTCTCTACGTCGAAATAAAAAGAACGCGTAAGCAGGTATTTATTGATGAGAGAGCAATAAATAAATTTAGTCTTCTTCATCAAAACCAAAAAAATGTTTAAATGTTGCTTTTTTTAAGGACATGCATATGTATATACCTATATCTATAAAAATATATACAGGGTGTCCAGGAACAACTTTGACAACATGAAAGAGTTGATTCCACGTACAAAATTATGAAAAAAGTTTCTATCAACTTGTGCCCGGAAATGCTTTTTAAAAAAGCTACCGCTCTTTAAAGATGGTGGCCTAAAAACGGATTTTTGATTAATTACTCTAAAACTACTTTAGATCTACACTTCAAATTTGGTATACGAATTAACAATGATATTTACTATTTTTATAGACTAAGTGTATATTTGCATATTTCTCATTAGTAAATGAAACCATTTTGTAAACAAACGTAAACTAAGAGATTGTGAATTAATCCGGTGACCGACAATTTTAATGATAAACTTAAATTTTACTTTCAATTTAATGAAATCGGAACTAAAGGCACATAGAGAACCAAAGACACACTGTGACACATTTGTCAATAGTCATTAATCGTGTTAACATTATATCATAATGTTATTCTTTGGTTTAGAGAGCGTCTAATCCGTTTTTAGGCCACCATCTTTAAAGAGGGGTAACTTCTTTAAAAAACATTTCCCGGCACAAGTTGATAGGAACTTTTTTTCGTAATTTTGTACGGAGAATCGCTCCTTTCATTTAGTCGAAGTCGTTCCTGGACACCCTGTATATAGGTACGTTGAACTTGGTCATTGATATACAACAGATAATGATATGGCATCAAAATAAATCGGTCAGAAAAATACCCGCTTAGTTAATTAGCCGATAATTAGCTGATAATGGACCAAGATGCCAAAGGGTTGTTCTAGAATGAGGCGAGGGGCGGGCAGAGTCCCGCTGGTTAATTATTAATTGTGGTTATTATTATTCAAAGCGGTAATCTAACTTATTATATTATGACCTCGTACTGTGGTGTATCGCGTGGCTATCTTTGCACAACCTCCTGGGCCACAACAATGCTACCATGCATCTGACTACTAACTCACTCGTTTATTTACATTATTTATAAGTATTCACTAGGACTAATACTTTTTTCTCAATTTCAAAATATTATCAAGTTTGTCTTCTTCTTCCAAGCCAGCTTATCTTACCAGCAATCAGTTTTAGTCTTGAAAAAATATACATATAGTATAGGAAAACCGAGTTATTTTTATATTTCAACCAAGGACATTTGGGTTAGTTGTGTGGATTTCGCTACAATAAATACAACAGTACATGGATATAATTTAAAAATATACATTATTTCCTACCCACCTAATTAAAAATATATATTAAGAATAAATCATATGATAATACGATTATTAAGTTTTTTCATTAAAATATATTTTATCCTTTTGTGTGGGTGGTATAATGATTTATTGTATTATTGTTATCAATAGAAAAATCGCCGTTGAATTTTATAGTACCCACTGGCTTCAGACTATACGGTCAACTGATATTTTGTACAGTAATTTCCTTTAAAAATAAAGACAATCTGCTTAGATGTGAAATTATAGATGTTTGCATCGCTGATGTTGCTGCTGGTTATCTAAAAATTTGACCTTTGCGAAAGTAAAAACTATCTTTCAGAGATCATGTTGTATAAAGATTGCCAAGTGCCTATACTCTTGCATTTGCAACGTTCGTTTTACTAAAATTTTTACTCAAACTTGGACTCAAATGGAATTGGAGAGGATAGTTCTTAATTACCCTCTTATATTTTTCTAGCAATGCAGTGACATATTAAGCAAATTAAACAGCATTTCCCATAACTAATGGTTTCATCAAATTTTAGTACCATATAAAATCGCTTACGAGATCAAATCATGGCATAATCCCGTAATAAACCACATAAATTAAATGCCATCAATAAATTGGAAGTTAATACAGCGTTTGTGATGCAAAACAAAAGTTACTTTATTTATTATTTATGGCATAAATGTCAATTAAAACTAGCGGGCATTGCAACTTGGTCATAAAAAGCTAAGTTGGTGTTTTTTTAACGAAACACCCTATACATTAATATTGTTTTAGACGTGTCTCTTCGAGCTGATTTAATATGTATAAGGTTTTATAGCCTTATCTCTAATGGATTTCTTGCTATTTAATAATATTTGGTCCATAGGAACAATATGTTTAACTACCTCAAAATCCAAAGAGAAAATCAGAATTGGCATTAGTCTATATCGTGCGAATTGAATTAAAGAGAGCGACCCAGCACAAGCTGATAGAGCTCATGCAGGCCATTAAATTGACTTGCATTGTTAAGGCAATTGCCTCACCCGTTCCTGAGATGTTGGCGTTCGAAACTTGAAAAGTGGCTAATGTTGGGTACCTGCCGGCGTTATGAAAATTTTCAGAAAAAAAGTTCGAGGTGATGCAAATAAATTAGACTAATAGTTTAGAAAAAAACTCAAATCACTATTCTCTTTTCGATTTTAAATTGATTGAAAAGCGATTGTAAGGTAACAATTCGGTAGTAACAATCATGATCCAAATTCAACTTTTTGTTTACCATAACCTGTAATATTCAATTAGGCAGTTATAGTTACATATTCATTGTTTATGATAAATGTTCACACGGAAATAGATGGAAACGCCTAATATAATTCACATGCAATTTGGCCTTGGCGTTTGTATTGTCTGAGCCCTCAACCATATACATTTTATATTAATTTAAAATGCATTTACGTATTGTTCTCAAGAGGCCTTAATTAGAATTTATAATTATTAACTAGACAAAAAAAACGAACGCATAGTTACATTGATAAATTGCTTACCTATCTTGTTTCATACGAGAACATCACAGATACATTAATTTCCTATTTTTGTTACAAAACCCATAACGAGATGTGCAAAAGAAAAACTCTTGTCAATTTATGTTCATTCGATGTAGCTCATAAGGAGTGGGAATAATATAACATCTAAATATAGTAACTTGGAAGTTTATGACGCCATCGTTAAGGAAACTAGTTCACAACGGTTTATAGGAAAATGGATAATGTTTCCTTCATTGGGATTATTTGGAAAGTTACAGCAAAATCAGAAAATGTTCTTTGAATTGAATTGATTGGATGTAACGTATAGGGTAAAAAGGGCTTCTCTTCTATTATATATGATATATAAAGTCTAATTTTAGAATATACTCGTAACGTAAAGATAACTCTAGATTATTTACAAAATACTAAGTACCCTAAAAGAGAAGCGACTCCAGAGCTAATTGAACGCTTTGGAGCTGTCCCATAATAGAGATATATGTCCCGCAATTCCTAAGGACGTTAAATCCTGGAGGATAAAAAAATATTTGAGGTAATACTCAATTTTTAGTTTGAAAATTTTTACGCTAAATTTATCGCGTTGCTAACATTCCATGTAGCTAAACCTTTAATTTGTGACGCACTTTGTAGGTTGTACATTATTATTTAGTTATGTAACTTTATTTTTTCAAATTAATACATAAAACCACCCAGTGGGACTAGTGGAACGCCATGGCATTGATTTATTTGTAGACTTTCATTAAAAAGTAAGTACGATTTATTTTTGCGTTGTAACAATGTGATTTTTTTAGCACTAAAACTTCTGTTTACGGATATCCCAAATTTTCCTAAGCTTAAGTTTCGAATCTGTCACAGATATTGTTTATTACAGTCACAATCTTCAGTTTAATAGTAGAAAGACTTAAAAGAAGCTCAAAGTATGGTGCATAACTAGGCGCGTGCTAATGGACCTATTTAACTAATCTCAATTTTTAAATTTTTTTTAAAACGCATATGCACACTCTGGCTGCAGCACACCTGTAACGCATGCGCTTAGAATATATGTGCTTCCAGTAACTATTTAGAATGGTAGTCCACTTGGAGCACACTGTAACTAAACTTCTTTATTAAATCTATTAAAAATCCTCCAATTTACGTTAACAATGTTTAAAAAACATCAGTAAATCGTCAATTTTGCAACGTCAGCTTACGTAAATGAAAATTCGCAATTCATTATTAAGGTCGTATAACTGGGTTCATCGATGTGTAAGGTTTGTGATTCGCTGCAAATAAAGGCGTGTAAACTACGTTATGCATAATTAGAGTTAAATGGATACCTAGGAATACCAACCCGAAGGTCAAGGCTTTTTGTGATACATACCAAAACACTTCTGCCAACAATATAACAGAGGTGAGTTAGACAGCGTAAAGAATTCTGATAAAAATAATATCTTGCTGTATTTGAGTAGAAATGTAGCTTTTACGTACACGCCTGTCTGCTTTTACTCTCGTAGAAAACTACCTACTTTATAATTATAGACAATTAATGAAGTGCAAATTTATTAAAATCTTATGTTGGATATTGTTCTGCTGGACATAATTTGATATGCTTCGCTTTATTTTTATTTAAATTGGCAATTAAAAATACTTTTTTTCGCATAACGTTATACGAGGAAAAGTTGCATAATACAAACCTTGTATTTGTTCATTCTGCCTTGCATGGCATAAGAAAGTCATTAATGAATAGAACTAATATAGTTGATTAAAGCAAGAAAATGAAATTACGGTACTGACTATGATTTTCGGTAAATTACAGTATTCATCCGCCATCTAGGGCAAATATAAAGAATTACCTGAAATATGTCTATTGTCCATAGAAGAGTCCCATGTCTTATTCGTTTCTCAAAAATGCGCCTGCGTTGTGAGAATCTAACCTAACTTTTATACCTTTAGTGTATCTTGTAAATGTCAGTTATTGTCCTGCTTCTTTAAATTAAAAATCCTGATTTTAATGATAATAATTGGTTTTCTTGGGCGATAGAATCATGTCCCAGAATTCAGATCCCAAAGTGGATACAGACCTTCCTAAATATCTCAAAGATCGAATAGAAAAGAATCGTCAAAAGGCACTTACCTTGAGAAATGCAAAACTTGTCCATCATCCTTACGCAAAAGGGTAAATACTACCGTCTATCATCTGTTAATATCTAGTTTTTCTCAGTACTTGAAATGCAAATATTCTAATTAAGTTTTCGTAGAAATTTTTCCAGCATAAAATTGCGGTTAAGCATGATTCAGAGTCAAATTTTGGTTAGAGTTCAGTGATAATAGGGCTAAAAGTCAGAAAAAACTATATATTTGTCGTCCCGTGTAAAACAAAAAATACAGGGCATCGCTAAATGGTCTGTGAAAAACTTTACCACCAATTCTCGAGATCACAATATGATGGTTCGACACAACATATCAAAAATTGGAGAAAATAGTTTCAGTTTTACTGAAAACCCTCATACAAGATTTTAAATAAATTTAGCTTTGCTTTTCTGTATATCAAAAACCATTAACTTTAGGATTAAGACAAGTTAGATTAAATCATCATATTTCAATTTTAGATATTTGTGATAGGGCTTTGTACAGATGATTTATGAATATATACAGGAATAATAATTCTCTATAAAATAGATTATCACCTTAAAGTTTATATTGTCAACAACTTACTGCTATTACTGAACTCTTACTAAAATTAGACTCCGAATCCTTCTTTAACCCTTTTGAAATATATGGGTTATATATAAACCTTCATTAAGAGTAAGAATTTTCAATAATAAAGCCAAAATTGTGCTGTTTAACAGTGATTTATGGGCCCCTTTCTTGCCTTTACCCAGTTTTCTGATTTCGAAGTTAAGTTTTTATGAAACACCTGTATGCAGTATTATTTTATAGAGAAATAGTTTCAATAGACAAAACTACAATCAAAATAGGGGCCACTAGGTATAAAGATACTGGAGGTGGATTTTTGTTGGAAGAAAACCCAGAGCAATCTGAAGAAGATGTAATAAATAAAATTTATTAAAAAAAGGTTTTAGGTCTGAATAATATTGGATTGCAGGAGCTTCCTATTGCTCCACCTGAAGCTCCTCCAATCGTAGAACCTGATCGTCCAGAATGCCGAGATTGTCATAAACCTTTGGCCACTTCCTGGCTGTTTGATAATTTTGATTGTAAATGTTGTGATGAGTGCAAGTAAGCTGTTCAATATCAATATATCACATTCATGACATTAATTATGAGTAGAGAATCTGAAACCTACAAATTAATCACGAAAACTGAAGCCAAGACCAAATATCTTCTCCAAGATTGCGATTTGGAAAAAAGGGAGCCTCCGCTGAAGTTCATAAAACGAAAAAATCCACATAACACTCATTGGGGAGACATGAAATTGTATTTGGAACTACAAGTGGAAAGTAGGGCTATGGAAGTGTGGGGAAGTTCTGAGGAACTAGAAGAAGAGAAGGAAAGAAGAGAGGAGAAAAAGATTATTTCAAAAAATAAAAAATACAATAAGAAATTGAAAGAGTTGAGAATGAGCATTAGAAGCTCGATGTATGATAGAACTAGCGCAACTTCTCATGCACATGAGTTTGGAGTTGAATCTTACAATGAGGAGGACGATACTTATACTAGAAATTGTACTACTTGTCCTTATATGGAAACTTTTGAGAAAATGTAATTAAAGTGTTTTTTCTGTTATAATATAGAAAAAATATTGCACGAAGTAGGTTAGAGTTTTAAATGTATTTTTTTGGAGATTGCTTATTAAATAGTTATTTTTTATTATCAAAAGGTATGGCATTATTTCCTAATCAAGCCATTTTTGTGATTGCCTCAAATAATTGAATGTAACCTATTTATTTACAGTACTAACGATACTACAACTTGAATAGTACTTTAGTAGTAGGTAGAATGAAAGTAATAATGTATAGAGTACCAAGTTATAACAAAGTAGTATTTATTTAAAATCTTAAATCACAGAACATCAAACCTAATACATGGTAATTCTAATATAATCATACATTTAAATGCAGATATGTGTTGTATTCAGTTGAAGGTTTCATAGTTACTTAGACATACGTTCTCTAGAACTAAATTTGTCGATTTTAATGCATAATCTTATTCTACATTAGTAGTTATCGCTCTACTGCTTTTATATACAATAATACAGGCGCACAGAATTCTTCCATATATTTTGGAGCACCTCTAACGGGTTTCTATTCAAAGTAAAAAAAAAAACTTTAAATTACCAAAGTTTTTCCTGAATTTTGAAGAGGAAAATCTACGGAAAAATTCTGTACATATGTAACAATAGGAGGAAAATTTGATTAACTCCTTAATCCCGAAACCCGTTTAGACAAATTTTCCTAATAATGCTTCTCCCCCCTGATGGCATTACAGTACTAGCACAAACTCACTTAGGAACCTTTGGTACAGCTATAAATATTTACCCCGCTTGTATAGGGTGGGTTTAAAAATAATGATAAACTTCTATTAAATATTCTAATGATTAATAACTTTTCTTATATGTTGTCTTTACACGGCGGCAAATGCACATTTTTATTTCTGTCGAAGGCTTGAGGTAATAGTGTTGTAGATCTGTTGTGTCTTAAGTGGCTCTTAACTAGATGTCCTGCTGCTAGAGCGGACATAAGCGACAGCTCTCCTGCTAATACAGTCCCACACACAATTTTGGCTAGCTGGCACGAATTTGCGCCAGGTTCTGCAGCATTTGAACCTTTCACACCTAACATTTCAAGACAAGTTCCTTGAGCTGGAAGGATAGTACCACCTCCAATTGTACCTAAAAGTTTCCTATTATTGTTTGCTTCACAATATATTTTTGTTGCTTACCTATTTCAATAGAAGGCATAGTACAAGAAATGTACAGGTCTTGGCCATCGACCCCCCAAGGCTCCATTAAAGTCATACAGTTACTACTTCCAACATTCTGCGCAGGATCTTGCCCGGTAGCCAAGAAGACGGCAGTGACTATATTAGCAGCATGTGCGTTGAATCCCCCAATGCTACCAGCAACAGCAGACCCTACCATGTTCTTAGAGTGATTGACGTCAACCAAAGCATGCACGTTAGTCTTCAAGATGCTTGTGACTATTTTTGCCGGTATTATCGCTTCGCACACAACCGATTTGCCTCTACCCTCAATCCTGGTTAATTTAGAGTTAAAAATGGTCCTGAGTGAGGTAAGTGTGTTCTTACCAATTAATTGCAGCAGGTTTCTTGTCGGTGCAGAAGTTTCCACTGAGGCTCAAAATTTCCATATCGTCAAACGCATTTTGCACGAATTTCAAAGAATATTCGGTTCCTTTAGATAACATATTCATGCCCATAGCATCTCCAGTGGTGGCGACAAATCTGATGAACAAAAATCGTCCGGCGATTTTAATGGTCAGTCTCTGCAGTCTCGCGAATCTACTGCTGGAGTCAAACTGTGTTTTTAGCTTCTCGAAGTTATCTGGGTCTTGCATCCATTGCATTGCTTGGCTGTAAGTATATGGTGTGTTGAAAAATGTTGCTCAGATAATTCTATGGCAACTTTTATGTCCAATCACCAAATGTTTTTCCATTAAAGTTTAGCTTATTGCTACATAAATACGAGAAAGACCAAGAAATGTGCAGAACTGTGAAAATTCGAAAAATGTGAGAAAACACATAAAAGTGATGGAAAAAATTTCAATATAGTGTACAGGATTTGAGAGAAAAGTTCTATGCTGAATTAGATATCAGTGAAGCCAAACTTACCTAGCTCTAATAATTGATGGAAATCTCACCACTGGACCTCGAGTCATTCCATCTCCAACAATGCTACTGGTAACCCCACATTCTTTTAGAGCTCTGCAGCCTCTGTTGGTGCTGGCAACCAGACAACCTTCAGTGGTAGCCATGGGGACGTAAATCTCACGCCCATCTAGAAGAAGAGGCCCTGCGTATCCTACTGGGATGGGCATGTACCCTATGACGTTTTCACAGCACGCACCCATGACCTATTATTGGGAACGATAATTATATCTAAGTTCACGCAACGACCAAAGTTATACCAAGGAATAGTCATAATTTCTATAAGGTAATCCATCAAGTACTTTGGGGGCATCTAACAGATCTCTTCCTAAAATTTTTCTCCTAATTCCAACCCCTCTCTCGGGGTTGTCTATAGCCTTCTCTATTTGATAGGCAGCTATATGTTTGTTTTTGATAAGAAGTATGATTTCTTCATCGGAGAGGGCTGTAGCTCCAAAGTCAATGTTGTTATAAATCTTCAAACAGTCCTCTAGCGTCTTGCAAACTTTCGGAATCTCATCTTCAGGGTTGCTGTCCGCGTCCGAGCCGTAAGGCGTAGAAGTCTGGACTTCTTTGTCTTGGAAAGTCGTTGGTTCATCACAAGTCTCTGCAAAAAAAGCATTTTCCAATGAAGCTGAAGGGTATTGCGCTAGGTCAGTTGCAAAAAGCTTAAGCAGATGTAAATTTTTCTTTTCATCTTGTGTAAAGCGTCATTCAGCTAGGGAGATAGAAATCATTTACGGCGACTTTACGACTTTTTAATCACCTTTACTTTGTTGCAGCTGACCATGAAAAACGTTACGTTGTTGACTAAGTATGTTTAGTGTGTAGTTTTGTTGCGGCTGATATCGGATTAGGCCAATGTGGTTCGAAGAAGCGTGTTTGAAATGTCCATAGAAGTTTTGAGAGTGGCAAAGTTTGATATTAAAATTGAAAATTTTTTCATAAATTTTTAGCCTTTACGCTGAATTAGGCACAATGAATATGTTGTAACCAAACAATTGCACTTTGCTGATATTATTGCATTAATTGCAGCTGATTATTATAGATTGATGGAGAATTAATTTGAGTATAAATAGCTACAAAATAAAGCAGATAATTGAAGAAATTTGGACATGCGACTCAAATCAACAAAGTAATGAATTTGCCGATTCTATTACTAAAAAGGTGGCAGTGGTAGTCTTTCAATGACGGAGACCGCCTTTATCAAAACTGGCTCTGATTGTTGGCACTGAACTAGCTTTGATCCAGTGACAAAAACCAGTCCTCGGAATATCCAGAGAAATCGTAAAGAAGGCCATCATCAGAGGGAGGTGAAACAGAGTAAACGCTACTGGACTGACCACTCGAGCCTGGTCCACTCAAGAACGTATATTGTACAACCCCTTGAGCACAGGACAAGACATCTGTTAAACTTCGACAGTTGCGAGCTATCTGTTCTAGATGCATTAATTTTTGAGATTGAGTATCGCCCTGGAAACCCAATTTCATAGGTTCTCAATGGAATTCGGATTCGATGAATTTGATGGCCATTTTAATTTTCTCAGCTTAAAATGTTTTTTGCACAATTGTATCTCGATATGATGTAAAATTATTATCCGCAACCACGAAATCCACCTCTCAATAGTCTCTCAATGGATTTGCTTATGAGTTTCCCGATTTTTTAAAAGATTCACGCAACTCCATCCATTTTGAAAAATTTTAATATATAACTATAAATACGAATTTAGAAGGCTTCAGTGTTACTATAAGGTACTTCTTCAAGTTAATAAGCATGTAAACGCAACTATTTCTGCCTTCACTCTCAAAATCCTGAAAAATGTTCAATACATACCCCCCAAACTAAAGCTGAACTTTGGCATAATCTCCCTTTTTTCTAGGGTATTTCCCGAATATTCCGTGCCTGTTTCAGAGATAGCTGCAACAATCGGGGAAGCTTCCCTCTCTTGAAGGGTTTCTAGGTGCTCGTCTTGAATCTCAAAGAAAAGCAGTTTAATGAGCAGCGCCAAGATCAGAACTAAAATCACGAAGTGATCTACACCAAGAGCCAACCACCTATAAGATCGAAAACTAATTATTACAGAAGATTTCTACTGAGCTTGAGGTGACTATCACAAACCTGATAAAATATCCGTGTAAAGAGTTCGACTCTTCGGTCTTGTTGAAAGATTGCTGAACTAGTGGTTCGATGTTGTACACTTCACCGTCTTTAAATGGCCAACGACTAAAATTGTAAAGATTTAAAAAGTGCTAATCGAAGTTGAAGATCTATAAGCGCGGTAGAAAAGCGATGAATAGAAGCGAAGTATTTTGCATAGTTATGCATAGTTATTGTAGTTTTTGGGCTGATATGTAAATTTTTGCTCTAACCGGGGGTATCATTTATAATAGATACGTTCAAAATGATTTTTACATAGACGAACAATCGAAGTAAACTTTGTCTTGGGCTTACCTGTGTACATGCACTATCATTAACCCCACAGACATTATTAACTTTACCCTTTGTACCACAGGGTTAGATTTGTGGTCTTCGTCTTTGAACGCCATTGACATCCAAGTTTCTTTTGTTTTGTAAAAGCTCGTGCATCTCGAAAGCTGAAAGAAAAAGAGTTTTGGAATTTTCAATTGAAAAAAAAAGGAAAAAATATGAATAATACACAGGAATTGCAAATATTTTCTTAATAAAAATGCTAAAACAGTCAGCAGTGAAATTTTACCTCTAGTTGCGCTTTTTTACATGCAGACAAGTATGCAGAATCATCCATGCAGTAGACAAACGTTTTTTTATATATTTTCCCTACAAACGTGCGGTAAACGATGCGATAAAAAAAAGCTTGACCGCAGGCATTTGTGAGCTGGAATTCGTACTTTAGAGTTCGTGTGCGATCACAAGTTTTACAGCGCACAAACCAAAATGATATGTGTCAGAGCCAAAATTTTTTGCTAATATTTGTCATTGACGAATGTGCGATACATTTTTATCACACGTGTGCATGTACAGATTTTACCGGCGTGCTAATGTTTAATTAAACTTACAGAAAACAATAAATTTACCACATATTCGTTTGTAAGGGAAGTGCCTTTACCGTACTTGTTAGATGAAAAACTATTTCTTGGATAATCCCGTGAACTTGTATCATGAAATTTGCTAATTATTTAATATTCTGAACATATTTAATATGACGTACCCTACTCCTAAACTCTGTTTTTGCTTTAATGAGAAATTTTCTACATGATTTTCCCTTCATTATCAATGATTAACAATCATAAAATGACCAGTTTCCATTAAACGCACAAAGAAGGAGTTATTTGCAATATTTTGATTTATTGTTGGCGAATTATAGTATTTATTTGCCAAGTTAATAAATCGTGTTTACGAGAAAGTGAGTAGACTGGAAAAATTCAAGTTCCGGAAATCGCAACAATATCACATCTCGTGACACATTCGTCTAACACATTAGATGGCGTTACAGATAAACTTGAACAACTGGCAGAATTAAAATACCTAGAAATAGTTGAAACGTGTAATTCAACTAACGCAAAGTGTCAAAGTCCAAAACTGGGCACAATATAAGTATTATTCTATGTGAAACCTTTACATTTGTCATGCTAACAAGTCCGGCTCACCTTAAGCATTTCGACGTTAGCAGGAAGCAGGGACTCTAAAATTAAATTTGAAGGGTGACGATCTGACGTCAAATTTGCAAACATTTACATAACTAAGTTTATTTTCTACTATTACTAAAATTAGAAGCACAAAAGGTTCGAAACTTCCATTATAAATTGAAGTGGCTATAGTTAGATGGATTCTGAGAACAAATGGGTTTTAACGGAGTTATTGTTTAACTACTTCGCCTTACGCTTTTTTACAGGTGTTCTATTTCTATGAACTCATATTTTTTTATTTTTAGCATGTCATTTTGAGAAATAATTTTAATTGAACAGATGTTCCATGTAGCATCTCCAGCTTATGTTCGTAGCCAAGAATTGGTATTACATAATTTTGTGCATCCGCATTAGTTAAATCTAAATGTCGAGTGTCCCGAACTTCCTTATCCAACCAATTAAAAAAAAACGGAGCAAAATGGGTCACAAACTGAGAAGTAAAAACGTCGTTTATGACTAAAAAATTTCAAGCTTCGAAGAAACTCCGAGAAGTACGCCACTGGTAAATGATATATTCCTGAATATTGAAATCTAATTATTACTAAGGTTAAATTAAAAAACCTGAGTGGCATCTAAGGGTGTTGGAGAAATGTGAAAATGTCAAGGAAAATTATTTACCACTCAAAATTCGTTGAAAATGCGAAAAATGCTGTACCCTGTTGGTTTTCATGCCCATTGATAAAATTACAAATCACTGCTATGGAAAAATTAGGTTGGTGTAAAGAAGGGAATACGAAATTAATAAAATTTAGTTTTTCTTGAATAATAAAACTATTTTTTTTAAATATTGGAAAATTGCAATTTCAAGTGTTTTTCAAAATCAGTTTGAAAAAATCAGAGACGTATCTACCTCAACGGAGTTCTATATCGTCTTAATGTCAAAGAAAAAACAGTCGTGTATCATCTCCAAATTTTAAAAATTTCTGGAACTTCCGAAAAACCCAAGTACACCACTGGTTCACAAGCTAAGGCATACAGGGCAGAAGTTTCACGTAAGAACCAGAAACAATAAATAAAACCAAATAAACGATACCCTAATTTGCAAAAGTGAAAAAAACTGGATGTGATAAGCCAATGATTTGGCTTATAGCGGATATTGCAAGAGATCTCTATAATTCCAAAAATTATCGCGTAAGTGTAATTCAAACCAGGAGCGTACTATCAAAAAATAATTTCTAAAAATTGCTAAGTGTAAAAACACTGCGATACTTTAATGAAATGAGATTTTTATTATTTGAAAAACATGCTTTTTAATTCAATAAAAGTACGGAGGTATACACACGCTTTTCAAATAAAAGTTTGGGGCACATTGTATATCATGCAGCGTCTTACTTCTAAGATGAGCGTGAGGCAGGCTGGATAGAACGTCATGAGGACTATGTAATTGACCAGGACTGAGAGGCAAGCAAACCAGGAAAGCATCTCCAGTCTCTCGACACCTGTAACATGTAAGTGGGATTTTTAAGCTTAAATAATTAAAGTAAACTCACCTGAAAGGGTACCTACACCTATAACAAGAGTCTCTACCACCGAGTCCAAAGTAATAGTGGGACCTAATTCAGCCAGCCCTTTGGCTATATTGTTCTTTCCTTCTGCCTGGTTTTTGGAGCTGAAGGCGAATTGGGCCAAAATGCCAGCTTTGGATAAGTCGATCAGGAGCAGAAAGAAAAATATTGCATCTCTACCGAAACAGACAATTAATCCCGTAGCACTGAAGTTCATCCCACTTACTTGAGATCGCTGATTTCCAGTCTCAGGATGTTCAGAACTGTTGTTGTAAAAATGAAGCTTGAAAACACTGTGAAGAGCCCTGCGATTCCTGAAAATTAATGGATTTAGTGTGAGGTTCCTATGAACCAATAGTACGAGGTTCTCATGAAGAGACGTCTTGAAAAGAACCTAAATTTGTCTCGTTACATAAAGTGAAGAGAAATTACAACAACGTGTTCCATATGACATAAAACCGACATTGCACTTTCTCTCTAAAGAATAACAACACACTGTAACCAGTGAGTTCATGGCCTTGATCGCTCATTTTCTCTTCACTTTCTTTGATTGACCACACGAATATTATTATGTTGTTTAATAGACCTTATTAATTCCATCTGAATTGGCTTTTATGGATCGTTAAATATAAATTTTTATAAATTTGCATCATTAAGTGAAGGAAGCTAACTCATGGTTTGTCGCCAGGCTGAAGAGATGTTTGATGTAAATGTTGCTTCCACAGAACTTAAGGTGTGGAAAATGTGTTTAGAATGCCGCCATGAGTTTCAAGAGCAAAAATAAAAGGAAATTATGGTACTGCCCATTTTTCGTAGGAATGAGCAACACAAGGCCCTATGTGACGGCGAGAGTGAAGAAGGAGGAAAAACAGGGAGGGTGGAACGTTGAGCCAGTACCATCCTCTTGGTGATGGGAGAGCATGTCGTCGGCAATAGACCAGAAAACACCTTTAATTGTCTGGTGGTACTGATTATTCACGTATTAGGTGACTTGTGGATTAAAGGATGCACAGTTCCTGTAGCAGGTAGGCAAATGTACCAGTTCACGAGACCTTAGAAGCATGTGCATGTATATTCCTTTGTACTCAATAGATCGGATTTTCGTGGTCATGACGTCATCCTATGTGGACGCGATCCTCTGAGATCCTTGTCTCGTGTGGACGTGGCCCAGAAAGGTCTTCGTCCTGAATGAACCTGGCCCCGTGAGGTCTTTGTCCTCAGTGGACGCAACGCGACACTAACCGTTTCAAGTGTTCCTACCGTTCAATTAATTAACTGGTAATTGACCAAGATGCCAAAGGTTGTTTGAAAGTGAAGCAAGGGACTTTTAATTGCAATGTTGTTATTCAGAGCAGCGATTTTAATTATTATATTACGATATCCGACAGCGGGTTGTCGAGTAGCTGCCCGTGCGAGCTCCTGGATGACCGCAGTACCATGACCCAACCAACATATTTTAGAAGCCAACTCTCAATTCACATGGGGTTAAACGGCCGTTTATCTAGAGTAGTATCTTTGCAAATGTGTTTTTAAGTACGCACATACACACACACACACACAAATAAAGATACCAAAAAACGTCATCTTACCTAATATGTATCGCGATCCGAGCTTATGTAATTTTCGAAACTGGTAGTAGCAATACAGAACAGCCAAACTCCTTAAAATGGTCATGGATATCAGGTCAGCTGCATTATATTCCGCCTGAAACCAAATGCGTAATTCAACATAAAACTTTTATTAAAACCGATTTTTTCGGGGTATATTTTATAGTCACATGCCTTGAGAGGCTGAAAGCCCTCCTTCGAACTAAAATATACAGAGTGTCTAAATATTAACGTAAAAGAATTTAAAGGGTGGGTTTAGAGGGTGGGGAGGGGGGTAGTCAAAGAGGTTCTCAAAATCTAGTATTTGCACCTCCCTATTTTTCTCTCTGCTGCCCCTGCTTCATTCAAAGTGATTGTTTGATTCTACTACTATTCTAGTAATTGTTGAAAGTGACTGTTCCATTCTAGTCAGATCGCTCATTTGCAAGGTGGCTGGCCGTTATCAGGTCGATGGTGAACTAGACGCTATTTGATTATTTTAATACATACATACTTTAATTCTTACCAAATCTAAGGCGGACAAATGCTAATTTAATTGATAGATGAATGGGCAAAATGCGGGCTGAGAATGATAACAATTTTTGAATAGCAACTTTAATAATTGTTTTACAATCTCCTAAAGTGTGTTTTAGGTCCCGAATTGCTGCTTAACAACGTTGTTGATTACCGCATTGCTATGACCCAAAGTAAGTATTTTTTACCCAGAGGTTTTTTTTCTTAGAATAAGCTCCTAAATTGCCATACTAATTCGAGTTAGGCATAAAATTTTGTCACATCTTTCCTATTTTTCACCATGAAAAAAATTGATACCCCAAACATTTAACACGATGTATAATATTTTCCCGCTACGGTCCTGAAAATCCATACTTGGCGCAACAAATTCTTTAATTCTCTTTCAATGTTTATACGCCAATGCAGTTGTAACAAGCCACTTTTCAATCCGGTTCCTGGTTTCAAAGACGAAACAGTAATTACCATTCTTGCTTCAAGTGGATGCTAAATTGTTAATTATAGAAAGGGGCGCCGAAATGGGTTTATGGAAAAAAAATCTGGAAAATTTATCGTCAGAAGTTTATTGCACTTTAAATGCCCCTCGGCCGTAAAAGTCTGACACAACAAATAATATTTTTTATGTCCCAGCAATTAAGTAGCACAAACGCACAAAAGTAGTTGTCGGTAGGTGGGACTGAAGTGTGGTCTGAAATTAGATTCCCTTGTGAAACCTGAGTCGGCATAGAAAACCGCAAATTTTCAGATAGTCTTCTTGATGTTTAGCGCTAGAAAATTTTTAATTTAACGCCTATGATAAAAAATATGCTGAGAAGTGCATGTTGTGTATATAAAATGTCGGCGATGTGTGTTTAAAGTAGGTACAGGGTGTAACGTATCACATTGAAGATATTTCGGGTAGCGATAGTACTTTGCAAAATAATAAAAAAATGCTAATAGACCCATGATAAAAAAACGCACCGTTTTCGATTTTCACGATGTTTAAAAAAAGGGTTCAGAAATGAAGGGTATGATTCCTTGGCCCATTCTAAGAAAAAAAGTTCGTATTAACGTGGATCCTCCTTCGAGATACAGGGTGTCAAAAAAAGAAGACCGGTGCTGCTGTTTTCATCTTTGTTGTTATTGCTTTCTATTCATGGAAATGTAATGTTGCAAACTTTATTTCGTAGTGTTAACTGTTGTATTGCCAGTTTGTGCTCATTCTTTCTTACTATAAAAATGCCTTTTTATACTAATTCAGAGATGGCCGATTCGCACTTTAGGTACGGTTGTGCTAAAAAAAAGCCGTCTAACTTCTTTCCGGCGAAGATGTGAATTCTGTGTATAAATGGCGGGTGAACATATAGAACATTTTCTTTAAGTAAGGAAAAAAGTTAAAACTTATTTTAATCCTGTTTTTCTGACAAATCTTTTTTTACAGCCTGTATCTCGAAAACGGTGCGTTTGCGGACCCACGTTAATAGAAACTTTTTTTCTTAGAGTGGACCAGAGAATTACACCCTTCATTCCTGAACCATTTTTTAAACCACCCTGTATAGGGTGGCAAAATTTGACATTCTTTCTCATATTTTGTATTTTTCTCACGTAGGCCTTAAATTAAATTTGCGAAATTTCGCACACCTAGTTTCCTAAAAATTCTCTAAAAGAAAATACCGAAATCGTCTTTAGCCATATACGGGGTGTTACGTTTTTTTTAGTCATAAACTATTTTATGCTTTGCATTTTTTCCTAAACATCCTATATGAACTCCGATACCAAATTTAAATTCTTTCTTCAATCCTTTAGCTTTTTGTTCTTTTGGAGCATTTTAGTAATTTCAACCATTTTCGTAGAATTTGCAAAAATATTTATCGATGTAAAGTAAAAATATAAAGGAAATAAGGAAAAAAATAATCATCCGACTCAGTTATCAACTTTCGGAAGCAATTCGCAACATTTAAACAAGTTTTTTAAAATAAAAATAAATCTAAACAAACACAAAATATAAAAATTGTTGAAAATGTCCTTTAAAAAATGCCAAACTTGGCCCCTTTCAACCATGCGTCTATTAGCATTATTTTATGATTTTGCAGAATACTATCACTCCCGGAAATATCTCCATGATGATATGTTACATCCTGTATAGACGAATAAATAAATGTAGATAATTCTGAACCCCTCCAACCCCATCTTAAAACACACCTTAAGAAAACTACAGTACTGAAGGTTGCAAAGTTGTTAAACTGCAATTTGCATTGTCAGAGTGCATTGTGCATGACGCCTTGGAGGATAATTTTTGGTTACAAAAAGACTGATGAAATCGCTTCCTATAACAAATATGGAGTGAAGAACAAAGTTCTTGTTCTGCAAGGCCATCAACTTCCTGTGAAAACAGGTCTTTAACCGTAAGAATCCGGATGGAATATTTCACCTAATTGTTCCAAATTAAATTCTAAAATAGTACATAATAAATTAATTCGGAAATAAATTGTTCAGTTTTAATTAACTCAGAGCAATGCAGAGTGAGCCTTCGCAGAATTGAACTTTTTTGATGCACCGCAATAATAAACCAATAACGCATTCTAAAATATACACACACAGGTATAAAACAAACCGAAACTAAACCTGCTGAGTTTCATGAATCCTGAATGTAAATATGAGTAAGTGCGTAATTTATCAACTATAAAGCACCAATTGTAAACTGATTAATCTTAATAGTAAGCGAGTTATTGATCTTATTCCTCCCCTTCGTTGCTCAAGGCCTCACTAATATATTAATTATTAAAGGCTTAAAAAGTATCAGTTAAAAGGGGATAAAACTAGCCATTATTCTAAATTTATTAACAACAGGATCTAATATTAAAGTCTATATTACACCAGTCGCACTTAAGTGGGATGAAGGCCATAAATCAGATAAAGAGAAATGGGGATGAAGTAGGCTTATAAATACGCAGTCCGGCTATTTTAGAGAAATTTGATATCTTGACAAACATGTGAGGATTGATGTGAAAAAAGGCACAATGTTCAGTTCCGTAGGCAGTTCTCGAGATACAGACTGGCCGAACCATGCATGCATTAAATCAGTATTGAGAGCAATCTTACGTTGTTCTTATCTCTTCATTAGGTACCTCCCCATCATTATTCACGCGTGATTAAAGTGGCATCGATATATCAAAATGAAGTTGATTACACATGTCTGGAACCACTCCTCGTGAATATTTTACGGATAGGAAGAGATAATCACATAGAATTTCAAGTGTCCTTCGTATTAAGGTTTGATCTTTGGTAATTTAGAAGTCGGGAAGGGAAAATGTGCAAGGTGCTGTGAGAAGTGAAAATATACAGGGAGTTTGTGAGAAGTCGTACAAGGGCTTATATTAAAATTTTTTAGAAGAAAAAAAAAGGGAAGAAAACTGACTCTCAATTAAAAATCCTTGAGATGGGCGAGTGGTTTTCCAAAATTTTTCAAACGTTTTTAATAGGAAAAGAATCGAATCACTTGATGTTAGATTAAACTGCCCAAACGCGAAAAGTGCCCAACGTTGAATGCTTCGCATGTCACCGGTACCACGATTCACGACCCACGACTCCCACCGCCCACAGAAATTATTTATGTCCTGTGTGTTGGTTCCAAGATTTTACTATTGTGATTTGTGACGCGATTTGTGTTTGTCCAATTTTTATTGTTTAAATACACGCAGATGGTTACCTCAAGAATATAAAAAACATCACCGGTCAGTTTCAACTTTAAGGGTGGTTAAAAGGTTTGGGTTAGGTTAAAAGGGTGGTACCATATGAGCTTTTTAAGAACTAGATTAAAATCTTACTCTCAAGGTTCTAGGTTATGCATGTACGCCTCGGAGCGTTTCGCAGGTTTGCAAGTCTCATTTTTCACAACCCAAAAAAATCTTTGCCAGTTTCTGAGATATCTAAATTTGCGCCAAACTTCCATATCAAACTTACTTCTTGTATGCATCCTTGGCAAGTTTTAACGATGGGCTTAGCGGGCGGGATAGGGTTTTGCCTGTCAACAGTCAGCATGCACGCGGTAAGAGTGAGGGTGGCAACGATGACTTCCCAAGGGTGGTTGGTGCAAAACTCCCCATGAACGAGGAATAAGCGCGACACCATTTTCGGTCGAGAATGTTTGGCTTATTCCCAATTCTGGAAAAAAAAAAGATCAATGATGTTAGTCCTTGTACATGTTCCCAACGACAAGTGTGCATTCACTTACACACAACGGTGATGAATCATAATGCAGAAAGCATAATTATTGGGTTTCTATTTTGAGATTAAACAGTTTAAAAATAATTTTGCAGACATAAAAAGTACGAGATGTTAAACCCCTGTGACAAGTTCAAGTCTGGAGGTTTGTTGCTTTTAGAAGGATTTGATTCCATGCCTTGGCCACAGTATGGTGGGGATCACATTTGCTGATAAATAAAGAGCCATAAAGTGACTGGTGAGTTCATAAAGTGGATATAACGCTCGGGTGCAGTTAATAATTAATTAGGCAATTTGAATACACATCAAATGGCAATTGGTGTTTACGTTCAAACAACCCGTTCAATTCCAAAATAAGCGAATTCTGCCAATCCGGCTGGATGTTTGCTTTTTCTTTCGAGGACTGGGTAAATATTCCTTGAAATGTTAAATCACGAATATTCGTTTTGTGGAGGATTTCAGGAGAATTTATCGCAGCTGTTTCCGGTTAAAATTCCTACTTTCGGTTTTTTTTTCGAGCGACATTTTTATCAAATTATCACTTCTATTAACGATGTTAACGATCTCAGGTGAAGGCATAATTAATAACTATACCTCAAGTACGTATCAAAAATATCAGTTTGTTTAACATGGCGTAATATTTGTGGTACCCAAGGTCGATTTTGTCATTAAATCCATAAGTAGTTGCACTATAATGAATTACGCTATATCGAGATTAAATCGCCTGAGATACACTGCGGTAAAAAGTTCCTCCGCAAGAAATGCATAATTAGACAGTGAAAGTATGATTATTTCATCGCTGAACCAGTAGATTACCTAAAAATTTCTCTCCAAATTATTTCATGGGCAAAGCTTTGAGTAGGTAGGAACCTAGTTGCGCGCATAAACCATTTTGTTATTAAGACGTATATGTACGTCTAATACAATGCACAATACAGAGAGTATCCTGATTTCTCTTAAATTGAAAGTAAATGACGTGCCAAAGCTGGCATGTCCATGGTCAAAGACCGGAGATACAAGAAATAATTATTTATACAGGCGCTCGTTGTTAAGCATCATCAGGAGAACACATAAAATGAGAAGAAATTTGCGTCAATTAAAATATCATTTGTAGTGCGTGTATTGATAAATAGGGAGATGATTAGGCTCTTTAGAAAGAAATTTGCAAAATTTTCTTCTTGAGAGCCACTAACCACCTACTCATTGAACAAGATTTAATAAATCCATTGCGCTTAAGAACTTAAACAAATTCAAACCAAAATTATTTTTAGTGTGACTAAATTGCGACTGATGACGAATTTAATATTAAAATTTAAGCATTTAATAGGAATTTGATGGGTACAAATTAACTTAAAAAAAGTTCTTCGGTTTGGTTTCTAAGTAATTCGGGCATATTCGCGCAGACGCTACTCAGTAGAACTCTGCTGAATTAACAAAGTATAAAAACTTAATGAATCAGTAAACATGATTAAGTTGATTTTATCGAGGAAAATTTGATGTGTACAGGGTGATCCACCGAAAATATGAAAAGTGTAAGCCATTTTGAAGTGAAACGATAGTGTTTACAGAAGTAAATAAAGCACTGAACTAGTTGAAATTCTTAATATTTAGGTAGGGATAATGATTTGATTCACATTTTTTTACTTATTTATAATACTGAAAACATTACGCATCAGTTTTGTTACACTCTTAAGATAACATCACTTTTAAGCCTTAATTTCTCAAGAACTCATCGTTTAAAATTAAGAAATAAGGTGACATTTAAAAGCCAACTAAATGCCCCTTTCCATTTAAAAATTTTAGGGTGGAAGTCACTCCCGCTTAGAAGTTAAACCTGGGAAAATAATTATACCAAAGATTTATGACCTCTTTCAAATTAAAGTTGACGGCTCCGAATGTTTTCGTGTTTTCTACATCATAAGACAGAAACCTTCGGTGGACCACCCTGTATGCTGTCTTATGTATTTAGAGCAAATCCCCTAACTAGGTGGATAGGAAAGTTAAATGGAATTGGTGAGTGACTCTCCATTCGAGCCAGCAAAATTTCTTATTCACAATTAATCGTCCAACATAATCGTGGTGGAGGATGTGGTTAAAATAAAAATTCCATGATCTCCATGAAAAAATGTTTTTTACTAATTAAACTTTGGAGTTTCCAGATGGGTCTATCAAGCAGTTTAAAGAGAATTTAGGAGGATCTATAATCTGAGCCGAAATGATCTGTATCCCATGCAGAATTAGGATTATAATGCACGACAGTCATGTAATATGAAAACACTATCCCAAAGTAGTCTTAAATTCCTACAGGTACCTACTAACTTATTTCAGAAATTGTGACAATATTATGATCTACTAGAGTAATTAAGATCTACCTGTGTTTTGTGTAAACGAAATTTCTATCTCTGATTTATATCACTCATGTCTTCTTACTTTGGAAATCATAGTGGAGATCAAACGAAACGTATATGATAAAGCTCATCACGATTCAAGACTTGTTTCACAGACATATTTGCGATTTTACTATACAATCCACTCTGAATAAAAATCTTTCTTTTGTAAGTGAGATCAGACGATTTAGCTGCTTACAAGCCACATGGCTACCATCATACAATCACGGAAACGAATTATTCAGAAAGTAAGAAAAAATCAAAGAACATCGTGGGCAGGGCCGGACGGTCAATTATGTGGATAAGGTATTTTGACCTGGAGAAACTTAAATGGTCTATGAACTTTTTTAAGAATATATTGTGAATTGAAATAAACTGAAGTCAAAAAAGATCTTTTGGCCTAGATTCACATTCATAAACCTGAATGTGTCCAAATCAACATGCACTAACTTAAAGCTTAATTAGTTAAATTGGTTTACTCAATATTCCGATCTACTTCAGTCGAATTTTCGATCATTTAAATTTTCTGAAATTAATTTTGAATTAGACTGAATTAACTCTCATATAAATAACCTGGAAGAACCACAATGAATTTGTTTGAATTGAAAAAATTTCCGAAGTTCGCAAATTCATTTTTGGGTGAATTCGGGGAAATTTGTGGGATTTTTCATTCTTCAGCATTCTTTTGAATAAAATGGTCTGGATTCCACAAATTCTATTTACAACAACGAAAATCGTGGTCAGAGTAGAATTGACTTGATAAAGTTTTTTCAAAATTAGAATAAGAATTATGATTACATTTTCCAGAATTTTGATTATCCACTCATTTTTTGATAAGGCCAGATGCACTTTTACGTACTGGATTTAATCTGGAAAACGATTTAGTCTGAATCCCAGAATAATTATCTTTTCTCAAATTTTGTACCGGAAAAATATCTGCTTTATGCGAAAGCTCATACAAATTTCTATATACACTCATCGGCAAAAGTCTTACACCTCCGTATTATTTCAATAATGAACAATTTGTTTAAGTAATTTTTTTTTGTTTATTTGCTTCCTTGGTTTGCGCTCATATGTACTGAATCACTATCTCTGCTCAATGTATTATTTACATGAATGAAAATATGAATATTGAGAGGGTGCAAGACTTTTGCCAATGAGTGTATTTTGCCGATTAGACTCTATTCGAAGGCTCAGGGTATAATAGGTATCAACGAGGATTTTAAAAGAAGGTGAAAAATAGCCAAACCATTGGGTATTATTACTATAAAAGCTAATGAAGGTTTTCGTAGATTTTGATAATTTTGAGATGAGATTACAAGAGTGAGGTTTACACAAAAGAGGGTTTTCAAAGAGAGCCAAACATCAGGAAAAACGTTGATTTTCATGAAATTCCGTACTTCAAAAGCAGAGAAATGATTTGCCGCATATCGTAGGACCTATTTACCAACATCCAGCGTCTTTTTAATCAAAACAGGGATGTTTTTTGGCTTATGCGAAGATTTACATCAGGTGAGTTTGTATGAAGAGTCGCATCGAACTAACATAAGTGCCATGATGTGTCGTAGCTGCCGTCCGAATAAGAGTACACAAGATGACCATTTAACAGCCCCTCGGAATCCTACGAGTTTATTTGTGACTTCATAAAAAATCAATTATGGGAACGTATGTGAGACTAATAAAAGTAAATTTTAAAATTAGTGACAACCCTACAGGGCGTGTTAAAAAACACTCAAAAAGCGAATTTTTTTAAATGAGACCACCTGCATTTCTTTCACGTAAGAGGACCCTGTAGGGGTGTCACTAATTTTAAGATTCACCTTCATTAGCCTGATGTACATCCTCATAATTGATTTTTTCAATGAAATCACAAAGAAACTCGTAACAGTCCGAGGGGCCACTAAACGAACGCCCTGTATTTTGTTCATTATCGCTCACAGTCAGTCTTAACAATAGTTTTTAATGCTGAGCCATTTCCTGGTTTCTTGCAGTATTTTTAGCCACATTCCGTAATTTCTTTTAACAAGATTGATACATGAAGCTCTTTTAATCCCCGCTTTAACGGCCAAAACGGCACGTTCTAATTGCCGAATAGCTGCTTATAGAGTACTTCCTACTTCATTTTACACTAACTAGGTGTTATAAACACATAAATAGATTTAATTTCTTTGAGAAGGCAATAAAGTGCAATGTATATTAGTGTAGTTTACACTCGATTATTATAAATTCGATCTTTATTGCTTCAGTTGCATTCGTAGACGTTCGGGATTGAGTAATGCATTTCATCAGGTTGTTTCTGAGTTACTAACCTACGGCTGAGGTATAAATAGTGAGGATGGATGTTCTGATTTTTTTAAAATTAATTTTTCAAATTGTGTGTTTTTATCTTGAATTAAAGCGCCTATTGCGGCACTGCTTATAATGAAACCGATTAAATTTGCATACCAACTTTTGCGAAATACGCACTCTTTATTTCTATTCTGTTGCGAAAGCCATACGGCGAGGCGGTTGGAAGGTGATAATGGAAAATATGGCTTTTACGAATGTCACATGCAAAAAAACTGCTTCATTCATAGATGTAATAATTATCATACGCGTAGTAATGACCATCATTATAATAAACGAGACTGTCACTTACAATAACAGGTATATCAGTCAAGGTTGGGAAACTTTCTCTTTAAAGGCCAATAGCCTTTCTATCATCCATTTGGATGGTACTTTTAGGCGAACTTGGCGTGACTAATAAGTTTTTATGAAAAAAATCACAATCGCAAGCGGCGTTATCGCAACCGTCGGGCGGATATCGCAACCAAGAACAGAAGAATGGCATCGTTGCTGTCAGCAAGATCGGTCCTCAATTTATCTAATGAAGTCAGCATATTGTTGCAGCTAAGAGATGCGTTGAAGGAAACACTAGACCCGACCAAAGGACAAGCTTAGCCGCACGTTTAAAACCAAACAAATTTAAATGTTCTGCACACAATCGTGAATAAGGCCTGGAATTTCCAGTCGAAATGCCAGATGTTGAAAGACATACTCTGAATTTAAACTAATAATCAATATTGAAATTACTGGTAAGAACATGAGGTAATTCGTGCGACATTTCCAAGAAGCACTTAAGAAAAAAAGTGCACATGCTTGGGCCACTAAGCCGAATTATTTTTGATCGTCAGATTGTTCGATAGTCAGGTACTACCAAGAAACTTGTCGTGCGCGGCCTAAAATCCTGAGCCTGAGCAGGTACGACTTTTACTTCCTGCCGCCTTAAAAATCTCCCTTAAAAGCACGCACCATCGGACGTCCATAAAGCGGCCTTCTAACGCACAGAGAAAGAAGGAAGTTTTGGATTCATTTGCAGTCACTTTAATTTATCTCTTCGAAGCGTAAATGTATAATTATGGGTCTTATCATATTCATCTTGGAATATTTAATTGGTATCCAATAACAGGAAGCTATTCCTGAGTCAAATAAATTTCAGTTGAGCAACTCAGGTCCGTGGCGGCTTTTATACGTTTATAATGAAGTTTGGACCATCGCCATGGTCATGTAGTTTGACACGCACAGGCACTTTTTGTGTAATATCTGTTCCGGTTTGATGAAGTTGTATTTGAAAAATATGTTCAGGTTAGATGAATTCGATTGCAAAGTAATTAGTTGCTGATATTGGTGAAAAGAGTCAAGGTAAAGAATGTGCCAGTAGGTAACGCACGTTAGGCAATATTGTCTTTGGCTGAGATAATGATTGGTCCACCGTGTCAATATTACATTTAGAGTTCAGGTATCGTAATCAGAAATGGTTAGAGAAAGACATTTCTGAGGGGGATTACTCTTAACAAAACAAGTCCTATGTCTTCGTCTCCGACTTACAGGATGAGAACGTAAAAAAAAATTACATTTTTACTTTTCTACCATTGACTTCCTTTTAGAGCGCCTCAAATCAAATTTCCATGTCATCTGTGATATATCCATGATAGATGTTCACAGTCCAAGTGCTACCGGCTTAAATAGCAACATATCATCAAACGCAAGTTTACGGCGAAACCGTGAAAAAATATTCAGAGGCACATTTGGTCATTTAAAAAAAATTTTTCTCCTTTCCCAACGCATATTTCTTTTCCTTTTCGATCGAATTATTAATACCTATATCTCCACCACTGGCGAACTTAATCAGTTGATATTGTTCCTTCTCGTGGCACTTTGTGGTTGTAGCAAATTGGACTTTGAAAAATCTGAAATAAAAAAATCTACGTTTTTTTTAAGTTTATCACCCTCTAACTGAGAAATGGCGAAATTCAGGACTTACATTTATATGAGCTATCCCCCTTAAAACGCGCGTTTCTTGAGACATCCTTTATACAAAGTCAAAGCTGCGGGGAGTCGTTACCCCCCTGGGATCAAAAAGGGATCTTTGGCTGAATTTAAGTCTGGTTATGCCAAACCAGTTTGGCCACAGTTTGGTATACCTAAACGAATTCAGAAACATGCGGGATTGACAACACCACAACTCATTTCAGTTTAGTGGCTTTTTTGGGAGGGCAGTCGTTGGGTGCGGAGTCTGTAGTGAATTTTCAAATTTCACCCAAAATATTTGACCTTGATTTAATCTTCTCATGGGATGTATAGTCTCATAAATCCAGAGATTCCAGATCCTGATCGCAATAGAAATAAAAAAGGATGGTCGATTACGATTCTTTGATGTTCTCATATGCAAAAAAGGAAGCGATAAATTAGGACACACCGTGTATGGAGAATTGACGCACATCGATCGCAATCTAAGCAAGGTTCAAAAGAGCCAAAAGAAGGAATTATTAAAATTGGAACTGGAAAAGGAGATTATTCATCTGAAACGGGTACTTAGCTACAAAAAATGTCTGCAAAAACCCAAAAATTTTATTATGAACTTAAATAAAATAATCAATTGGTTCTCTTAAATCTAAGATAAAAGTTCCATATTTTCACCACCACAGAAAAAATCTCAATTTAAAATCCCTCCATCAAAAACTGCCTCAAATTTCACTATGGTTCCCATAACTAAATATTTTTAGACACTTCTAATGAAGTCCTTTGATTCGTATTTCAGTATGAATATAAAATCAAATTTCCGGGATAATACACATAACGCAGTTGGAAATTCTTTCTTTTTATTGAATTTCGAATTTTGAATGATGTATGGGCAATTCCAAGAAAGAATCCTTTGAAAGTGCATCTGCATTGTTATGTATATGTTACTCTGTATACAGTATACATCTGGGATTGTTGTAATGAGAGAAGCTTAACATGCTAGTTTTCTGTTAGATTAATTGCAGGAAGGACACGAACTTGGAGGGGGCTTGGTTATTTTTTTTCTCAGCTAAACAAACACCTCAAAGAATTTAATTCTTCTGTTAGGTATGTGGTTTATGGTTAGTACGTGTCAGAAACGACATCCTCTCAAAGGGGTCCCTTCCTCAATAAAACACACTTAAAAGGTAATTTTTTTACATCTTTTACGCGCTGTTGAAACGTATATTTCTGCTGATTGTAAATTGTATATTGGTTGATATTTGCAGGGAATTCAAGTCAGGGCTAGGGAAACGTGCGTATAACTGTATCTGCTGTGATAGTAAATTAAATACATAACGGCTTTTAAAAACATACATTTTAATAAGATAAAATATCACAATTTTCTTTTTTTTTATTTCTAAGGTATACAGTGTGTAACGTATCGTCATGGAGATCTTTCAGGCAGCGATCGTACTTTGCAAAATAACAAAAAAATGGTAATAGACCGATAGTCAAAAACACACCATTTTCAATATACCAGATGGCAAAATTTCACATTTTTTAAAGGACATTTTCTACAATTTTTATAATTTTGTTTTCGTTTAGATTTATTTTTATTTTAAAAAATTTGATTAAACATTACGAATTGCTTCAGATGCTCGATTACTGAGCCAGATGATTTTTTTCCTTACTTCTTTTACATTCTCAATTAGCATCGACAGACGTTTTTGCAAATTCGACGAAATCGGTGAGACATGAAAATATTGCAAAAAACCAAAAAGCTAAAGAATTCAAAAAGGAATTTAAATTTGATATTAAAATTAATACAGATTCATACAGTGTTCTAAAAAAAGATAAAAAGCATAAAATAGCACATGACCCAAAAAACCCAATACCCTGTATATGCCTATCGACGACTTTTCATATTTTGTTGTAGAGGGTCTTGAAGAAAGTAGGTGTACGAAATTTCAAAACTTTAGCTCGAGGTGTACATGAGGAAAATGCAACATATGATAAAAAAATGTGAAATTTTTCCACCCTTTATATAAAAAGTGGTGCCTCTTTGACCTTAGATCTATTAGCATCTTTTGAAATTATTTTGCACAATACTATTTCTCCCTGAAATATCTGCATGATGATATGTCACACCCTGTGTATTATTTTTAATTTTTATTTATTATCTCAAAAATCGTTAAAGATTTAATAGTAATTATTTTGGTCATAGTCTTGCCAAAGTAAACCAATTTTGGTCCTGTTATTTTGGTTCTCACTGAGCCTTAATCTTGCTGAAAGGCTAGAAAACAAATTTTTACTTCTTGCAAATTTACGAAAGCTGATTGTGGTCCAGAGATCGCACATAAGAGAAAATGTCCCTGTGCTCATAAGTGTTTGCAAAAAAAAAAAAATAATTTCCATTCAAAACATTTCCAAGTTTAAAATGAAATCATGGTAGGTCCGTGTAACGATACGAAGTAACAACCAATGTAAATGAATGCTTCAGATGTTGATACAAGAAATTCCTTGCTTCGTTTAGTTCATTGTGTTTGAAGCACCGAAATAAATCAATTTCACTTTACTGTGATATGGAAGCAGCTAATTTGAGTATTTCATGTCACGTCAGAGTGTCTCAAGTTCCTGTTACATGTTTCAAAATAATTTGGGTCAATTCAATTTAGAATGGAGAGAGCTCTAAAACGAGGATTTTGTTTCGGTCTGATAAGTTACATTCTAGAAACGTTTTAAAAATATTTTTTAACATTTTAAATTTATTAAATATACGGGGTGGCAAACCAATAAAAAAAAATTATTTGAAGTTATTTAAAAGCGGGGAGACTTTATTCCTGAATCCCGCAATCGTACTACGTAACCCGCATTAATCAAAGGAACAACGTCATGGTTCAATCAACATTAATGACAAAGTTCTTCTCCTGGTCCTTCCTAATACCAATGCAATAAAGACCGATTAACAGTTGAAATTGTTTTTGATTGATTAATAGTGCGGAAACGCTTAATGTTCGAAATACAGTTTGACAAAGGTTTACATTAAAAAACATTTCCTATTAATCCTCAAAGTCGGTTAGGTGCCTCATATGGATATGGAAATCAACAGAGCGATATTTATCGGTGGTCGTGACTCCTTTCAACACTACAATTGTTGGTGATTTACATTGCTGATAGATAATCCTAAGAGATTCATTAAATCCAATTTGGATTCAATTTAAACATTTTTGAATTATCTTGGATTTCTAGTAAAAAATCAATCATGTCTAAAATTCAACAGTCTTCATTTCTTTTTCTAATTTACTAATTGGAAGAGTCAAGTTTATTAAATTTGTGACTTTTTCTCTTTGTACAGAAAGAAGTGTAAAACGATTTTTTTGTATTACTTTTGACCACTTGAAAGTACATCTTTTCCTTATGTGAAAACCAGATGACCGAGGTAACAAATCAAAGGGCGCCTATAATATTGGTCCCTAATTACAGAGTGATGGCAAATTTACTCATCTTTTGTATAGTTCGTTCTAAAGGAGCTTTTTAGAACGAACACCCGGGCGTACCTTCTGACTGCAATTAATAAAAGCAGAACTGAAGTATCTTGTGTGAGATTATTTCTAAACCCCATACCCAATAAGATACTTATCTAGATGCTGTGGTTCCTATAGAGAAATTAACGTATCTTCAAAATATCTCCTAAATACTTCAAAAACTAAAATAAACATTTTTAAATTTCAACACTCTGTAACGCGAAAACTAGGGATTTTGGGACCCAGGATCGTAACATGAGCTTTTCTCTTGTTTTACAATTTTATTTAAAAAATGAAATTTTATTAGTTCCTGCTTAACCACATGCGTTATTTGAATCAAATTGGTGGTGATAAACATGGAAAATGCATAATTTCCAAAAAAAAAATCTCCGTCTCAGCAGTGGCGCGTTCGAACGCACCATCGAGCATTTTCCAGGAAAAAATAACGCTTTTCGGAAAAATTCCAAGGAAACAAACTTTAGAGGAAAATCCGCGTTTTAGAAATCACCCATACAGGGTAAATGGAAATCTGTCCACCTATATAAATTATAGTACAGGGTACCACCCAATTTAATGGAAAGAAGTTTTTGTGAAACAGGACCATTCGACCTACTTGATCCAATTTCGGATTTTTGGCGAGGCGGTTCGCCGAACTAAGAGGCATAAATTAAGAAGTGAAGACAAAATTTTTTCTCTTCCCGGTAGGTTCAGTACGTTAGGTTTCTTTAAAAATAAACACAGCAGAAGATAATTAGGTATAAAGTTTTCATTGGCACACCATCATAGACTATAAGCACGTATTTGTTTTGCTAAGAAACGCGCCTAAGAAAACATCAACATTCTATAAATTGTAACCAAATTGTTGATCCACAAATCACAATTATAAGAAAAATCTGAAAACCCGAAAAATCCCTCGTCTATCAGTTTCCTTGAAATCATCAGCACCACCTGGACCTGGGATTAACCCCTCAAATCGCTTGCTCGTAAACGTAAAAACATCCGGGCTTTCTCCCCCCAAACAAACTTAATTAATTCGTCATCCTACCTTAATAAATGAAGAATTAACACCCACACAATGGAAAAAACGCCACCGAAAAGTCTATAAACGCATCCGTACGCGGTAACCACAAAAATAAACTCTTTCAAGACAGAAGGTACGAGAGATACCCATGCGTTCGGTTCTTCACTCCTCGATGGATGAATGCATTTTGAATGGTTTTGATAAGCTTCGGTACGGCCACGCGGTACTGTTTAGGCAACGCTGGGTTTGAGCTTTCGAGGTGCAACTCACTCTTACATTCTTGAAATAATTAATATGACGCAATGCCATATTTCGCATCTTGGTCACGAAGAACCACTTAATGCCAATTTTGTATTGCAAAAAAGTACCATGCCGATGGCAATGCCATCGCTGCGGATGGAGTTTGGGTTCAACAAAGCTCGATAATTAACAATAATTGAAGATCATATTGCCTAGTGAACAGAGTTTCCACAGTGACCAATAACCAGCGTTTGAACTCGAGAACGTTAATTTTCAGAATTTAGGACAAAAGCGGTTGCAAAATAATCTTTTCAACCTTCACAACTCAAGCAAGTGTGTATATTATACTGCAAATCGTGTATTAATTATGTATACGTGCAAATGCTCATGGCGCTTTATTAAATCCCATAGTAGTTCGAGAATGAAAATATCAGTTTATTATCACATCGGAGATTTGGTGTGTCACCTGTTTCATACACGACCGATACGTAACGTTGGTTTAGACCTGTTAACACCATCCAAAACCGGCCGTTTGAGTGACGCTCTCGAGAGCGGAAAATCTCTTTGTCGGGCGCAAAAAGGGGAGGAAAGTTTTTTGTTGGGCGCATCCGGTAGGACCTATGAGAAATAGTGAAAATTACATTTGGTCACACTCAAAACCCATAAAGACTTTATTTATATTGACAGTGAATTATGTCTAAATGGCTGATTTCCATGGACTGCGACGCTTTTATTACTTCCTTATTGATCCATCGTGTAGGTGTAGTTTTTCGGCAATGATATCACAATGCTCTACGACACCACGCACGTATTTCGTCTACTTATTTTTAAAGCTTAATAAGAGATATTTCGCTTAGAGCAACTTAGGCAAGTAAGTGACATGACAGGTGTCCGCAGTAATCAGTAACAGTTACGAATTTAGCAGTGTGAAGCACAGAAACTTCCTAGTCAGGCAAGATAGATTGAACACTCAATCTTCCGAACTATGTCAAAGACACTTTCTTCCTTATTATTTCTATAATTGTGGGACAAGACTGCTAATGCATTTTACTGCTCATAACTAAGTTTTTTAATTAAAAAAGTGTGCGAGCCACCGTCCACACTCATTATAATATATGAGGATGACGACATAATGAAATGTCCACGAAAGTTGTGACACGAACTTTCATAATATTATACAATAGTCGATGCGATCGGATTTATATAATTGTTGTAATGTGGCTTTAAATTATTTATTGAATGCAAATATAGCCGGTGATTAGCAAGACCCGAATGGACAAGGAAAAATCAGTTCAAATAGGAAGAAAAAAGAGCCTTGGCATAGTTCTGCGTCTGCTTTCGGTATTTCCATAAGGAATGCATTAATCCACGTATTTCTAAATACTCAAGAATTTCATTATTAAATCCAAAGATCCCGGAAGATTTTAAAATCACATACGTCTCATTATTTATATCGCAACCCACTGAGCACGAAGAGGAACATTAGCATTCAGTAATAACAATAAATTAATTAACAATGACCTTTCAAGTGGCTTCATCAAATTGATGCCTCTTTGTATGGGCGCATTCTAATTCTTGTTAATAGAACTCGGTGATTAATTTTGATTATATTTTACGGCCGAAAATAGTGCCAGTTTGCTATACAATCGATTTTTGCAAAACGCGTCGTTACCGAGATACAGGCTGTCAAAATTTCAAATATTTTTCTAATTTTAAATTGCAGCTATTGCTACTTCAAGTCGGAATTTTGAACGTTCAGTTCCATATTGAATTCGTACAATTGCAGTTCGCAAATTATTGGCTTTTTTGGCGGACACAATTTAATATAGACATTTTTTTACCTCATGTGTGGTTTCCGCATCTGTTACCGTTTTTGAGTTATTTACAAAAACATCTAGGAATGCACATGATTTTCCCATAAAAGTGCACATGCTTCATGTGTGTTCGTATTCTAAAATAGAGGTAACAATCTAAAGGAATTAAAGAAACTGCTCTATTTTTATCATAATTTATTATGTATCTGGAAATCAAAATGGGAACACGCATGAAGCATAAACACTTCTT
Source organism: Euwallacea similis (assembly GCF_039881205.1). NCBI lineage: Eukaryota > Metazoa > Arthropoda > Insecta > Coleoptera > Curculionidae > Euwallacea > Euwallacea similis. The sequence goes on along the minus strand of NC_089635.1, from coordinate 2,594,549 downwards.
ACGGAAAAATCTTATGCAGTTCTAGATAGTTTTGCAAATAAAGGAATTCAAGCTGGCAAAACAGGCGATCAGTGGCGTTCGACAAGAAGGATGAGGGGGGTAAAATGGGCCTTCCTCTCCGAAAAGATGCCACTTTGAATAAGTTGTCAACAATTTATGATAACATTCGTGTAGATTCCAAAGAGTGTGCGTTCAAAATTCCAACTTCATACCTCAAAAACTGTGGTATCTGCGAAAGAGAAATTTTTCAAAAATCTGAGATTTTAACACCCAGTATTGCGGTTTTTTGAATACAGTTTATAAAAAAACTAGTATATTTAGGTGTAGAACACATATTTACAGGCCTGCTACTAAAACGTGAACACCTTGTATAATCCTCAGAATCCATTAAACCATTGGCGTATCATAGCCTTCTAAGATTCAATAATTTTAGAAACTTCAAATGCCTCGCTATTGAGATAGAGGTGTGAAAATGTCACATTTTCTACAGAATTCCTTTCAAATCTGCTTTAGTTTTTGAGATATTAATTAAAATTTTGTATCCACAATTTGGTACTTTTTATGGGATCACACCCCGTTTTACCTCCCTAAAGTTTTTTTGCACTTTGTCGCTACCCGTTTAGCTCCTGAAAATCGAATTTTTTGTCCTACTTTAAAAGTTTTTTTTATCTTTGTTGGTATCTGTGTTCGTTTATCATTGAAAATTATCGCGAATTTTTAAATAATTTAAATCGTAGAAATTACATTGGTACGCCATCTATAGCCGCAATATTGCAACTACAAAAAAACTTGTGAACGTGAAAGTTTACGCACATCGTCAATTTTGGCTACTGCCATAAAGAGGGCGACATATGTTACAACTCACATTTTGCTATATTGTGAAGAGTATGGGTGATATTACTGCACGATACCGTTGCTCACCAGCTAATGAATCAATCACACCGCCCATATCAATTAATTTAATCGGATATAGATAATTCAAAATGAATAGTTTGAATGATTTTTTAAAAATGTTTAATTATTAATTATTATGAATTAGGGAAAATCCAGCATTAAATGTAATCTGCCCTAAAAACCGTTTGGTGCCCAAGCTGTACGCGCAATGGACATATTCAAACCCGTGGTGTATTAAGCACTTATGAATCGTCACTAGTTCTTATGACTTAAAAAAATATTTCTAATGAAAATATCCAGTATCATACATTAATGATTAATTACGAGCATGGTATTCGCTTTGGAAAAACATTGATTGCAATCTACGATGCAGGCTATCAGAAAGTAAATAATATTTTATCGCATTCGTAAATATAACACACAGGTTAAGAGTCGTGAGTGTTAATGAGAACTGAATACAAATGGTTCATACAAATATCATTTTCGCATCCGAAAATATAGTGAAAGTACCTACGCCGAGTAAACTATAACAAAAAATCCTTCCATTGTAAACCGTTGTCGATTTAAAGCACGATTGAACTATTGATATTTGGATTCTTGATTCTGTCTGAGAAGTTTGTAGTGACATGTATATACTCAGGGCACTATGCCGGGACGGTATTAAATAACTGAAAAAATCTGTTTAATCACAGTTCCTTATCATGAATGTGTGTTTATCAGCAGCAGCTCTGATAGACAAATACGTAATTCACGCTAACGAAGAAGTTATTTAGTGTAGTTGAATCGAAGTAAGTTTGGTTTTTTGAACATTAGTGCTCTCAGCCAAACGGGAATAACGAAGGAATAATTTGAAATGGTGAGTTTACATAAAATCGATGATTTTCATTTCATAAAAATGTATCGTGGTGAACGAGTGGTTTTGTTTAAGTGAAGCATTTTTTTGAGTCGGTGATAAAATGTTCTTGTGAGCACCTGCCAGTAACGTGTAACAAGAAGTAACAGTGAATAACAGGAAGTAAGAGTGAATAATAAGAAAAAAAGTTTTTTTTATGGTACCTCCGCTGAAATGAACTACTTTACAAAGCGATTCCACATTTTTCGATTTCTATTGCAAAAGCCTTTAACACGTGCGCCTAAGCATGTTTACTGAATTCTAGATGTATGTGATTGGTATTACTAAAGATTTTTAATTGCAAAAACAGTTAATTTCTACAGATCAATAATAATTGCTCAAGAAACTTTTACGCCAAAACAAGGAATTTTAGTCCAAATAACGGAAATTTGCGAACAGAACCCTAATCACTTTTTGTTTATATTTAGACGTGCCACTAGTGCTGGAAATTTAGATTTTCCAACTGGATACAATCGGATCCTTAACGTACCCGAGGGGTTAATAGCCCAACTGCTTCATTTATTGTGTTTACGGGTTAATGGCACAATTGTTATATTATGTTTTTATAAGGTTCAAGGTCCAGGTTTAGGGTGATTTCTGGAATACGAAGGTCATAAATGTAATATTAACTCGTGATCTCAAATTTCGACGCGGAATGACTGAAATTTCGGAAACGTAATCTTGGGAGCAGCAAGAGATGTGTAGCTGATAAAATGGTAAAAAAGTTGCGCATTTTAGATTCCGAAGTGAAAAATGAAATTTATGAATCCAGCTGGGAAAGATCAGAGGCGTGCGTGAAGGGTTAAGGCTCTCGTAAAAACTAGTAAAAACACTTTTCAGAAAATCCTTTTCTCGGACATACACTAATGATCTTCTCATATTTCATTATCACAAAATTCTAATATAAAAGCTGAATTGAAGTCCGTGCGGTAAACATTACAGGCGTGCTCGAAGGTGAACGACTCTGGTGAAATCAAGCAAAACTTCTGATTTTAAGAACATTTTAATGATTTGGGGAACAAACTTTTGGTGCTTACCACACCGACAACATGTTCACATTTTATTCTTTAACAATTTCAAAAAATTTAAATTTATAAATTCATCTAGTAAACTCAGAGGCCCACGGTGGGCTTTTGCTCTCGTAAGGCTTACAGTTGTTTTTTGCATTTTTTGGAAATTCTTCTTTGTCTCGATAGGCAACATTCGCCGACTAACTCTCTGATAAATAATTATTAAAATGTCGGAATCTATCTACCACAAAGCAGGAACGTAATGGAATCGAGACTCTCTCGAAGAAAGCAAATACTTATGTGTTTCTAAAGTCTTTTCTTTTCAAAACCTATGTATTCAGTAGCGTACCTACTAGTTTTTGACACTCGAAAGTGAAACTAAAACCGTTGTTTAGAGGCTCTCCAAGAGATGCCCCTTATTTTTTTTTATAATAGTAAGCAGAAATAAGTAAAATAAAGCAAAAATAGATAAAAAATAGGAAAAATTAGAAATTGATATGTAAATTATCGCTCTACATTTTTCACTTTTATCTACTTTATATTGCAGGTATTGTCGATTTTTTTATGAATTGCAAAGGAAAAAAGGCCGAAACTCCCTACTGCGGTTGTACCTTCCTCATAGATTTGATGATGTTATTAGCATAGTAATTATTCTATTAGGCGTTGCGACTCCTCATGTTTTGTTTGCGATTCTGCTCAACTGTTCGATTTAAACGAAATCGATAATATAAAGTAAAGTCGTTAAAAAAATTCTACGGGTTTATTATGTGCCTTAGTGCCGAATGCAGCCAAAGACGCAAGGAGTGTACTTGGAAAGGTCCGTGAATGACAAAGGCCTGAGCAGGGAAGTTCGATCGATAAGAAACCTATTTTCCCTGAAAGAGAACTTTTCTAATATCGAACAATATATCAACGAAATACTGTTAATCTCAGAGGAGTTTGGAGGCCTTGGAAAGCCAACAGATGACGAATACATTAGCTCCGTAATGCTGTTAGGCTCCGCTGAAGAATATGAGCCGAGGACTAGGGCGCTGGAACATAGTGGTGTGCAATTACAAGTGACCTAGTCGAGACAAAAATACTGTAGGGGCTTCTGTTCACTAAGCACAAAGGAAAGCCATAAATTCTCGATATTGGAAGTGCAAGAGCCAATAAAATTTCAAGCAAAACTGCCTTAATGCGGACTCTAATGAAAATGGCTGGAAAGTTAATAGAAAGAAGAAAGCTTCATGTACTTAGTGTAAAGACAGACATGAACACATCATGGTAGTTCATTTACTCTGGAGCCACCAATCGGTCGTGAGACAGTGTCGAGTCCAACCTTGGACACACGATTTTGAACAGATAATCGTGACCAAGAAGTTGTTGAGGCGAACTATTTAAAACCTCGAGTTAAAGGTATTAGTGATATTGCTATTGGGGTTCAAATAATTGCTGATGTTCACGTTCCCAATTGAGCTACAAATTTGATGTCCGTCGGTTCAGTGACTCGGAAAAGGTACACAATAATGTAATAAATAATAAAATGGAATTTGTTAATATTCACTTGATGTTACCCACCTATGAGAACGCACTTTATTAAAATCGCAAAAAAATTAAAGTTTCTAACAAATAGCTCCAACAATGCTGTTAAAATTAACTCTTACTTACTTATTTACCAACTCAGGTGGGATGTAGGTCCAGATCTATGACCCTGGCAGATTTAATTCTACTGACAAACCGAATAACATAACAAAAAAACTATAATATCTCTCTTATTTATTACACACGCATGTACTTCATTTAACAAGATTAAATTTCCCAGTACTTGCTCCTGCACAAAGTATAGTTAGTTACTATATAGGGTGTAACATATCATGGAGATACTTCAGGGAGCGATAGCACTCTACAAAATAATTAAAAAATGCTAATAAACTCGTGGTCAAAAATGCACCATTTTCGATATACAGGATAATAAACTAACAGTTTTTATATTAGGTGTACAACTTTGCTTCCGCCGTTTTTGAATAGATGTATGTAGCGGTAAGTAATGATCGAAATAAATAACCCCATGTGGGCATGCAGGAGCCTTGGGCACCTGTTAACATAACCTCATAAAAATATTAGTCTATTTGTGTCTTCATCATAAAGTTATTCGCAATTGAAAATGTCAGTGTACGAGCCAAATTCTCGTCATTTGCGGGAGGTTTTACTTTTCTGCTTCAATATGAAGAAATCTGCTGCTGAGGCTCATCGAATGCTCTCAGATACTTATGGGGAAGCCACTATTAGTGAAAGGACATGTCGTGAGTGGTTTCAGCGCTTCAAGAACGGTGATTTTCACGTCGAAGACCAACATAGCGGTGGAAGAAAGAAGGTTTTCCAAGATGCGAACTTGGAAGCATTACTTGACGAAGACTCGTGTCAAAGTCAACAAGAATTGGCACAATCATTGGGAGTGACTCAACAAACAATCTCAAAACGCCTCAAAGACATGGGAATGATTCAGAAGCAAGGATATTGGGTGCCGTACGAGTTGAAACCAAGAGATATTGACAGGCGTCTGTTCGCTTGTGAACAGTTGCTTGCAAGGCAAAGACGGAAGGGATTTCTGCATCGTATTGTGACTGGGGACGAGAAATGGGTTCATTACGATAATCCCAAACGCAAAAAGACTTGGGGATATCCCGGCCATGCTTCCACGTCGACGGCCAAACCGTCTATTCATGGTTCCAAAATCATGCTCTGTATTTGGTGGGATCAACTCGGCGTAATATATTATGAGCTGTTACAACCAACTGAAACAATCACAGGTGCTCTTTATCGAACCCAATTAATGCGTTTGAGCCGAGCATTGAAAAAGAAACGGCTGCAATACAACGAGAGACATGATAAAGTGATTTTGCAGCACGATAATGCTCGACCCCATGTTGCGCAAGTGGTCAAGAAATACTTGGAAACATTGAAATGGGAAGTCCTACCCCACCCGCCATATTCTCCTGACCTAGCTCCTTCTGATTATCACTTGTTTCGATCCATGGCACATGGGCTAGCTGACCAACACTTCCGGTCTTATGAAGAAGTAAGAAATTGGATAGAATCGTGGATCGCTTCAAAAGATGTCCAATTTTTTCAACACGGGATTCGTATGCTGCCCGAAAGATGGGAGAAAGTAGTGGCCAGCGATGGACAATACTTTGGATCCTAAAGGTATAATTAGTTTTTTACAATAAAATCGCGAAATTCGGAAAAAAAACGGCGGAAGCAAAGTTGTACACCTAATAATTTTGTTTTCATTTAGATTTACTTTTATTTTAAGAAATTTGATCGAATGTTACGAATTACTTCAGGTAGTTGATAATTGAGCCAGATGAGTATTTTTTTCCTTACTTCATTTGCATTCTCAATTTGCATCGATGGATGTTTTTGCAAATTCTACGAAAATGGTTGAAATTACTAAAATACTGCAAGAGAACAAAAAGCTAAAGAATTGAAGAAAGAATTTAAATTTAGTGTCGGAATTCTTACCGGGTGTTCCAAAAATAAGGTACAAAGAATAAAATAGTACGTGGCCTAAAAAAACATAACTCTCTGTATATGATTATCGACGATTTTTACGTTTTGTTGAAGAGGGTTTTAAAGAAAATAATTGTACTAAATTTTAAAAATTTGACTCAAAACATACTTAAAAAAAATGCAAAATATGAGAAAACATGTGAAACTTTGCCACCTTGTATGTCGAAAATAGTGCGTTTTTGAACATGGGTTTAATTAACATTTTTTAATTATTTTGCAGAGTGCTATCAATCCCTGTAATGTCTCCACGATGATATGTTACATCCTGTATATTGATAAGAAACCTCTTGAAAAATTAGTTTGTAAATAAAAATTATTGTGCTTCATCATTTGCCTCGTGGACAAATGCTCGTTTTCACTCTTATGTTTATAAGAATCTTATGATTACTAATATAGTATCACCTCTATTGAAGAGTAGATACAGTGTAACACAGCCAAAACCGTACACCTTAGAATTTCATGTTATAAAGTTATTTTTTCAGTGAAATTAAAAAGTTGACAAAAAAACTTTCTAAGACAAGAATGAATGTTTATTGATTGTCATTATCGCAACACTTAAAACGACTTTATTTCTAATTAATGAAAAATGTATTTTTCCATCCCCTGCATTAACGGCACAAGATTACCAATACCAGAACTAATCAAGCAGGATTTTGGAAATCTTATATTTACAAAGTAGTTATTTCCATCGAAAGAGTATTATCAGTAATAATTATAATTTTATTGACCTCAAGAGTTGTTTATAATTATCATCAATGGTAGAAAATAATAGTTTTCGTAGTGTATAACTGAGAGCTGCAGAGCAACACATGCTATTTGTTGGTCGCACAAGTGATAAAGTTTAATTAACCTAAAGTACGAGTTATCTGACCCATTTTTATATGGTAGTCCTTGTAATGAACTTATTAAATCGGTAAATTATTAAAGCTGTATTATGTTTGAAGACCAGTCCTACAGAAAGAGCAACAGAAGAACACGCGGGGAAAGAACGAAGAGAAGAGAACGATATTTGTTATCTAGTGCTAGTAAAATTAGTTGTAACGGGTTATCATCAGAGTCTCAAACGTCTTCTTTGGAATCTTTGAATAATTCAGTAGATAACAACAATTTTTATATATGGAAACGAGCCCGAACGCCAGAGATGGGAAACAACTTGCTGGTAGATATTTGTTTAATTATTTTTATTTTTTCATGGTTTTTGGTTCAGAATTCCTACAGAGCTTTAATTGAAATTTCGGCGAGAAATAGTTTAAATTTGCAATTTTAGCGTTTACTTGGAAGTAGGTATAACTCACACAAAATATGTCTAGAAATTTTAAAAAAATCGAAAAAAGTTCAACTATAAAAACTGCCAAAGCTGTCGCAGATGAAAGGTTACAGGAGTGAGAAAAAAAATTAATATTAAGGAAATAAAAACTACAAAATAGAACATTTGTAAGCAACTCCGCTGTGTGGCCGTTGCAGTCCATGGTTCGTAGTAACATTTCTTGAAAAGACAAGGGAGACATTGTGCTCACATTACAAAACTTGAAAATATTGAAGTTAGGACTTTTTGAAGAATCTCAAGCTTGGGTCAAAATTTATAGCAAAATCGCCCCTGAAACTTATTTTAGGTTTCAGAATTTTTTTTCTTGTCGCAAAACTTTCCAATTTAGTCCAATTTCCCAACTACTCCAATCTGGGAAGAAATATGATTGACTGAAGTTAACAACTTCCAATTAATAATAAATAAATATGAAATGTTAGCATATTGAAATGCAAAAGAATCCACTTATTTGCGCAATGAGGTCAAAAATTAATTATCTAGTATACAGGGTGATTGCTACTTAGCACTTTTTAGTTGATTTTTAGATGGAAACACTTGAATTTGCAAAGTTATTCCGAGAGGAGGTACATCCTTAAAGAATAGTCTGGTCACTCCCGTTTAAGTAGTACCTGTTATGTGCTGGTTAGTGTAAATTCCATTTTGTGTACTTTTTTGACTTCTAAGCCCTTGCTAAAGTACGAATAACCGCCCTGCAATTTAATATCTACAGTGTTTTTACAACATCACCACATTTCACTTCAGGTTTATTTTCGTCTAAGACTTAAGCAGCTCTTAGAAATTCCTGCAAGAAAACGAGCTCAAAGGAAAGAGTAAATCTAGTAAAATCTACACCCTTTAAGTACAAGAAAAACTGGTGTAATCTTATTAGTGTAATCTGATATATCTTTTTCAGCTTGTAGTGGTTACAATAGATAATCACAGCATAAGCTCTGTGAATACCCACATAACACCCGCATTTACCTTCTAATAACCATAGAGTTCTGGGTTTCAGTGTTAAACTTACTTCCCAGCCAAATTATTCCACCCAAAGCTAAATTACATCTAGGAGATCAGAGATCTTGCACAATTTTGTGCTAAAACTGTCTAATGAACTGAGCCCCACCACAAAAAAAACTAATCAACTTGGTAACCAATGAAACCCTAACTGAGGCAGTTCTCAATGTGCAACCCCACGATCCGTAATGCGGCAGCAGAAATAAAATGAAAAACGAAAGCGATCCTTCGGACAAGCCAGAGGAAGGGACGTCGCTGACAAAACGCGCTAAAAAAATCCTGATCCCGCCAAAATCCCCCAAAAGTGTCAAGCTAAAACGTGCGAATTTCCTGATTAAGAAGCTGAAGCTGAAGTCTAAGAGTGCCTCCACTAAAGCTGAGCCTGAAGATATATCTAAGCTACCGTCGCAGGGTTCCAAACAAACCACCCCTGTGGAGAGACAAACTCCCGAGGGAGATGACAATTTCGTTTTGACCAAATCTGCCTCTGAAGCCAACTTGCAGGAATCCTGGAACAGTGCTGAAAATTTGGAAAAAGGAAGTGCGTCTGCAACCTCGATCGCGAAGAGCGAGGTTAGTGTTGATAATCCAGAATTTTACGTCAGTTCTGAACCCAGGAAGAGTGTTTTAGAGCGCACTAAGTCTCTGGAAAACCTGAGGAAGATGCCTGCTTACGGAGAGCTTTTTCTGGATTCTTCAACTCTTGGGGTAAATAATTGCCTATTACATTGTTATCGAGACGCCAGGTTCCTCGTTAAAGTCAACAGACGATTTCCTTATCGCAGACAGTAAAGGGACATATTTCCTTAAATCAACAACAGAGACGTTACTGAAAACTCTTTGTTTACTTCCAGGTATTCTCATTAACAAACTTAGCAAATACGATTCTTAAGATAATAATTTATTTAGGACAATAATTTCTTTATTAAACGTAATCAGCGTATCGTCAACGTAGATACATATGTGGTTGTATTAACTACCAGAAACTAGATCCCTACTTGAAGGTTCTGTAAATCGATACTCTAATCCGATATTCAGTTTCATACTTACACGTAAGAATTCAGTGGCATGACACTTTCAAGGTGGATCAAATACTCTTACTTTCGAGTCTCCACATTTTCTTACTCACATCAATTTCGAGGCAAAATTTCCAGTGAATCTCCTTAAACCGTGGTTCAGTACCTGTGAATGCCGCATTTAGCACTCATAGTCCCAAGTCTCTTCGCTGCAGTGAATCAAGATATTGGCATAAAGTCTAATTAAACACTTGCAAAAATTTTTTTAAATGAAAAAATATGTTTCATTTGAAATAACCAATTCGATTACCTCCATCGGGCTCTTTGACGGTTTTCTCAGATTAAAAACTCACTACATCACAGAGCTTGCCAATTCTGGCTGGCAAATTGGTATTAAAATAAGCGTTTCCCCATTAAAAAAAATCTGAATTAACAAAAATTTTTTTTGTGTTTCAGTCCAATCCAAACACAAACAAGCCCAAAGACCATCTCTACAAAATCCTGGTAATTGGAGATTTAGGGACAGGCAAGACTTCCATAATTAAGCGATATGTGCATAGATTCTTCACCCAGCATTATCGAGCAACCATTGGGGTAGATTTCGCCTTAAAAGTGCTCAACTGGGACGAAAATACGCTTATACGACTTCAGTTATGGGATATTGCTGGTAAGTCTCATCCAAACACAGGCTGAACTACCTCTCAAAATCGATTAGTAATAAATACAAATACTATCAAGTTTAAGTTTTTTTACCATGATCGCTTTGAGCTTATCTATGCAAAGATTCGAGAAAATCCAATCTACTGTGGCTTTCAAGATTGGCAAATTTCACAGAAATATAATATAATGGTGAAAGTCAGGGTTTTTGCCTGCGCCGATCAATGTTTCAAATTTAATGGTCGTTAATAGGTAGACCACCTATCGGATCCGCTATAATAATTTTTGATAGTAATGCTTCTTAAGTCTAAGAACTCAGTCATACTCTCTTCTGATATTTTTTTACCCCTATTTCATGATTCGTGAGTTTCACCAGACATTATATCTCCGAGAAGAGCACTTATCTGCGCACCTTATCAACAGAATTCCAATGAGAATTCGATTTCAAGTAAAGTGGGAAAAACCACATGTGAACTTTTTATATTACAAAACAACGACTATAATCAATTTCAATCAAACCTTTAGAGTAGGAAATTGAAAATATTTTTTATTGGTACCCCCCATCCTACATGAATTAGGTATCTGCAGATAGGAAAGCTGACTCATTGGGCAAAATACCTACTTCCAAGAAAAACCTTCACTAGAAAAGTCCACCGCCCTTCCTGGTATGTTGCCCAACCTGCCCCCCATAAGGCCGGTACTTCCTACAGAAAATTTTCCACCTGTTTCGACAGAATTCAAAATCGCTCTGTTAGCACCCCTTAGGGCACGAAAAACACGGTTTTGTCTCTCACTTTTCCCTTGACTTTTACTTATTTCCTGTATCTTCATTGAACCACAAAATGATTCTCCCATAGGTCAAGAAAGATACGGAAACATGACAAGAGTATACTATAAAGAAGCAGTAGGAGCTTTCATAGTCTTCGATGTTACCAGGAGAAACACTTTCGAATCTGTAGCTAATTGGAAATCAGATCTGGACTCCAAAGTACAACTTCCAGACGGGTCACCCATACCCTGTGTTTTGTTGGCTAATAAGGTAAACAAACTACAAACTCTGTTATTAAATTGTTAGTTAAGTGATCATTGAATTTAGTGCGACCAACAAAAGGAAGGTCTAGTAACAAACCCTGCCAAAATGGACGAATACTGTAAGGAAAATGGATTTGCTGCCTGGTTCGAGACTTCAGCAAGGGATAACATTAATATAGATGAGGCAGCTAAAGCTTTAGTAGAAAAGGTGCGCTAGACCTATTTATATCAGCTACCTATTCTCTAATGAACTTTAAACTTTTACATTTATGTAATATTTGCAGGTGTTGGAGAAAGATAGCATCATAAATAATGAGAAAAGGGGAGACCAATTTTCAATAACCAGGGATGCAAATCCCGAGTCTAGAGCAAGCAAGTGTTCGTGTTGACAGTTTTAGTGTCTATCCTACTTAAAGATTGTTCTAGCGATCTAGCGTAGATGAACCTAATATATACTCCGATTGTTTAATTTTTAGTTTGTCATTATGTTTTAGGTAAGGATGTTTGTAATTTTGCCAGATTTTAAATGCGAAACCCTTTTTAATGATTTATTAATACATTGCATAATTATGCTTATGGTTTTTCATTATTATTTTAGGTTTAGAAAGAAGGTCGAGAACAAGCACTTGAAAGTAAATTGAATATTAACTAGAAAACTTAAAAAATATCTTGAATTATGGTTTTAAATGTCTCCTGCCAGGAATTATTCAAAGTACGTTCAAACCTCTAAAAATAAATACATCCATGTAAAAATCGCACAAAATATTTAATATTTATGATCCCTGGCTTACGTTTCATTTTAATTTTGTTAATTTACCATTTTCAGACTTACTACATGGGCACAACCAGCTGCATTTTCGGTTTCTCTGTATTTTGTTCCAACAATTTTTTCTACATCGTATTTAGATGCAACAGTAGACATTCATGCGAGTATCTTCTATTGTTACTACATTAGAGATAATTGACGCCATTGCTGCCAATTTAATACGACATTTTTGAAAGAAACACAACACTTGTACATATATAAATAATATAGTTTAAAATAGGTCTGCATGGCAAAATAGTATATAAAAACAAAAAATTGCACACATTGAAGATCAATAATTGAAGATGTTGGACATATGACTAGTAAAACGTAACAATAAAATTATCTGCAATTGTCAATTATTCTATAGTTAAGACTTAAATTTATACAAATAAAAATCAATGTCTTTACAATCTAGAAGAATTTAAAATTTGCGATTTTACACCTTGAAACATTTACAACGAAATACAGCACATCAGATTCTCTAAACTAAATTAGCTTCGGGAATTAATTCCCTTATGTTCATGTAATCACACTGAAAAAATTCGACCAATTCTTTAAAAGCGGGACGCTGGTCTTTGTCCTGAGCCCAGCACTCTAACATTTTTAAATAAACTTCTTCAGGGCAGGCCTTAGGTTTTTCCAGCCTTTTACCATTGTCTATAAGAATTATGGCCTATAATGGAGAATTTTTAATTGTTTTTTCAGGGAGGCAAGTTAGTAAAAATACCTCGGCGCCTTTCATATCGTCATAAGGGGTTGCGCCATATGAGTATATTTCCCAAATTGTTACCCCAAAACTCCACACGTCGCTTTTATGATCAAACTGGCCATAATTGTACGATTCTGGAGCATACCATTTTAAAGGCCACCTACCACCTTTCAAAGCCCTATAGAAGGAAAAATAGGGTTTTTAATCCGTTAAAAAAAAAGCCTTAATCAAATGAATATAGAACCTTTAAAGAGAAATCAAAAGAAAAAATTCTATATTAGAAAAGTCATTGCTAAAGAAATGAAAAATTACGGATCCTTTTATTTTTAATTTGATAGAATAGTTTCATCTCTAGAAAAATTATATCTTAATAATTGATTTAAATTCAACGTCAAAGAGACAAAGAGAGAATCAGAGAGAAAATTGGAATAAAAAACCTAACAATATCCATCAATATTGTATAATAATACTTACTAAACTTTCAAAATCACTCACCTATAATACTCATGGTTGGATTCTAAAGCCCTTGACAATCCAAAATCGCTAATTTTAGCTTGGTATTTCGAAGAAAGAAGTATATTTCTAGCAGCTAAATCCCTGTGTACAAAGCGATTTTCCTCTAGGTAATGCATCCCTTAAAAAACAATTCAAGAAAATAAAATATTTACTTACTCTCAGGATCCTTGAGGCATAATGAACCGTAAAAACGTTATAAATTAATATAACAGTTAAGTTTAAGGTAACTTACCACATGCGATCTGTGCAGCCCAGATTGTGAACTCAAATTTCGGATTTATTTCGTGCTGGTGTTTGTCGATGTACTGTAAAATTGCTCCTAAAGGAACTAGTTCCTGTATCATCTGTAACGGAGGACCTAGACAAATCCCTAAGAGTTTCACTATACAATGATGATTTAAACCTAACATGACTTGGGCTTCTCTGTCAAAATTCACTTTATTGCTTTCCGCATGTTCGTTTCTAAGGGTTTTTATTGCTACTTTTATTTCTGTGCGGTCTTTCAATAATAATCCTGAAAACGTTTTACTATTATTATAAAATAAAAGAAAATCAAACACATATACCTTCATAAACTGAGGCAAATTCCCCTTCTCCAATTAAACCTTTACATGTCAAGTTAGCGGGATCTATGAACCGATCAACCTTATCCAAAGGATCTCTGTTGTTATTAATAATATCATTAGTGCTGTCGACTAAGTTTAAATCGCTGACAAATGAGATATTTTTAAACATCAATGGCGTGGAAATTTCATTAGAATTGTCAGTTCCCTGAGGTATTTGGAGTTTTGGTCTTACTGTTTTCAAATTGTTTTTCTTTAACGTTGATATCTAAATATAAAAAATTATTTCTTTAGTTATTTTTCCTATTAAAGATTATGGCAATATAACTATATAATATATACTGAATGTATAAATATAAGTATAATAATAAACCATAATCAATACTGCAGCTGCATAAATAAATAAAAGACATTGATGTCTGCTTCTGATTAAAATCAAATGATAATTGTTCTGTATTTTAGTAAGAAAAACTTTGGAAATAATATTACCGGAGGTGCGTTAGGTTTTGGAGGAGGCGGCACCGGAGTAATCAAATTGGTAGGTAATCCATCGGACATAATACTATAATGTTCCACTAAGTGCTCAAGAGAGTTTAATAACGGACCGTCGTCAATAAGGAAGTAACCATCCTAAAAACAAATAAAATACATATTTTCTTCACACAGAAGAATTAAAAACCTACCTCTTTTTTAATTACGTAATTCCGAACCTTTTCATGGAAGAGAGATAAAATATAAGCTTCAAATCTCTCACTATAACGTACCAAGTATACCCCACTTTGAGCATTAAATGCCATTATTTTTTCTTCAGCTTCGTTTCTGTCTAAAGTGCCATGGTAAAAATCATTACGACTTATTGTTGGTGAAGGACACTCATAATTATCTATAAGATATAGTTTCATCAGAAGAAATAGAATTATATGAATGATTATTATTCTACCTAAAAATGAGGCACAATTATTATGTCCCTTTTTCCTAGCTAGTTGAGCAGGCACCAGGTTTTTCTTAGTTCTAGGTTTAATTGGAGCATGAAAAGCCAATAACATTTTCACAACTTCGAGATGTCCTTCACTGGCCGCTACATGTAAAGGAACTTCTCCGTTTTCCGTATTTCGTGCCTGAATATTAGCTTTGCCCGAAGTTATCAATAATTTTACAGTAAGAGGTCGGTTATACTTGCAAGCATACTGAAATATGTCAATCAGAAAATATGTATATTGTGTAATCATAGATTACAGGCTTTTACATGCAAAGGAGTGACCCCCATGGCATCCCGCAGATTGACGTTAACTTGGTGGTCAATTAATTTTCGTAAAATATCATTTTGGCCATTGCTGGCAGCTAAGTGAGCAGCAGTTTTGCCATCCTGGTTTTTTGCATCACAACCCATGTATCCTGATTGAAGTAATCTGGTCACTATTTCATAATTTCCTACATTTGTGGCCCTGACAATAGACACGTATTATGTCTGATATTTTATACAGTTACAGTACAAACCTATGAAGTAAATTACTGCTCCCAGATCTCATAGTTTGATGTGGGGGTTGGTGACCTTTGACAAATTCAGTTAAAACTAATCCATTTCCTGCCAATGGGGTCTTTTTGTAAAAATCTATAAGATTTTCTAATCCATGAAATTTTACAGATTCATCTAAAAATTAGGAATGCTAAACTATAAATTACTGGGATAAACCAATTGTTAATAGGAGATTTACAAAACTGATATGCAAATTTCCTACAAGGGGTTCATTTATGTAAATAAAATATATCAAATGGGCATAATTTAAAAACTTACTTATGGAAAAAATAGCGTCCTCTTGATGCCTGCGTATTTGATAATTATTTACTTCAGTCTCACATAACACTGAAAGGACATAATCACTGGGGGAAGAAATACTGTCTCTTACAATAAATAGACCATTAACTTTTCGAGGATCTGAAAAGGTGTCCCATTAAATTAGGCTAGTAATCAACTAGTGAGGTGTAGAAAAGGGTAATAAGTTGATTAAAATTGAGATAATGTTAGTAAATATCTATTTTAAGACTTCTATTTGATTTATAATCTACATGCCATTACTGTATGATATGCTAATCAATGTTTATCACTATTTAAATAACTGCAACATTTATAACATGAGTAAGAAAGTAGGTACGAGACATATTTTAAATTTTGCATTATTTACATAAACTGTTGGTCATAACATATATTAATTCCTATCCAAATGGATAATAATTGTTCAATTTACAAATTCAAGTCATTTTTAATTAGACCTTAGCAACAATAAATTGGGGAATAACCTTCCTTTAATGATATTAAAATGTAGTTAAAAAAGCAGATAAAAGAATATATTATACTGAAAGTAGGTATAAGGTATATGGTAGGATAAAATACACTATGCTGTAATTGTAAATGTCAATTAAAAGTAACACTGTATATATGTAAGCTCTAAAGTTAGGTAGATTCCAAATTTGAGCTACATATCTCATAAATTCTGAGAGCTATAAAGAAAACATAAATTTTTTTTTAAACTTTGGCAGCCTGTATCTCACAGTGTGAGTGGTTGCTAATCATATTTTTTTTCTTTATTTTTCATCCTAAGAAATTAAAATTATGCAACCTAATTTTGGGACAAATTATATATTGAAATATATATTGCTTCATTTTTTATCAAAAAAACTGACTGATTGAGACAAAATATAAGTGATTGAGAATCGCATGTTGTATCATATGATTAAACCCTTATTGATAGATTCATATTGTTAAGTCTTAATTTCTTAATTGTAGGGTTGATAAAATATATAAAATGGCATGCTATTAATGGGAATTTACAATGATGATGTCTAGTTATAATAAGTGGTTGAGTAGGTGGTACTAAAAACTGGTTATGAGAGGATGCTATCAGTAGTGATTAATTATGATAAGATTTATATATGAGTAGATAACTTTAGGTATCAAATGAAGAACTTCATTAATAATATAAAACTATATTTTACATACTTTCTTGTAAAAGTTTTTCCCCAACTTCCCTGCTAATCTTTGGATGATACCAACAAATTTCTTCGGACTGACTCATTGTTGGTGTCTCTTCCTGTTATCACCATATGTGCTGAGTTGAATACAATGTTTGTTCAATTTGAGTTTATTAAATATTAATATAATTGATACTTTCTCGGGGATTTTAATAACGAAAAGCAAAACAATAACATTTCACTTCTATTTTTACGATTCTGAGAATTGTTTTGACGTTTTAAATGACATCAATGACTCGAGTAACTCGTTTGACGTTAAATCACACTTTAAGCGTTTTCGCGAGCGCTCCATTCAAATTACATACGAGTTACATGTTCTTACGTTTGTTGGTCTTCTGTAGACAATGTCAATATTTGTTCCTAAAATTTTTTTAATACTTTATTTTAATGTTTATGGGCAACAGAAAAACGTGCAAAGATTCATAGTAAATCAATTCTAGACATACAACTGCATACATACCTTGACAAATCGTCCAATGGTTAATGCTTCAAAGGCAGTATTTTCTCGGTTGAAATTAAATACCAGATAAATTTCGTATATGAAAGTTTTAATAAAGAATCTATGTCAAATATTGGATCAGATTTTAAATCTTCCTGACGTAATCCTGTCCAATGTCCTACACCTCTACATAGATATAAATATTATGAATTTCAATGGAATATCAAAAAGGGTTACGGCCATTTATTTCATATAGGATCTCAAATAGTCGTCAGTATCACACATCTTCCTCTTCTTGGATTACCTATATTAGGGGATCAGAAAAATATCATACAACTTAATATGAAAGGTTTCAGCCTATTAGCTCCCATCAGTTTGATTTACCTTTAGTAAATCAAACGCAAGCGGAAAGTAGTAACTAAGTGAAGTATGGAACAGTAGTGGTTAAGTGCTTTTCTGGTTTATTTACGAGATTCGCGTTTGTGCTTTGCATATAATTAGAACAAACCATAACATACATGCACATATTAAAGGCCACGCCATGGCAGTAGTAACCGGAAACAGGTGACGTCCTATCACCGGAAACCGGTAACGGTATGACCTGTGATTCTGAGTCCACTGCAATGTGGAATGTCTCCAAACACAAGAGTATAGTTCCCTATAACATTCATTGGAGTTAATGGAAATGTTTTAATTTAAAGCCATCTTTCAAAAAGTCGACACAGAAAACTGTATAATTGAATACTGGTAAGGATATTATTCCTCGGAGTAACTGTTTCTGTATTGCTCCTTATCAGTCTCAAACAATTTTACAATGGAATCAAGTTATTGAAATGCTAAAATTGTATGTTTAAAATATGTCAGTCTTGAAAAATCGAATCAGGTGAAAAAATAATATACACGGTGGCGCAAAGTTTGACAAAGTACCAAATTGTCCTTATTTCTCTATATTATATAATACAATTATAACATCCTGACTGAGTTTGTTTTATAACTACGACTTGAACAAATAAAACTCGACGAGATCTGCTTAAAATGGACAAAACTTGATTGATCTTTTATAGGTCACATTTGTCCTAACTCAATGTATAGCATCACCTACCGCTTTAACCGACAACATGAGTGCAATTTCCATCTCCCTCTTACAAATGCTACAGCTCCTCACACTGAGCCGATTTGTTATTTAAATAGAGGTTCCAAATTAAAAGTTAGTAGGTATACTTAGTGAACTTGGCCCCTTGACCTGAAACTTTAATGAAACCTTTACTTACGCAACTTAAGCAGAGGAAGGAAAATTGCGGAAGGAAGCTAAATAAAGACCTCAGCACGTTAGATTCAAATAAAGTGACTCAAGGCCTATATCTCCTAGCAAATTCAGGGGCCATTTTTACGCATTTAAAGCATTTGAGGGCGTAATAACATAATGGCCCATAATAACTACTAGCTATTGCGACCTAAGTAGTTTGAAGTAAGACTTTCAATTGAAAGCTGTAAAAATAATATTTGCGAAACGGCTATTGTTTCATAGTGCCCTCCTTAGACCCCTCAAAATATTTTCCATTGCAAATAGTGAACGTAAATATTCTTAATTTATTTGCTGGAAGTGCTGTGTGTCTCTTTTAAATGTATTGTCACGACATAAGTGCTTCTCAAAAATGATTTCTACTACAGGAAGTTACCTACATATTCAACACGGATGGATATGGGGTGAGTTAAATCAAATCATCAAAAGTAGGGCAATCGCAATAATTATTTCAAAATGCAAATGTTTGATCATGCTTTATGACATTGCATATTCATGATTGTGTAATAGACTTTTAAGCGCATTGAACCAATATACAAACGCGGTAAAAATTATATTTCATTAATAGACATCAATGAGGTTTTACCTGTAAAATCTCGTTATCTAAGCAACTTGCAATAAACCCACGGACTTCTGACGTCATCACAGTGCAAAACGCATAAGATCTTAATGGCCTCACAAATTTAGGCGATTTACAAAAAAGCCCATTTGTCATTTACACATATAATTTAATAATCATGTATGTATTAACACCAACACGATTTATTTAACAGCAGAACTTTAAAGGTGGTCGATTATACTAATACATGTTAACGAAAAAATGCGGTTTAATGTTAAGCCTAAACGGTTCTCTGTAGTCCTGTCCGTCTAGTAACATAATTTTAGCTCTAAATTAAGATGAAGTACATATTTATTTGCACTTATATAGATGGAACTATTTATTTTTACTGGGGGCAAGCAAGGAACAATAGAGTGGGTATTAAGTGTTACAGAACATGACAGACCTACATTTTAATATACATTGGGCAAAATGTTGATTGGTAAATAATTGTAGAGAAAGAGTATAAATGGAATTCAATAAATCAATATATTCAGACGAGTCCATGTAGAGAGATTTGAAGCTTGCAGTTAGTGCGTTATAGAAATGTAATCCCATAAGCGCTTTGCGCTCTTGTGAAAATAGTTTTTAGCTATGAAAATTTAATGGAAATTTTGAGAAACCACTGTCGGAAGGTTGTTCGAGTGAGAGCAAATTAAGTATTTCAAAATTCTGGTTTTTAAATATTCCCACCACGAAACAAAAATATAATTCTAGTGTCAGAAAACCGCCACCCAATTTCAATTATTCAATAATTAATTATGTTAAGGCACGTTTAAAAAGTGCCTTATCATATCCAAAAATTCGAACTCATTAAAATCACTTGAACGCTTCAATGCGCCCAATATGACAATCCTTTCTCTAATATATTTTATCTAATACTTTCTGGTTTAACAAATTTGGGGAACAAAAAGCCTTGTTTCGATCAAAAGCAATTTCAAGCAACAGATAATATTGGACTATCCTAATAGGCTGATAGTTAGAAAGTGGTGAGCTCATTAACACCAATAATCGACTGCTCTATCCTCAATATCACAGTAAAGAATGTTGCTGACGTCTGAGCGATAAGTATATTTTCTTATTATTTTTATTACTTGCAAAATTGTTATGAAAAACGACGTGTTGTATGTAAGCTCGATAAAGCATGCAGTACCGAACCGATTGAACCTGCGGATAAGTATTGATGATAATACTTCACAAGGTGAAAAACCGTGGTTTATTTTAACTAAACTTTCATAGCTTTCACAGCAGTGATGGGATTCAATTAAAGCATTAAAAATATTTACAGGTATGAATCAAATAGTTAAAATTTTCTTTTAATACATCAATAAATCAAATACAATAAGTTTCCTTTCAGAAAAAATAGAGATGGAGGCAACATGGATAACAGCAACCATATACAAGCACCAATGGACAGTTCTAAACCCTCCAAGCCCAAGGGTGACGGGCTTATCGTCTCGACAATAGAAATGACATCAATTATTGCGACTGTGACGGAAACAGACAACAACGAAAATGACAATGGAAAGTTACCAGATATCGTTGCAGAGGCCAACGTATGCCAAGACGTCCAATCTGAAGAAACCTTCTTTTCTATCGCCATTCAAGTATTCATTCCATTTTTAATCGCCGGGTTTGGGATGGTTTGCGCAGGACTTGTCCTGGATCGCATACAGGTTGGTGCACGGTGATCATACTTTGGCCCAATAATCTTTACGAAGTGCCTTACAGCATTGGGAAGTATTTGAAGAAATATCAGAACTAGTAATCCTAATTCCCGCCCTTCTTGGATTAAAAGGAAACCTTGAGATGACGCTAGCATCCCGATTATCCACGCAAGCTAACTTAGGGCATATGGACACCACTCAACAAAAAATTAGCATTATTATGGGAAATTTAACACTTATACAGGTAAGCCACGCACGTAATAAACTAATACCGTGCGTATCACCTCAATGTTTCAGAGTCAAGCGATTGTGGTGGGTTTTCTTGGTGCGCTAGTGGCCATTGTCATGGGAGGAATTAAGAGCAGCGAAGTGGAGCTAGACCACGCGTATATTCTGTGCGCCAGTAGCTTAATTACTGTATCTGTAGCCAGCCTTGTACTTGGCCTAATTACGGCAGGAGTTATAATTCTCTCCAGGCATTGCAATATCAATCCTGATAATGTGGCCACTCCCATTGCTGCTAGTTTGGGAGATATCACCTCTCTTAGTTTACTTTCCTGGGTGTCCACGTTATTATATGAATCTATTGGTCAGTGGTTGGCGATTGTAATAGGACATTTAATTAATTTTATTTGTCTATCAGGGCAACAAGACTGGCTAGCGCCTCTAATAATCGCTGGCTACATACTGGCAATACCTTTGTGGGTTTGGATTGCAAAAAGAAATCCTCAGACAAGAGAAGTTCTTCTTCATGGATGGACACCAGTCGTAGGAGCAATGCTTATCAGCTCTATAGGAGGCCTCATATTGGATTTCATGGTTTCTAGGTAAGCTGAACTTATAAATTGTCTTGTAATCAAAATAACTAAAACCAATTTACTCAAAGTCTGTAAACCATGACATAATAAAAGGAATAAATTTATTTCTTCTATAGATTTGAAGGAATAGCTGTTTACCAACCGGTAATAAATGGAGTTGGAGGAAATCTGGTGGCAGTGCAATCCAGCAGAATAGCCACTGCTCTTCATAAGGAAGCAGAGCTAGGTGTGGTACCCCCGGGAAATTCAAATGAGGAAGATGAGACCAAAAAAATATTCATATCTCCAATGGCAGCTTTTTGCGGGAAAGGGCCCCATGCGAGAACCACGCGGGTCCTAATGACCATGGTTATTCCCGGGCATATAATTTTTATTTATACCATCGACTACATCAAAGATGGCGAAACATCTCTCAGCTCAGTCTTCATTGTAGTCTATTTATTAGCGGCAGTAATGCAAGTTGCCACTTTACTTTACGTGGCATACATTTTGATCCACTGGATGTGGAAGAAGAAAATTGACCCGGATAACTCAGCTATTCCATATTTGACTTCTGTAGGTGACCTATTAGGTATTACTTTGTTAGCTATAGCCTTTCAATTTTTATATCTTGTTTCTGATCATGATGTACAAACAGATTGAAATTTCTTCTTTAGTTTCATGTGATATTGATGAATTGTAACTCTGATAGATAGACATATAAATAGTGTTATGCATTTCATGTTAGAACATATTGATAATTTATTTTTAAATAAAAAAATGTTGCAAGAAATTATTTTTCTCATTCATTGTGGTTGAAGCAACAAAATTCTATTTTAACTAAAAACCCCTTAATTGATAAAAATAAGAAAAAGAAACAGATAAAATTTTAAAAACAATGTAGGGATATATTGAAATCATAAATAAATGACATTAGATTAGACCTAAACACAGTAACATAAATATACTTCACGAAACAAAAGTATAGGTCAAATACAACTGGAAAAAATCTATATATATATATATAGTATATATATATATAGAACTAAATATAATAAAATATATTAAATGCGCGAATCTAAAAGAACTTCTAATGGAACCACACCTGACGAGATTAAAGCACAACTTACCTCTAACTATACTTACTTATTTTCTTGTAACAAGGAAAACTATTAAAAACTTTTCCAAACAAAAACAAAAAACACACAATAAACAAAATTTAAAAAACCAAAATCTTCATCATCATTTCTATGTTTTCTCTTAAGCCAAATTTGACTGGAAAAATACATGGTTCCTATCTTAAAGTAATATCTTCCTTAATTAGACTTCTTTAGGAAGGAACACGCAAACACAAGCACACAGCCGCTGTTTTTCAATATAAAAATAAGTGTTAAATGACCTACAGATGATTTGAAAGTGACTAATTACCATATAATCTTCTGAGGATAATCCATGTCATCCCAACGCAACGTTTTGGTGAAAAATATATTGAATGTTATCATATTCATGACACTATATGTAACAAATTCTAGGATAACATTGAACACTCCTGAATCCTTGTTTTTCATTTTAAGTCTTAATATTACATATGGGGCCAAGAAATATCGCAACTCCAAAAGCGATTGACTAGCAAGCAAAATTGTCATGCCCAGAGTGAAAGGAATAAAGAAACTTAAGTCAGTTTTGTCCCAGAGCGTTTTAATTATAACGTAAAGGCCAAATATGTAAAATGGAATTAACATATACCTAAACCACCAATACTTGCCGAAAAATCGGGACCAAATGTAGAATATTAAATGCCTGTTATCAGCTAACAAATAAGGGTGAACTACAGTGTTTAAGCGGATAATGAGACCAAAAATTACAGTAAGAGTAATTATTAATACTTTGTGGCTCCTAGCAAAATTTGCGAAATTCAGTACTTCACCTACAAAATAAGGCCAACCAAACACTAAACAAAACAAACTAAAATAAAAGATTTGAGGGATGTTAATTCCAATGTTATGGGCATTTCTATCACCCACTACTATGCCGTTATTTAACCATAAAAATATTAGGAAACTGAATATTATGCTAATGTAACAGAACGAATTCATCCAAAAATTGAAGGTACTGTTTCGTAAAGTCTTGACTGGATCTGCTAATGCACCCATAATAAATGGTTTTAGGTTCTAAAATATTATTATGAGTTAGCAGCATCTTTCCATATATAGCTTAATATTTATACCTGAAGTGGAAACTTTCCTGCCTTCATATATGAATCTTTTTTCTGCGCCCAAAAGGCATGCAGCTCAGTTAAAATATATTTTGCCCCATAAATTGCCACAAAAAGGACATTAGTCTGTCTGCAGACAACTGACAAGAATCCTTAAATTGTTTTTCAGTTTAGACAAAATTTTATTATTTTTAATGTGACTTACCAGCTACTGATGCAGAGTAATGGTAACCCTTTTCATTGGCAATAATGAAAAGAAGTAAAGTTGTTAATGATACTATGTCTGTGTAATAAATATGTGACAAAAAGTAAAGTGGGGGTAAAAGTGTCATCATAAGAGCTGAAAACACCCTTTGCCATTCACTCTAAAAGAGATATGGAAAAGTTAATATACAAGGGGATATAACTAAGAAAAAATTTCTATAGGAATTAAAAACAATTCTTTGCATTTTTAGAACCAAATAGAATAATCCTTCTTGATGTTATTTTATTTTACACATTCAATTCAATATGTATCAGCCATCTATACTTGTTTAAAAATTGCAATGTTGAGAAGATGATATATAAAATGAATCATATAGTGGCTATGACTTACCTGAACCGATTTTGAAAAGAGGATGTAGAACAATATGAAGTTGACACATGAGAATAATAATGAGATTGATCGGAGCCAATAAATGGAACATAATCTCAAAGGGCCTAAAAATGCAGCACTGATTAAGTAGAGGCCTGGTAATGTAGTGACTTTTGGGTCCCACTGAAAAGACAATATAGTAGTACTTTATTCATTTGTTTTCTCAGTTACTGCTAGTTATATTCTGAATTGCTTAGAAAAGAGCATTAAAGCTACATTGGAAACTTGAATGGAAGTTACTGTTATATAGGCTTAAGAGGATACTACTAAGGATATTCTATTACAAGGTGAATATTTGGTAGGTAACTAATAAATACTTACAATGTTAAAGTTCAAATAGCAATACTGTTGCCCTAGAGGTAAGTGAAACTCTTCATCAACAATTAACTTTGAGGTTATGTAAATTTTGTAAAATAGGAATTTTGAGAAAATAACGTACAATGCAAAAGTAATGAGCAGGTATATTTTCGGAAAGCTCATGGTTCTTTCAATGAGGAACTGGAATAGAAGCGCAACTCATGAGATTAAGGTGAAATTAATTAATTATAAATGAGAAATGATGAAAAGAGGCCCGAACGGTGTGTATAAACAAATGAAATAAGGGATTTTCACATTCTGCAAGCCTAGAATTTCTGTCCATGCATAAGCGCTGATGTCTTTGTTTACCTACAAGACGGAAAGAGAAAACAATACCACAAGCTTAATCAGTTGCGCCATGTTGCTGTCACAAGGCTCCTTCACCATTTTCTCAAAACTTAAAAGAAGTTTATGATTTTGGAAAAGCATAAAACTGAATATTTAAGATGTTTCTAAGTTATTTAATTTTAATAGAAGTTTTAGGACCATTAGTTCTTTCAGTTAGAGCTGATGAAGTTCTAGGATGTGGAGGATATATCAAAAGCCACGTCTCCATAGATTTTTCAAAAGTTGAAGTCAAATTGTAAGTGAAATTAGGTTAGAATACTTATTAATTACCGAAAATTATGTCTTAAATTGCCATAAATTCTCATACTTTAACCTTAGTGGTAACTTAGCAATTAATCATTCAGGATAGTTTCCAAAAAAGTAAAACTTCTGGGAATATTTTCAGAGTCACTAAGCAAGGAATCGTGAAAGACAGGACACACTGTGCCCCTAACAATGGCTACTATTTCTTGCCTTTGTATGATAAAGGTGAATTAAGATTAGAAGTAAGTAAACAGCCTGTGTAAGTCCTTCCAAGGATTGTTTTTCTATTGCTTTTCAGTTGTCTCCACCTCCAGGGTGGAGTTTCAGTCCCAAAGCCTTCAACTTTAATGTTGATGGATCAGATCCTTGTAGTCAAGGGAAAGATATCAATTTTGTTTTTGAAGGTTTCGGTATTGCAGGCCAAGTTCAAAGTTTAGGTAAATTGCCTGGTGGCCCTTTAGGGGTTACTGTTAAATTGGTATCTAAAGAAGGCAGCAGAACAACTCAAACTCTTGAAGATGGGAATTTTTCTTTTTCCCCAGTTTATCCTGGATCTTATACAGTGTCAATTTCTGATCCTAAGTAATTTTGATTTTCTAATTTTTATTTGATGTGTAATTTCAAATTAATTATAGGTATAAACTATACAAAGATTCAATTAAAGTTGAAGTAAAAGAAGGCAACACAGAATTACCTGGAGGTAATTTAGTTGTACATGGATATGAAGTGAAAGGAAAAATCTTGACAGCTGATAAAAATCCAGTTAAAAACACTATTATTGCCCTTTTTACTCCCGATAAGGTAGTTTAATTAGGTTGTTCAGTGAAAATTTGAGACTTTTAGCATAAAATGGGATGAGGGTACATAATTTTTTAATATAAATAAATAAATTAAGGATTTATTGAACTTAACAATATATTATTTTAAGTTTTATCAAGTATAAAAGCAGAGTATGTAGACATAAATGTGTTCACAAAATCAAATTAATTCTGCCACATTTTTTTAATAATAGATTTTATCCCTAAGACCTATGAAATAATATATTTATTCCCATTCTATGTTATTATAAATTGTTATCTGTAAATCTCACTAGATTAACAGTTTCATTAACTCACATCTTTATGTTTCAATACTATTTTAATGTAACTATAACAAAAAGAATATTTTTAGGACCAAAACACCCTTATTGATGGTTGTGATACATCCAAATTATCTGGTTTACCTTCAAAAGATATATTTCTTTGTCATATGACTACAAGTTCATCAGGAGAGTTCACATTTCCAGTAGTACCTTCTGGTACATATTATGTGGTTCCTTATTACAAGGAAGGCAATATCCATTTTCAACCAGCAAGAATTGAGTTTTCAGTTCAGCATAAAGATGTAAAATTAGAGCAGAATTTCCAGGTATATTATTTATGCAACAGTACTAAGCTGAGGAATTAAATTTGATGATTTTAAAGGTAATTGGATTTACTGTTAATGGTAAAGTAATAAATGACCGAAACGACCCTATTTCAAATGCTAAAATATTCCTTAATGGAGAAGAAGTGACCAAAACTGATAATTCAGGAAATTATAAGTTGGAAAAGTTGCGAGTAGGAAAATATAATTTGAAAGCAGAAGCAGGTTAGCTTACTCTTCAAATTAAACACTTCAGATTCAAAATGAAATATCCTGTTTTAGAAAATGTCCTATTTAATGAAGTAATTGTCAATATTGAACCAAGTCTTTCATCTTTACCTACTTTGACTCCTTCAGCTTTTAAAGTCTGTGGCAAAGTTGTGAGTGAAAAACCTCATACTGTAGCATTTTCTCAAGTAGGAACCACCAATCTAATTCTTTCTGAAACGAGCCAACAACAATTTTGCCAATATTTGGCACCTGGGAAATATGATATTAGTGTTAAAGTTAGTGATGAAGACAGTAACAAAGGATTACAGTAAGTTGATGTGTTAAGAAGTTTTGTATGACATTGTATAAAATGTCATATGAATTATCTTTAAACCCGTAATTTTTTTGTCAATAGATTTTTCCCTGTAACCCAGAGAGTAGAAGTTTCTCAAGACATCTTATTGGATTTAGTCTTTTCTCAGTTGAAATCCAGTATTTCTGGAAGTGTATCATGTATTAAGAATGAACGCAAAAATGCTTGTGAGGGAATAAGCGTTCTCTTGAAAACTGGTTCTGAGGAAATGTTTCTTCCAATTCACAGTAAGTTGATTTTTATCAAAATTGCATTAAAGCACAAATTTTAATTTATTATAGATTCCTTGTATTCAGCTGCTGACATTCATCCAGGCGTCTACGTAGTATCTCTTTCAAAAAATAACTTGTGTTGGAAAAGCACTAAGCAGACTATCAACGTTAATGCTGAAATCGTACAAATACCTCCGTTTATACAGACAGGGTACTTATTACAGTTTGTTTCTACCCATGATGCCGAGGTAATCACATTAAATTAATATTATTAAAATTTTCTGGTAATTTGTTGGTACACAGATAACATATAAAAATTTGAGGGACGGAAAACCCACAAAATTAGCCATCAACAGTGGAACAACTTCCATATGTTTGGACGCTCCTGGAGAATACACTTTTTCAATAAATAGTTGTCATGAATTTGAGTCTGAAACCGTCACTTACAACACATTCTCTGAGAGAAATCAGATTATGTTGAATGCAAAAAAACACACAGTAACACTATCATTAGACAGTGATAAAAATCATGGGCCCATAGAGGTGACAGTGCAAGTGGGAAATGATCAATTTAAACAAATTGCCCATTTCGAGAAAGATGGGTATGAAATTCGGTTGCTTCTGAAACCTTTTGAAATAGCCAAAATAACACCTAAATCTGATAAATTATTTTTTACTCCCAAGACAAATGAAGTTGAGGGTACTACAGATTGCAGTCATGTTGGGCATAAATTTAAGGCGGTTCTTGGCAAAGTGTTTAAGGGCCAAATTCAGCCACAGCTAGCCGGTGTCACAGTTACCGTTAAAAATTTAATCAACAATGCAGAACAATCTTTGGAAACCGATTCCCAAGGAAATTATAAATTTCCCCCTCTAGAGAGCAATTTTGAGTATAAAATAACTGCTCAGAAAGATTCTTATGTTTTCATTGGCCCTGACAGTAATGGAATGTTTGTCGCCCAAAAATTGGCGGAAATTAACGTTGAAGTGTTGGACGAGGATGACAAATCTCCATTACTAGTAAGTGTTTAAGCATGGTCAGTAGACATTCCTAAATGATTTTTAAACACTTTTAAGGGCGTTCTTTTATCTTTGTCTGGTGGCGAAAGTTATCGCAGAAACCTACCAACGAACTCAAATGGAAAAATCACTTTTCATTCTCTAAGTGCTAGTGACTACTTTTTGAGACCCATGATGAAAGAGTATCGCTTTGAGCCTGCTTCGAAGATAATCACTTTAAAAGAAGGGGAAACAATTAACGTTGTTTTAACGTAAGTTTTATAATTCTTATGTATTTCACTAATATGAACTTATACAATTGCGTTAGGGGGAAACGGGTTGCCTTTAGTGCCTTCGGCAAGCTAACAACAGTAAATGAAGAGCCCGTAGAAAATGCTAACGTTATTGCGTCAGGAGAAGGCAATTGCACCGGCTTATCTGAAGAAGCCACAACTGACTTGACAGGATCTTTTAGAATACGTGGTTTACAGCCATTTTGTACTTTTAAAATCTTTGTTCAAGTGGGAACAGGTCCTTCAAGTTTAGTAGAAAGGACCAGTCCAGAGTTCTTCGAAGTTAAAGTAATTTTGTATTATTGAAGTATTCTTATATGTAAAAAATATTTAAATTTAAATTTTCAGAACATACATGAAGACATAAAGAACTTACATCTAACGGTGTTTAGACCAGTACTCATAACCGACGTGCTAGTGAAAGTGTTTGCTGAAAAAGTCGAACATTACCGGCTTCTGAAAGTAATTCTTTATCGTGAATCTACCAACCCTTCAGTGATATATTCTACATCCGTTGAAAGTCCTAATATTAAGGTAGACAAGGCCAGAAATTACGGCATTCTCGTGCATCTGCCTTCAATTCAATTGGATAACAACGAATATTCAATTCATCTTGAACCAGCGCACAGCCTCAAAGGTTCATCTGAAATAGAGTATTTTAGAGCGAACAGCTCCTTTAGGTATATAGAAATGGAATTTAGTCCTAAAAGTTACGTCAAAGAGCAACCGATTAAGCAAACATCAATTTGGACTATAGTTTTAATCTTAATCATCCTTATAGCATCTTACAACATTCAGACAATCTTAGGGTTACTAAAAGACCGCTTGAATTTTAATATAGAAGGTCTTAGTTCCTACATTCCAATTCCTAGTAATACTAAAGCGGCTAGTGATTATGATAACGATATTGACCAGATAGTGCAAGATATTAATAACGTTAGAAAACATAAGCCAAAGAAGACGAACTAGTAAATATAAGCAAAAGTACAGAAATTTACAATGAGCTCAATCTGTAAGTATGAGGTGTGTAGGTAATACTGTTGTCAGTATAATTTGGGATGTAAGTTGTACGTTATAGAGTAATAAGCATATATTTAGTATTGTTTAATTGTTATTAAATTTATGTTAATTGGAACTGATGAAAAGGATTTTTATCGCATGAAGAGTGATCTGATCAGTTTATCACCACGCCATTTTTCTACCTTGTTAGATAGTATTGAAGCCTAAGTACAGCATTGGCAACATCCAAATCTTTTTCCTGATCGGTTTTCTAGAACCTTGTGGAAAATCCCGTCTTAGCCCGAAGGGTTAAACAGGTCCTGCTGTTCCTCGAGATTCTTTGCGTCTTTATAAAGCGATCCCTGATGATTTGATCTTCACATCCTTAGCAACCGTTAGAATTATTTGATTATAGTATGGAATACCCTCATCTGTTACCTCTAACTTCAACTAAAGATGGACGATATTTATCATCACAATGTCAAGAATGTCCAGTGTTCAATCGCCATCGGACATGTTGATATCAAGGACAGAATGGACCCATGACTATTATTCTTACTACATCAATCATGTCCAATAGTTCTAAGTGGATGTCAAAATTTTCATGCTGGAAAATATCCTGCGGAGGCTTATACATGGAGCTAAACGTTGGGTTTACTCATTTCAGTGTCTTGAATACGTAAGCAATGATACTCAATGTCATTTTTCATCATTATAGTAACACCACTTTTAATGGAGCTTATAATAATATGTACTATATCCTTTCAGGAGTGTGGCCTAAATGTGCCTAAGAATTGTTATTTCTTGGATCCGCAGAATTTCTAGTCTCCTTTACAGGCACTGCAACTCATTCATATGGAACTTAGCTATCATAACACAGATGGCGCCAGGATATAATGGACGTTTAAGTTTCCTAATGATTTTAACTAGGTGGTGCCTGCATCTAGGCCCCTTCCCTCCTTGTCTAGTAAACAAATCACGTATAATTGTTTCTCGCTTTTTAGAGTGTGGGCCGTATTGTCCACATGAAATGAATGATTGAGTCTTTGGGTCAGCATTTTGTTTTCATATTTGAAATAATTTTGTTGACGTCGGTACTTGGCGTAGGTACTTGTCGTACCTGCTCTATTAATAAGAATGTACTGAAAAATAAGTGCTTCTCCATATCCTCTATTCAATAAATTTATCAATCTTTGTTTATGATAATAAATTGGAATCGCAAATTGTAGTGTCTGTGTTTAGTTTTATAATCTTTTTTCTGTTTACGTGGGTTCTTAGTGGTTCGTCAAGGTTTTATTACGATGATTGCCTTTTGTCTTTGCTAATAAAGACAATTTTTTGACTCGTCTCTCGAGTAAATGTTAGAAAATCTTATGTTGTGGTTCGTTTTCGAAGGTTTTAAAAAAAAGCAACGCTCAGGTAAATATTTACGTTTTAGTTATTGATGGTTATTCATTCTTGTGAGATCTAGTTTTTCTGCATGGGTCCCATTTGACGTTTTATCTTAACCTAACTTTTGACATTACATAAACTAGGCGAGCAGGAGGTATGTTTAAATTTATAACTTTAAGTAGAAAAAATATCTGTTAGTCATAGTTTTAATCATTAGGTGCATTCCCCATTTATTCATTTTCGTGTGTACTTTACCAATTTGTATATATATCCTTTGATCATTTGGCTAGACTGAGTGTAAGGTTTTTAGTGTACATATCTCTATATGTTAAAATTATTGTTATATGGTTTCCAATTCCCTTTCAGTATCTCAACTCCCCTAACTAGCCTCATCACAAATCTCTAAAGATTAATATGTTAGATACCTTTCAATTCTCGTAAAGAGTGAATATCAAATTATGAGCTTTCATTTTTAAAAATGCTTTTTTAAGGAATGTATCAGGGAGGCATTTACATTGCCTGCAACATTTATCATATAGGGGCCTAGCTTGGCCCCTAGGTGCCTATGTACCCAGTTTGAACTTGCTCAAACATTTTTCTACAATCTATAAAATTTCTTATAGTTTTATTAACCTTCCACCAATTTAGTTATCTTGTAATTAAGCATCTTAACCTCCTATTTATGTTTAATCATGCATTCTAAAAATTTAATGGGTGTCTCAAGGATGCTCTTTATTTACCTAATACAAAAGACAATACCTAAGACTAAAATAGATATAAGCATATTCTGAGGCATATTTTATACACACATAAAAATTCATAATAATTTGTTTACAGTGATTATGTAGGTACATCAGCAAATAGATGGTATCCCAAATACAATGAGTTTAAATCAGATATTTGGTATCAAAATAAAATGAGAAATTGTACAAATAACTTCCACTTGCTTGAACAAGAGGGTTTACCCTAAAAACTGAAATAGGTGTGAACATAGTGTTTTTATACAGAAAGTAAAAAAATACAAGCAATGTCCACCTACTCACGTCCTATCTTTGTTATTAAAGGTGAAAAACCGATTAAGCACATTTATTATTTCCCCAACAAAGTTCATTCTTTGACATTTCTAGGGTATATTATTGAAATAAGGGGGAGTGGTAGATAAATACAGATCATTTACATAGAAAACCGTAACAGTAAGTGAGAAAGGACATTTATGGAGTTTCTTAATGCAGCGGCTTTCAATTGGGAAGTTTTATCAGTGATTCGATTAAGAGAGATTTGACCAAGGAGGTCGTTTCACCAATAAATTAATTAAATTGAATTACGAATCTTCAGACATAAACACAATGGTTTATTGCTTGTCAATACCGTGTATTTCGTTATCAATTGAACCACAATGTGATTATTTGGAAGTAATTTTCATCATCTACTGCATTACTATATTAATTTGTTTCCTTTTATGATTTCACTTTAATTGCCTCATCACACCACATATTTAAGTGATGTCACTTCATAACCTTAATTAATGCCATATTTTTCATATTTAGTTCAAACTTTTCGTTCCTTTCACTTTTAATTTTTATTATTTTTAATTGTTATTGTGAGGTAATTGTTGGGCGGAACCGCATACCATAGAACCGTGAAAATAGTTGAAGCAGATCTTCAGGAATTTTGTAATATATCCTCAGTGGTATTGTTAATCGGAAACATTCGTTCCATCTTATCTGTAATCTTTTATTCGGGTATAGTCTGCGTGTGAGTTCTGAGAGTGTAACAGTCTCGACATCGCCTTATGCAAGTACCTATTTATAAGATTTAAGGACAAGTAATTAGATAAATGAGGCTACAATTAGTGAACTAAAAATCATTGTTCCACCACTGTATGTACCAGATAAAATAAGCCTGTAAGTAAATATTGCTATCTTTTTATCAGAGTATGCAGTTAATTTTGCATATTTTTACGTTTCAGTACAGTTTGTTTTCTAGTTATACCTGCTTATTCATGGTAGTTGTGGGTATGTGTAAGTATTCACTTAACTTCCAAGTTGGCGTTGTAAAAATATTAAAGTGTCCATAGCATCTGCTTAGCATTGAGAAGGTATACATTATTCCGTTAAGAATCAGTTACTTATAGGTTTAAACGCATATTGATTGTCACATGTGCGTATTAATTGTAGGTACTTATTGTGGGAATTTGTGCTCAGCAATGCATGGCAAATTTCGGTAAATTGCTGTTTACGTATTATTGTTTATGTTTTTCGCTTTCTTTTGTAGTATTAAAAGAAAGTATGGGATCATGATATTATATACCAGGATTGCTAGTGTGTATCTGCACATAATTGTTTACATTGCGTGTTATTTGTAATTTCCATTTTCAATGTGTGAAATAATTGTTATTGGGGAAACTCATCAACACACAATAAAATGCTGCTAAGGAAGTCAATACAGGTTTTTAATTCAATTTTATGATGCAAGCTTATGCTCGTAAACTACCACGAAGTAGCTTGGTATAAACCGTGGTCATATCACCTAAAAACAGATCTGTTTTTAGGTGGTATTTTTAAAGAGATTAAGTTTTATTATAGAAGTTTACCACAATATAGAAATTTGGATCTGTAAATATCGAAGTAGCTTACTTTTAACTTATTAAAAATTTGCATTTCTTTTGATAACAACAGTAAACCATACAATTTAACCTACTAAAGTATCTGCTAATCACCACAAATTGGTTTTCGCGAATAAACTTTTGTTTTTGCCTTTATCAAGTCGAGGTTTGTTGGTTAAAATGAATTAAGACACATTTTTTCCCGAGTAATGCTAAAATTTTTAATTGAAAGGATTTCCTTTAAAACGGAAAAATACTACGAAAACAATTGATAAAGGAATGGCCTTCTTAGATGAAATGTTTGCTTTGGGTGCGTAGTATGTATTGTATACATTTTTTGTGTAAAAGGTTGTAATGGAAGGACTTTGAAAGAAATATCGTGTTTTTAAGATTGCTGTAAGCGCATCATACATCTCCAAAATTTATGGAAACTCTTAATTATCTCGGGAAATATTGGAACAATTTGAACAAAAATTCGCAGTTCTAGGTAAAAGAAAACAATGCTGTATCGACAATGTTATCTATCTATGGTTCTGCCTTTGAAATATCACTCCTATAACTTTCTTAGCGTCAGTAAAATACCGATTATTTCCTTATATTTTAGGAATGTTGTTATTATTTGCGATACCATGACTAATATTTTAAGAATTTTAGATAATGCATGTCATTTACTATATGGTAGTGTATGTAATGTTTCTTTTTGACATGTCTGACAGTATCATTATGCGTTCAAATGCATGAATAACGTAACTAACCACTACACATAACAAATAGATTCAATTTTTATCGCATGCGTCTCCACCTGCAAAAAGCCATGCTCTCTCTATGGGTGTATGTCAATTTCTGTCTGGTCACCGGCAAATTACCAAATATCACTATCAACCTATACGTGTGTACCTACTTATAGTATCACACTTTATTAAACGTAAACGGGGTCGGTAATTTGGATGAAGGTGTCCGGGTACTCGCCAAAAAGCAACACTTTCTCGAAGTGACCCTGAAATTTTTTAGAAACCATTTTAGTACTAATAGCAATTAATAGAAACAGCCATTGACATGTCGCGGTTTGTTGCATGTTATTACACTTATTCGTTTGTTTTTTTCACTTAACTGCATAGATAGTCTTTATTATCGCCGCTATTCGTTTTATTACCGCTGCTTTTCTGACCCACTAAGCGGTAGGTAAGACTAGCAAAAAAGTGTAAGGTACAAAAAGTGCAAGAATGGAACTTTCTCGACTTAGTTGAACGTATGTGCAGAATGCAGAAGAAAAAGTCTTTACTACCATTTTTTTCATATAAAGAAAGAAAATACATAAATATACGGCACTAATAGTGTGTTTTGAGAACAATAGGTATTTTACAGTTTTTTTTGTAGTGTTAACGAAATAATAATAATACTGTCCTTGAGTACTCTAGACATATACCCTAGCAAATACTGGTTCCATTATACTGAAACACAAGTAATCTTTTTAAGTGTATTCTCATTTGAAAAAAAAGTTTTGATTATGTTCAGACGTTAAAGGTGAGGTGTTCCACTTTACACAATAGCTGTAGTTCACTGATAAGGCCGACTGATCTAAATGTTCAACCGCATTGTATCGGATGCCGATAATCTACTTAGTCGCGCTTTAAATTTCGACTCATTGTAATCTCTGTGCTACTGCTCTTTTGCGAGAATCCTTGAACGAGCTTAATGTATGTTGCAAATCTAAAGTTACTTGAGGGCACCAAAAAACTGGTTTCAAACATCTAGAAGTTGAGCAAACCGTTCTGATTCAATTTACAACTGAAAATCTGACAACCGATCTTTTATTGCCTTTAGATAATCGCATTTGATATTTTAAAACTGCGGGAAACCGGCTTTGCAAATCTGCCAAATGAAAATAAATTTATAAAATTAGAAATTTGGTAATTTAAAGTTTGACGTCTCTATTAGTTTATGCCAGAAGTTCATCTGCTAAACCTATAGTTTTCTCATCAAAACATTTTCAACACTAAAGATGATTCACTTTTACTTGTTGTGTTGCTAATTTGATGTTGGTATTTGAGATTCGCAAATCTACTTTCTCTTTCAGGGGAGAACAAGGGGAATGTATCGCATATAATCGCTCTAGATCTTTAAGTAATGGAATCTGAAGATCCGCTGCGATACTATTTAGATGAAGTCAACAATACTCAACATGATATCAACAATTTAGATTTAGAGGAACACATACCGAACGGTGAGATATTTATTATTGAAGCGTTGTCCTGTAATTGGAGTAATTGGTTAGGTTCTCGTGCGATATTTAATATTTCCAAAGATATAGAGACTAGGTTTAGCTTAATCTCTTTTATTGCCTGCTTTATTAAATGTTGGATATATACATCAGATAATTTCGTTTACCACCTACATTTTCTCAGAATTTTTCGCTTTTATGTACATATGTATCACTATCTTATTTTTCCACTCAATTTCTCTAGTGGTTAACCACTCGATTATGAAGCTACTATAGGTATCTTAACGCAATAATAATATGAAAGTAATGTAAACACAGATTTTATTGTTTAGGAAAATTCCAATTCGAAGGAATAGGCAAAAACCCCATAGTCAAGAATTATTAATTTTAATTTTTCAGTATTTTCAAATCTCTGACAAACCAAAATATTATCTTATGAGTCATGTTTAGCGATTGATTAGCGTGTCGTTAATGAAATTCTCTTCCTAATTTGACATGATTCTTACCAATTTAGAAGCTGAAAGAGCTGCCGATTTTCTCGACAAAGCCGATTTATCGAATTTAAACCAGCTTTATCAGCAAGGGCAAGAGATTCCAGAAAATGTGGTTGTTAATTCAGTAAGACAGAAACAGTTGACAGAAAAGCAGGCCCAAACTGTCAGATCTCGGGTTGCTACCCTTAACAAGACTTTGCGCAGCCGCCAGCCTCGCAGGAAGCAGAGGCAGGATGTTAGGGATGTTGCTTGGAACGTAGAGGTGAGTAGCAAGTTGGTTAGGAAAAAAGTAGTTTGCTATAAAATATCAATTTTATTCTAAAGTATGTCGAGAAAAAAAAATGTGAAAATTTCCAATTTGGGGAGATACTTCTTTTTGTTGTTTTTCAAATATTTTAGCTCCTATGGTGAACATAATTTAATTAGTATTTAATCCTATTCGGCAATACTCTGCATACATGTTTTATTGTTATATTCTAAACGGTATTTTCTTGCCTTTTGTCCATTAGTTTTTCTTTTGTTGATTATTGAAACCACGAGTGTTTCTTTTTAAGTCTAATTTTTTTTTATTGTTTCGCTTGTTAAGAAAAGCATTTGTGGCGTTGTTTTGTTTTTTTTAAATTAGTTTTTATAGTCTCGAAGAACTTTCCCCCTGTTTATCAGATATTGTTTTAAAGAAATGTTCTATTTGTTTATTTATTTATCCTGAATTGTTTCTACTTAGTTATATTTCTAGTAACCGGGATCAACCCAAGTTTTTTTTTATAAAGAATTTTTCGTTTTCTTATTTGATATAATTACCTACGCTTATATATGTATTTGGTATTTTTACCATTCATCTAGATTGGTAAAACATAATAAAATTTTCAGACTTCAAGCACTGGGACAAGGTCCAGAAGTGCCACTCCAGATTCCCTAGATTCTGATGAGAACCCAAATTCGCAAAACGAAGATCTCACTTCCGACGAGGATCATCAACTATCTTCGTTACCTCCATTGTAAGTACTCTTCTCTTAATTTCTAATTTTTATAGCCCTGCAAATTATTTATTAAATAGTGATTTTAAACAGCCGATATTTGTTCAGATAAGCCAAATTGCTCTTTCAGTTAAATAACAATACAATTTTAACATTTTTCTTTCCAAGTTAGTCGCTTAGATTTGAACATTTTGATTCAAATTGTGTTGTTTATATACCAATTAGCGATCATAGGTAATGATTTCTTATTTTCGATCTCTGTGGTGTTCAAAAAAGTGGAGGTGTTGTCGAAAATTAAGGAAAATTATGCACTCGCGGAGTAGGAAGCATAGTTACTTAACCAAAGGGTATGTTAGGTGTTTTTGGATTGAACTAACAAATTGACGTGTTGACTGATTAATTTTCTTACATAATATACACATTAGTCTGTTTCGGAAGTTTTTAAACGTGTTAACTAACTAATTATCACCAATTTGCATTCAAACCGAGATCCTGCTGCATTTATTAAATAGGTACATCAAACTAAATATTCCAAGGTTGCTTCTGTATGTATTAAGGAGATCGTTTGTTGCCTAAAAGTACTAAAAAAGAGCTTTGGGAATCTTTCTCCTACTCGTAAATGCGGCAAGACGCACATTTGCTTATGTCAACGAATTTATGGTCGCTAAATTCTTTAAGGACAAAATTAATTATATTCAAATGTATGTACTTGCAAGAAATAAAGCGTATTTCCACCTACTGAAATTCCGTGGCAAAAATTTAGCTTCAATTTATTCACTATTAGTCACATACTTTGTATAGTCGAGGCACTCTTAATATTGCTATTGTAATTATTGGAAGTTAACAATTATGTGTATCAAGACATTATTTATCTATAACGACATTACTGTAATAAAATTTAAATCGACTCTGCTATTGCCAAGTCAGACAAATTGACAGGCATTATCATGGAGAATCCATGCATATTTCATTAGTAATTTACATTATCTTTTGCGATGTTTACTTGTTGCTATTTTATTGATCGCTCGAATTAGACTATTTCAGTACCTCATTTTTTCAATAAACGACTTGTCGTGTCGCAGAAATGGTTCTGCTCTCGTTTTTACGGTAATTTTTTACTTGCAATTTCGTTAGTCTTGTAGGAAACAATATAAAGCGATGTGCCTCAAACAAGTTATCATGGTTAAAGTGTGTAGTCGCCAACTTTGGAATGGTTCTTCATGGAGTAGTTGCCTTATTTGGGAGATATAGTTGGTATAGCTTTTTCTTACCTATTAACAATGCAGTAGTTTTCGCTTATACTTTGATTGAATTTATTAACAGGGTTCATAAGTTTGGCGTGTATAGTTCATTCAACGTTTGCTAATTTTTTGAGAAAATATTTTCAATAAAGTATTCGAATGTATTGTTTACTGATTACTTCTAACATCTTCAGAAATGATAAATACAGTTAAAGTTATAACAACAAATTTCCAAAAGTTCCTTTTTTTCACTCTCTACAATATAATTTCAAACAAAAATTGAAAACTTGTTTAAAGTTAACAATTTTCGTATTTAACTTTTTAAATCATCTTACGTGGATTGTATAAATAGTAATTTTAAATTTAAATAAATTGCAATTTCTTAGCTTCACGAACTTTGGAACATGGAGTAAAAACTTTCGAGTCAAAAGGGTTTGTCCTCAAAAAGTTGATGCATGAATAATTTATGTTGGAAGTGAAATTATGGTTTTCGAATGTGCTTGTCACTTGGCTTTGGTTGAATTTTATAGTGTGAAAGGTCAAATTTGCAGCATGGAAGTAATCACGGTAGGTGGAAAAACGTATAAATCTAACGTTTCAAAAAATTATAAAACTCTAATTTGTGATTTAAAGTTTAATTAATTTGGTGGTCGAATTGAGCCTAAACTGTGCACTTAACCTTGTGCAATACTGCCATCTCATCCTAGAAGGCTACAGTCTGACCTCAAATCATTTGCCCTGTCATTCTTCAGTAATGCAATTATTTCCTTTTAACATTTCATCAATCATTCGGTATAATGTTGCATAAGAACCACAAATCGACCATAAAAGCGGCATTCAGCTTGTCAGTTTTTGCTCAAGCATGAACTAATTAGACTTTCCATACCTAAGTATATCTGATTTTTCCTAGTTTCATGAAAGTTTATAATAAGGTGTGTCAAAATTAAATAAACCAGTTAAAGCAAGATATTCCGTTGATTTTCAGCCCCTTAGAGCATTCCCAGCAAATAAACACAAAAAAAAAAGTAAAATGGACCTCCAGCGAACCATTGCAAGGCAAGAAGTTCAACAAACACGACAACAAAGGCGATATCGCTCATTTAGGCTCCGAAAATGTGGTTTTAAAAGGATATCAACCCTTAACGGAAAGCGGATCCCCGATTCGCCCTGTGAGGGAACGAAGTGGAAGTGATCCCACTACGGAGGTACATTTGCTACAACCTCTTAAAACTCAAAATTTGGTAAGTTGTTTCTTGCAGATGTTGCAGTTAAAAAATTCCTAAAGTTCTTAAAGTAAAGGGACTCTTAAGTCCACTATGCAAGCCATTGGAGAAATGAAATAAATCGGAACTTTTTTCAGGATTTATACGCATCCTCAGCACCAAATTTTCATACTCAGTTATCTAGGACTAGCAATAATAGCGTGCCAACTAACAATCATTGTAGTACTGTCTATATTCATCATAGTAACGAACCTAATGAAAATGAAGCTTTAAGCTTCGAGGGACTGATTAAACAGGGAGAAATAAATAATTGTGATTCAGTGGTAAGAATTCATCTTATCTTATGCTGTTTTATATTCCATTGCGTTATAGAATAAGGAATTAGAGGACGGAGTGTATGTAGAGGAACTTAGTGATAGTGAATACCAGCATTTAAAGCCATTGTTGTTTATGGAATTAGTTGCCATATTTGATCAATATAAAATTAATGTTCATAAGAAGAAGGCCAGTACAAAGAGTAAAGGTATGATATATCCCTAAAAATTAGCTTCATTTATTGAGAAAAATGATTTTCTACAATTTATTATTTTTTGATGTGGAAATTTGCTCAGGTGGAGTTCAAAAAACACATATCCATAAAATTTATATGGAAATCTTTCACAAATGCCGGACTTTAATTCCAAAAATCACAGAATAAACCTTGTCTTTAGGCGGAAACGTGTTTGGAGTAAACCTATCCACTTTAGTAATGCGTGATATGCCAATACCAACAGATAATTCAATGGTGCCACAAGTTTTCCAAAGCATTGTTGACCAATTAAACACCCGATGCATAACCGAGGAGGGTATTCTTAGAGTGGCAGGACAGAAACAGAAATTAGAACTCTTAAGCAATGAAATTGAAAGCAAGTTTTACTATAATCGGGCTTCTGTTGAAGATCTGTTAAAACAGGCTACGGTTCATGAGCTCACGGGAATCCTCAAGAAGCTTCTCAGGGATTTGCCGGACCCGATTTTTACCATGGAGCTGTTCGATATGTTTTACAAAACTGGCTGTAAGTGTTTTAAATTAGATTGGTTTATTGTTTGTAAATAAAGTATATGTGAATTTTTAGCAATTTCCAATACCGAGGATAAAGTGAGGGCACTGAATTTATTGGTATTAATGCTACCAATAGAGCATAGAAATACTTTTAAGGTGTTGCTGAATTTCTTGTTAAATATCATTCGAAATGAGAAGAAGAATAGGATGGGCCTTCATAATGTTGCCATGATTACAGCTCCTTCGTTTTTCCCGCCAAAGTTGCTATTACCCAAGTAAGTTTTGTCTAAGTGTGAATTATGTTTTTCATTAACCTTCAAACAATGTCTGCTCTTTAGGGACAATCGTAAACTAATAGACAAACATGTAACAAAAGAAGAATTAGCTAAACAAATAAATGGAGCTGCAGTATGCTGCCGAATAATGGAAACTCTTCTTAAAACTGGAAGTAGTCTTTTTACAGTACCAGAAAGATTAGCCTCACAAGCCAGAGAAGCTCAGCGTAAAGCACAAGTTAAAAAAGACATGGGAAAAGAAAAAGATCGGAAAATAGTACGTTTCGTAGCGGAATCAGTTTTATGTGGTATTGGAAATTGTAGAGGTGATGGACAAACTTTGGTGTTGTCGAAACTTGGATCGTCTAAAGCTTAATGTGCTTTTGTTTTTATTTTGAACATTCTGTTGCAGCAGTACACGTAATTATAATGTGTGCTAACTTAAATGGCTTTCACTACATAACACTAACATAGTGATACGTTATTTTTCTAATTTCTGCTAGAAGTTCCCGTTTATTTAGCTGCTTATACCTATCCAACATTTACAAGTTTAACACTAATACACCTTCATGTAAGTGCATGCACATTATTTATTTAATACCATGTGATTGAGTTTCTTCTTTACTTATTTTAATTCAATTTTTAGCGGTCTGGTAAAACGAAGTTAGTGAGAAGTAGTACTCAGTACGAGCCAGGTGCAATGAACCTACCTAGGATTAAAAAGGATTTTTACGTGTAACATTTACAATATATTCCGTTGTTGTTAAACTCATTCCTTTTAATCTATAAGCGTTTTAGTATTATGCGAACTATCGGTTTGCAATTATTACCTATGTATAATAACTGTCGCGTTTGATTTTCATTACAATGTTTTAATTGTAATTTAATGGTTAGTAGAAAAGGAAATATTATTTCCTAAGTATTTATGTCTTCTATGAACTGATATGTAATCTTAACTTATTTGAACTTTCATCGGTTTTCATTAAGTTTAAGCTGCTTTGACGCTTTAGAAGCAAAGCGGTTTTATATTGAATCTTTGCGATTTATAAATTTGATATTATTTGAAATTTGACGGGTATTCTTATGATTTTAAATGTATCAGCCATATTCTTCATGTGATTAAATGACGTGAAGTTGGAAATATTTTAAATCGAATTTTGACAATAATTTCATATTTTATTGATGTTTCCTCACATTACGTACCTAAAGAGGAAACCAACGAGAGAAATACGAAAAAACTATTTCTTCTCTTTATTTCCCTTATAAACATTTTCTAGAATGCCATAAAATATTAAGATACTTCAATTTTCTCTTCAAGCCTTAGTCTTATTTTACTCAGCATAATATATTTAAGTCCTATTAGCTCATTTTTATCTTGCTCATCTTGATTAATATGTGATCGTAAAGTTATTAATA
Organism: Euwallacea similis; assembly: GCF_039881205.1. NCBI lineage: Eukaryota > Metazoa > Arthropoda > Insecta > Coleoptera > Curculionidae > Euwallacea > Euwallacea similis. Next base: position 2,551,570 of record NC_089635.1, on the reverse strand, counting down.
CTTCATAGTTTACTGTTGTAATGAATTATATTTTAATACATCCACACGTGCCAAATTAAAGATTGTTTTTAATGCGTGTTTTTGTCTGAAAATAACTGCTCTCTCCCTCTTTAAGTGCAAAATTATTTTTTCCTAGCAGTGTATACGGTCATTGTGTTCTTTGAATTTTAGGTATTTCTTTGACAGTTTTCTCTAAAAGATTTCTGAACAAAATTGTACTTGAAAGCACTCCCACGTAAAATGCTCCGCTATTTCCTCGTCCTCCAGGCAGTCTAACGTTAATTCCTTTGAGGTACCCATTCTTGTTAAATGAGCGAAGAATAATCGTGCCCTGTGTGAATCGTTTTGACCTTTTTACTTAATGCCTGTGTAAACGTATAAGGGACTGTACCTTTTCTTTCGATGCTCCGTCAGGAAATCTGGGGAGTGTCACATACTGCATATACAACAAATAGGAATTATTATTTGTCTGAAAAATTAGGTAACGAATTCGAACGTTTTTTGAACCTTATATTACACCATAATTAGATTTTTCTCATAGCGAACCAGTAATAGGTAGATAATATAAGTAATATATTACTATTACTTGCTCTGTAGAGACGTTATTGATGCTTAATCAGCTAAAGTTTACTCATGTTTTCTACGTCGTTAATGACGAACATGCAAATGGTATCTATATGTATTTTGACAGAAACATACTAGATGGCATAGGTAGAAATGTCATCAAACCACAACAAAGAATAAGAATAAAGGTTAGATTTTTGGCAATATAGGCTATCTTCACTATTGTTAGATTTTAATGTTGGTGACGATGGTAATTCTTATTAGTCGGCGAAAATAGCCAATTTACCATAAAACCGGTTTAAATTAATGCCTGTGTAACAGAACAATATTTTCATATATGGAACTATGTGCAAAACTACAGTTATCACTAGGAAATATTTCATTTCCAGGAATTGAATTAATGCATTTAGTGACAATTTGACAGGTGCCAGCTCACCCAAATATTTTTATCAATACGTGTTATTATTTAATAATTTTTACTAATAGATTATTTACAACTATAATGGCGTTCGAGGGGGGCACAAACAACGCGGAATTAACCCCTGCCTTAGTGGAGTCTCTGCAACTGGACTTCAAGAACTTGACTTCTGAGTCAAAGAAGAAATACCCCCAAGTTAAGGAGGTAAACTCTGGTTAAAGTAGATAAGTATTGTTAAGTTAACTTGAGACATCTCCAGGCTTGTGAGGAAGCAATAGGGAAATTGAAGAACTCAGCATCTCAGCAAAACAATGTTTATGCACTGATTAACCAGACTATTTATCCTATATCGCAAGGTTGTGAAACCAAAGACGTTAAAATTATAAAGGTAAGTTCAGCAAATGTTTCAGAACCAGAATCTTACAAAAATTGATTTAGATATGCCTACAAATAATGCAAAAACTAATGACACATCAGTTGATTGATCAAAAGGGGGCTGTATATGTTACTGATGCCCTTTGGTCTTTGATGGAATCAGGAATTGAGGAAGTACGAATTTTGCAGTCAGTGCTTCTGCTCCTCACCACAAATACAGTTGTGCATGGTGAAACTTTGGCCAGGGTAAGTTTGTGTTGCAATTATATAAAAAAAGAAATACTGCTTTTTATTTTAACACAATCATAATTTTTTCAGACTCTCGTGCTTTGTTTCCGCCTGCATTTTGCCAAAAATTCAACAACCATTAACACAGCTGGTGCTACAGTGCGCCAATTAGTCTACGTAGTTTTTGAGAGAGTAGTTGCTGAAGATGAACAATTATCTCAACTTCCAAATAAACCTGAAAAGGCTTCTGTGAATCTTGAGGAATTAAAATCACCTAGTGGAAGCCCTCCTAAAGGGCTGCCACCATGTGCAGGCGATGCTTATCTTTTATTTCAAGATTTAGTACAATTGGTAAATGCCGATCAACCTTATTGGCTGATAGGAATGACTGAGATGACAAGGACTTTTGGGTTAGCTTTGCTGGAATCTGTGCTTACGCAATTTTATCAAGTGTTTTATAAGGTGATGTATAAAAATATATTTTTAAGTAATTCTAATAATTTTTTTTGTAGTTTCCTGAATTTAGCTTTTTGCTGAAAGAGAGGGTGTGTGCTTTGGTAATAAAGTTGTTTTCCCCTAATATTAAGTACCGAAGTAATGTCCCTAGCAACATGCAACAGGCAACTTCTTTTGAAAAGCCATATTTCCCTATTAGTATGAGGCTATTAAGAGTAGTCTCTATACTTATACAAAAATACCACAGTCTTTTGGCAAGTCTTCAAGCTTTCATTTATCAGTCGACACTAATTAGAGCTTTTTTAGGTGACGGAATGTGAAATATTCCTGTCCTTAATAGTAAAATTCCTAGACCCTGATAAACCAACATGGCAACGGTCGTTAGCTTTAGAAGTGCTTCATCGAATGACGATTCAGCCTGAATTGCTGCTATCATTTTGTGAATGCTATGATCTTCGGAAACACACAACTAGCATTTTCCAAGATATTGTAAACTCACTGGGTGCATATGTACAATCCTTGTTTGTCAGTCAACAGTTGCATATGGGCACGGGGTGTAAGTTTTGTGGAATTAAAAATATTTCTTTCCTTAAGTAAAGAGTTTTTAGTGCCTGTAACTCAAACTCAGCCTCCAGTATTTCTTGGAAGTTTACCTGTAGGACCAGGTATTTCTCCACAACCAGGATTCTTGTTACGGGGGGTTTGGTTGCCTTTGGTTGCAACTTTTCCTACAGGGCAGGCAAAAGCTATTTTGTGAGTTAAGTTCAATTTTTTTAAATTGCGCAATCAAAATTAAATTTTCAGCCTTGAAATGCTTGATAAAGTGGAACCACCAGTGATTCTAGACGGTTACGGAATTTCCGTGGCCTATGCTTGTTTAATGGAAATAGTTCGTTCTCTTCAAATCACTATAAGCCCGCAACCCCAACTAGATTCTACCGAGGAGCCTGTTCAAACTAAAGAAAACAGCAAAGAATTAAACTGCCAGTTAATTAACTCGAGTTGGTGCGGTCTTCTTGCAGCTCTAAGTCCTTTAGTTGATGCCAGTACTGATGAATCTATAACAGAGAGCATTCTAAAAGCCATGCAGACTTACACGTCCCTTTGTGGGTCTTTAGATCTACATACTCCTAGAGATGCATTTATTACAGCGATTTGCAAGTCTTCTCTTCCTCCGCATTATGCTTTAACTGTTTTAAACACCGTTAGGGGAGCTGAAGGTAAAATTTCTTTGCATGTAAAAGGCAGTTAATGGGTGTAACCAATGATGTTTTAATATCACTTTACTACAAGACAGTAAAAAACTCTTAGCCAAGTAATAATTTACGTACTAATTTAAAATTACATTTGTCAACGGCACATATTCATATTATTGATAGATCTCTTTAAAATTCTTTATGTTTTCGTAGCAATAACGTATAAATGTTGGTATATAGAGTAACTAAATTAGGTTGAAAGCACTCTCAACCGCAAATTATTTTATACAGCCTTTATATACTTGAAGTTTTCGTGCTGTAGGTGGGAATTTGAGGCAAAGCCAAGGTGGGGAAGTTCAGAATATGTTAATGCAGTATGGAGAGAACGACTTTAGACAGCAAGTGGTAGCTGTTGGGACTCCATTGCCGACTTCTTCAGTGCCTGCAGGTACTCCTCAAGGGCCAGTTATGTTGACCTCCAAGAATTTACAGTCAATGAGGGCTTTACTTAGTTTAGCTCATTGTCATGGGGGCATTCTAGGCACCTCTTGGCACTTAGTTTTAACTACCTTGCAGCATTTGGTTTGGATATTAGGTACTACTTAAAGAAAGAAAATTTGAACAATTTGGGAAATAAAATCGTTTTTAAAGGCTTGAAACCGACCACCGGAGGCAGTCTTAAAGCAGGTCGCACTTCTTCAGACACAAATGCGGTCATCACAACTTCAGTCATGGCAGATTTGCCAGTTTTATCTACAATGCTGAGCAAACTGTTTGAGTCTAGTCAATTGCTAGATGATGTTGCTTTACATCACTTAATAAACGCTCTTTGCAAATTGTCCCAAGAAGCCATGGAGCTTGCGTATTCCAACAGAGAACCATCTCTTTTTGCCGTGGCTAAATTACTTGAGACAGGTTAGCGCTTCGATTTGCTGACCACCTAAGAAAACCTAGATTTTCGCAGGTTTGGTCAATATGAGCCGAATAGAGGTCCTCTGGAGGCCTTTAACTAATCATCTACTAGAGGTGTGTAGGCACCCACATATCCGCATGCGTGAATGGGGTGTTGAAGCTATAACGTACTTAGTCAAGTCGGCTTTGTCATACAAACATGCAGTTCCGCTGAAGGAAAACATGAAGTTGCAAACGTTGCTGTTAGGGCCTTTGTACGAACTTTCATCAGTGCCACATGGAGATGTTAGGCAGAGACAATTGGAATGTGTATTGCAAATTTTACATAGTAATGGGGAAACTTTGTCTCATGGTTGGCCTTTAATTCTGGGAATTATTGGAGCTGTTAGTGATCAACATGGGTGTGTAACATTCAAATTTTATTTTGTGATATGATTTATTGAGGACTTTATTTTCAGGGAAAACTTAATACGAATCGCCTTTCAATGCTTGCAGTTGGTAATAACAGACTTTTTGCCTGTTATGCCATGGCGTTGCCTACCTCAATGCGTAGACACTGTAGCAAAATTTGGTTCTCAAACACAGGAACTGAACATATCACTTACTTCAGTAGGGTTAATGGTAGGTTTAGCGAGTTACCTACATAATGAAAATTAACACGTTAATAATCGATTCGTCAACACTCATTTATCAACCCAAATACATTATAAAAGAAAGACAAGTTTCTTCATAAAAGTAGTTTTAAAAATATCTGGGAAGGATTGCAAAATTTAACATTTTGTCAATTTCGTATGACCTTGAGACATGGTGTATCAAAAAGTCGTATTTTTTACAAAACTCTCACATGATTTCCACATTTTCTCTATAACCTCTATTTGATACTCTCTAATTCTCAACATAACCTGATTTATTGATATTTTTCAGTGGAATATATCAGACTACTTCTACCAAAACCAAGGCAAACTAAGTCAAACTCTGCTAGATGACGCTACAGTACTACCGGATTTCCCAGGTACTCTTGACATGCCTGGTTTCGACAAACTGTGGATGTGCTTGTATGCCAGATTAGGAGAGTTATGCGTCGATAGTCGTCCTGCAGTGCGAAAATCTGCAGGCCAAACTTTATTTTCCACAATTTCCGCCCATGGTGGTCTCCTGAAGCAGTCCACTTGGCAAGTGATGATTTGGCAAGTTCTGTTTCCGTTGTTGGACAAAGTGAAGCGATTGTCAAATTCAGCTAGTAGTGAAAAGGTTGATGCTGGAGGGAATATTCTGATACATCATTCGAGGAATACTGCTCAGAAGCAGTGGGCTGAGACTCAAGTTTTAACTCTCTCAGGGGTGGCCAGAGTGTTTAATACGAAAAGACAGCTTTTACAGGCTTTAGGAGATTTTTCCCGAGCATGGTCAATATTGTTAGAGTTTATAGAGAATGCGGCTTTGAGCAAGAATAATGAGGTCAGCATTGCAGCTCTGAAATCATTCCAGGAAGTGCTGTTTTTGAGCAAAGCTCAGGGAGGTGATAGTAATGCTGTATTGGAAGACAAAGACGTCTGGAATGTGGCGTGGAAGATTTGGCTGAAAATAGGAACTGAAGCCACATCGTCAGTTAAAATTAAAGACATTACTAATAGTGACGACTACTTCCTCCCAAGTCAGACGTTCTTAACTGCTCTAGTGCAAATATTTCCAAATGTTTTTCAGCACATAAAAAGCACTTTCACTTTAGAAGATTTGAGCCAATTGGGAGTTGTTTTGACTAATTCAGTGTGCGTTCCAGTCTTCGGAGAAACGTCTCCTTATATCATATCAATGTCTTCAGACTTAAGTTTAACCCCCTTGCACGATGGAGTTCTGCATGCCATGGAATTATTACAAAACGAAGCCTTGCAAAGGAACAACACGAAAATGATCACGGAAATATTCAAACTACTGCTGGTATTTTCGAAATTTACCTCCTCAGTTCCTAGCTACACTAAAATCGAAAATAGACACTCCAAAGTATCGGACTGGGTAACAATGAATTATATTCCATTTGGAGAGAAAGCAACTACCATGGTTGTCAGTTTGTATGAGAAAACCGCAGACACGAGTGAAGTGGTTAACGGAAATATTTTGAAAGAAATCATCGCCACTTTGCACATTCCTTTAGCTTTAAAATATAATTGTGTTAGTAGTAGTGTATGGAAGTTGGCAGCTAATAGTCTGATTGCAGTTCTTAAAGTGGGATTGAAAGTGGCGAGATCTCATGGGAATCAGTTTTCTAAAATGTGGAGCGAACTGGCTGAGACGCTCAATGACTTTCTTTTTCCAAGCAAGTGAGTATTATTGGGATTTGTTTTACACAGAACAGTTGTTATGTTTCCAACGATTTTGCCTAATTGTCAATCCGTCACCCAGTACTTTCACTCACCTTTTCATCTTCCTATTTGTATTAATTCAGATCATTCTCTAGTTGTGTTCCAAGCCTTGGCGAAAAGGGTCTTGATGAAATGGTCTCAGACGAGCAAACTGACTGTCAGATCATCGAACTCCTTCGTAGTGAAGTTCTCCCATATTCTCATAGCATTCCTAAAGAATTCATAATGCAAGTGGTCATTCTCCTTAACAAAGGCTCTATTCACTCTGCCACTAATGTCAAAAATGATGGAGATGTAGAGCTCACTCTACGAGAAGATTTTGCTAAGACTTGCTTTGAAACTTTGCTTCAATTCTCGCTTATCGATGGAGATTACAATAATTTAGTAGTGAATACAGACGAGAAGAGCAACGGCATCGCTGGACAGTTGGCTGTGACTTCGTTGCTACACCGATTTGAAGAAGTTTTGAAAAAGTATATTGAGGATGAGAAATTGAGTGGGAAATGCCCGTTACCCAGGTATTGCATACTTTTCCCTTAAAATGTGTTTCCTGATATTCTTTGTTTCATATCAGATACCGCTTGTCTGAAATATCATTTGTCTTGAAGGCTTTGACTACTTTAATAGTGTCAATGAAGAAATCGTCTGTAGTGAAAGGTAAGCAAAACTTTTGGGTGCTAATTTGAAAATTTTTTGAGGAACATTTCAGACGATAATAAAGCCTGGGAACAACTGATATCTCTGTATCCTTATCTGGTTGAATGTACAACCACAACTTCAAGTCAAGTTTCTAGGCCCTTAAGAGAAGCCCTATTGCAGTTCTGCGATTTGCTGCAGCCCCCTCATAATAAAAACAACAATCTAATTAAAAGCTCCATTTTATAAAAGTAATTTTCTAGTTGATTTTTCACAGAAGCAGTTGGAGGATTTCATCAAGCATTTTACATCAATATTAGGACTGAAATTTGTTTAAATATTTTAATTGAGGCTTAAAGTATTTTTTGTCGTGGTAACCTGTTTCTTAAGCACTCTAATGAACGTTTTAGAAGCCAACTGAGGGTTGCTTATTGCTTATTAGTCGACTATTTAGCGCTTAGAACTAATTGTTTTAGAAAACAAGTTATGTGTTATTTGTATTACTCACTATTATCCAGTCTTTGAGTCAAAATTTTCGACACCCATCAGAGGAATAAATCGTGTAAAGCGACGTTTTACATGCAAGTGACTTCCGACTGTTTTAAGAAATAATATATAAATGAATATATATGTATTTCATGCCTACTAAAGGTCTATTAAGTGTATATGCTTGTAATCAATTCTATCTATGTACGTACTTTTTCATGAAGTATAGTGATCACGTTTCCATTAAATTCACCCATTCCACCCATGGTGCTGATAATTTTCTGTGATATTTTGCAAACCTGCCAAGTTAACCAAACTTTATTTAGAAGAAACTAGACTTTATTTTTCCTAGAAAGTTTTTGTTCAGAGTTTGCCATAAAGTTGAAAATCGGTCCTTGAAGATATCTCATAGCTTCTACTACTCTATATAAACACGCACTCTGATCACTGTATTTCACGGTTTTTGTTCTGTATGCACTAATAAAAGGACTAATCCTAAAACATATTGAAGCAGAGCGCTCTGATAACAGGAGAAGTACAAGATAATTTATATGATGTAGTTAGTACCTATATAAAACATTCTAAAACAATCGGAAGTGTAGTGTAAGTAAGAATGCTTCGGATAACAACAGTGGCAGGTACACTATAATGATTTCAACACAAGTATTATTAAATTGTAATTATTTTGTATTTGTTAAGTCTGGCGGTGCAATTTGAATTTGTAAAAAATGTGATCATTAGTTTAGTAGCATGTACGATTGTTTTTTGTATATATTGTTACTTAGGCTAAATAAGATTATTGTAGTGGATTAATACAGTAATAATGTGAAAGGGTTTTTTTTTCATCGAAACAAAATTGTCATAATGTTATATCGATTTGGAAACGTACATATGAAGATTTTGCGTTGATTCAGACATAGAGGCAAGGTGGTGATAACATTCTTCTTTGACATAGAAAGAGCATTCGATACTCCACCCCGGTTGCAGCTGGTGGGATGGGTCTAATCAGTACTTCGTGATCGCAAAGTAATGATATCTAAGAGATCACCAGAAACAAATATGGATCAAGGATGGCTCTTCACAATATGTTTGTCCCTCTTGTTTTATCCAGCACTTTATATAGCCGTGTTTTGGAACATTCTTGATAGTAGATCAACGCATTACATGAGTTACTAATCAATTTTATTTATTCATCACAAATTAGGTAAAAACATAAAGGTAAATATTTTTTAGCGTACTTAAAAATTCATTTCAGTCACGAATGTCCGTTATATGCAAAAACCAATTTTAAAGTAGTGATCTTACTAGGTTACTTTTTACATTTTTTGCCATCCTTGTTACTATCAACTAATAATAAATTAGTATACGTATAGCCACATTTAGCTCTACAAATGGCACCTACCAGTAATGCCACATAACGTCACTTTAGATCCCTACTCCTTTTTCTTATTAAAATATCACGATTAGTCCTGCGATTTATCTTCCAACCAAGGTCTGAAAATGGGTAAAGTTGAAGGGTAGTGAGTCCCAGTTTTATTTCCATTTTCATCATCCGAGGACCTTAAAGGGTAAGTCGCCATCACGATTGGTAGTTGTAGCTTCACTTCCTTCTGTAGTCCACTTGGTTCTACTATAAACTAAAAGTTTGATTAAGAATTATTCAATATCAAATTTTAAGTAACTTTAAAACTTACAAACACATCATAATTAATCCTAATTAAATGGCACCCTCTGAGATTAGTGGGAGGCAAGGGAAGGATGTAAAGCTGCTCGTTGTCCCATTCATCCCTCTCCCCTGGGCGAATTTTACCCCTTGTTAGAACTGCCAATTCTCTCTTTTCTGTTTGCACCACTTTGCCTCTGGCCATGTAAGTTATGGTTTCAGTTAGAGCAGCTTTCGTACTTTTTATAGTTACTCTACTTCTGTTCATAACACTAGCTGACACACCTTTATAAAATGAATTAACAAACTATTAATCGATTATGAGTTATTTAAACTCACCTATACTTTCTCCAGGCACATATCCTCCTCTATCCAGTGCAACTTTGACTACAACAGAACCAGAGCCAACGCAACTGACTCCGAACTTATGCTCTATTTCGCACCTGAAGGTTTCCTGTCCCGAAATTTTCTATTTTAGATGAGAAGAGATATGTACATACAAATTAGAAACATGCAAAGAAATGAGATCTGTGGAAAGAAACACATAAAGCCAGAAAGTGCGTGTACAGTTAATTACACAATTTACGACATATAACAAATGCTATAGAAACCAAGGTACATAGACCAGCAGGAGACCAAAATGCACATAGAATACCCCAACATTTCGCCTATACATACTTAAGTAGTCCTTGTAAAAGCTTTACCATGCTCACAGATGCATTACAACACAAAAAACCCAGCACACTTACCCCTAAAACTGCAGGTTCCAGATTTAAGTCAATGGGATTCATTACTATGAACACCTGTTGGTTCTTATGAGTAAGCCCATTGGGTTCTCTTAGGGCAGTTTTACAGTAGTATTGCACCCACCCGTGCTTTCCTAAGAATGTGGATGGTAGTCCTAAAGGAAGCCCCAGCTTGAAGGGAAAGCTGTGGATCCCTGGTGATAAGACCGAAGGGCCTTGACCTGAAGCAGGATTGTGGTAAGTATCAACTATTGTGGGCACAAAGGTTATTTTTGGATAGTTACCAGGTTCTCCAAGCAGTCGCATCCTGAAATCTATATAATTTTCTTTGTCATAGACTCTTTCTTGCCGTGGGGTTCGCACTCTTACTACACCTTCTCCTACTACATGGAAATGTAGACCTGGAAATACATATGTTGCAGGTTAGTTATACAAAAATTGCCAAGATTGTTAGTAAAATTTATTTAAGAGTAAAATGGACAGTTTTACTTAAATTTTAATCGATTTCATTTGTTACAGCTCTCAAGATTGCAACACATGAATTCGAATTTTGGATGCGTTACGAGTAGGTCGATGAAGGGGGTCGACAGAACATCAAAAGCTAAGGCGCTTGGTAAGAAATTATTAACAAAGATACAGGGTGTTATAGTTTCAGATTTTTTCGTGTAACTATAAATATGTATATTACAATCTTTTTTGTTACAAAAAGTTTGGACACCCTGTATACTCACAGCGTGTAAATATTGTTTTTTTTTCATGCTTGGAAACGACAAATTTGTATTTCAATCTTGGAAAGTAATTTTAACTTAATAACTCCAGAGGCGCAGTGAACAAAAATTGAAACGTCTTTGGCTGCGCAATAATTTCGTAGAGCACTTTTCATTTCTTTTTGCTGCGCTGTCCGGTTGCACAGATTTTTCAAAACAGCCATTTAAATTTATTTCTTTTTTGTTGCGAATCTTTTGAGATTTTGTTTTATTGATTCTTCTTGCCTTTCCTAATCGCCATCTACACCTGTGTGTGTAGAGGCCCGCAGCTTATTGATCATCTTTTGCTTACGATACGTAAGCTATTTTAGATGTCAGTGTTGCCTCTAAGCTTATTAAAATAAGGACATTTGTTCCTTAATCTTAAATCCCGCATTCTTAGATCATTCTTAGTATTCTTTGAAGGTTATATTAGACGTAGCGAACCAAGTTGGCGAAGACGCATAAATTTGGGTTGCAAATTGATTCCTACAATAAATTCTCGATTAATATTTTTCATGAGATTTGCGAAATAGTTAATAACATAAAGATCTTCTGATGCTTTTGCTTTGGAGGTGCACCTATATGTGATGAGACATTCAACTGGCCTTAAAAGTGGGTCATTGCTTTGTGCCTATCACCTCTGAACAAGATGGATTTATATGATGGCGTTGAAGAAAGTTTATGTCTAGATAGAGAGTGCGAAGTCTATATAGGAGTGTCTGTTCTGTGTGTAAAGCCTTGTTAGTTGCTTTTGGACGTACTTTCTATTTTTTTCTAAGTACCTTTATTTTGCTTAAGTAAACTTCCAATAATATTTAATTTACACATTAGGCAACAAAGTTTGGAAGCGGCGTTAACGAGGTAAGACACGCAAGTCTTCTTGAATTGCTACATCGAGTGTTGACTGATCAGTGGCATGATATCAACTAGATGGTTATAGCGAATAAATTAGTACCAAAAGCGGTGTCGAGACAATAGCAGAGCAATTGAAACTTCTTTAAAGATCATTCAAATACGGCTTCTTAAAACTTTATCAGGTGGTCTCATATTTGCAGCTAGGATTCCTTATAGGGGATTTATGGACCATTTTCTGCAGCTTGAAAACTGTAAAAATATTCAAGGCTTTTTGCTAAAAACTGAAAAGTTAGATGCGTGTTTGAAAGGATGTAGGTAAATACAGGCCATGGTGTGTGTAGCCATCAGATTTAATTCTAATTTATTTATACATTAATAGGCAACAATAATTTATGCCTCGAAAAAGCCATATAATTTGCATAATATCATAAGAGTCCGGCAGTTTTTTAGGGAACATTAACTTCTCACAGACAATTAACGTTGACCAGAACCAATTGCCGTATCTGAGGCTTCATCATCTTCATCTAAAGATTTATTGAATGCAGTAGCATCATGAAGTGATCTGTAAGTAGGTTACAGAATTTCTATAAATCCATGAAGGGAGATTCGCATTGACCTTCTTAACCTTCTTCACCCGGCTTCACCTCATTATGCTTAAATTGGTTTTGTTTTCTTCCAAATAACTTTCTTTGTTTAGTTTTATAGCCATAGTGCTAGATTCGCATATTACATTAACGCGCTTTGCGTTTAAATAAATACTAATGCGTTAAAGGATTGCTGTTTAAACACGGCTTTTAATTGGCAGCGTAGGAATATCAAATATACCCTGAGTTTAAAATCTTTTTGCAATCCCGCACAAGGAGAAATTGTATTTTGCAAACACTCACTTTGTTAATTAAATATAGACAATTAGTTATTAGTAGGAAATTTAATTTCTATGTTAAACAGCTGCATAATGTGCAGTGACACCAACAGGCGGTTCGAAAAGTCACTCGAATTGCAATATGCTTAGGTTTTAGAATTAAAAATCTTTAAACCCACGAAAAAAGACTTGAAAACATACTTGAACAACTAGTAACTATTGCCGAACACTAGCAAATTACATTTATTTATAAACATTACCAAATCTGACCAAAACCCATTACAAAAGTACCACCTACCTAGTGCAGGTGTATCATCTTGCAGTTCGATGAGTACCCTCCCTGACAGGAACTGCCCTGGAAAGTACAGGAGGGATGTGTTATCGAACAAAATCAAAAATTTCAACAGTTTCCTCGGCATTTTTCATTTATTTTATTTCGACTGAAGAAGTAAATGGTGCGCGAGCAGGTACTATGGGTACGCCATAACCAAACTGGTGCCGCTGCACACAACAGTACGCCCAATGCTTACTTAATTTCATGCGAAGGTGAGGGAATTCCAAGGTTGTGCAGGTGTGTATTCGCTTTGGATTCTACTTCTTCATGCATTTAACTTTGTTTAACATTGTGGGCAGTACTGAATTTTATGGGAGAATATTTTTGATGTAGATAGATTTTCTTTGATTATTCAATTTTGAAAATTCTTGCGCATTTAGACTTATGTATGCAAATCTAATTGGTTAGACAAGACACACTTAATGTTCGAATGAGCATAAATTCCATCTAAATAATGTGATTTTTTAAAATTATTTTCTTCCAGTCCAGGTACAATTCTTCCAATTTAAACCACAGACATTATTTAACTATATTGTTGCATTTGAGCCGACCAGGTATATTTGGACTATAAAAAGAATATTACCTCTTTTGTGTAGGACCATATAAATAGACATAAAAGCTAATTTAATACATTATTTATTTAAAGCAAAAATGTAAAAGTCTGTATGAATTTATATGTCGAACTTGCCCACAATTTTTATTTATTTATATGTTATATTGTATAATATATTTTTTATATAATTTATTTATATATATGTATACATACTATATATGTATTTACATATATGTATAAGGTTATATTAAAAAGTTCAGAGTAAGTAGAAGTTAAAAGTGGATATCAACAATTGCAACAATAATTTCTGCTCTATTGAAAGTCATATCAGTTTTCTGCTTTGATGTCCTTTATTTTTTACGAACTTGGAAAACATTCAAATTGCGTACAATCGTTGCCTAAAACCTTCCCAAAAGGATTCAATATGGCCACTTTGCAAACGTCATATTGAATTTTGAAATTTCATTAGGTCAAAAAACTAACGGATTCCGTCGCGTCTAATTCGGACCAGACGAGATTAATCTCTCCGAAGTGGGAATAAAGCGTATACACGACTAGAAACGCAAAACTTTACATTTTAATCGGTTTTGATGACGCTTTTTCCATGTATGAGATTTTTACATGACATTTGTAACTAAGGACTCCATTTTGTATAGGGGATTTGGCTTGACAACGAGCAGTTCTATATTTATTTCTTCAAAGAAGTATTGTAATAATAATTAAAAGTTTATTACCGATCGAACTTCCTTCCTTTTGTGCCGAACATTAAGAAAACTCGAGCGAAAGGCCCTTTTATCACTAGAAAACAAATAATCAAAACATTTCGCTATTAAAGTTCGCAGCTAATTTCATTTCTGTCCCTGTTTTGTCAGCCCACAAAACGAACTAACGGCAACGTTAAAGCAAACCAACAAATGAAGAATTTGAAATATCTTCCAAGTCTGACAAGGGAGAATCAATACAAGGGCATCAATAACAGAAACAGAAACTTAACAGGTTAAATGAAATAAGCGGCGCGGCGGCCACAATTACTTACAACCAATGGCGTAACCAAATACTCATCACTTCATCTCATAGTATTGTCATCTGGTTAACCTACTGACACCTGTTAGCTACCTCAACACTAGGATAATGTCTCTGTGACAGGTGACATTGACATGTTTACAATTACGCTGATGTATGTCAACTTCATTGCTGTCAGTTTGAGCCTAAACCTAACGGAGAAAGTTTCGCTGGGGGAGAATTGAAATTTTGTGTACGTCTATGGTTTAAAAGGGATATTAACCGGTGTTTCGTTCGACGTGTCGGCACTAAAAACTGGAGGCTTTCTGGAATTATATAACCATCAAAGATTATCCCCTTTTGGCGATCGTTTCGATTTACTTAAAATTGACCTTTCGCTGCACATGGAATTACTTTTGTTGTCCGTTCATGGACAATTGATATTAATTGAAAGCCGCCGATCGTATTGGAAAGAACCTTTCACTATCTTTTATTTTCCCGAAACGTTTTTTTATTCTCTTTATATGGTAATAACACGTTCCAATGGTGAGATACCTTGGAGATTGAGAAGTATGTGAGAATCACAAAGGGTGCAAAATCGATCCGCATTTTATGCGTTGAAATAAGTCACGAATTCCATTATATCCTCATACCTCTAAACTCGACAGTAAATACAACGTGTTTGTTTATTCTGCCAGATATGCAAGGAAATCGTATACCCACCGAATAGTGAAAATTTCGGGAAAACTTTTCGTTTATATTAGCTTGTTTGCCACACATAATATGCGTCTTATTTTTATATTCCTGCATACCATTGAGAAGTATCAATGCACATCTTTATCATGATCTGAATACTTGAAAACATCTACGACGAAGTTACTCTAACTGCTCTGAAGACTTAACGAAAGCACTTATTAAATGTTTTCGTATTGCAGTTCGGTGTTATAAGGGCTATTGAAAACAGTTTATCACACATTTTCCAGGAACAAATGATTTCAAATTAAAATACTTTACTACAGATAACTTAAATCTGCCAATAGCTAATTGAAACACGTATTGAAAACTTTAACTACTCGAAGGTAATTGGAGAAGTTTTCTATTATTGTTTTTTAAAAAATTAATTTTATTTAAAAAATGGTATTGGCAAATGATGAGATTTTCAAGTTATAAAGAGAAGACGAAAAATTAGTGGTCTTGCCATAAAGTCAAGCCATTCGTTTTATGAGAAATGGTTTGTTTTCTGTTCTGCTACACTTCATCGAACAGGGCTGACGACGTTTGGTCACTGGAGACAAATCATTTTTCTCGGGACATGGGAAAAAATACGTTCTATAAGCGTGGAAAGAATCTTTGGATTTATGGCATGATTAAATAACGTCCACGTTTTCCTTTCATGATGATTCCGCAACATCGGAATTGAGTTCTCATCGACAGACTTTCTAGTTAGTTTACTAATCAATTTAGTTAAAGATTAATCTTATAGCGCATTTGATATTTCCGTCCTTTTTGAAACAATAAAAGCGCTCTATTTATCACGAATTGTGTAGAAAGTCCCTTTTGATAGGTTGGATATGGTAGCTGGTCTTTGACAAGTGACATGCTCGAGTCTCTCGCAAAAGTCCCGTTCTGAGGGTTATTTTCGAGTACCTATGAATCTTCATCAGGAATCGCAAAGCTTGTTAAACAAATTTCCAACCTTGTCACGTATTTTTATTTGACATAACATCTCTTATGGTATGAATGATGCATATCTTAAGTGCACAACTTTCGTCTGTCAACGGTTCGTGCCAAGATTGAATGTTGCGCGTGCCCATGTCAAAATTTTTCAATTCATAGTTATTACACCCGAATTATTTAATAATTCATACGTGTCAATTAAGGAGTAATGGAAATCAGGCAGGTAATAAATTGAACGCGATATTAGCGTATCTGCTCAAATCAAAATCGACGAACGTATAAACTATTTGCGCTGTGTTTTAACTTTCTGAAGCCGGCTCACCTTTGTTTAATCTTCGGATCATCCATCAAAGCAAAGCGACATGAATTTATCATTTGGAATCATTAATCATTGACTGGCAGCTTATTGTTGTAAACGAGGTTTTTCATTAACACTAACTTTGGGTTTGAGTATATGTATTTTTGTGTGATTGCTCGGATAAATCTGTTTTAACGCTATGAGAACAATAGAATTTGGAAATTAGGATACCCCGTCGAATTAATTTTGCTTTCGGGCTGAAAGGAATACGAAAAGCAAAAGAGGCAGAACACAGTTTGTTCAGTTTAGAAATGCCATTACTATTCAATCCACGACTAGTTCCCGAGCAAGGCGCGCTGTCATTCCTGTCTTTCTACATACTACACACCCTTTTTTGGGTGAAAAATAACTGAAACCGTAGTTCCACTCTTTTTATTTATATTTTCCTGGGGCATATAATCTTGTCGATATTTTTTACGCTCTTCCTCTCTGATATTGGACAATACTTCTTATTTCTTTCCGTAGAGATCTATCCCTAAAGGGCTGGGGACATTTTGAGTTCTAGAGATTATGTCGGCCTTATACTCCCTTGTATGAGTATAAAAACGGATACTTTAGCATTTGCATTGACTTTCAATGAGTTTTTTATTAGGCAAAGAAATCGGATTCGTGCATGCAAATGTGTCGCAGAAACTGTGCGAATTGCCTTTCCTCTGTGAATGGGGCCTCTAATCCGCGGTCTATTTATCAGCTTCAAACAAACAAAACGAATTTTCGATTCTCTATCTCGAATACGCAATTTAATTTGCGGACGCCCCTGCAATGAAAACGTTTAAGTAAAGTGTTAGACCCAAGGGCAGGGCTTCGCAACAGCGGGGTATACAGCCGGGCTACACTGCGGTTTCTTGAGATGCCTAATATACTATAAGTAATGAACGCGAGATAGAACTGAAACAACGATCAAGATCCCAACATCGCTTGATGAATAGTGTTAATATACTCAGCTATAAATATGTTGCGCTAAATATAAATTAACCCACTGACTCACATTGTTTGATGTTTTACTTCGCTTTTGTGTCTTGTTGCGGATTAGTTTGTGCTTCATTGTGTGCCGAGTCTTGCTAGGCAATACAAATACAGTCCTGTTTCTGTTAGATCAGGACCGAATTTAACTTAAAAGCTGCACAATAATTTTTTAAAATAATTTCCATTAGAATGGAACTCGTGCGCCCGAAAGATCCAACGAAAAGATAAACTTCAAACAATTAAGCTCTATATGTTTGAGGCAGATTGTTCATTATTGTTATTTTTTTTGGGAATAACGCCTCACATGCCGGCAGGGGTTGTAGCGGCAAAATTGCACACTATTCTCGGTTGAAGCTAACCGAGAATAACATTCATTCTTTAGTAAGGGCTCGGACGAACACCCTTGTTAGCCATTCGGTGACGATTTTGTTACCGTCTTCAGGACCTCAAAGAAAAGAGTAGAAAAACGAAAAGGAACGCCAAACTAAAATGTATGAGGAGTGAATATTTAAATTGTGTCAAACACTCTGAAATTCCTCTTCTCGATGGCTGACGGGTGACCGTTTGTTTCAGGTGAGCCAAGTCACCATTTCAAGAGGTTGATTTGAGGTTGAGGCAATTGGTTGGCGTTTGATCATTGTACCTACTTAAACGTAGTTAAATTTATTTTAACGAAACATTTGGGCCCTGCAAAAAGAGAACTAAAGAACACGAAGACTACATTAAAAGTGGAGAATTTCATAGGTCAAATATATTATTTTACGCCAATATATCGCAAGATGTGAACATAATATTTGCACCTCAACACTCATCGGCTCAGTCATCAATATTCTGTGTCATTTGAAATTTATCAACCAGTCATTTGAAATTGAAAGATAATTAAAATAAAAATAACAAAATTTAGCTCGGCTCTGATCAGTCTGCTGAAAATACAACTAAGTTAATGTAATTTTTTATGCTGAATTTGAAATGTCCGAAGTTGTCCCTTGTCCGAAGCGGCCCCACTCTACTACGTTATAAATCTGTTAGCCTGGACTGAAAAACTGTGTTAAAAACCCATTTGGGTCTTAACACTGTAATAAAGCCTGAATGCTGTAAATTATAAGTTTGTCAGCAAGCTTAAAGCCATTTTAGATCGTAATTTTACGGACGAATTAAAACATACTTTACTTTCATGGTTGCCGCTTTGTGACACCGCTTTATTACTTTAATATAACAATAATTTTGCAATGCCACAATAAAGCCCCAATGAAAACAATAAAAAACCAAATACAATTTGTAAAATGTTATAATATTAGAAAGGGTAGTATTATTGGCTAGGTTTTGAAATGTTTGATTTTGAATTTGCTTTATCCCATTTTTTATGATTTTTTAAATTTTTGTGAACATAGAGCGTGCCTCTAAAGAACAACAAAATGCCGATTCCTAAATTTCCACTCGAAACGGGTGAAATTAAAACGTAAACAAGATCTGGCGGAAAACGATGGCAAGCAAAAAAGGGCAAACCTCAAACAAATAGTCATCATTGAATTCCTTTATATCATTTATCGCAAAGACGACGAACGATAGCAGAAGCTTGAAATAAGCATCCGCAAATTGAGGTAAACTCCGGATTTATATTGTAATCTGAGTCGAGAAGGCCTCGTGTTGCCGAGCGCGTGCCGGTTGATCCACTGAGGGAGAGCTGTGATTCAGCACTTTTCCAGATGAAACTTTTACGTAAGCAAAAAATATTTATTTGTAAATAAACGGTTCGAGGTGAATATTTATTAATCAATCATGCGAACTTCCTTCACGGTTAAATCTCGTGATGCAATCACTTAGTTCTGATACGTGAAGGAGGTAAAATGTGATGTATCTCGTAAACGAAGAGAGGGCCTAGCGCGTGCCGTCTGAGGCATAGTGTAATGAAACCGTAACCGAGACTTATAACTTTGTTTTCCGTGTGGCCGATCCTTGTGATCTGGACTGAGAACAGAACGGCGCTGTATGCTTTGATGAAATTGCATTCCTGTGCAGATTTCCGTAAGCGAATGGGGGGCGCCGGGGCACTTTTGCTAAAGCAACAGTTACTTCGTAGGGGGCGGAGCATGAAAGGCGCCGCGATGCTCTTACGACGTGCCGCTGCCCTATTGCCATATTCACTTTTTCCATCTTCGCTCTTCAATTTCACTTGAATAACTTATCACATTACTTTGCTGCCGGAGTTTTAATTTTCCCGACACTTGTCTTCTTATTTACAAGGGAATTTTGAGGCTTATGTAGAAGCGAGTGCTCTGCATTACCCTTCGGGATTATTAATGTTTCGGGTAAAACTTCTTGCTTTATAGACATTCCATTAAGTCAGTGGAAGTGGTTGCGTTATGTCTCTTATAAAGTCGGATGCTTAAATTATCAAGCTTCAGTTTCAACTTCACATATTGCAAATTAAGCCCTTTGAGACAGGAATGTGTAGCTACTCACCTGGGTTGCAATTTTAACTCACAATGTAAAAATGATTGTGATACGTGCCTATACAGGGTGTGCCATTAGGGGAGAATCAGTATGATGTCTCGTAAATCATAGCTGATACCAGAGGAAGGTTTTTCAGTTGTAAAGCCTGAAGGGGAAAAACTGAATGTGAAATGTTTGACGGGTAGGAAACGTCCGGTGGAAAGAATAGAATCCGGTGCAATATTTAATTCTGAACAAAACAGTATAATGTATGAGAATCTCGGAAACGATAAGAGTTACGAAGTCGGTCAAATGGGAAAAGTTCCAGGCAATTATGCTAGTAACTAAAAAAGTAATGGAAGTTTCTTATCGATGCCTCTTTATTTTTAGATTTTTTCAAGGACCTCGTAAGATATTTATTGTTACAAATCTTAGGTCATTATGTTCCTTAAACTCTAAAAGCGAAAAAACTTTTTTCCATTGTATGCTTTGATTTACTCTGTCCTCTACAATAAAGCAAAAGCTAACATCACGGCATTATATTCATTATTTTACTTCCTCAAGTTACAATTAGACTTTAGATTAGATTATTTTTCTTTAGATTTTCAGGTTAAATGCCTAATGTTCATGTGGTAGTGTGACAGTAATTTAATGAAATGAAATTAATTTATATATGATAGAAGTTTATTTCAAACTGAACCGAAATATACAAGTTGTAGTCGATGCATAGGAAATACACTTGTCAGAGCAACATCGATGGAATAACGTGGTATTATTAAAAACAATATTTTCCAGAAAATACATCAGAAACAACGTTTATATGAGCAACCCACTGGAAAATGGAGATGTTTTCCTAACGGAGTCCTGATCATAAAAAATTGGACATCCTGTAGAGCATTATAGATAAAAACTACTTGCAATGAACTTAGGAGTGTAACAGCAAGGAAAAATATAGGGTGCAACGCTTAATTTTCAACCCTCCTTTTTTGAGCCTCCATTATGGCATTGAAAATAGTTTTAAAATACAATTTTTATATTTAAGAATTAAAAAAAAATTATGGCTCTTTTAGATTGCACACAATTCTCCGACACTCAAAAAGTCTTAAAAAGTCCACCCTGTATGTGTTATTAATAATTTATTGCAAGCAAATTGTTGTTTTTAGAAATTACCTCTGGTGCTGATAAAACTGACAATAGACAATTTTCGGAAAAGATCAAGCAAATAGCTGTTCACTATTAACTTTTAGGTTAGTATACAGGGTTATCAAATAATTTTCGGTTCTAGTTGATTGGAAATCAATCATGACTCAAGAGATGTAATGTATTTTAACTTTATTCGATAAATTTTTCCTCGAATAACGAAATTTATTACACAAAGGCCACTAAACAAAACGAAATTATATTAGATTTTTCCTAATAGTCGTTTTCGTAACCGCTTTTGTCTATCGCTCGTCAGCTAATGGAGACCCACGGAATCGATAAACGATAACCGACATTTCATAATGTCGAATCTGTCAAATAGCGTTTACTGGATTGAACTTTCATCGCTACGGAAAACGGTCTCTAACGTAAAACACAATTCGTCAACATATGACATACACGTTTATCAACCCTCGAGCGACTAAGTTTACAATGTTGATCTCTTTTCCCTTTCAAAATAACTTTGTTTGCTTAACCCGGTAGTCGAAGCATTTAATTTACTCAAATCTCATGAATAATTCCATTGTAAAACTTGCGAAAAACAACATTTTCAGTTAACTTTAAAACTTGACCGGCAACATTGCGCGTCTTCAAACGCGGTGGCACGCTTAGACTATATTTCGGCACAGTGCCTGACCAGAACTCGCGGTGAACTCTGTAGCTGAAGTTCGCTCTGTGGACTTCGTAAAACGGCACGCAACTTCTTTGCGAAAGTTTGCTTTTCGGAAGCTTCTTGTGGTAGAGTTCGCGTATTTCCTGCAACTTTCATCGGGCGGATTTTGGGTACGCTTTGGTTCATGTCCTCTCATTTCGTGTGCTTTCATGAGAATGTTGTGAGTAGTTTAAGCGCCACGTGGTTGAGATACTCGTTTACTTATCGTCTTTAAAAAGTTTCATCAGGCTTCCCCGAAATTTGAGGTTTGGAGTTAATTGTTATTGAAATGTTTTTGCAAACACTTGTAGTTGATAAGGAAGTTGGATGTATGGAAGTGGTATATTTGCGGGATTGAGCTTGGCAAGTGTTGGCGAGTGAAACATGAACAGCCATAATACGAGCGAATTATTAAGCAACTTTTAATGAGAAGATGTAAATTATTAATTAAGAACAAGCGCTTGTCACAACTAAATGAAGCATGACTGACCCTTTATTAGTAAATATTTAGAAAGTTACACTGTACGTGTCGCTGCATAAAATATTAATTCTTGCTTAACTTGTTTTACGATACACGTGTTTGAAGGCACACGAATTCTGTTTATATTCAGAAATTATACGATCACAATGCCACGATTATATTGCTTCATTTTTTATGCAAATTTTTAAATTATAAATAAACCAAGGTTTAAGAAATTTATTTAGTGACTTGCCTTGAGTGCATATTAAAGAGTTTTTCGTTTTGTTAAACTATGAGGGTTAGTGCAGTAAAACCAGTATTTTTATCGATAGGGTGGCAACAACTCTGGGTAAAGGAGGATACATTGAGAGCTGAAATATAAGTGTATGGCTGGTGAGTACTTTAGTCTCACTGTAATGATAATCTAAAAAACTTAGGTATGACCCCCATTCCAACAATTAATAATATTATTCCTTTTCGTCACAACTGCTAATGGAATATAAACAGTATAAATTGCATTAGGATCTAGGAATTCACACTAATCCTATTAGTGTCAGCAACAGGTATCACTCCGCATACGTTCACAAAACATAATCACAATGATGATAATAATAATAATAATAATAATAATAATAATAATGATAATAATAATAATAATAATAATAATAATAATGATAATAATAATAATAATAATAATAATAATAATAATAATAATGATAATAATAATAATAATAGTATTTAATAGTTGCTTTGGTTGTGATGTCCCCACGGAATCGGGCCTGACCCGCTAGAGGTAAATGGCGAGATAGGTCAGACACTATGCTGTGGGTATTTGACTTACTGATGTATTTGGCCTTTATACTTAAACCTTGGCCCGTCCATTAGTGATATTTACCTTTTTTGATACAATACGTCTTGAATTAACCTTAAATTGCCTAATCTTGCCTTCCAATTAACTTTCTTGTGTCCCCTGTGTAACAAGCGAGAATACCAAGTTGTGAATTGTCTACTTTACCCCGACATAACAACAATAATGGAGCAAATTCCGAATGCAGGCGAGGTTATAGGCCGAGGACACTGAGTATTTAACTTCCCCATGGACTTGAGTACTGTCCTTGAACTCTGGCCCGTCCATTGGTAGTACAGTTGCAATTTTCAACATCCAGGTGTTAATTGTTTTTAACGCTACAATGACCTGAATTAGTCTGAATTTGCCTGGCCTAGTTATCACAAAAGCAATAATAATACCACTGGTGATAGGGAGTTTTTACAATCTGCTTTAGGGTGTGACGTCCCCCCGAAATCGAGTTAGCTCAGTCGGCAGGGGTAAATGAGAACGTAGTCCTGGTTATTATTTATAGGTATTTGACTTCTTAATAGACCTGACTTATTTACTTGAACTCTGACTCGTCCATCGGGAATATAGTCACTAGTGCAAACAATAACGACCTGAATTACCCTTAAATTACTCAGCTCGGACTTGCAATGGATTTAATAAGGTATATTGGATAGAAGTTGCCAGTGAGAGTATCAAACTAATAAAAACCAACTATCTAGTAAACAAACAGATATTCTCCCATCAGCACAAGAAGTCACGTCTAAGTACTGCGGTGTCCTTGTCCGAAATCTTACCCTTGCTTTTTAATGCGGGCCCACAGCCATATCGAAGCTTGGCGTATGAATTTCCGAACACCTTGTATACGCAAAAGACTTCAATTCCGGAAATGATTTCCAAACTTCTCCAGCGCTTTGTTTGCTCAGCTATAAATCATTGTGATCCCGTCTCTCACTGCCGGTCTCAGGGTGTTCGCACAGTGCCGCCTCGTAGGGGGTTTGCGCCCTTGGTAACAATATGTTTTTATATGGAGTTTCGCTCCTACCTTTTGAATCAGTAATGAAACAAATACCTCGTACTGCGCAAATTTTTCGCAAAGCCTTGTTTCGAATACAGTTGTATAATGTTCAATCGCGTCTTACTCCAGAGTAGAAAACTTAATAAAACTGCTAATATTCGGCTTAGAAGTTGTTACACAAATTAGGTAAATGGAATAAATTAATTTGCTAAATGTTAAAGTTTTACTTAGAGGGAGAACCGGTTGGAGATTTTTGAGCTATATAGGTTGGAATATTATGCCGTGCGAGGTCTTTTGATGTGCTTCGAAATGGCTTTCAAGCTCCCACAGTTGGAGTTTACACTACGCGTTAGCAAAGGATTTCCCATCTTGATTCTATCACAAAGTTGGTGATCAATCAGTTTGAATTTAAGTTAATCCGGTGGGGAAACTAAACCGCGTCTATGCAAATGAATAATTTTATTTAACGTACGATACATTTGTTTCATAACGCTAACAAACGTTTCGGCGATACGTGAGGATTGACCCTATATATCAGCTTTACAAATCGTCAGTCACATGCCTCTCTTTGATATTTCACCCTTTTAATACTACAAGTGACGCGAAATTGTGAATTATGTATATGGCTTATATGTTTTGCTTTTATCTTCGGCGTTGGAGGGTGAAACACCTAAAATTTCAAATAATTTAATTCATTCACTAGAGAGCCTGCGTTTAGAATATGGATTGCTTCTTAAACGTTGAAGGTACATAAATGTGTTCTGCTGTAATGAAGAAATCCTAACATACATAGAGCAGTATTTTGGGATTAATAATGTATGTTGAGACCATTGTTGCTGACACTGTAACATAAATTGTATTTAATTGCTTGAATAATTTCCCGCATATAGGCCAAATATTTACATCCATTTGGTAGCAGAAATGTTTCCTACATTCCAAATGTATTTCTTAATTACACTCTTTGGTTTATAAAAATGTAAACCATTGAAATATCTAAATGAAGCATCGAGGCAATAACATAGTTATGAAATCGAAATCGATATTTAATTATCCCAAAACCGATGCGACCAAGAAATTCTAACATTCCCCTAATAAAACTAAGTTTAAGAGTGGCAAAATTTAAACAGTCAAAGAGAAAAAGTTAAATTGACTTTAAAAATCTTCTTAGAGCACCCTAAAAATCCCGATATTCTTAAAGTTTTACCGTAAATATATGTTTAAGTTGTTTTTGATTTAAGAAACGACGCCTGAAAAACTTTTATTTAACAAGGACACTTTTGCCATACGAGAAGATGAATTTGAGAGCTAATGGGCTTAGTCTAGATTCGTGAGCTGTGATACAAATGCAATTCGCACTACGAATTTGTTACGAGGCAGTAAATACAAATTTGGTAATACATAATTCTTGCATTCTCGGTTCTAGAACTGCAAACATGATTTAAATCATCTTGAAATATATTTAAATATCTATGTGCTTCTTCCCTCTTGAGATCTTACGGACGTGGAATATATCGCTCACTATACCGCTGCACTATGCAAAGCCCATTCTCTAAAATGACAATATTACTCACTCAGCTAAGGTAAATATTTAAGCCATTCAAGACGCTCTCAATACGTATTACATTTTTCTTACTAACGTCGAATGTAAAATATAATATAAAGTGGACAGGATATTGTAACTTCCAGCAGTTCAGTCACTGAATAGAATTTCAGAAGCCGGTTAGATCACTTTACAGAGAGATTTATCCAAGTGTTACAAACTCCTATAAGTTAGGACGAATATTTTAAAAGATATCACCTTCAAATGCTTCTGTTAAACTCAGAGTACAGATACTGAAGATGCAGATTTACTGAAGAATTCAATATCTTTTACTGTCTTGAAATGCAAGGCTATCTCCGGTGTTAAATTGGAATAAAAATCGCAAAATCGTAATAAATATTTTTTGATCGAAAATTTTATTAAATAGGAAAATCCAAAGCTTGATGAAAATACAAAATTTTCCGCGTGTTTATTTTCTTGTGTATACATACCTCATATGGATATAAAATAATTTAATCCGAAGTAATCCAATCGATTTACATCTCTTTACATGTTACTTCTCACTGTTTATCTTGCCAAAAAGAGTTCACTCCTTATTGACTTTAAATTAAATATTTTTACCTTCTAAAAGATTAATCCCATGACATAGTTAAGTATTAGTTTAGCTTCAGAAATTCAATAGCTTCATGTCTAATATTTGCAAGAATTATGATTCAAAGTTGTGACGAGTAAATAACGGAAAAGCACCTCCTATAAGGAATGCTAGCTTCATTAAGTTTATGAAACTTTAATAGAACATTTAAAACGTAAAATAATTCGCTGGTAGTAATGAAAAAAGAAGCTTATATCACTTATACATTGGTTAAATTATCTCATCGCAATTTGATGGGTTCACTAACTTTTAATGAGTTCATTTCTGTAGCGAACGATAAGTCGGTTGAATTGTTTTTATATTGAATTGATTAAAAATCTAAAAATAACACACTTAGTTTCTTCCACACAACAGGTCAATCATTTCAAGATTAATGTTTTCTAAATGGCCGCAGATAGAGTACGTGTCCACTGACCCAGTGTCAGCTGGCTAAACAGTCGACAGGATTAATAAATCGTTAGGTTGCAAAACCGAGAAAATATTTGACAAGAACGAGATTGTCTCTATTTATCTTAGTTTCGGTTATTCTTTTATTTAATTTGCTTCGCAATTTTCAAGAATACGTACCGAACTAATAAAGTAGATAAAAGCAGTCAATAATAAATTACATACATTTTCGCGAGATTTCCTTGATAGCTATTCTTGAGAAAATCGTGAAGGAATTTTGGTCATCGAGCATTTACTTGATGCATCGTCTATTTCCTCGAGCTCAGCTCAATTTTAAAGAACAGACATTAAAAGTTAATTCGGCCGTAATATGCCCAAATAGTTTTAAGATTCCTATGTTAAATTCAATTACGCCATTTAATAAACTGTGAACTCCAACTTTAATTGTTTCGCAAACTTTAGGAAACGAATTATTAGAGACATGCTTAAGTATTTTGTTTTTTCGCTGCTCGATATAATTAGTGACTCGATGTTATTAAGATAAATCTTTAATTTTTGCCATTAAAACATTAGAAAAAGTTTTTATTAGTGAAACAGACGAGGACGAAAAACATTCAAGATATATCAGGATGAGTCATTATATTTCATAAGATGCGACAAAGCAGAGTACACGTAAACATATAAAGACCCACAACGATAAAGGTTGACAAGTTCGACGATTGATCTCCTTTAAAAAATTATCTTCAGAACGTGCAAACAGCTTTGTTCTCTCTGTAGAGTACCAAGTAAACAATTTATAAATGCCAAGATAAACGCCTTTCATAAATTCAGAAGCGGGCTGACTGGCAAGAATGCCGCTGTTAGGAAAATATTTGTACTTCTAATAGGTATCTAACTTGTTTTTGTTTTCAATGGTTTGAAGCTGTTAACGTTGCTACTTTTGCTTCAGTCATTTGTTCGTCTGCTTTGCATGTCTATGGCGTATAGAGAGTGGATTTTAATGAATCCTTCGTTAGATATCCATAATGAGAATATAAGTGACCACCACATTAACTTTTGTTGAAAAAACGAGTGGTAACGATTTTTTAATTGTTTTAGTATACCGGGTGTATGTTCCGAGGGCGTAGAGTGACATTATGAATAACTAATGGGGGATTCGTTCAATTCTACTCTTCACGCCTCCACGCACGTACCCGGTGGAGTGCACACACCAAGTATGCCAAAAAAAATCATTATACCCCATTTAAAGAAAATGTAAGATGTATGTAAAAAACCTTTTTCGAGGCACCTTGTATATTTAACAATTTTTTTCCCTTTTTTCTCTTTTCCAAAAATGTTCTGTTGCGCCGAAGGGTTGTTGAGAACGCACGAATGGCTACGAGTTTTAGAGATATTTCGGAGATTTAGTCGGGTGTGGTTTCTTAAATTTTCCATAATGTTTATCATTTTTTTGTGCGATTCTACAAATTTCTTAAACTCTTTCCATTATGCGATTGGTGCACGCGGTAATGTACAGACGACCGAAGTCTCCTGCATGAGGTTATTTGCCAAGAGTTTGAAACAATTTTCGATAAACCGTTTTTGCCGGTCCGGAAGCTGAGCCTGATCAAAACAAAATTGTTTGAAATCGGGAAGAGTTCGATAGCAAAAACTGCAACTAGTGGCAAAAGGGGGGCCAATAAAGTCTACATCACTTCTTTTTGATTTATTTTCGGCTGAAATGCCATAAAACATGCGGGGATTGTGAAATGTCAGACATTTATCGACTTCCGCCCTATTAATTTATAACCGATATTTAGTATTAAATAGGGCCAGAAATACGTAGAACAAAAGCATTTCAGTAATTTAGAATTCGTTTACAATATAAAATTATAATTCAATCTAGGTAACATAGGAATCATATATTTTATATAAAAATATGTGTTGTCCGTATTTAAATGGCAGTCCGAATACGTATAAAGCTATCATTATGTGGAACACATTTGTCATCTCACTGTAAGCCAAGTAGCAATATTTCTTTTAAATATCGATAAACCTATTTTCCGAGCCAGCTCTGGTCGATTTTATATATTTTATTGTCGCCAAATATGAATTTCCAACTGAAATCTTTCTTCACGGAACGCTAAATTCAGCTTTTTCTTCCAGCATTTGTCTTTAGAGTTGCGGTGTTGTTTGTCTTCTTTTAGCGTCCATTTATACGACTTACGGTTGTCCATTAATTATGTTAATGTCGCATTAAATGCGATACTGTTAATGTTAAAACGCCTGTATTTGCATCAGTCGAGTCCAGGTTCGTCTGTTGAAATCCAATTATAAATTTTAATAAAATGCCCAAAAGCTAAGTAAATTATTTTAATACCAACTTAACAAACTTGCAAGCTGTTGAAGAAATTAAGGCAAACTTTATACCGATTATCTTTTTGTATTTTCCTAATACTAAAGGAGAACCGGTCTTGTGGTAGTTTTAACGAAGCACTGGCAAAAGTTAATTTAAACTATTCGTGATCGTATTTCCTTTATTATCTTAGCTTACCATTAGTATGCATATATGTGCAATGGAAGTATTGAAATTATTTTAAGAAACAAATTTTGCCCTATATTTGAGCCAAGTTTGTAGTTTTTAAAATTTTCTACGAGCAAGTTTCAGAATACCAATTACGAGTGGAAAAGAAAGCAATGTTGATAATTGAAACGAAAATTACATGTTTTATAATAATTATAAAACATGTTTAAGTAAGCAAACTGTAAGAATATATTCACAAAATCATAGTTTTATTAGGCACCAAACAGACCATAATTAGAATGTAATCGCTCGATATGTCTTTTAGCATGAGAGTTAAAAAAAAGTCGAATGCGAATGTTGTAGAAAGAAATACTGTGCATATTTTGAAAATGTACAGGGTGTCTAAAAAAGTGGGGCAATACCTTGAATATCTTCGTGTTTTTGTGTTCTAATTTTGATTCTATCCTATCCCAATTCTATACCCACCTGATTTTCAAATAATTTATTATAAACTCACTTTCACATGAAATGCATCACCTAGTAATAATAATAATAATAATAATTAAGTCTTGTCATTTTGGCAAAATAATGCTTCATAATTTAGCATGAATATGTCATTTATTATTAATTTTTTCATTATCAAATGTTGTATCTTTTAACTGAAAGTCTGATCATTTGATACTCTATTATGAAGCATTATTTTGCCAAAATTACAAGACTTAATTATTATTATTACTGGGTGGTGCATTTCATGTGAAAGTGAGTGTAGTATAAGCTATCGGGATTCACATATCGGATTTCTTGTAATGATTGGAATGGAAGATGGAAAATACATTATAGTCACTCTGAATATTCCCTTACATTATGCACAACACTGAATTCCACAATTCCCGTATTTAATATTTTGTGCAATTCTAACGCTAAAAGAGATATTTCACGTTTTATTATATGATAAATTTAATTAGACAACTCCCGTCCGTGATTTGTTTATACAGTGAGGACATAAAGAGTGCAAGAAATTTAAAAAACTCTGCTAGAACGATGGAAAAAATCGTTTGGATATGTCAACCTAAATTTTTAAATGCACAAGCTTTGACACAAAATTATGTTTTATAACTACATTGTTGTCACAAATATGACGTAACCTTTTTCTTAAGGGCAATCCCAATTTTCGACAGCGTCGTTTTATTTTTTTATTTTTTTTTCAGATGAAGATAAATTAAGTTCCTATAGACCATTTCCGGAACACTTTCCAAAAACCTTCGAAATAACTGATTTTTGGACGAATTTAATGTCACATGGATGTATTTCAGTCACAGCTCGATGGTTACAAATTCGACACAAGTGGAAAGTGTAATGAATCAATTTAGCAAAAAAGAATTGTACTTCCCATCCACAGTTTTGTCGGACGCAGAGGGCAGCGTATTCTCGATTCGTACATACATCGGAAAACTCTGATAAATGTCCGGAATTAATACCAACGATGATTAATGAACGGGACCGACCGATCAGGAACTGGTGTAGTTATAGATTACCATACCGTATACACATTTACTTCGTAAACGATGCCAACTTTTTATTTGTCACTGCGCAAATTCGACAATTCACTTAAAGCGCCCCTGAATCGAGAGCTTATCTATATAATAAGCAGATTAATTACGAAATGATATATGCTTAAAACATTCCTAGATATTAATGATAAATACGATCTATGTGGGAATTGCCAACCACGTCAAACGCAAATAATGAACAACATTAATGAGCATTAAAACTTTCCTCCTGGCGGGAGTTCCACATATTAAAGAGCAGATCTTGTCTAAAGCGATGTTAATTATAGATATTTTTAATTTAAGCTTTCCCGAAGAGGCTTCTATCTTAATCAGGGGGCCGTATTTCTTTGAAATCACGAAGGGGCTATTGAAAAGTAGTGCAATTGATTTGGATAAGAATACTGTGTGTCAGATGGCCGGCACGATCTCAGAACAGCGGCATGAACATCTGTGTGCGTGCTTAGCAAAAGCGGAAAGTAAGCTATTACACTGAAAATGCGGTAGTTTAACGGCAATGGAGGAAAAGAAGTGCAAAAAGCATCGGCCAATGGAGCCAGCATACGAACGCTGGTAACATCGTTCATATTGCCTTTTGTCCGAGTATTTATTTTTTGCCTCAAGTGATATACTGCCTCGACGTTGAATCTGGAGGTGCCGAACTATTGCAAACGGCGAAAATAAACTCTCATAGACAGTGGCGGATACCTTTTATATGGATTTTAGATAAACCTTTCGTTTTCTTTCAAACACAATGCAGTATAATCGACTTTAGCATTGTAATGTCACAGCGCTACGAACAGGACTATATTTCTGTTCCCAGGAAATATTTGCGAAAGTAAAACAAAGCAATGAGCTGAGAATGCTCCACAAAGAAGGGAGACAATAAGTTATCACAAAAGACTGACAGATGGATATACAGGGTGGCGCAGCAACGATGCTACTAATTAGCACAGCGGGCACCCGAAGCAGCTTCGAACTAACCTGTTTAAAGTTGGAAATAAAAAAGAATTGATTCGCCAGCATCTCGCCGTCGAAAAGAACATAAAATCTTATGCAGTCAGTCATGTCCTGCATTCTTCCTGAGCATAACTAGCCCTCGATTAGCCCCACCTCTACCACGTGTGTATAAAATATCACTACCTTCGGATGGACTCAATTGGCACTCCCTTGAGTCCTGAGAACGCAGAGAAAACCATCATATTCCGGGTGCTTTTTCCGGAACTTTTTCTTACTAATCCTAAAATCAATGTTCCATTATAACCTCCAATGAATAAAAATTGAAACCAATAAATCTGCAATCAGAATGTAATGAACTTTGAGCTTTAATATTAATTAAATAATTTCACTCTAGTCTCTCGCGGAACTACTTAAAATGTATTTTGGTATACCTATTACAAAGTTGGATGAGTTGATCAAACATTATCTTTGCGTAATAACCAAACTTATTAAGTAAGCCTACATGGGGCATAAACTTTTATGCATTGGAGCACTTTAAGCTTTCATCAGAACCGAATTTCCCATGCTGTTTGATGAAAAAGACAATGGTACTGCTAAAATTATCCTACAAAATTAACCTCAAGTTCTAGGAAATGCAATTTCTAAAGCTCTTGCTCCTGTATCATTAGTTTAATAAAGCTTCATTACCTTCCGGGGAGACGGGAATTTGAAAATTACTTTTATATTGCAACAATTATGCTTTATTACTTAATTTGTACACAATCCAAAGTTTGTTTCAGCTGTAAACATTTAGTTTAGTAGTAGTTTATCCCTTAGTTTGAACATTGAATATAATGAATAATTTAGTCTATGTGCTTTTAAGCGTATGTCGGTAAAGACGAATTTACTTATTAAGTAATTATTATAATTGGACCCCGCCAGTCTTATCGTTATTAAAACCATTAGGCACGAGACTTCGTTTGAACACACTTTTTATCAGGGTTGCATTAATTATGGTATACATGATGGTGAAACATGGATGCATAAACTCTCCGACATGGTCAACGCAAACGGATGGGCTGCCAATCATCATGCACATAGATTGATGTGTGCGGAATTTTCTAATCCAAAAAGCGTCATGAATCGGGTTAAAGCGTATTAACAATTCTATTACAATTCTATTATTGAATATTTAAAGCCGAAAAACGGCCTTTACATTTGATATTCATGACACATACATAATATTTCGTGTGGCCCTCGTACCGAAGAATCAGCCTCGTTCGAGCGAAATTTATTTAGAAACAAATTTTTCTGCAAAGAATAATAGAAGCTCTCGTCGCGGATTCGAAAAATGTGTTCATTCGAGATAAAACGGAAAACATTCATGGCTCCGGAATAATAATTAATGTTTGGGCAGCAGCGAGGTCGGTTTTGTAAGGGTGCCTGGCCATGCACTCTCTTTCATTACCAGAATCGCGAAATTGGTTCATGGTTTACTTAAAAATTACATTTTTCCAAGTTAGAGTGGTCTTAGTTATAAGCCAATTTTTACGCCCTTCTAAAGTACACATTTATTGTAAACATCCTTCATTACACTTCCATGACTAACTCTGAAAGACTTAAAGACCATTTCTTGTGTATAATTATTATATCGAAACATAATAATTATATTGCAGATATATCTCTATGTCCAGAGTTATAGATATGCTTTTTGTTCGTTTAGACGAAATTAAAAATATACGAAGCTGATTCAAATATTCTGAGCACCATGGACAATGGACATTGTGATATTATTACAACTTTGAATAATATATTGGATTTGCTGGCATTAAAGGTATTTAACAAAGCTTTGTCTGCTGCTTTTTTCAGATAAAAACCATTATTTTTGCTTCCTTCTTTGAATTTTCAGTACCATATTATTCGAAAACGCCCAAAAACATTCAGGTATGATTTCTGCTAATTCAAACTTTAATATCTTCAAACTGAAAGGCCTTATTTACTTAATACATCAAACTACAACTCCCCCAAACTGAAGTGCACATTTTAGGCCACTTTCATCTACTACTTCTTTGGCGCAATCGAATAGTTTAAAATTATACATTTTTTGAGAGAAGTTCTGAAAATTTTGGTTAATACTTTTTAAGGATATTTGCATGCCCTGAATTCCTTTGGTTTTCTGTTAACTCATGCTACAATGTTCTCAGATTGAATATAAAACTTGCGATCGCTTTCACCTACGAACTCGTCCACGCAGTAATTGTTTTTTTAATTTTTCGAAAAAAGTCAAAAATTGTTTTATTGCAGGCAAAGAGAAGGGCAATATTAATTAATTTATCTATTAGCTGTAAAAATTTGAAGTATTTCCTAGTTTGAGAAATTTATTGAATATAAAAACTAACATTCAATATGACGTTCAGAAAAAAAAGTGTCCATTCTTGGAACGTTACATGTCATCTATGAGATGTTCGTGTGACTCTTCGAGAAGTTAATACGAAGTAAACAGAATTGGATAGGAAAGCTATTCATTGTAATTGAAATGGTTTAATACGCTCCATCAACTATAAGGAGAACATTCTCCAGAACACAATTCGGTCCCGTAAATCAAAACAGATTTGTCGGTCGATTCATTCATGCTGAAGCCCTAATATTGTAAATGCGAATATTTGGTTGATGTTTTTGTCTTGATAATAGGCGGACTTAGCAGTGGATTATGTAATGAGCGGCAGGGCATAGTTAGGGAATGATTCGCGATCCCGAAATGGTATTTGGCAAATATCCGAATGGGCGACTAAAATTAATTCATCTGTTCTTAGACATCAATTTATATAATCCCTTCGGTGACATTTATAAGTCAGGAGTGTATTGTTATCCTGAAGCGTTGCGGCCGGGAGTATTTAAAAGCTCTGCTTATCAACGTGATCTCGTGGGATCCGGCCTGTCCCAGCGGGGTGAGCTTCAGTGCAAACAATTTCCAGACAGAACGGGAAAGACCCTTATTAACATTATTTTTTATTTGTTTAGAAACCAGCACTTGGTTATTCTTTATCTGGCCCTAATTTCGTCTTTTGACAAAAGAATACAACCAACTCACTGTGTTATTGCGTTGCTAATGTTACTTTATGAAAACAAATTTAATTACACTTATACTGTGAGATTATCTAACGTGGAATAAATTCTGGATAATTAAATTTACTCATTTTCTTAGCCGCTGAAATGCCTCAACTAGATATAACCTGTTTTTAGTAGCAAATACTTTTCGAAACTGGACATGAGAATATCGAAGGTGGTGATCATGGTTCAGGTTCTTTTAATGTTTCATCTTATGTTTTCCCAGGTTGAAGACCATTAGTTAAAGACTACTTGACTCTATGGAAAAGTATCAGAAATCCTTGCGTATCTCTAAAAATAATGTCAGAAGAAAAACAAAAAAAGTTCTTATGGGGCTACTTACTTACAAAGTCCCGTGTGTCGTGACGTACCAAGTTATGTCTAAAAATTTTAAATTTCGTTAAGTATTGCTCTTGGAGCAGAAAAAAACCTTTGAAAGTTTAAATGTTGTTTAAAAAATGTAGAGTAAGTGAAAGTGTTTCTAACTGAGAAAATTGCTAAAAAAGTTATAGTTGAAGTATTTCAGCGAAAAAA
Organism: Euwallacea similis; assembly: GCF_039881205.1. Taxonomy (NCBI): domain Eukaryota; kingdom Metazoa; phylum Arthropoda; class Insecta; order Coleoptera; family Curculionidae; genus Euwallacea; species Euwallacea similis. The sequence continues at coordinate 2,516,366 of NC_089635.1, read as the reverse complement.
TCCAACAAATTTAATTATTCAGAATTTATTTCAAGTGAGTTATCCTCACTGTATAATAAAACTGAAATGTGACGTGTGGTACTACTGACAGAATTTGAAAGGTCTGTCTAGATTGGATAGAGACGTCTCGCAACTTCACTCTCTATATTGTGAGCCTCAATTCTAAATGTATTGAAGCCGATCTCCTATCGATAAGCGGAATGTATGTCCTTCTCTTATTCTAGATGCGGTTTATCTATTATTTGGAACTGAAGCGATGGGGTTGGGTAATATGGATTCGGTGGAGCGTTGAAACCTGCTGATTTCTAAGTGCCGAAATTAATATCGGTTACTAGTTTGGTAATTTGTCCGCATTTCTGATTGAAATACAATATCTTTGCGGTTGACACAAGGTTTCAACCTCTCTAATGAAATAATAATGAATCGATGCAGCTGCAGAAATTTTGGAATTGAAGACTGGAGAAGAGTTCAGAATGTAAAACATTGTTTTTAGGGGCATACGAGTTTAATTATAAATTCCTAATGTATAAATTCAGAATAAATCGGCTTCTTGAACGGTATAGAAGTAATAATTTTCTTAGCCAATCGAATGATGCTGTCCCTTAGGAAAACATGCACGTAATCCAAAAAAGAGAGCATTTGAGCATAAAAGTAGTGCACTGGACTGAACCCTTATTTTACTTAGTGTTTGCTTCTCTTTTTGCAAGCCCTATTGGATGTTTGTGTACGAGGTTACAGAAATGGCTTGACTCCGCCTGTAAAGCTGGCTCTTTCAAGATAAAAAAGGGAGGCAAACAAACACCGACTGTTGAATGGATAAATATCTATATACCTCTTATAACAATGAAATGTGTTTTCGCTATGCAGAATACCATTATTTAAAATAAAGTAAGTTTTAAAATATTCAGGCGAAACACATCCAAATAAATATAAACACTAAAACATAATTATAATTTTAACACGGAATTCTGCTTAAAACGCAACTCCACTTTTACATAGCTTTTTACACTTAAAAGGAAACGTGAAAGTTTTGAAAACCAGCGGCGGCAGTTGTACGCTGTAACGAAATTACTGTTAACTTCCGTTACAGTCAGGTTCATAGTAAATCGCGATTTCTTAAATCAGCCTGATTGCAGTCGGCAAAGGCAGCTCTTTCCGTCATCTTGTGCCGCCCCGTTACTTTTATAACTACTTGCCAAGACAATGTAATTAAATGGCATCCATTTGTAATTTCGGGGCGGCGTGAGGCGAATGTAAACGGCCGAACATGGAGAAGGTGTGACTGTGCTGCCACTAGGCAATCGGCCCATCGTCCGCTGATAAAAATAAGGACCTGCAGTGTCAATACTCCTCCTAGAATAATTACTTCAAATTGCTCTTAAAATTAAACATTTCGCCTCTGTAGGAAACCTATTAAAGTAGGGAAGTTAAAAATGATGGCGAAACACCTTTAACATCGCCCTGTTGAATGTGAACTTTCAGGTCTTCGTTTCAACATAAAAACTTTCAAATAGATCAATATACAGTATGTCCGGAGTAAGCACTTCCTTAGGTTAAACTTCGATGGTTTTTCGAGTAGACGTGAAGTCGCCACTGCTTCCACTGAGGGAGAAAATAGCTACTCCAAATGAAATATCAGTTCTCGCAACGAACATAATCCATTTCACTTGAACCCAGCAGTAAAAATTGGTGGTCATTGTTAGTGGGTGGTCATTGTAACCAGAAGGTGATTTAAGTAAGAGCAAAGAAACACATAGGGTATATCTCTTGTTACAAAACAATAACAATAAACTTCAGATGGAAAACAATCTATAACAAAATCTAAAAATACGTGTTGCAAAAAACCAAGCTGTGTGCGATCGCAGAGGACGCGACAAGACGGCTGTTGACCGAGATTCCGCCTAATAGCAGCAACTGAAAAGCGTTTGCCGTCGGGCAAAGACTCGCTGCGTTCCTTTACCAGATGTGAGGTCAATGCGGACAGTCACCTAATCGTACTACTTGCTTAATACCGTCTTATAACGTGATTTGTAAGATAAAATGTTTTCTGGCAGACTATAAAGCAAAGTATAGTGTAAAATATAGGGTGTTCCACTTAAAAAATATTCTCGTGTATTTCAGAAGAACAGAAACGGTTGCGAGCATTCCATACCTTCGTTATCCTCTTTATAAGGTACAAAAATACCTCTAGCAGCTTGAAACTAACAAAAATAAATTATAAAATTGGATCTTAAAATATCATCAATCTCCTTCCAATACTATCGTTTCGCTTCAGTCGCCAACTAATTCTCTTTAAGTTCATTGCTAAAATGCCCAGAGTAATTTAATTTTACTTCTAGAATGAATGGTGATTACAATGCAATCAAAAAAGAACATCCAGAAGACCAATTTGTTACCTACCGGGTGATATAATATTGGGACGGCATTTTACTTATCTGGCTCCGTAACGTTCGCAAGCGCTAAATAATGATGAAAAATGTTTTAATTATGCATTCCCATAATATTACAAATTTAAAGCAAAAATTTGTGAACAGTTATCGTCCAAACTAATAATAAATCAACATTTTTATAGTCCACAGCTTTTATTAAAAGCCATTAGTTTGGTGGCCTGTATTTCTGCCCTCGGATACTCGGATATCAGAATGGGAGTGTGGATTTACGGGGAGCAAATGAGTAAATATCTCTGCACGATGGATGTCACGCCACATTTTATCCTACTTTTTATTGTCTGTCCTACTTTTCGTTAAGTGTCGCCACTTTAAATTCTTGAATTCGGATTACGCTGCCTTCTCGGATGCTCAGCTTGAATTATTTTTACACATGCCTTTAAAAGCTTAGCTACTAAAACCCACAACTACTTAATTGTAATTAAACTAGTATCATTAGTGAAATATTACCTCGTAGGAATACAACTCCTCACCGCAAAACAAGGGATGTATTGCTAGCATGCTACCCTAGTCAACGTGCTCGTTCATCTTAACGCCAATAACGTATTCCTTTATTTGAAGACAGCTTACGGCAGCAGAATTGATTTCGTGTAAATCTCTTCGCTGACCCTTTGTACAATAGTCCAGTCAAATTGTTTTATTTGCCAAAGAAGTAAAGAGCCTCTAGACCTGAATTTGAAACGAAGTAGAAAGCGTACCTTTTTGGATTTGGTATTTGAGGTCTTCCAGCTTCTTTCGTAGATACTTAAGCCGCGGATTTCGTGCTTAAGAAGAGAATTACTGAGTTGTGTATTGAAAAATTACCAGGGCCTTAAAATTGCACAACATTTTTTAAGTCCCCTTCAGTACGGCCCTGATTTTGCTCCTCGCCAAATGACTACTAATTTCAACTACTCTCCGAAATTTCGGATATAAACACTTCATTGGCGTATCCATTTTTTTAGAAGAACAAAGGATTTTTTGAAATTTGTGCATAGTGAATTAGGCAAAAAAAAACTTACATCGGCAAAATAGGTACCAGAAGGGCGCACATACAGTAGATACATACATATTTACAAGACAATATAAAAATTATATAAAAATCGGGAATGCATCTCATTTGAAAACTAAAATTAACTCCGGCTTCGGCGCTGACTTAAAAGTGTAGAAATTTTCATTCAATTTGCACTGGGGTTGCATTCATCATTTGAAACCTGCAAAATATTCTCCAATTAATAGCGACTCAAGAGAGCCATACCACAGTTAAAATAGCAAACTATATGAGAAGTAAAGCCTGCGCGGACGTGCGTTATCCAAAACACAGCCTGCCAACTACAATAATAGCAAAATTAAGGTCTCATTAAGTGGGACGTCAATGAGGCATTAATGAGTGAGTGTAAGGTTCGAAACTTCCTCCCCACCTTCAGCTGACTATCATTCTCGCTTTGCATGCCACTGACAGGCATCATTTTCGGAGTGCTAATAAAGAGTTTTTTTGAATATCGAGCCGCATAGTTTCGGGGCGACAAGCAGGAGAGGGCCTAGCCCCATCAGATAGTACACATTATTGGTGTTGACAGCATCACTGCGGTCATTTATAAGAGCAAGGTCAATTAGATGTACACGACTTGCCCTGCGGATGATAGCTGATGCAAAGTGACAGTTTTGAGTTTTGTCAAGTGCCTTAGTGCCCTCAATGGGGCGGGATGAATAATTTCTAGCAGGAAGTTTTTATTTTTCTTGGCCTCCTTCATATTAATTTATCCCGGTCTAGGATAGAGTTGAGAAAAAGCTCTGTTTTTCTTATTTTGAAAGGTGTTTAACAGCACTCGTTGATGTAAGCAACGTACGTTTTGCCGCTTTAGAAAACAAAAACCGTAATGTAAAGAGTTAATTTAAAAAATCATTACTTACGCAAAAATTAAAAATCGCATTTCCTCAGTTTCCCATCTGGCTAAAAGGGACGTAAACGAGGCTTGATGTTCAACGAGTACATTGTTGGTTCAGGTTCAGCTCTTGCAAGGGGGTAAATAGTGAACGCGAAAAAGTTTGTCGCATTCTGAAAAACACATATAATAGAAATCTGAGAGCTGTTAAAGCTGTACATAAATCATAAAACCACAATGCTTTAGGTTTATTGTTGCAAGCTCGGTAGTTTTAGTGGCGCGAAGGAAAAAAGGCTCGAATGGAAATAAAAATAGGGAAGTGGGGAAAATAAGAGAGCTGGTGGTGTTGAATGACTATCGGGGTGGTTACATTATGCAGACGCATGTACGGTCCTATCTTAAGAAAACAAGCAAGGTTGCTTGTCATATGAAGCAATCGTACGGGGATAAACGATTTCGATAGCCTCTCTAAAAATTATAGGTTTCTCTAGGAAACTTACGATTTTCACATTTCATATATTTTTACGTCGCCTCGATGGGTTTAAAGTCCTTTTTAAAGCGAGCCAGTTATGGTTTATGTTTATAAGATCCCGCAAAAATTGCTTCTGTGCAATTTATCTCCCCTTAGACAAACTTAACATAATACATTTTTAGAACAGTTACAATAATTTACATCTTCTCACTGTCAATTTTAGTAAATTGAAATGATTTTCATTGAAGGCACATTCCATTTTAAAAGTTAAAACCCTACGTCTTACTTCTACACATAATCTCCACTAAAAATATAAACATATTGCAGCATTTAGAAGATGAAGAGAAATGAGGTTCCGAGCAGGATAAATTTAATATTGGAATATTTTGCGAAGCTATGGAGAAACAAAATTAAAAATCCAACTATATTAAAGAACAAAGTGGACAAAATTCAATTTTATTGGAGGGCGTATATGCGGCGCATACTTCATTGAGAATTGGAAAGTTCTATCAACAGTCTTTAAACGTGCATTAGTGACTAATGACAGTACAATATAAATGTTATTACCTTAATAGGTATTGGTAGGCTAGAAACTTTAAGAATCTTGACAATTGTTTTTAGAACCGGGCAGTTTGCTTACAGACGTTTCGATTTTGAGATATACTTTTAGATGCAAAATTGACCTTAAACTAGGTATTTCATTGCCATTGTTCCCGATCAAATTCACACGGTAGTTCCAAAGTGCAAAATTTATTTTTTTTTGCATAATTTTGGAAGTAATTTGACCATTGCCACAGAGAAAACGAATTATGTGCTCTCCAAAACTTCACGTCCTCCAAAAAACAAAAAAAAAAGAATAAAATAAAATTTTAAACTTCAAAATCATCTACCTTAGTGCAAAAATATTTTCTATGTTCCCGTGAATTTATTATCACATTTTCGGCCCTACAATACGCCAACAAATTACAGCTTTCCAGTTCTGGAACACTCTGAACAAGGAGACAAACTATTCTTGGAAAATTGAGACAAATTTAAAACTACAACAATATACCGGGCGTTCCACTTAAAATACTCATGATACCATCGGTTTCGCGAACAACTAGCATTTGTAAATTCACTTTTATTAGTTAGAGTGTTGGAAGGAAACACTGAAAGAAAAAGCATTCTTCGTCATGATTCAGCAGTTGTTGGGTTGTTCTGGTTTTTTACTAACACAAATTTTATTTTTTAGAACTAAACGATTTACATTGAAATAAGAGAATGAATGGGTGAAACGCTCTACTTTATCTAACTTGAAAGGTGAGCAGCAAAAGAAAATGGTGTTGGTTCGCGCGCTATTTATTAATTAGAGTAATGTATGAACTGTATGAACTCTGGTCGGGTTGTAAACTTGGATATTCCAACCAGATCCATCCTATTGATGTTGCGAAACGTTTTACCTTCCTTTCTGTCTATATATGCTTTTCCATGCTCATAGTCGTATCGCTTTCTATCTGCATTTAGATTTGCTGCCTAATTAGTTAACGTAATCTCCTATAAACATCGCTGTAGCTTAATTTCTGTTTAGATTTATCATGTCATTACATTTCTATAGTAGAATTAGACGGTTTAAGCGGGAGGTGAAGAAGAAAATGTATAGAGCGCCACTGTGTAAAGCTATGTGTTAATGAAAACTTCCCTCGCCTCACTCGAGTACGGGGTGACTAAGATTCATTGACAACGTCCATATCTTTTCCTGACTTCGGGATTTGGCTCGTCCAGAGTGTTCCCCCTAAAGCTGATTTTAAATGTTTCGTTTCATTGGACTCTACTGTAGCCATTACGACTTCTTGTTTAGGCCAGTTAAGTTTTTGCGCTCGTTCCTTATTGAACTTTTTCTGAATAGGTTTAAACGCACGAAGAAGCTAAATCTAATTCGTCGGAGTAAAGTAAAAGCTATTTCCTAGTCACCAAATACGCTGAAAAGGGATAGTACACTTCTGAGGAGTAGGGAAGTTGCTTAAATGTTTCTCTAAGTTACCGCCGCTCGCAAAGCAGAAATATATATCTTTTGCCCTGGGCCCTTTACCAATCCAATTAAATCTAAAATACATGGAGGTAGTGGAATGTTTTCATTATAACTAAGCTACACCACTTATTCACGTTTATCACTTTCTGCGCTTAATTTATATTGATTTGATCGCTTGTACAGTGGCAACGTGTGGGTTATTGATCTGAATGAAATGGAAGAGCTTTACGCTTACAAATAATATTCAAAATATTCATTTGTAATAAAAAGCGATGCGAAAACGATCATTTACTGCGTGAAAAATTAGTCCAGGTTTGTCGTACGGGCGCACTTTAGAGGTTACATAAGCCCGCCCTTACAGTCGCAGGGCGGTTTCCTGCATCAAATAAAATTAATTAAAGTCAGTTACTACAGCAGAATTCGTTTTTCCCTTGAAAGATATTTGTTCATGTGAAGCGGAGTTTTTTCTAAAAAAATTTAAGTATTTCTTATACTTTTGGCAAGGGTTCATCGTAGGCCCCAAACAAGGAAGAAAGGGATCATGGCAAATTACGAAGTGAAATTTGTAGTTACGTAGTTTTATTCGGAGTTTGAAGGATAAAGGAGTAAAGTTGTGGAGAGTGCGAACTGTGGAACTTATGCCAAATCCTGCCGAATAGGAGGTTTAGGAAAGTAATTACTGTTTCTGCATATAAAGTGAAATTTATAGTGTTAGTACTATTGTGTCAGCGTAGCATTATAAGTTCAAGTGATGTATATAAATAATAATAAATGTAAAATTAGGTATGCACATACTTAGCCACCGCTCTTCATCTTCCTTCCTGCCACACATTTTCTTAAATTTCTAAGATTGGCATTCATATATTTATTATTTTATTCACGAGTTACTTGTGTAGTATATAATATGTTTACTTTTTCGTATAGAAACCGCAAACCTGGGTAGCAACACTTTTTACGTGAGTATAACCGAAAATGATTGATATTTTTCATTTATTTTTATCTCCTAAATACCTTCACCGGATTTATGGGATGGTCAATTTCTTATGACATGGACGCCGAAACTGTACATCATGTTGAACTTACGCTAAATAAATCTTTATTTTGGTGTGTATTTTATCGGATTTCAGAGCCATTAAGGTTCTTTCCGAACGCAAGCAGAAATTAAACATTAGATCTAGAAAACACTTTCTTCATCTGGTACTGAACGTTTATGATACTATTGCAAAGATTTTTGATAAATCTATAGGGTGTCCCAAATTTATTTAGACACTGAAGCTCGTCGCCCCTGCGAATACTAGAAATAGTGGAATATTTTCATTATAACTAAGTTTCACCACTTATCAATGTGTGTCACTCTCCGTGTTTAACTGATATTGATTTGATCGCTTGTGCGGTGGCAACGTCTGGGGAATTGATCTGATTGAAATACTAATGCTCTAAATCTACAAGTAATATTCAAAATATCCACATGTAGCCAAAAGCGATACGAATATTATCATTTATTACATGGTAACATAGGAAATAATCAAGGGAATAACTTACCAAATTTGCCATTGAAAGCTTTTAGCAATATTGGTACCAGATCATTAGCAAATGCATCTCGTGCAACGAAAACTATTGTTTTATATAACCCACATGTAATAAAACTTAAGTGCTTGGCTCTTGCACGGTCAAACTACGAAAAGACCAATATTTTTCGAATCTGCACTATTATGCAATGTCCAACTAAATGAAGTGTCACTATAATGGCCCAGCAAGCGATAACATTGTAAATCGAAAATTGCCATATGCGGTCACAAAATAATTCAAATTTGAATTGACAAAACTTGGCTGCGGAAAGAGGAGGATATAGATAGCTTAGTTCTGTCAGGCTAAAAACCTGCCAACCTACTGGTCCAATGAAATTCTCGGTATTAATGTGTCCATTCGTTTCATTTATTAATTAATTCGTTTTTACCTACGATTTTGTTTTGAACTGAACTTGTCAGATTAGTCCCATAGTGATTTCAATTAACGATCAACATTTAGACGATAATAATAATACTCTCGCTAATGGAAATTGGTGTGACATTGCCGATTTGGATGAAGCTTTTTACGATATATTTTTCAGTTGGTTTTTCTATAAAATACCTGGTTTTCGATCGTTAATTTTGCTTGCAACTAAATTGCTGGCTAAAGTAAACGGGACAAATTACGATATTGTAAACATGAGATGAAAAAAATTATTTGCACTATTCAATGGTTTATAACGCAAATTTGTTCAGAAACGTTGGATTAAGACACTGTTGCTCAGTTGCGCTAACTCATAAAACAAGCGGGAACCCAATAAAATACGATTATGTTAACATGATGCTTTAAGCAGGTTATTCGTATAAAGAAAACATGATTAAATTAGTTCCAGAAAAGAAACACTTTGTGGAATTGCTGGGAACGTTATGGAGAGCGTTGCTACATATTCTTTTGTTGAGAGGTGAAATTAAGGTTAGGCACAAGCTTAGTGCTTTGCTGACCGTATAAATAAATATGCCAGGTCTGATTGGATTAAACATCAGAAAAAATAAGCTCCTCGCAAATTGTCTGAATATTCGACCGGATTTCCTCCCCAATGTGATTCCTGAGAACGCTGAGCAAAACTTTGTTTCAAATTGTAAGTGAATCCCGTATGTCTATTTTTATAGTTAATAAAATTGGAAACACCACTGGCAAAGGTGACTTTAAAACTTTATTTTTGGGATGGTCTTTGAGTTAAATTTATCCTAAAAGGTGGGACGTTACAAGAATAGACACATCAATCCAGAAGTTTAATTTCATTTCCTCATTTTAAACAGACGAGTACATTTTATACAAACATCATTTACAAGAAATAATAACGCGAGGCAAGCTTTTTGTAAAAGGCAGAAACCATCTGACTAGAATCATGTTTGAAGCTATGAAACCTGAAAGCAACAACAGTAGTATTGCACATTTCATTTTTAGGTTTATTGCTTCAAGTTTGAAACAATATCTTTTGCAACAAGGAAAATGAAATATACTGCACCAGGATTTGCATATCCCAAAAAGTAAAAGCGCATGAAAAATTCCTACCTGTTTTAATTAAAGGGTATTTTATAGGAGGAATTTACGGTTTTGTTTAGTCTCCTCTAGAGGTTTATCTTTTCATTAGGTCTCTTGCGTTCATATTTAAATGCGTCATAAGTTTGTGTTAAAGAATTAGATGGAATATTGTTGTCGTAGCCACAATGCCTATTTATAATCCCTATGGAACTTGTCATAGAAATAATGACGTTCTGTTGAGGGTTTTAATCCCAGACTTTAAACGTTATCCCATTGAAGCATGGCGGTCGCCCTGTATAGTTTGGAAATGCCTTCTATCATTTTACTCAAACTCGATTTACTTTATCCATTGTTTTTGCAGCCCTACAGCGAGGGTGTGTGAAGAATCGTTCAAATTCGATTAAATTTAATCGTAACTTTTTGATGAGCAGCAATTTAATAATTTCTCTTTTTATTAGAAGAGGACAAGTTCGTGTTTCCAAAATATCTTCCCATAACTTCGAATTTCGATCCGTTTTGCAGTAATTCCACACTTTTATAATTAGAGTCGCACTGTCAGTCTTAATTTTGATTAACCTGTAGCTAAATACCAAATTGTTTTTCAGCTTTGACCAATTATTAAATAAACGTAATTAGTTTTCATTCGGTTATAAATGTATGTAAACGCAAACTGGACTGAAATCAATCTTGCAAAGTGAGTTGTATAAAAATTTTAAATAACAAAAAAGTTCTACGGAATAGTTCCTTCAAATCTTAAGTTGTAAGCTAATGCGCAGAGTATGATCTTATGTACTACGGCTTGTGGAAGTAATTAAAAAAAAATTATAGCAAATGGATTGAACATGGAAGATTCTGTTGTCCGGTGCATTAGGTAAAGGTCAATCGTAAGTTGAACATCGGGAGCTTACGGTCACATAAGCTACGTGCTCTTGGAGTACTGGACATGATGTGTAATGCCAAGTACCCATGGCGTAAGGTCCAGGAGACGTCTCTCGTAGAAGTTTCGTAAGTACTCCTTCAAGTGGCCTCCTTGGATTAGTTAGAGCCTGCACCCTACTCCTGGAACAAATTCGCAATAGCTCTGGTGAAGAAGTAGCGATGAAATCAGTTTGCGAAGGCAGCTGTCCATGGACGTCAGCTTAGTTTTTTCAATGATGACTCGATGGGAGGGAGGAAATTTATTTTTTCCCCGAAACAGTTATTTTTCCGATTCCAAAAACGTATAGTCTTATGGTTGAATATACTGGCTGTTAAAATACGCATTATCAACACGTTCTGTACAGAGAAAAACTGCTCATCCACATTTAGCGGAAATCCACACGATTATAATCTTTTGGTTCAAAATGTTGTTGTTTGTCAAACTTTGAGGGCTTATACTTATTTAATTTTAATTAACAAAAATGGTTAATGCTGAGCATATTTCAGTTCAAAGAAGCTTTCTTTAGAGAGTTTTCTGGAGTTCGTTAAAAATACAATGCTATATCTTGTAGGTTGTCTTCAATTAAAACATTTATGGATTTAATTATTCTTCTTTATATTTGAACACTCCATGCTGTTGGAAATCTCTTTAAATCCCCTGAAATATCGTTTTTTCCGAACATTTTCGTGGAAACTTCCGCAAATGAAACCATAATGCCATAGACAATGTTTTTTTAGTTCCTACATTACATTTATATAGTGTTAATCTTTCGGGCTCATTTACGGTTAAGGGCGTACATGTCATTTGGACCGTACATTCATTCAATTATTTATCCGCCAACATCTCCTATTTAACTGCAGGTAGATTTTAAGATGAAGGTTCGCAATGGGTCTTCATTAAGCGGAGTTCATTAAGGCTTAAGTTTTTGGCTAAACTTGTGGTCTGTACCGCTGCCTAACTAGAGGAATTCCGGAGTGGAAATTGGCCATGTTTAACCGGGAAATTGATGTATATTGAAATCATGGTTAGATGTATGAAATGCAGTTATAAAGTAATATCAAAAACCGCATTCCCCCTCGACCAACAGAAAACAAGCCGGAGGAGAAATTAGGTTTATTCAAGTAATATCTAACGCTAGGATCGTGGTAAAATATTTATTAATCCATAGGCTTGCGAGTGTAAGCAAACCGGCCTGTGAACACTCAACATCAATCGGCGGGATTCGTTTGAAATGTAGAGATTTCCATTTATATATATAGCCCTCCCATACGGTTTATATACATCCACTCTAATTAATAAATGGCAGTCTCGCACATAAGATGATTAAAGCTATCACTCTGTTTGCTGGGATCGACTTTCTGCGATAGATGGCCGTTTTTATTATTTAATGGCTCCAGTTAGTCACTATTCAATACCTATAGTTAGGACAATCATCAATCTTTCATCTGCAGAAAATGTTCATGTTTTCCACTCCGCCCCTAAGAAAATTTTAAGTGTTATCTGCTCGGCCTCTGCAAGTCATTTCGTTTTATTTAAAAAAGCCTCCCTTTCGTCCTTTTGTACTATCTGTTGACGTAAATGTATTCCGTGCCCTTCTTACGATTATTAACGATAGGAAAATGACTTATTGTGAATTATCCCTTAGGGCAAAGCTTAATTACACCACCTGATATAATTTATTTGCACTAGCACACAATTTTATTTGATTAAACACCCGTACCCTTCACGCCCCTTTTTAATAGTTATGAAGTAAGGGTGACCTCATGTTAGTGCGAAACTAAATGTTATCTCTTGCATACTAATACGTTTCTAAGGGAAGTTCGGAAGCGTGTGCCCTGTGAAGTTTGTCTCCGTATTATGTGACAGATTGAGAAGTTATCGAGATTTAACCATATTCTGATTAATAGGCAAATTCCGCTATACTAAAGCTAATGTATGTGAAATTGTTGGAAATTGTTTTTCTGTAAGATTTCTTGATGATCACTGTAGCGTTTTCCTTCGACTATTTCTACCAACAATCTTTTCCAAAACCACATCCCTTATGCAGGGTGTATCTAAAAGGTTCTTATAACGCTCTACTATAGGCAGCTGAAATCAAAATAAAACCATTTAACCATATTTGCCTTAGTCTATAAGTTGATAATGTAAAAAGCTACAGGGTGACAAAGTTGAAATGTAAAATTCAATTTTTAGCCATAATTATTAAACGGTAGAAGGAAAACTCATGAAATTTTCTACAAGATGGTTTTTCAGGACGACGAGTTCATATCTGAAAACAAAATTTATGTAAATCGCAGAGGGCGCCACACCATACATGAGGTACTTGTTTACGCCCTTTACGCTTTTTTGTGTGTAACAGTAAACCACTTTTGGGTAAAAAAACGTATTTGCGCTGTATTTTTGTTTAAAAATGTATACCTTAATCAAGTCGCTAACTACAACCATTTTCGAGAGAAACGCTTGTAAAGTATTATATTGTTGTATATATATATATATATATATATATATTGTAAAGTATTATACAAAAAATGCATAACTTTTTCAGTTTCAGGTACCAACTATTTTTAGTTGCCAAGAAAGTATCATTAATTGATAATATATTATTAATATTGTTATTATTTAGTTTTATTCGTCGCATTAATCTTTGTACGCGTGTAAATGGTGGGCATTTTAAATAGTTGCTTAAGTAATTTAGTAAGTAGCTTTTTATTTAGCTCGGTAACTATTAACTTTTGGTGTTCGGTAACACTATCATGATATTGGATTTTTTGTTTTTTTTTAAACTGTAATGAATAGTTGACAACCTAAATAGTAGAATTATGAAGAAAAAATGTGGAATATTGTGTTTTAAAAAATTAATAATAATAAAAATTTGACTATTTTGTGCTATTTTTGAAGCTTAACTTTCATTGACAATATTGTATCATTGCACATTGTATCATTCTTCGTTATTATACTGTTTAATTCAGTAATGTTCTTAATTCCCACTGCAAATATAATCTTTTATAACAATATAAATAAGTGAATACTTTTGTGGGGCTATAAGATTAGATTAGGTTAGGTTATGGTAGGTTAGGTTAGATTTTTCACAACCTTAGATTAAGTTAGGTTAGGTTAGTGTCATCCTTGAGCAGGGGCCATGCTAATTTGTGTATCGTTCCAATTTTTGGTATATGTACCATTGAAACGAGTACAACCTAACATAACCAAACATACACCTATATTACGTTTTGTTTACCCCACCTAGGACCCCAATTCACTCCACAAGTCCTGAAAGGCACTTTACCTATTGCAAATGAAAGTTAGGTCTCAAAAATAGCACAAAATTGTCAATTTTTTATTATTATTATTTTTTTAAGTATAATATTCCGCATTTTTTTCTTCATAATTCTTCTATTTAGGACGTTTACTATTCAATACAATAAAAAAAACAGTTTTAATCCAATGTCATGATAGTGTTACGTCTCCACCACTAAAATAAATATGGTTAAATCTTTTTATTTTGATCTCAGCTACCTATGGTAGAGTGTTGTAAATACCTTTTAGAGACACCCTGTAGTATGACCCCTGTTCACGGACCATTCTGTTCACATATCACGATTGATTTAATATTGATTTTAGTTTATTTGTCAGTTAAACTGAAGCGCCCCTGCCCTTACCTTTCGAAAGTGATGTTCTTAATCTAAATAAAGAAGCAGCAGAAAACACTAAATCGTCCATAGCTGAAAGGGGGATGTAAGAAGATAAAAGCGAAATAAACGAATATAATAGATTTATTTTAAATAAAAAACCTTAAAGATAAATTTCCCTTTTGATGTTGCATAATTCAGTCATTATTCATTTGATCTCACTTTATCATCACTTCTTTGGTGTGGGCTCAAATTTGATATAAAACCATAATACTAACCCATCAGCTTAAAAAAGGATAAGGTCAATAAAAAGAATGTAATGGCGGATTTTTACTTGACGATTGATGCAGGATCGGACTTGAAGGGACCTCCTCATTTATAACTCGAATAGAATGAGAGTCCTATGAATTTATTAAGAGTTAGCGGAAGCTGCAAACAGAGAAGGAATATTATCGGTTGTGGAGGAAGGAAATTGAAATATTTCCCACCGTCCAATAAAAATATAATGTAACGACGGTTAACGTAAAATAAAATGGAACTAAAGTCTGCAAATTTCAGATAAGGTTCTTTCAAATTGCGATCATCAGCATAATCCTGGCATAAGCTATAAATCATTACCCTATCACGGATGTCATATATTACGTTGAGAAAGCATTTAATTAAAAGTTTCATTGTTTTGGAGTAGAGAGGTTTATAAAAATAACCCTCGCAGATTGTGTTATACATCTAACATTTATCTAGTCGCATTGATTTATAACAGGCATTTCCTTACCAGCTACCTAATAATATTAAGCGTGAATCAGTTGAAGTCAAAAAACTTGGAGTTGCCATTAGTTGCCTTTAGTTCCCGAAATAAGCGGTTATTTTGATTCTGTTTGTGACTTCGAAAGTGCTTTTCAATGATGGTGCTTACCCTGCATTGTTGATGTTCACAGCTTTTAGTGAGGTAGTGCCTGGTATGACAGGTGGTTCTAGTGCTTGAGTCTGTTCATTCCCATTGACGACGGTCATTACTCACCAAATCTCTTATTCATCGCTTTAAAGCACCATGACTATTGATCGAAAAGCTAATCCCTGAAGTTCCTGGCCAACTGGTGACGGGTAACGCAATGTCCTTAATGGAATTTCTGCATAACTTCCTCTACATTTAAGAGTAATTTTCGACTGAAAACTGGTTTCGATGTCACTTTTTAATTTGAGGAACTTTAAGGGGTATGCCGGTATCACACAGTTTATATGACAGCAATTTCCTCAAAATTTCGTAGAGATAGAAGAAGTGTTTAAATATGAAACTAGCTATATGGAGGCAGAAGCAAAGGGTGATCACTAAAAAATCTCCAATAGCTTTGAAATATCAGAGATACGTCTTGTATAAATTCATCTATTAACTGCTATGAGTCAGATGTTTGATGATGAATATCAAACGGATTAATCAACTCAATACGTTTACGGGTCACAGCTAACTTCGGGGTCTTTTTGTGACCCGTTATAAGCTGAACATAATTTTAAACACACGGGGTGTCGTAAAAAAGTACTTCGAGATTTTTTTGTCATCGAGATTAATTAATTTTTATCCCCTATTTATTGTTGCATTTTTAGACTCTCCGTAAATTTTTAAGTTTGTTTCATTTAAAGATCCCTATTCCCATTTTCCGTTGTTATTGAAATATCGTCATTTGAAATGTGGCACTTTTGCACTTTTAACAGTTTCCGAACGGCTTCAGTTATGGAAAAATTGCTTTTATATTCCTATCTTAATGTTTCAAGGCAAATTTGAATAGCAAATTTAACGTGTGCCAAAAAGGTGTCTAAAAACTGAGATAGGAATGGAAAAGCCATTTTGTCGTAACTCAAACCGTTCAGGATTTACGAGTGTCGGAATGCAAAAAATTTGATATCTTAAACGTCGATATTTCGAAAACAGTTGAAAATAATAGAAAAATAATAGAGAATTGGTAAGCAATTTGCGAGGAATCCAAAAAACTTACAGATGGTTTCGTTTAATGTTAAAAAAGTTTGAATTTTTTAGCATGTTGGATTTTTTTTTTTTAGATTTATCGCAACTAAATTTCGCTAGATACACGGCGAAGAAACAAAGAATATGAGCTGAAGAAGTCGACAACGAAATTAAAAATCTAAAGCTCAAAGTTTTGACTTTTGCTCTATTTTCTTGTCTTACCTCCTTTTTTCCTTACTTTAATTGGTATTTTTACTTCATTTCACACTTGGTCTCCCCTGAACTACCATATTTTGCTAATTATTATCACACATTTTTCGTTGTATTGTTTAAATCAGTACCTCCAAATAATTAACTTAATTCGTCCAGAGCACTGTTCCAGTAAATCCATGCAAGTCTTGGGAGATATAAAGGGTTGTATGACATTATCACAAAAATATTTCATGTTACGTTGACAAAGTTGACACAGCATATCAATTATCTAGCCTAAAATAACCATAAGGTACGTTTAATAAAGGAGAGTTTTAAGATTATATCCCCTTCAGAAGAAATAATTTGAAGGAAATGAAACAAATGGGATCCTCATGAGCGTGTACGGACCCTGGCGTGTAAAATTCTCTTTCACCCGCTAAGGAACTTGGATGTTCAGCAATTTAGACTATATTTCTCTTCCCTTCCTCTGACGTTAATCGACTTCTCGGCTTCTGAACGGACACGACGAAAAGATCTTTCTTTCCCCTTTCCATCCCGGTGGCCCTTTTTACCATTCCTATAATGCTACAGTTCCTTTTATGGATTGTTCTTTTCAATTTCTGTTTACGCTACCATAGAAGCAATTATTCATTATTTTCTTAATCTGTTTGTTCGATTTCGCTTCAGTGGCGTAACTACAAACTTCCAAAACTTCACGCAAATTCTAATTTTACGCCTTAATGAGCAAGGCGATAAATTTTCTCCTGGAAATAGTTGCATCTCATTTGTGTGCCAGTACTTCGAGCCACACGGTAACACATTGGAGATACATTCGTAAAAAATTAGCGTAAGGTGATTGTAGTTAATATAATTGTAAAAATAAAGAAGGTTAGGAAGAAGAAAAGAGATTAATAATAAAGTTTTTCGAATTTCAAAAGATAGTCGTTTAAAAATTTTAAAAAACGCGATAGAGATGAAAACGACCATTTATCACATCTTGGGTCATATTTTGCACAATTAATTTTCACACGTTACCATGATAAATTAAAGCCGTATGCCAAACTATTTATGTATGGGTAGTCATATAAAAATCATACATATGTGAATGCAACGACATCTCTCTGCAGCTTAGTGAAATTTCATACAAACCTTTGCGTATCGTGGAAGTTTCTAGGGAAAATTTGACTGCAAAAAATATCTACATTACGGTTGGACATTCTCAAGAGGACTTCTGTAAGTAGGCTCAAATATTTCTCTATTTTTTGCTGTTTTTTGATGATAAATATATCCGCACCATATTTTCATTTATTTTTCGTTTATTTCAGGAAATGGATCCAAAAAACATTTTATGATATAAAAGATGAGCCAATGGATATATCAGATGGTAGTGACGAGGAGAGACACTCGGATAATGATGAACCGCCTATTATATTGGCCCCAGAGCCAAAATCCAGTGTGCAGTATTTCTTTGTTGGAGCAAAGACAAAAACTTCTTTTTTCAAGGTTCCTGCGGAATAAAACTTCTTGTTAATCAAAATAATGAAAACCTGTAGTTGCTTGATTTGTTTAGGATAAATATTTTTAGAGCATTTTTTTAGAAAAAAGAGAAAACCGTGCAGGAAGGCGTTAAGTACGCGAACAACAGTTATGATACTTTAGCAGTGATAGTGTTAAGATCCTCGCCGGATTCCCTTCCGCTTTAGATCTTTTACCTGAGTCTTAAAAGTAGAGCAAAACGGAAGAAGGGCACTTCCTGACAATGTAACATTTTTGTGTACAACAGCTAGCATTATGCCTCATCCCTTTGAGGTATTTATCGTATACATTAAAGAGCGAGAGCGGGGTATATGGTTAAGACTCGCCAAGATAATAGGTCCCTTCCGGAATGTAATATGCGAATTATACTTTGTCCCGTAAATCTCTCGCAGGCTGTAAAGACACTATTAACTCGGAAGCAGCCAGATAACATTATAAATGTGTAAGGCATATCTCTGGAAAGACTGATGCAGACAGGTCATCGTTTAGTGGTGCCCTTTTTTGCGCCGACCATCTAGTCTCTGCAACTCGCCTTCATAACTATAAAATGTCTGATAGATATTTTTTTAATGCACAAAAGAATGGTGAATCATATAAGCTACGGTTATGAAAACTCAGTAAATCGAGGTTAAAGTCCGAGCGACAGGTTCAAGAAGTCGTTTTTAACTGAGCATCTTATGACAGACGTAGAAGAAAACTGGGGCAACTAGTTAAGAGATGTAGCTACATACTCAGTTAAAGAACGGTTGCTCTGTTAATTTACTTCGTTGCGGCGCACTGATGGAATGTCACATCAGGAAATTGAGAAAGTATTGTAATGGAACACCCTGACACTGTCTGAGTGACAGGCGGGGTCCTTTTATCAGTCGCGACTGCTCTGAAACCTTGCAGTTCCTCTAAAATACAATTTTTTAAAAAATGTGTGCCCTCAAAGTTTGCCGGACTCTTCAGTGGTGCGAGCTAATTTTAATTAAGTATACTCGACGCGTCAAACAGCTAATTTATTTTTTTGCAAATCGATATTTCGGAAGTTAATTAAACGGAGATGAGTACGGTTTGTCTGGGTGTCAGTTCATTTGACGTCCATTTAATTCTAGATAAGTATTTTTGTTAGTGGAACTTTTAAGCTTTGAACAGGGCCACGGACAGGTAAGGTATTTGCGGAATTCTTCTCTTCTTATAACCTCAATTAAGTGAACATGTGCTTTGATAAGGGCCCAATTAATGAATTCATGTCGATCTTTCCCAGAGTTGCTGGTCCTTGCTATACAAAACTTTCTATACTATAGCATGACACACATATCACTCATATATATTTTCTAAATCTTTAATCGAATAATACGAAGAGGATTGTTACGTTTTTAATGTGCGCATGTCCCTCTCCGCCATTTTGCCACTATTCGTACTTTAACTTAATCCTTTCACGCGCGAAAAAATCGAATTATAATGAGCTTTATCTGAACAGGTGCTAAATGAAGTTCGATTACAATTCTGAAAAAACACAATTTGGAAAAAATCGAGTAACCTCAGTAGGGATCGAGATGTGCACGGTGGGTACACGGATTTGAACGCATTAACGTGAAAAGGAGCCCCAGTTTTACTCGAGTGCACAGTCGATTGCTAAGTTTAAACTGTGTGGGGTTAGAATCACAGGTCCTAAGAATCGAGCGTCGTGAAATATTTCTTTTATTCGAATAAATACTACTAGAAATTGCCGTGTCCTTAAAGATTCACAGTACGTTCTAATCAGTAGTTTCAAACATATGTACATGTTGTCTTATTTGTAGAAAATCTCTTGAATAGCCATGCGCAGCCTTACTCGCAGCTCGTCACAAAGGCACGCGCAATGTTATCAAGCCACTATATCTAGTTCTTCTATAGATTTTTCCACTTGTTCCGCATTATATAAAGGATCGTGACTGCATTCGTGGTCATCACTATGCAACTAGACCGAATAGATGAAACAATTTATCAAATTGGATAAGATAGCCGGATTTATTTGGGGACAAAAGGATTAATTCCACAAATTATTCCTAAATGCATGTGAACACTTACGAATAATTTTAAATCCTGGAAAGCCCTAATCATATCTAAATGCAGCAAGCAACCCTCGATGTAATATATCTTGGCCTTGCCATAGCTCTGTAAACGTTAAGTTGAAAGCTGTAAAGATAGTAGCGGCACAACACGCAAATTTAAAATTAATGTTGTCTACTGATTAAAGCTCGCCGTGAATTAATCGTTTCCAACTATTTTAATTGATTTTCGGGGGCATATCTATTCAACAGTCGCCTTTTTCGTTTTCTCATTGAAAAATTATCAAGCTTTTGTTCTTTTTCTGATGGGGAATTGAAGTTGATTTTCTTGAATGAGGGCAATTTTTTCTTTTTTGCTACTTGTACGGACACGAAAGGAACTTTTTTGTAAAGTTAACGTATTGATTCAACCTAATTCAATTTTGCCTTTGTTGCTAGTTCTATACAAATCACTGAGTAATAAGCATAAACGTACTCAAATGTAGGTGTATGGGCATTTTGGATGCGACAATTTTATTTAATTTAAGTAAAAAATTGAACATTTCCGGGTCTAAATTATTTTCCCACGTAGCACACCTAGAGAATGCAAAATGTTTTAATTTTCCCCCTGCATTTTCTCTAAAGCTATATGTGTGTATGAGTCGTGTCCCGGTTTAAATGTAGTGAAAATTACACTTAGGTACGCTTCTGTTCGAACAAAGAGGTTTACTAATTAAAAGTGGAATATATTTTATGATTTTGTTTTGGAAATATGTGGATAGGCTACGCTTTTATAAACAACTTTCTATAGGAATTACTCGGGAGCAACATTTTAAGAAGAATTTAATTACACGCCAGCATTAGACTAGACTCTCTTAATTGTGGCATGGTCACAGAACTAATCCTGTAGGGAAATAACTGTTTCGTTTGTAGAGCACACCAAAGCTAAAACAAATATACTTTACAATTTACAACTGAAATGAATATGACACACCAGTTTTCATTGTTCTATATAATTGTTTGTTTATGTTTATCAACTAGAAACGTGTACACTTCGTTTTTGAACAGTTACCTCAAATGGACTTAAAACTTTTCCAAACTGGGACAATATTTTCGGTTTCTGTATGACACGAAACTTGAATCCTTATCCATCTTAGTCCTTTTATGAATAAAAGCTTTTAATTCGAAAACAGAAAGTTCTTTTAAGCCGCACATAATTTTAATACCATTAATTTCGGCCCGTCTGGACTCCTTGACTTTCATTAATCCACTTACTTTATTAGCCCTTTTGTAAATACAAATAAAAACATTTAATTTTTGGTTTCGAATCCTTTGAAAAAGTGCTACCGGGGATTCTGTGGGGGTTTCGTCGCTTTTCCGAATGAAATCTTTTTTGTTTTTCACGAAATTTGCCACGCTAAATTATTACGGTTAGAGCGGAAAATCATCCCTTGTCAATTTACAATAATTTCCACAAGGTTTGTTGTCTTATTACTTCGAAATCCCGTAATCCAAAGCTATAGAAATTCCTAGTGAATAAATTGAATTCTGCAGTATAAGGGCCGCTTCATGTTAGAGATTTAGCTGCATAAAGTTAAAATAATCAAAGGCCTGGAGAGTATGAAACACACGCGTAAAGAGTCCATAATGAATATTCAAAAGGGATCGTCTCAATTATAGCTTTACAAACACGTAACACTAAAACTATTATGTTAATGCGCTTATTTTAATTAGAAAGGAATGTTTTGATCGTTTTTCCGGATAGGCGGCTTTATTCGCGGGCTTATTTAAAACTGGAAACCAGCTTTCACTCCTCAATAATTATTTTCGATAGAATAATAGATATCTATGTTAAAGCTTTGTCATTAATGCGAACTCTCGCGCCAAACGCAACGTATTTTGCTGCCTAGTGAATACTGAATTGAGATTATCACCAATAAAATATATTCATTTTTTAAATGTTTTTGAAGGAATAATTACTTTGAGCGTGGAGAAGAGTTTTATATGTCACAGTGAAAAACCATAAAATTGCCAATTTTTAATGTTTTGGTTCTGTAAAATATTATTGTGAATATCCAAATTATTAATGTAGGTTAGTATAAATGTAAAAAGCTTTTACATCAATATACAGGAGGATGAATCATTAGATCACGCCGACGGCAGGCTGAGAGCAGATGTGACGTCGAACATCTTTGCCTGTGGAAGGAGCGATGGGACTATGGCGCAGCTGCCCCAAAGTTCTTATTTTCAGTTTACAAATCGGTACTAGAGCTAGATCAGAACTAGAGGATGGGTCTCAGATGATTTGATCAGTGTCACCAGTGTTGGCCAACATATACATGGAGTAGATTGAAACGAACACCTCCACAGATAATCAAAGTGCGCCTTCGGTACCCGAATTAACCCGGTTCAAAATCGACGTCGCCCTGTAAACTCTCAGCATCAGCTGGGACATGATATCGTGCATATTCTTATGAGTAGTTCACTCGCAATATGAACTGAATATTTTATATGTTTTAGGAGCTGTAGAAAAAGAATGCGAACCATTTCCGAACTTTAGCACTACATATTTCAGAAGTTAAATATTTCCGGATCTATAGCGAGTTTTCTTAAAAAAATAAAACGTGTAGAACTCTCTGAAGAAGATTTTACAATCCCCTGTATATTCCTATTGAGAGTAAGTTTTCAATCTGTTCAAAGTGTTTTGTGTATGTACCAACACTCTTTTCCTGCGAAATTTTGTAATCTAATGGCATTATCTTCAAACAATTGTTGCAAGAACGAAATTATACTGATCTCCTCCGCCAATGGGAGAAACATTCCTCCACACGTTGTAATGTGTTTCAAATACGTGCCGCAGGAAATGTATTTGCAGGCAGAAGTTGGAATCTTCCCTTAACACGAAAAGGAAATGTTCAAACATCCCTGGATTGGTTGTTTGTATTTTATTCTGCAAGGGCAGCTATCGAAGATTCCTCGGTTGAAAACTTTTTTCTGATTCTCTTGTCTACAAATTTATTTAATCGGCGAAATAACTAGAAACAAAATTAATTGTGATCTGAAGTATTGCCATTATTGTCAGTTGATATAATTGGGTATTGAATATCAATTAATATCTACTTTATCCAATTCAAACAAATCTGACCTTAATTGCATTGATCAGAATGATTGTACCACATCTTCAGTGGTAAATAAATTATATTAACCACCTTTGAACGGGAAGGTACAAAGCTCTTATTACAACATTAACTTCCTAAACGATTGACATTAAGCCTGTGCTTTATAATAAAAAAAAGGCCACTCGGGAAACTTTCTTAACATAATTCCCAAATCGTTTTTACGCTTCTGCTATTATTGGAAATTAAAGCAGCCCGACTTCCGCAACTAAAATCATTTTAATGCGAGAAAATACGTTCAGCTCAGTAAATGATCCTAACATTGCTAAAACATCATTTCTGGAAGCCAATTAAAATTGTTACGGGGTGCAAGAAGTTTTTAGCATGCGTCATTTCGGTTTAACTGAAAGCTTAGGAATTTCAATTAGAATTTGTCACTTCTCGAAACGAATGAAAGTGATGAGGTTCGGTTAAAAAACTGTAATTCTGAAGAGGAATTTCAACGTTTTAAAACCAAGATATTTTTGGGTAAGCTTTGCAAACAGAAAAATAAAGGAAACACATTATTCGTAAATTAAAAACCTCCAACTTCCTGAAGGAAGAGTCTTTTTAGCGGTGGCTTTTAAGTTAAACGAATAAATATTTGCCGAGCGAATTATCAAGGTTTTCATTTTTCATTCCCTGCCGGGTTAGTTATGTCATCCCGTTTTCCGTCTTAAAATTTAGGATAACAGTAGGGTTATTTCAAAAAGAGTAGGGGCGAAAAATCTATTTTTTAATTAAAAAGGAGAGCCGCATTAAGTTAAAATAATTTATCTTTTCTCAGTGCGGACTCTTCTTGTTCTCACTTCATTGTTCACTAATGTTTAATTTAGGACCCAACGAAGTTCTGTTTCAAGAAAGTTCTATCTATAAAACGCTTCGTTTAAATTTTCAATTTTGTTAGCAACCAAGCCTGAATATGTAACTACAATTGAAAAATAATTTAATTTTAATCACTGCCGAATTTTGGAAAAAATATGGACGAAAAGGCGCTGTAAAATCCTCAGGTGAAAACAAGCCCATTTAACTCAAATTTCCAGTAAAAAAACGTTGCTTTTAAAACGCCTTGCAGCATTTTAATCAAACTTGATACGCCAGTTTGTACTGAAAAAAGTCTACAGTGATATGTCTACAAAAGTTCCCTATTTTCCAGGTGTATCAAAAATTGTTTAAATTGGCTTAAACTTGATGAGAACTTTTTCATTAGTAGATCCAATTTTTTTACCCTTTAATAAACCCAGCTAATCCTAAGAGACCTCCTCGTCTTGTTTAACAGGAAAACGTATTTGCTGCTTTAAGTTACCAGGATTAGAAATCTTCTAAATACATTTTCTGTCATGACAAAACTTTAACCTTTGATAACCTGAACTGACCTTAAGAGGGTTGCACCGAACTTATGACTGGAAGATGTTCCTGTAACCTTTAGTAAACCTAATTAGCCTTTAGAGTTTTTAGAAATGATCTGAGTTAGGTTTCTATAAAACTTTCACGGGAACACTTCCCTATAACCTTAGCTAACTTACACACAACGTAGCCTGACTAGAAGTAACCCTTAGGATTTTTTTAGATGTTTTTATTAGTGAGGAGGATTTGCAAATCTGTCCGTTATGAAGACTAATGTGCAGCTTTATGTGGGAGGACAGTCTTTGGCATGAGGACGATTCTCTAACCGTCATTAACTTGAAAGAACCTTAAGAGGGATTCTCTGTATTTTCAGCAGAAATATCTTCTTCAAATAATATCATAAATGTGCCACAACTGTCCATTTTATTCATTTTTACAAAGGTTTTTCTTGTCTCCTCGTGTATGCTTTAAGCAGGAATAATTAGCAATAAACTGTATCTTTTTCTGGTTATGAGTGAATGATCCCTGTGCGAATTCCTGTGTGGATAATAATGTATAGAAATAATAGAAATGTAACATTTTCCCAGTACTGGAAAAAGGTGTTTGCCTGACACATCAAATTAAGTCATTGTTCTTGAGCTTCAAGATGAAATAAATTTAACACATTGTAAATTAACGTTGCGTACCTAACCTAGAAGGATTAAATTCGATTAAATGATAAGATCAAATAAAATATCTCGGCGTTTAATGGGGACAGAATCCTAAAGGCTTGACAAAGAAAATGTTTAATTTTGTCAGAATATTAATGAAGATATCACTTATCAAGGGGGTGAACTTTCATTGTAAGTTTGAGAACGTTTTTCTAATAGATGAGCACTAATTGTAGCAGTTGCAAAACTCCCAGAGGAAAATAATATTTGTCTTTATTAAGGCCCGAGCGGCTAAGAAATAACACTTAACTCTGCTGAGATACAATTGCTTTAACGTTTCCGTTACAGGCGTTCTCATATTTGAATATTAATTCGAAGAACTTCCTGTAACCATAAGAAGATACTATCGAATTCAATTTGTTCTGTCCTTTGCAGGGCCATGGAAGTCGCAGTCCAAATAACTGGAGTGGATTGAACCGAGCAATCATGCATACGCCACAAACTTTTAGCAGTATTTCCACTTACCCACAGCTGTTCTATATTTTGCTATTACTTTTGTTTAATGGTAAGTCATTTTCTGTAAAGTTCGATTTTATTGTTATAGTCTAGTATTGCGAGGTGACGGTCTCCTTTTGTTTTGCTAAATCGAGACGCAACAAACTTTTACATTAACTCCATTATGTTTGTTCCATACACTCCTAACACTAAACGAAGTTGTTTTTAAGTTGAAATAAGAAGGCCAGATGCGGGATATTTAACTACTATCGATTTAGAGTTTTATTTTATTTAACTTTTCCCAGCCACATTAACCTATTTCCAATTACACGGAATCTTCTATGTCAGGAGACATTACAAAAATTCACTGAATTGGTGGCGGGGTTAACTCTGAGCATTAAATATCTTCAGCCACATACTTCCCTGAACCTTTTAGCCAATTTCGTAAATGAAGAGTATGAATAGTTTAAATTGAATGCCACAACCTAAATTCAGAGGAAGGAAAATACCGGGTGTCCAGAGGAACTCTCGACCTAAGAGATTAACATGGGAAATCGGTTTTTTTGTTTTTTTGCACCTGCACGGATTGCCTAATTGAAAAACTTTTACATGGAGGTCATAATACTCAAGACCGGCCATCGTTCTGCAATTTTTTCGATTTTCTAATTAGAGCCGTTTTGGCTCACAACATCATCGAACTTCAAAAATTTGAATATCCCGCGTAACCGTTCGAGGCCACGATTGTTCATAATCAAAGTCAAAATTAAACAAACACAAAGTCGCCAACAGCATAAGCGCAAAATCCCCATGTCAAATTAATTTTCTCTTTTTGCTAATCTCTAAGCAATTTTTAACTTATTTACGAGATAATTCAGTGAAAAATCTGCGGAAAACCTGACGATAATTATCATGTGATCTGCTTTGACGTCCTCACAGTAAATAAACAAGTTTCTTAATAATCTATGATAATAAAAGACATCATTTATATCTTTTATACCCATCTTTTATACCCCTCTTTACCCACTAGACAGAATCTCCGCAGGAAATTTTAAATTTAATACAGAATATTTATTTCCTGTTATGATTATTTTTGAAAAATTGTGTATAGACATTTTGAAAATAAAAATCTTTCTATCAAAAAGCTTTTATTTACGGATTGTAAAGACTTAATTAATTTATATTTTCTCATCATGGCCATGACAAAAAACAACTGCAAAAAACAATTGCTCTTCTCTATCAACAATCATAATTATTTTCTACATTTTCAAATTTTCTTCGCATTTAATATCTCATCAATTATGAATTTTGAAAAAAAGAAACTTGTTTTGAAACAATACTGGGCCAGTAATTCCTTTGTTCAAGATCGCTACACCTTTTCTGCGTTTTCTTCTAACCGTCCAATACTAGCAATAAGCTTTCTCCAATCTTTGGTTGCTCGGTTTGAAGAAACTAGGAGTATCAGTCCGATATGCTCTTGTGAGTGTAAACGGTGACATGAAGCTGCAGCTCCACAAAATAAACATATTGCAAAACTTGTTGTTGCTGCTATAAGCGACGATTCTTGCAAAAGCGTAAGGCTAATCAGCCAAGAAACTGGTGTTGCAAAATTTACTGTGCCCTCTTACGGAAAGGAGGTCACAGATATTTTAAAAAGGGAGTGAAGCAAAAACTTCTTTCACCGTATGGAGTTCTGTAAAATCATCACTGGAAAAATTATGGCTAATACATGATTTGTCAGGAACATTTGTTTCAGTGACTTATATTCATTTGGATCGATAGGCAACTTCAGTTACCAAAACGACAGAATTTAGTCATTGCAGAGTCGCCATATTATAAGTGATAATCGCGACCGACGGAATTAACTCGTAAATAGTTAAAAATTACTTAGAGATTAACAAAAAGAGAAAATTCATTTAACATGGGGACTTCACGCTTATGCTGTTGGCGACTCTGTGTTTGTTTAATTCTGACCTTGACTCTGACCAATCGTGGCCTCGAACGGTTACGTGGGACATTCAAATTTTTAAAATTTGGAGGCGTTTTGAGCCAAAACGGTTCTAATTGGAAGATTAAAACAATTGCGGAATGATAGCCAGTCTTGAGTGATTTCCACATAAAAGTACTTTAATTGGATAATCCGCGTAGGGACAAAAAAATAAAAACCAATTTCCCATGTTATTCTCCTATGTCCAGGGTTCGCTTGGACATCCGGCATGTCTTTCAATGTTTGCAACTTATTCCTCAACCTTTTTCAACCCAGCAACGTTTCGTTCCCTTTAAGAGTTCATCAGTTTATCTCATAACATTTTATCACTTATTTTATAGCTGATGCATACAGATACAAGGTGTTAGTTTAGATTATGAAATATTCTAAAGTAAATTTCTGATATGTACTTGCAAGGTTTGTTGTCGAATGAAAAGGTTGTCATTTTTCGTGAAAAGAATACTTAAGCAAAACACAGTACGGCGCCCGATCTGGCCTAATTCAAACCGTTATACAGCTACAGTGCATTAAACTAAGTTAAAACAAGAACAGTTTAAAAATCAATGAGTCAGTATTCCAAAAACCATTAAAGATGAGAATAGTCTATCTGAATAGGAAATGAGTAGAATCCCCCACAATCTGGTGAATATATCAAGATTAATTACGATCACGATTCGTAACGTTTATTATCGCACATGTCCAATTGCAAACTTCGCTCCCGTTTCGCAAACTTGAACTTGTGCGACAATAACCTACCTTATGAAACTTGTATCTTAATAAATTGCTCACCATATTGTGATCAATCTTTCAGAACTGATACCTATAGGAAAGAATAAACCGTTTTTTGCTATTTCAACGAGTTTGAAAACTGGAGTCACATAGAATGTGGAAAATGCAAAAATTTATACTAAATTATTTAAATAATTCAAATTCCCTACTATGATTCATAGTAATTGGGCAGAATCGGGAATAGAAGATGAGAGGATAATAACATTGAAATAATTCCTTTAATTCGGCCAGTAATGCCTAACCTGTAATTGCATACACCTTCCTACAACTCTGCTTTGGCTACAACACCCATGACGAAAGACATATCGACCGATTACACATTTCTATGTCTTTAATCAGGGTCGATGTAAAAGAAAGTGCTATTATAGAAAAGCATCCAAATTAGTATTTTAAGTTTCCCAACCAATCAAGGAGCATGTTTTTATGGGGATGAGGCCTGAATAAATCGAGGGAAGTAAATTCTTTCCCCAGTACAAAGTTTAATCAGTATTCTGTGAAAAAGAGGGGGGTTGACTAGCTTCTAAATCGGTATTGTAAATGCTTGGCAAACATCGTAGGGGCGGTTAATATAAGCTCGCTAATTAAGAGCTGAGCTTGGAACTTAAAAGGGTAAGATCTCATTGATGTGTGGCACACGTACCGGAATTGTGATTCTAAGGTGGTAAGTTAATTATTCAGAGCGTTGGAACAAAAACGTTCAACGGCCTACATGCAGCAAGAAATTAAAACAAATTCATAATGAAAATGGCGCGGAGCCGCAAAAGGGGTTTAATGTGAATACATGCTCGTCGCTGCATTGTACGTACACACGATTTGTTTTCACTCCTCATGCTGGAGCGGTGGATTTGAGTTAGGCTTGGATAATAAATGCCAGTATACTAATATTTGGGACAACCACAGTTTAGGAAGATAAATTTGTTTCCTCGTATACCATCCTGATAAATCGATAGGAAAAACAAACTTAAAATTTTGCTTAACTTTTGAACTTGCATTTGCTCGTGATGTGAAATCAATTTAAAATGGGGGAAAAGTTGCCGTTTATAGAGATTTTTAATATGCCGTTAACGGCATCGCCAAGATGTTTTCACTTTTTTTGAGATCGAAAAAAGTTTAATACATTTTATTAGTGTTTTCCTCTCCGAAACATGGGCTTATTATTATCTCATCAATCACTTTTTTAAATACGGCCCTGGACTTTCTTGCCCCTACATGTAACAGAGTTTATAACCTGCATTTCGACAATGTATTATGGCTATAGTCGAATCAACGGGTCTTTGTATGCGCTTCATCAACATGCTGTCGTTAATGTTGCAATCAATTATCATTTGAATGTGACCCACGGAACATCTATTACTCATTATTATTTTGTGGGCAAAGACAATCCTGTTCACCTTACACACTAATACGTATAAAGCGTGAAGTTTATTTTTAGAGTTATGTTAGGCCATATTTTCTCTTAAAAACCAAATATTTTTTCAGTTTCTTGTTCTTCGTTCGCAAATGTTTATCTTCTGCATCCGTCATGCCATGAAAACTATTTCATAAGCAACAAACATGAATCCGACACCTCGCGCTGCTTGAACGTAGTACTGGGTACCAAAAACCGAAACGCCAACTTATACAACCAAAAACGCAATATCAAGCTGGTTTGTGCTTGTCTGTGTGCATGCTACTACAAATACTTGACATGGAAATCTTTGCAAAGGGGAAGCTGAAACCTTGGTCACGTTTATGCAACTTATACACTACCCGCAGCCACCTGAGGTCGATCTTTAAAAGTCCTAGTAACTTTGCCAGCAAAATGATTTCCATAGTAACGACGAAGTCAGAGGAAAGCATTCATGAAAATCTCGATTACCGCGAAAAGTATCTTGCTGGCGTGGTTACCAGGAGTTTGAAAAACCGGCCTTCAAACCAATTGCACTTGAATGTGACTAAAATGAGTAGGTATGGTAAATTTAGCGTATATGTATGTGTCCCGGATACTCGGAGGATTTTAATAAGACATTTGAATCACATCAAGCTATTGTACGCTAAATTTTTACAGCTCTTTAGTCGTTCCAGTTGCTCGTCCACTGTTATTTCAAAGAGCTTTCCCAAAGAATTATCATAGTAAGTCATCGGTTTATAACTGGTATTTTTCAAAATATTCTTTCGCAGTTTTTCTATCAACCAGTAGCACTATTTTCCATTTCCAAAGGACTTTTCCTTGAAACTAAAGCTTGGTGTTCAATTTTATACAAGCCATTCTTTGCTTACCAATGTCCTCATTTCACTAGTATACTCCCAGTTTTCTGTACTTCCCTCGCTTTCAGACATATTTAGCCGCCAATATTTTGATCTCATCTGCAAGAGACTGAAACAATTTACGCTATTTTGGCCATAAGTGAACTAAATTATGGGCCAAACGCATCACACTAAGTGAATTTTAGTACCAAATTCCAAACTTGAAATTTCGAAAATGCTCTCCTGGATTTAGTTTCAGTTTAGAAATCAGTTTAGAAGTCAGATCATATCGGATAATCTCACTGTTCGACTAACTTACAGGGATAGTCGAAAGTCTGTTTAGAAATACAAAGCTGAAATATAATATTATATGTAATTTTACTGAAATTTCTTCATAACAAAATTTTGAGGGAATAAATCAAAATTGACTTTCCTGGCAAGGAATATCAAGGCGAACGTGTTACCTCGAGGCATATTTGAGTTATTTGCGATACCTTATCTGGTTCAATAGATATAACGTATTTTTGAAAATAACCGAATTTTTTTATCAAATCTGCTTCCATTGTATTTCCGGTGACGTTGTTGACCCTGTTTGTTTCGTTATATGATTGCGTTAAGCCACTTATGCCCCAGAAGCGAGTTTTGAGTAGGCTAAATACATGACGGTGAACAAAAAGTTAAAATTGAACGACCATTTTTAACTAACTGACCCACACACAGGTTCAACCTTGTTAGTAATAAAGTTGTTCAATTTTTCGAAATTGGCTGCAATGTTATTGATGAATGCCAGTTTTCTGTTTTTCCCGAATCTAGAAATTTTTTAAAAATATTTTTCATTTTGTAATCACTTCCAGTAGGGAGGCGTCAGATCTTAACGACGTAAATAGATAATTAGATTTGCTGCCCATACCAGGAGGTACCCTCTAGGTGATGTCTCCACGAGATCGAAAAGAAGTCTCGGTCTAGTAGGAAAGACGAGTCATATTCCCAGTTTCGGTTTCGACGTTCATCCTAAACCCGACACCGAGATAAAATCATAATACATTTAATTTACTTTGGCAAACGCAAATTTTATGCATTTTTCGGTTTTGCCAGTTTTATAACAATAACGTTCGTATTGTTTATGGGCAGCCCGGCCGGAAATGCAGAAAATTAATTAATTATTGTTATTTATATAACAAGCGGTATATAACCAGTTGTGGCTACATAACAAATTTAGTGTTAAAATTCACTTGAAGCGTTTAATTTCGGCAGTGGTTCAGTTGCGCGAGTTCTTATAAAAATTGTGCGGATGGAGACGTAAATAAAAACTTCTGCAGGAAATGAATAAAGAATGGTTTCAGTCCCGGCGTACGCTAAAGCAATTTTCATGGCCGATTTTACCGGCAACTGAAAGAACAATTCTCAAGCTCAGTCCAGATCGGCGAACATTTGTCAACAAGACCGGTCGGTGAAACGCCGGTTGTCCATTCGATATGTCATCATGGCAATCACACCCCGAGCGCCAATCATTCTCCCACGGCTTCGAAATTGAAAAAGCGCGAGAGTCACGTCGGCAATAAAGCGGGCCGAGTGGCCGTCGGCCGTCAGTACGCGTTCCCTGCGTTTATCACGATAACGTTAAGGTCAAGCTGGCCATGATGCCGTCCCCACCACCCCCCTTTTCATACACTTTGAATCATATCCCCAAAAGATTAACTAGGACTACCGAGCGGCGCCACGTTTGCAAAGGGCACATTCAGTGCGACAACCTTTATCGGCTCCTTGACAAACCCGACGATTTTATGTCTTTTCTTCTTTGTTTTTATACTCGAAAACTCCACGACTTGTGTATGCGATTTTTCAGAAGGGGACTCAATCATAGAAATAAATCAAAATTGCCTTCAGGGATTGCTACGCTGTTTTCGATATTACTGAAAATATACAACTTACAAAAGTATGGGAACGGTCAAATATTGCAGAAACGGCTTAAATATACAGGATGTCCCTGAAATGGCTGAACAACGCTTGACCGAAAATTCCTTAACTAAGAGTAAGTCGTTTTAAGCGAACTTACCTATATCCAAAGTTGCTTCGTTTTGCCGCCACACAGTGACAGAGTATTCGAATTAATATCGGTTTTTCAAAATAATTGCTAAATGCTTTTATTCATTTTCATTAATTTTGGAACTAAAACTTGTTACATAAATTGGCACGATTTGACGTAAAAGGGACCTTTTTTTTAATGTGTGGAAATATAAAAAATGACGCATGGTTTCTAAAGAAAAGTTTGTATTTTTGTTACCCCCTGTATGAATGATTTTAATTTTTTGTCTGCCACTAAGTGACTTTATTTTGAAATGTTTTTGTCTCTTGTAAAATTTTCACTAGACATGCAGTTTCTCTGCAAAGAAATTATTTACGATACCTTGCAATTCATCATTGTTGTTTAGAAGGAAGGAAAGCCTGAAAAAAGTTTTAATTCTAAATAACCACACATTTAGTTTAATTTTTATAACAAATATTTAAAATGTTAACCATTTTTCTGAACGCACAAATAAATTTATTTCAAAAAATTCATCAATACTTTGAACACCGTGTGAAGCTTTTTTTAACATTGTTTTCACCACAATAATGAATTGCAAGGTATCGTAAATAATTTCTTTAGAGAGAAACTGTATGTCCAGCGAAAATTTTGCAAGAGACAAAAAAGTTTCAAAATAAAGTCAGCTAGTGGCAGAAAGAAAATTAAAATCATTTATACAGAGGCTCACAAAAATACAAATTTTTATTTACGAACCATGCACTATTTTTTATATTTCCACGTGTTAAAAAAATCTCTCGTCTACGTCACAACTCGCCAATTTACGTAATAACTGTTAGTTTCAAAGTGAATCAAAATCGATAAAAGCATTTAGCAATTATTTTGAAAAAACGATATAAATTTGAGAACTTCGGCGTCCTGTAGCGGCAAAACGCACCACATTGGACATAAGTACGTTGGCCTAGAAAGCCTTATTTTTGGCTGAGCATTGTACAGTCATTTCAGGGACACTCTATATGTTTCCAAATTTCTGGCAAAATGTAATGCCCGAACAAATGAGGACGACAACAATAGTACCATCTAAGCTTTTTTCTCTAAAGGCTAAAACTTTTTTCTTTTATTTTTCTTGCCGTTCATTTTAAGTATTTTATATATACATAATGATGCACAAAATTAGATTTTTTTGTATTAAACGGTCAGTAGCTCCGTAACAGTTCGAGACAAAGTAAGACGGTTCGAATTTGCTTGTCTTCCTTTTCAAGGATGTGGCAGTAGGAACAGGCTGTGGCGGCTTTGACTGCCAGTCAAATTATATCATGTAATACGCTTTCCGAGTTTTCAATCGGTGATTCAAGGAAATTTGTGTCCAATATTTTATCGACATTTACGGTAAACATTATCAAAGGCGATGAGGCAAATGGCGAAGTGGTCTCTGTTATGATCAAGAGAGAAAAGCCACCAATCCTATACAACAGAACCATCATTTGGGGAGAACAACAGAGGATTGTAGCCAACTAGACCGCCAAAGAACTTTTTGCTGATGAGCTGAGCGGTCTGATCAAGGGAGAAAATTTGACTATAGTACCATCCGAGCTACTTGGGGAGAATTCCATAAAAGCAAGTTAACAATACAGATTAACAATGACTCGCATATTTTTCATTATTTATCTAGGGAGCTAATGAAGAAGTCGGCCGCAATCATCAACTTCATGGTTTATTTATGGTTGATATATGTCAAGTGAAACCTCGCCGTTGATGTTGTGATTTAGGACGCGTTGTTTTTTTGTATTTTGAAGTGAATTCATACTTAATTTAGGTAAG
Organism: Euwallacea similis; assembly: GCF_039881205.1. Lineage (NCBI taxonomy): Eukaryota > Metazoa > Arthropoda > Insecta > Coleoptera > Curculionidae > Euwallacea > Euwallacea similis. The sequence goes on along the minus strand of NC_089635.1, from coordinate 2,481,782 downwards.
ATTATGGCAATTTTGTCTAGCAGTGAGAAAAATTGTACACATATCGCAGTTGGTAAATAATTAGGACCTTCACGTTTTAGATCTCTCAGTGATGCGCGCTTCGGGTTTTAAACTTGGCGTTCAGGTTACAATGATGTATTCTACAGCCTTGAAGTAGAATTTACCATTATCTGCCGTAAATTTCTTACAATCTTGATCATGTAAAGTTATAAATAGGTTCCATAATGCCAAACTAACCATAGAGGGGTGAAAGTTCACCCATGTCCTGTCTTTGCCTAACTGAGGATAATGATGTTTCCCCGTAAATAGCTTATGGAAAATGTTTCATTGCCCTTGACACTAATTTGAAACGAGGCCCCGCATTTGGCATTCACACTGCCATAAAGTTTTATTTAGAACTTTTACCTTAAAGTTACAATTTTCACTTTAATAGCTGGTGGTTTAGCCATAGGGAATGTGAATGAAGTCGAAAAAGAGTATGCGTTTATGAAAACTTAAAAATCTAGCAAAACAAGAGCAACGTTAGTTTGGACGGCCAGGAAAGACAATTTAACACAATTTTAAGTATCTCATGCATCGGAAAGATTATCCTGCAAAGCAAAACGTATATGACCCAGAATAATTGGTTCAATTGCCTAGACCCAATTAACGGGTCCGGCATAAATTGCGTTAAAAAACACCAGGTGGCAGTGTTAAAATCATCCTACAGGGGTTGTGAACATTGCCGCAACACATAAATGTTATACCATAATTAAATACGCTACTGCATGCGGTGAGGGATGCACAAGCCACCCACCACATACAACTCCATATTAAATAACATTGCTTACATCTATGTTACAATTTCACGCGTTCATAATTTTATTACTGCATCTGCAGAGTGGGCCACTAAGGCATTTTGCGTTATCGGTTATACGGGGTACTGAGGAGAGAACTCTATGGCTTGGTAAGTGGTATATTAATCACCACGCAGTGTGGTGAAACTCGGGTTGTTGGATAATAATTGTCCATTCGGTAAATTACTAAGAGGTATTTGACAAAACGGGACAAGGAAAATTGTATTTTCCGGAAATTTTGCTACTTGTCCGTCACTCTTAAAACACTATTGCTAAGTTAGGTATTAGCAAAATGACGCTGGGCAGTAATTTGTCTGCGACGTCCAAGCCCAAGTACAGTACAGATATATACAGGGCATTTTTTGGTGTGCCTACCATTGCTACCTCCGAAGCGGTCTCTACGAAGCGACACACCGAACATATCGATATGTCGTTTTGTAGAAAGTAAAAAGTTGTGAAACTAAGTAATTTAAACTTCTTTTCTGTCACAAACGGTATACGAAATACGAGAGATTGAAGTTTTGAGCCATTTTCTACATTTTTCCAAATATCTAGGAAACCGCTGAAGATGTGGCAACCTTGTAGCGGTTTCCTTCATCAGTTCCACACGGGGCCAATTTAGTCTAATTTAATCGAAGTTGTAACTCTCACCGTTTCGGAGCTGGCAATGGTGGGCAAACCAAAACAAAAAACACCCTGTAGAGTCAAATATTCAGTATAAATCCCGAGTGGAATTCTAGGCATATTGCTTCTAGACCACCAATGATTTGATTACAGAAGACGTGGAACAATTGAGTGGCCTGAAAGGTCGCCGGACTTGTACACAGTGTAACAAAATAAATCCCTCGGAAACTCTTTGGATGCAATATGTGAGATGACGGCATACCCCAGTTCTCGAATCTCGTCTCTACGTTTTCTAAAAAAAGTTAAAGTTTTTCCTAATTTTTCATCTCTTTTGCAAATCCCGCTTGGCACGGCTTATTTTGTAAATTCTAATTAAGTTTTTAGTTAGCTTTTGATTGATGATTTTGTCCATCAAGATGAACACCTTACTGCTGGGGCCTTAGGAGGCTGCTTGGCTTCACTATATTCAAGTTTATTCGAGGTTTGATAGACGTAAATGGTCAGTTAGTCTATTGATGTAGAGGGATCCAATGACTAATTTGTATCTGCCTATGCAGAATCTGGCGAACCACTTTAATTCCTTGAAAGTGCCAGCAAAGATGACTTTGTCTATAACCATAACACTTTGGCTTCTCGGTTTTTATTTGTTCACGCACTAAAAGGGTTGTTTCGCTGAATAACCCTGTAGATTATCGCAGTAAAATAGTTTTCCTTGACAAGACGTATGCGGTTTATTTGATTGTGTCCTTTAATTCTAAGTTGCTCCTGTTTAACAGTGGGTAAAGTAAAAAAATTTTTCTCGTCTGGTCATTCCATCAGGCTGAGGAAAACCAGTTGCAATTGTTGCAGTGGGGAGCGATAAGCTACAATTATCAATTAATGCATCGCTGTAACAACGATACAATTATGAGAGTTAAGTACGTAGAAACTTCGTCCTTCAGACAAAAATTTCAAGCTTCCATGCAAACTTCGGGCAAATATTTTAATATAACTTTTTTTAGTGAAGTATTCACGCAAAATAATGTAATTTAGAAAGTCAAAAGCATTTGCAGGTATCGTCAAAGCCTTACTAGACAATTTAAGCCGACTTAATGTCCGGGTGACGTTTACGTGAATTTAGGTAAGGGGGGAGAGAAAAGGCATCAATATTATAATTTCTTTGGTGTACAGGGAAGCAAAGCGAGCCTTCGGAGTTTGCCGAAGGAAAAACTTAGACGTGAAAAGTTTGGCTAGAACAGGTTTTACAGGCTCGTTGCCTAAGAGGAAAAGTTTAGTTTAATATTGTTTGGTTTGACGTTAAGCCCGGTTCCTGTCACTTTCATCCTGACTGTTGTTTGGAGCTGCGGGAGATGTTTCCTACAATATTTGCTTTGCTTCTATTTTAAAGTTATTACATAGTTTCGCATATCTTTTAGAACTTACACGGGTAACCTCGAATGGTATCCAGTTTTCTTTGACATATGATCTATCTTCTTTCGTTCCGTATTTGACTATTATTTCTTTGAAGTAGCTTCCAACATATGTCTTTTTCCAATTTACAGCACATCAATATATCTTTGTTCAAGGGGTTTCGTAACCCCTCCTTTTCCACGGAGCAACCAATCAAACACATATTATACCCATTATTCACCCTCAGTCTCGTTCAAACCAATTTTTTTCAGGCATGTTGCTTAAAATTCAATGCAATTGCGAAGACCACAAAGAATGGACGCTCATATACAGGGTGTTCTAAAATTTGCCGGCTCAAGGTTCGAAAGTGAAACTTCAATCTGAAATGCATACTTGTTTGTAGGTGAAAGCCATTTCGCCCTAATAAAGACTGTTTAAAAGTTGCAGCCATACAAAGTGCAAAAATCGACTAAATGGTGTAAAAACATTTCAAAAACGACTAAATTTAGGTATAGCATAATAAACAGGAAAAATAGTTAGAATTTTGCGACAAGCTCTGGTCTATGGTGATTGGTGATAGCTCGAGTTTGAGTACTTAGACGAGTCAACTCAGGCGATATGTTACATCTACATTAATCTCCTATTAGGCCCCTGGTTGATACCATGCACATATCAAGAATAAATGTCCTTTTTTCCGCACATCACAAAGAGAAGAATTCGAAAAGAATGGTTGACTTGCATAAAGTTAATTTTCTGTTGGGTCTACCTTATGTTTTTGAGACGGTCAATGTGAATTTAATGGAGTTCCGCAGGTTCGTTTTCTACATTATATCTAGGCGTAATAAAAGACAGAGTAAATGGTCTTTCGCCATTTTAGGAATAGCATAAAGTGAATAAAATGATCCAAAGTTTTTTCATTTTTCTTATCCCCTATAGTTACCGGGTTTTCTTATATAAACATCGGCATTTGCCGATGAAGAAAAACTATAGGGGACAAAGAAAATACAAGTCTGGTAGAGGGATTAAAAATTTTCGATCGTTTTCGTTTCCAAGCTGGAAGTAAAAGTTAGATTTTGGCCCAGTTCTCAAAAATTCTATGCCAATTCTTTACATATTAAAATAGTTTATTTATAACTTATTTTAGGCAAATAATTATGATAAAAGGTAAATCAATTTGTACGAAGCAAAAAACGTGCTACTGAATGCCTTTTTGGAAGGAACAAGCGTGACTGCTATTTCCAGGCAGTTTATTTTGCCCACAGACAGTGTGTATAAAATTATTGCGCGTTACAATGAGAAAGGGCATGTAGAAATTATGCCGAACTCAGAAAAGCCTCGCAAAACAACATTTTGAATGAATAGGAGAATTAAAAGAATGTCTCAAAGAGATCCGTGGATGTCTGCCCCGAGAATAATTGCTGAAATTCCTGATTTGAAACTTCACCAAAACACATTATTTACCGACGAATTTCGATATAATACTTGCAATTTAGATAGAATGAAGCGTGTCAGCTTAATTCAAGATTCCACCCAAAGTACGTTACATCGACAGTGAAGCATGGACAGGCTAGCGTATCATTGTGTGGCTGTTTTTTGTGGATTAGATAAGTTCATTGCACTTCATAAACGGAATTATGGATCGATTGGTGTACAGCGACCTCTTCAAGATGTTATGTCGCCCTATGCTCGGTGGGAGATGCCTCCAGGATTTGCATTTCAGCAGGACAATGCAATGGCCGGTGCAATTACCGGGCCTAGATCCCATCGAGAACGTACGGCAAGAGATAGAACGTTGGACTCGTACTACAAGGTTCCCAAACAAACAGTTTTTCAAGAATATGCCGATTTTTAATACTCAGAATTTAATTTCATCCCTGCCGCGTCACGCCAATAATAAAGCATCATCATTAACGTATGTATAATATAAACATGTCTTGTCATCCTAACCGAAACTATATCTTTTATAGTTTCCAAGACCCTAATAGTAAGTCTAGTACCACTCTGCACTTCTACTTTGAAAGTGGCAGGAGCTACTCCACTATTAAATTTAATGTGTTTTACATGCCATATAGAGTAACCATTTTCTCCTCTCTGGAGATGTTTCTCCTCGCCTTGAAACAAATTTGCTATTGCATAAAATTTTATTATATGTTTAAAAGACATTTTTATTATTTAATTTTGTTAACAGCCGTACAACCCGAGCGTCTGCCTGTTCAAGCTCAACCATAAAAGTGAGGTTAAACCAGATCAAATTTCTTTGATCCTGCCCTTTCTATCCTCATCCTTTCTTGTTGTAGTCTATTTTTATATTCTCTGTTAATTATTTGAAGGTCACGTCTCATGGCCTTCGAAAAGGCAAAATCTGTCATGCTTCAAACGTCAATACATTGAAAACATTTGACACTCAGTGTAGAGCTGACGCGCCATTTTGACATTTTTTTCTGTGAATTGACCTCATCAACCCTGGTATGACTCAAAATTTTTAGATTTTTGAAAGTTGGAAATTTTGACATTAACCAGGACCTCGTCAGAGCCAATCTAATCTATTTGAGCACGAGTTTATTTATGTAAAAGGCAGACAAATCTTCCAAACACAAAAACAATTTCTTCCTCTAGTGAAAAGACAATTTTTCTCAATCGAAAACATATTGCTTTAAATTTGCTTAAAACATTACTGAACCATACATGCAGTTTAAATTAACGTATATGTGGAAGTAGAGTAATACCCGTCATTCTACCGTCCACAAGGAATTTTATTTATGGTTGTTTTACAAATTGCCGGATAAATACCCGTCTATAATTAATGAAACATTTGTTTATTTAGTTTAGTTAATCAATAACCACTGTGGGGCTAACTGTTTCAACATAGATCGGTCCATTCAGATTAAATAAAACGAAATTCAATTAAGCTTTCAATTTTGTAAATATTGCGTTATATGGAACGCCTTAAATTATTCATGTTGTAATTATAACTATTATAAAGTAAGTAGTTTTCTTATTACATTTTACTCTTACTCGGATTTAACAGCTTTGTAATTCTCCTTAATGTAACCAAATTTGTTAAAGGGCATTCAATTCAATTGTAGTACTAAACCCCTAAATATGCTTTATTTAGCAGAAATTACCATATAAACAGGCAAAACTATCAGAACTTAAACAAAGGGAGAGAGCTTTAATAGCAGCAATATGGCTCATTCGTCCGGGTATGTGTTTTGTGTTTTATTCATATTATGCAAATTATCACTTAGCCAACACGATTTATTGGTGACAAATGATGTGTCATTGGGTGAATAATGCAAATGATACTGATTAATTAACAAAGGCTACAACACCAGCGTCCTGTAAACATTTACCAACGATAAAGTTCATTATATCGGTTATTAGTTTGGCTGTGTAACTGGGTTACGGTATTGTCTTAAGACCTTAATTATAATTAAAACACTATTGTTTCAGTATGCAGGAAATTGTGTTGCTTGTTAAAAATCTAGCGCAGTATTAAGCAAAAAAATCATCCGAGTACTAATAAGTTGGATCCATCATTCGGACGAAATAATCCACTTCCTGGTGGACTTCGAGAATCTCTAGTTTTTCCGATAACGTCAATACGTAATTTACTGGCCCCTTTGATTGCTATTTATGGCACCGGACTTAGCAGTTTTTCAATAAACTCCTACCAACATTTATGAATCATGTCGTCTGCTTTTTTGATTTATGGACCAACTTTTCTCATTTTGTTTCATTTGCACCGAGCGCCAAGGCGACAAATTATTTTTGCCTTTATCGCCGATTCACTACCCCCGCAGCAAATCCTTATTAAAATCCGTTTAAATCGGAAGTCAACTAAATCGAAAGTAGTTTTAAACACGATTTTCATATATCTATTATTTCGACACGATTCCTACACATTACAATCATGCTAGTTGCAATAAAATTCTTCAAGTTTCATGCTTGGAATAGCGAACTTCCGGATAGGATGTATCCAATATAAATACAAAATGCACGTTCAAATAAAGGAAATAACTGGAAATGGCCATCTCGGAACAACAACGGAGCAAAGGGAAAAGAGGAGACACTTAAAATATGAAGTCTACGCATTTGATCTATTTGTTTTGAAGCTATATTGTCTCAAAATATTCTAATGTTAGGAAGATCGCAAATCGGTAGGACTCGCGCAATTAGCCCTTTATTAAACCTCTTTAGAGATGGAGGAGAAATATTCTAAAGTTTTGAAGAGAAACCTATAACAATTTTCTCAATCAAATCAAGAAGAAAGGAAGAATTTTCCTTCGGATTACCCGAAAATTTGTCCAGCTCACAGCATTATGTGTCGAAATTAAACCGTATGTGGGGGAAATCCGTAATATGACGATGCACATCTACACATTCTTTACTGACGTTTCGGAGTCGGAATCAGTTTACCTCTTTGTTAAAACAAACCTATAAATACACTGAGCTCTCCAGTTACCGCTTCAGTATACGTCGAGAGACACGAAACTTGTCCATGGATAATGTTCACCGCAGCTGCAGGTGAAATACCAGGAGTCAGTTCCATTCCAGATCAATCCTTCGCGGATTGTGCACCCGGAAAAAGCTTCACTAATAAGCTCGTTGATATTCCTTCTCAGATGCCGTGACTCAAAGACCATTCTGAAGTTTTTCAGAATGCGGAGGATTATGAATTCAAACCCGGCTAGGAAAATTTAGCACCGAACCGAGGAAATTCTTTTACGAGAAAGGGTCCGTGGGACCTCGTATTGAAGGGCAAAAACTTTTTGACATTAACCTGGGACTGGCTAACAATTTAAACTAGAGCGATTAGGAAACATGATGCTAAAGGGAAATTTCGATGAATCCTTTGCCGGCGCGCCTGAGAAGACTTCATAGCTACAAGTTAATCAGGAACATACATTAACATAACCGAATATACCAGAATATTTAACGTGCATAAAAGGAAGCAATAAATCTCGCGATTGAGCGCAACGGCACTTTGCACCTTTTTTTGGCTCACCCTTAGCAATATGTCCTGGGTAGCCCTTTTTGGATTTTATCGGGATACAGCGCAAATGGTGATAGAAAAAAAGAAGACAGGTGTAGAAGAATAAAATTTTAATAAATTGCAGAAGTAGCAACAAGATAGAGATAACGGTTGCTCTGTATACGGTGTACCAATGTTAATTAATTATTTAATTCTTTCTTACGTATAAGAATATTAATTTTTTTTGTTATTTATGTATCCAAGGTACACATTTAGTGATCAGAGAAATTTTGATCCCTGCTGATTTTGATCAGTGCCCACTAAGTAGCGGGGCTAGTGTTTTCATCGCATAAAACATTGTTTTATAATTCCACAACGAATCTATAGCTCAGTAAATATTTAAAAATTACTAGTAATAACTTTCTAGATACTATAAATAATAAGATAAAAAATCATATGCGATACTGATTATTAAAATTAGCCAATCTCATTACGGGCGTCATAGATGAATGGATTTAATAAATCCAAAACCCATATCGTTTAAATCATTCCAAAACAAGATAACAATGAAATTTCAACTTTTCTAACTGGAATGATTTTTCTTAATTAATTATGTTTGTTTTGGGGTGACTGGAGGGCAGGATAGGGACAAGAAAATGAGCTCGTGAAAATGACATAGGCGGTTCGCCGCAATGTTACAGTGGTGTCATCCGCAGAGATCGTGGTAGACATCCGCAGGGTCGGATTAAAGTTCGATGTCTTTAGGCTATTACGGCCACGAGGTTAACTGTCTCAAAAGTAAAATTTTCGTTAACAATCATTGCCCTTGATGGAGGTTAGGAAGAACAGCCCAACGTATTACTTTGATCTCCATTCTTCCGGAAATGCTCCTCCGGCTTAAGGTAGTATTATAATGTTTACTTTTAAACACTTTTAACTACTTTTCTGAATCTGCCTGAACTAAGTTAAACTGTGTTGCAAGTTAATAAACGGTTCCATGGCCGTCAAGGAAGTGGAGGGCAAGAAAAAGCTAAGCGATCCGTCCCTCTGCATAAATGAATACCCGGCTTAAGATTAATTTCGCATCAGCTGGATTCTTCATACTTGTAGCAGCAGAGTAAAGCGGGCAGTTCTGCCCAATAAGTTCTCGAGAATATGCGAACTATGTTATAACTTTAAAATAGAAATAACCGCATTAAACTTAATTAAGTAAGAAACAGGAAACCCGAACAAACAGTATCTTTGGGCATTCGTTTAAATTAGGAATTCTTGGAATGTTTAGTTTATGGCTTAGTTTTACATACGGATCATGTTTTAACCTTACCGAATGAAACCTAAAAGGTTTTATAATTTTATGCATCCATCGACGAGGCCCGGAATAAAAATTTCTGCACACGGGTCCATTCCTCTCGTGTATTTTCCACAAGCTACCGTTTATCATCTATTATAGGAAGTATAAGTAAACATTTTTACTTTTCTGTGTACTCGGTGTTAGCAATGCAAACAGGCATGCTCCTGGAAATGTTATTGTAAAGTATAATGGAACGAGTATCGCTCGTACCCACCTCCTTCGAACGTCTTCCTAATTAGATTTGACAAATTAAACAAAAACATTTTTCGGGAAAAAATTCGATGGTATTTGAAGCCCTCTCCAAGTTTTATACCTATAACGTTCTTATCAGCCTAACAGGACACAAATATCTGGATGTATATTTTTCTAAGACTCCGTTATGTTGTTACAGACGCCGCATTCGGCTTCGAACCCGATTTCCAGTACCCTTTAGAGAACCTCACAGTACCTCAAGGAAGAGACGCCATTTTCACCTGCGTAGTAAATAATTTAGGAGGACACAGGGTGAGTGGGGATTCCGCGACAGCAAGGGTGTGTATCTTTTCAATATATTTCTCATACCACCATTGCGCTGCAGGCCGGAACCACATTTTAAAACAGTTGTATATCCATTATAAAATATTTGAAAAATATTTGAAAAATGCTGTTTTAAGATTGTGGTCTTTAAGTGGCCAAAAGAGCGCAAGCACCGAGCACTGAAGCACTGATGCACAGCACCAGCACGTAATTAAAGAAGCACATCTGCACCATTTTTCTTATTCAGTTTGAGTTTCTTGTTTTATCTTCCTTCTTGTGGATTAATTATTTTTAGATTATCTACTAATTCTACAATTAGGTACATGCGCAATTCTCTCAGGTAAAGGTAGAAGTCCGTCTCACGATGCTGACTGAAGCAGTAAATGAAGAGTCTCGCTTATTTATTCTTTCTTCATCTCGTAGAGGACCAGTGGTGGCAACCCGAATTAAGCGCAGTAATTTCTTCCTTTACGTTTTGAAGTGATCCTTCTCTTTCGCTAGTTCAATTTTAATCGGAAAAAACAATCACCGCTCTTAAATCGCACTTAAAGGGACACATTTCTTGTGCGTCAATGCTGCACCTCCCTCCCTATCAGGAGAGGAGGAACGAATAAATACTCCGGACTCTCCAGTTACCGCTTCAGTTAGCTCAAACCAAAGTGTCCCGCCAAATTACATATTTTTTATCGTATTAAAAATTGTAAATACAAAATAAAGTAGTTGTTTTAATACAGTTTACAATGAAACTAGCAATTTTAATATCGCATAACATATCATGGAATAAAAGACGATTTGCAGTAATATTCCTACAGAAATTTTACTTAAGCTTGGAAATAAAAGGGAAGAAAATTCGCATCTTACCTGCATCAATATCTCCAGTCATGTAAAAACTGCACATACCTGAACTCAATTACAGAACATGTCAGTTGGTATATTTGTTATCTCTGCACCGACTGACAGGCTGTTATGACCCTGCAAAATTCTTTGCATGTTATTTATAGAAATATATTTTCGTATATTGAATTATTATCGAAAATAATTTGAATGACTCGTATTTAGTCGCACTAGCAGCAAAAACAGTCAGCTAGCTCCCTGATTCGAAAGCAATAAACTTTTAACCTAATAACTCGAGAGTGTGAGAGGAAACGCGATAGCTATTTCCTAAGTTTTAAAAGCTTTCCGGAGCTTATAAAAACACGGAGATAATTAAAGAATGAAATAAGTGTACAGAAAAGTTTTAAAGAGTTTCGGAATTAAATATTACAGCATGGAACGTTTTTATGTGTAAATACTTTTAAGAGCAATAGGTGTAGATGTTGACTGTCTTGCCATTTATTTGATAGAGTTTTGATTGCCATAACTTTGAGTTTTCCATTGAAATTTTTATTTTCTTTTTATTGTAGGGGATAGGATTAACACCAACTGGGGTAAGTTTACCCTTTATGTTAACAGAATTTCCTCGATAACCATCTTCCTTATGCCCTATTTTAATTAATTTAACATGTATTTTCTAACTAAGACGATTAATGACAATGCACTAAGGGAAGCGAGTTTTAAAATAATATTCCTGAAATTAAACAAGTCAACGAAATAATTCGATTCATTAACCCTTGCATGCTATGCATCTCTACTATTGTGCGTAATTCCCATAGATCGAGTTCTATCTTATGTTCAACAGTTTTTAAAATAATGAAGTATAAAATTTCAGACTTTTTACAGTTCGAGGGGTTAATAGTAAAACGGGAAGGCCGAAGCCCTACAATTAGGCCCTTGAGAGCTGTTTTCGCTCCTCAATCTGCCTTTTTTTACTCAAGTCATTCGAGAGTCGAAAGTTGTTCCCAGAGGAGAAAGGCGGCTCCCAAAACCCTATGTCTAATATGTCCCACGTATTGCACACTTCTAGAAAGTAGTGTGAGGATTCCTCTTCAACACCTCAGTATTTGCAGACCAAGTTATTATCATTACTAGGCAATTCATATGTCTGTTTAGCCTGCAATAAAATATGAGCACCACAAGTATCGTCACGTATTATCAAGTTCTATAAATAAAATAATCACGTTTGTCACGTTTCATATTGTAAATTATTTCATTTATTTTATTCCAATTTCTAGCGCTTAACTCGAAGATATTAATATTGTTGAAAATCGAGTTATCTAATACTTGTCACATATCAATTAAATAACTTGACACAAGTAGAACTTTATAAAATAGTAATAACGTACCAGAAATTCTCTATTCTCAAGTCGCATACCAAGTGTTAAAGCGATGTGGGAGCGAGTTATACAATCACGGTCAGACACCAAATGAAATAACTTCACTTCACTGTGTAATTCTTTTCATTGTGTAATTTCCTTCAAGTTAGTTCTGATGATCTAAATAATTGCATGTGTTACGTCCTCTATTGAAGATTATCTTCAATTTTCGAATAAAGATTTTTGACAATCGACTTCCGTAATATTGGCAATTTTGGTCAAACATTAATAAAATAGCTTCGTCTCATGGCAGGTTGTAAAGTAATAATAACTTATCGAAGCAGTCAATTAAACATTTCATTACAACTTGGCAGAATTTTCGTGAAAACCATTATCGTCATATCTATTTTTGATTTTTAGATAGTTCCTTCCACATGACAATTAATAAAGCGATGTGGGGAATGAATTTTGCAATAATTCTCAGTGATTGACTTAAATAACTTCAGCCCGAGGATATTTGTCCCGTAAGCTCTTACGACATGAATTACTTCATTTATTAATTTTCCTAGTAAATATCATCCCATTAGCTAAGTTGGTACACAATGGCAATTTATCGACTCATCGATTTGAATAACAAAAAGTCAGTACTACAGTCATTACAGAAAAGACTGTTTCTTAAATCAGATTGCCGTTCAACTCTAGGTTATCTCGGTTCTTTTAAATATCAATTTAAACTGTTCACACCTCATTAAGTTTCAATTTTACAGCTATTGTCCCATCTGGGTTATAGCCTAGGGTAGCATGCCGCTGAAATCTGAGATTGCTGCGCGCGTGCACACCACATTGCTCGTCTCACAATTGTTTTATAGGAATTTCCTTTCAGTTTAGGTTTTTCTGCCGTTTTTGGCTCGGATGAAAATTTAAAACTAATGAGATTTTATCCCGATGAACATTCCATATTTGTCTATAGTGCATTCAATTTGCTCTCCATCTCATGTTTGCGATATATTTCGATGTAATTCAAATAAACAATACAAAGAAAGAAAAATAATTTTTGTTATTGCTGCTGCTGTTGTTTTTGAAATTATTTACATGGATGCCGTAAACAGACGGGAGACTATAAAAAGACTTTCATTAATATGTTGTTGCCATACCATTGATATTACCGAAATGTTTTTTACCTTCGCCATTTATAACCTGATTAATTAGGTTCAGTCGATATTTCGTTCACATGGGATTCATTAGCATGAAGAATATCAATTATAATTTTTAGCTAGCTAGAAAAAAATCCCTCCGTCACTGTTTCCCAATTTTCTAGAAGTTTACCTCTAATTTGAATCTAGTTTCTTTTAAAGTCAAAAATAACAGTAAAGGAAAACCGAGGCGGATGTGATCTTATTTGTGCCGGAGGTAGCTCTGTGTCCCATCACCTGTATATGATGTGCATGAAGGTCGATCCAAAGGTCTAGCGACACGGGACTCTGCCATAGCTTTCATATGTAAACAAGATTACCATTATTCACCTTCGACATTCCTGGTCCGCCCCAGCAGGCGACACATTCTTCCATACAAGGATGATATGGCCAAGTCAACTACATATGCATGACCTGTTTACCTTTTCAGTTCCATGCATATTATGAAGTTATTAATGAACTTTGACGAAGCACAATATTATGAATTTTTTCGTGACCAGATAAATTTTTAGTCTATCACATTATTGGTTATCGTTAGTAACAGTGTTATTACGCCGTTTAGAGACCACTTAAGAGTAATGGTCTTGCTATTAATTTGGTAGTTAAATATGGCGGATGTAGCGGTCAGTTGTAATTTACCATTCGTTATAAAATTTAATTTTGGTAAATGTAAATTTTACCAGTCAATTTAGATTGAGACTCGGCGGTTGTCTAGTTAGTTATATAGTGATAAACTCTATGGCACAGGAATCAAAAATTTTATTTTCAGGCTTAAAGTTTAAGCTTAGTTTGATAGTAAAGCAAGTTAACGGTTTTTTCAAATGTACATGAATTCTGCAACACAAGTGCATTACAGTGGATTCAAACGATGAGTAATATTTTAGAAATTCCACTTCTAAATTTAATTATACATAACTAAATTTATGATTGAATATTAAAGTTACATGTACAGCGATAGCAATGAAATATCTATATTTTGGCGAGGTCAAGTTGATTTAATCATTTATTGAAATGTGTTTAATCATTAAATTTAATCGCAAGTGGCACGTGTAATTTCGGGAACGTGTTATTAATTTTTAGGCAATTAAGTTGTTACAAAATGACAAGTAATTTTGTTGCGCAAAGAGTTGAAAATCCAGTTTATGTAGAGATTTGATGTACTACTTCCTGTGGGCCCGAAACTACTTAATTTCGCTTTGAAAACTCTAAAGGATTTGAATGTCAATTACGCTTTAAGCTATATGTGTGAATGTCAGTTTACAATTACTCCACAAGAGGGAAGATTTTGCAAGATAATTATAACGCATGTAACAAGCGTTTTTTCATGAAATATATACACCTTCAACAAACATAACGCTTGATGCATACGTTGAGTAGATATAAGACAAATAGATAAAGAGGAGAGCCATTAAGACCTAGCAATTTCCGATAGTACCCCTTCTTTATCTAGAACCATGCACCTAAAGTTACTGAACCTTAAAGGCATTTAAGAGTTTTTCAGTTACTCACACGAGTAATATGAGGTCGTAAATTAGCCCCTGCCGAATTATGTCACAGGTCGCTTGGATAAAGGCAGACACCAAAGCAATATTAGCCATTCACGAAAGCGTCATAACCAACAATGCAAGATTGTCTGTAACTCACAACGATTTCAATACCTGGACTCTTAATATTCGAAATGTTAAAAGGGAGGACCGAGGACAATATATGTGTCAAGTCAACACTGACCCTATGAAAATGCAGGTAAGTCAACAAAAATAACCTTGACTCTACCCTAAGTGTCACTAATTATTACAGACAGCATATTTAGAAGTAGTCATACCTCCAGACATAGTCTACGAAGAAACGTCTGGAGATATGATGGTACCCGAGGGCGGTTCCGCCAAACTGGTGTGTAAAGCTAGGGGATATCCCCCGCCAAAGATAATCTGGAGGAGAGAGGACGGAGGGACAATATTGGCCCGTGGCAACCACTCCTCTAAGAGGGAAAAGCTGTTGGCTGTAGAGGGAGAAGTGCTGAGTTTGACCAAAGTGACGAGGTCCGAAATGGGGGCGTACCTATGTATAGCTGCCAATGGAGTTCCGCCCTCAGTGAGCAAGAGGATGATGTTGCATGTACATTGTAAGTAACAAAAGTCCGAAATATGCGACAGAAGGATTTAGAGTTTAATAATTCATTTGCGCCCACTTTGCCAAATCAGCTATAAAACTTCACAATGGGCCCGGGCAATTGTTTTTAATTCATGTGTCATTTGCCAAAATAGCAGACGCGTAGGGTCAAACAACAGCAGTTTACAATGAATGGCAAAACACGGCTGGTAACAGCACAACAGATTATAAATCCATCATTACAAAATAATATTTGTGTCTATTTTAATTATTGTCCTTGTTTCTGTTTGCCGCACGACACATCGCTCACGATTAATGTGATGTACCTTTTGTTTGTAAATGTCAACGTAACTGACTTGATATATCGTTGAAGGGGGATTTTTCTTCTCCTGTTTCCATTGACTGCATTTTTCCAGGCCTGATAAACAGTTTGGTCATTGATGCAAATTCAATGAAACTCGGTCGTGGATATATTTGAAATCTTTCAATTAAGGTAACTGTCGCTACTTTTAACTTTATTGACGAAGCTTGAAGCGTCATTTTTCCATTACGCCTGTGAGGTTTATTTCATAGTATTCCCGCCCGAAGTGGAAGATTGCCAAAGCGGCATACTTAAATTGTCATTACTCGTAAGGTACTAGACCTTTCTGATGAAAAAATCCCTTTCCCCTGATTACAAAAATACGGTTTAGTAATGTTTGATTCAGCCGTCTCTGAAATGATGAAGTCCAAAGTTTACAAAATCTGGTTGAATTTCAAATCGAGGATTTGCGTTTCGGTGTACTGCATGCGTTGTTCGAGCAATATACAGAGCGGTCCATTTAACTCGATTCGATTACCTAAAAAACGATAAATAAAAAGGAAAAATTTCACAATTGAGGCTCGATGTCAAAGAGTAAATAAGGCGGTAACGAGGCTAAAATCTTACGTGAAGTCATCCAAGATATTTCAATTTCGCCTTAATTTTCTCAGACGGAAACCTGTCTTGTATTTGGGCGTTTCAACGACAATTAAAAGAAAAATAATTTTTTTCCTATAAAATAACGAACATAACATTAATTCATAATTCAGATATTATTCGGTTAGATATTATTAATTTATTAAGCGTGCCTTCATTTTCCATAAATGTTTATTAATATGATTAATATAATAATAATGCTAAATTAATTATTTGAACACTAAAGAGCATAAAAAGATTGGAAAGCAAAAACTCCTTATTTATATGTTCAAAATGATGAATCTTGTTTCCGTTACATGCGATACCGTTCTGTAAAAAAAATGCCATTTTTTCAAAATTTGCGGAAACGTTGCAATGAAACATTACAAGCCAACAAGAACAACATATTTCTTGCATAACGTTTGCGTAATTAATTAAGTGATCCACATTTTTGGTTGGCGATACGCCAAAATCTGTCCAGTATGTGATTGGGCCTTTGCAAGGAACACACCACTTTCAGACATTTTTCATGAAGATGCCAAAATTAATCAAATAAAAGCAGCAAACATTTTTAAATGTTGAAGATAATGACCAAATTGAAAGTAATGAAGGAACGCATTTCGGAAAATGATTGGTAAACGATCGAGACAAATTGATGAAAAATGGGAAAAGGCGTTATTATTCGAAAAACGGGGTGCTTTTTTATGGCACAAGTTGAAAATGAACGCGCCAAACGCTAAATGATATTCGCTGGTCGAAGCCAGTGATTCATAACAATAATCCGATAAGCCTGCAAAGTGCTCACTGCTGAATTAAAAATTCTCACGCTTTTTAACGGAAGATGGGAGTTCTGCCTTTAGGACCACATGAACGTCCTTAAGAGATGACTTTCAATTTCAGACTTTACATAATATATTTACAGAGCCCCTTCTCGGTTCGGCACATTGGGTATGTGGTTGAAATTCATTCCCCTCGGCGATAAAACTTTAGGGCGCAATCAAATTATTCACCATATTGTTGCTCGCCTAACAGAAACCGAAAACTGATAACAAGAGAATCGAATTGATTGACTTCCCGGAAAGTAACCGACTTTTCCCCAACAGTCATGAATTGAAATTGTTTCTCAACTCCGCAAATTCCATAATTGTCCATTTCATTGAATTTTCAATTAAATTACACACGCTCTTTTCATTTTGAGTTTCACTTTGGCACTATTAATAAATATGTAGACGACACAAACAAAGAGCCTCATAACCTGGATAAAATTTAAACGAGAAGTTTCTAGCAAATATAACGTGTTTGGCTTGAAGGTATTTATGTTTCTTTACAAAGCCCCGAAATGAAATCAAGCCCTGGCATAAATGAAATGCACAAAGCAACCCATTTTAAACTCCAATTACAAAAAAAAGTCTCAAAGATTTCGGAGGTGTGTTTTGTTTTCAGTCTTCCTAATCACAACGCTAAAGAGAAACAGAGCTATGACGCACATCAAAAGATCTTCGGCTAATTTGAACTTAATTAGTTGCTCCAGGCTTTGTCAAGAATATGTTTGTGCGGTCGGTCAATCCAAAATCCAGTAGATTGGAATCGAAATGTTTTCCAAATAAGCTGATGCGATGATAGTGCCCGAGTATAATTACGAATTGCCCAGGGTCAGTAAATATTTAGCTGTCCTAAAAGGCAATAAGCAAAATGAATTACATTTAACGGGAGGCATTTATCAAATTTTTACCGTACATGCAGTCATTCCCACTGTTTTATTTCGATGATAGCATAGGATTCGTTTTTCAGTAAATCCAGATCCTGTCTACACTCGCCTACTACTGATCAGCCTGAAATGACTGAGTGATGAATGAAATGTTTTCGATCTTGCCTACTGGCTAATATTTCATTATTAGCCAACTTTCCAAATAATCAATCTATGGATTTGAACACATGTGGCAAAAGAAGTATTAACTTGCTACGTTATTAAATTTCATAGTAAAATTCCTTTACACTTTATCTGCTAAATTGTTCCGAGTTGAGTGTTGAGAAAAATTCAAAAATATTTAATGGCTCTATTGATTTACCCCTTGTGGCATTATAACAAAATCGAGTTTTCCAAAGCGCTCTTAGCAAAATCGATTTTTTGATACTCTGATCAAACTGAAACACTGAACCTTAACGTGTGCTACATCGTCGTAATCATGAAAAAAAACTGAATTTAAAAATGTAAAAATCCAATATGGTGCCCATAAAAAAACAAAGTTGATGATGGTTGCAGGAAATCTAAATGACAGATTTCAAATATGATACAACCACTTTGTAGAAGAGAAAAAATGGCAACTATGATGTGTCATTTGTTTTTAATGATCTCTTCAAAAAACCTCAGTAAAGAAAAGAAATGTTTTTCAAAATTTCCTTTTTTTTATGGATATCTCCGAAAATAATGTGATTTTTTTCAAATTTTGAAAAGGCATTTTATTGAGCTCTAAATTGCACCACTTTGCCCCAATTTAACTGACCTCGTATCTCTTATGATTACTGAGATCCCAATGATGAGCGTCGCATCTGAATAATCCTGTAGAGTGAAATTGAACGGAAAACTGACGATAGACCAGAATCAAGCAGTCCAGTCTTTAGTAAGTGGTCTTAGTTTCTGTGTATCTCGGTGATTAATACTACAGAGTAACATACTTGTTTTCTTGATGATATCTCTAGTTTTGATTTTATTATTTAAAAACCATAGTATTTATTGCATAAAAGTACAATTTTGTCTCTCTTTTGAACCGACTTTTAATTTAGGCATTCTATACAATATCACATACAGCATTGAAAGGTAATTTCGAATTAAAGGTCATCTAACTATTTTTTGGGTAAAATCGTTTTGTAATAGATTTTAATGGTCTGTATTTAATATCTGACATGATGGAAGCAAGTAATAGTATAAATTTGCTGTACTATTAATAGAATAACAATTATCATTTGCATCACTAATATCAGAAACGGTATTATTAAAGAGATCATAAACAACATTGATATATTCGAAAATTAGATATTTTTGTCAAGTTAATAAAATTCGCTGAAAAACTATACAATAAAACTTCCCCGGTAACAAAATTAATATTATAACATCAAAGCCCCTGATACAATAATTATTGTTTTAAAAGCTCACATGAATATGGATGCATATCCCAGGAATGCACAATAGGATGGGCTAATATTTCTGCGCCAAGTACACAATGGCTCATTATAAATGAAACCATAAATACAAATGTTGGCAACTTCAATCATTTCCTGACACGTTTTATTCACTGCCGTATGTAAAACGTTGCACCTCTTTGCAAACCACTCACCCTTCGGCGCTTTTGTTTATGGGAGGATTTTTTCTCTTTCTGCTGTAGGATTAACACTTGTATAATTTGGAATTCGGCATAGGAAGGCTTGGCAATACATTTTAGGTTGGGTAATTTTCATTTTTGTTCCATATTGCGTGATGTTGAAGCCGAAAATCCAACTTTAAATAATACCCTAATTTTTCGATGTGTGTTAGCGTCACTGACCAGCATAGTTGCAAATATATTTTTATTATCCTTAAGAACGGGAATTCTGGATTGCAATGGCCCTCAACGGGTTTTTAATTGCTGAACTTATCTAACAATTATATTTCCCCTCAGAGATTCCAAGAGGTGTTTTATATTCCTCGCGCGTTTTTATCCGCTTTATTCATTTAAAAACAAATTCACATCAAGCAAGAATTATTGACTCGTGATAAAATTTAAAAATCATTCACTGCAATAGCAAAAAACAAGGTAGTAATCAAGTCAAATAGCTTGATATTTTTATGGAAAACTTGATTTCCCTTCAAAATTGAATTACTTTAAAATTATATGTTTTACTTGATTTTTCAATTTGTTTCTCATCCACATTTGTCTCACTTTAGTATAATCAGTCACATGGAAATCACAACATCAAGGAGGCATGAAAATTTTTTGTACTGCTGAAACCTTTAATGCACTGAGCACATGAGACTTTCTAATTAGAAAGTTTCATGTGCTCAGACATCGCCTTTGTCCATAAATAACTTTGAACTTTGCTGTCTTGCCTAATATCTGTTCTGATATACTATATGCAAAAACAATGCAAAAAGACATTCTAATTTGGAACTAGCAGATGAACAATGGCACATCTCTGTTTCTATTGATATATTGCTTCAATGAGAGTGAGAATAACCATTTAAACTTCACTCCTGACGAGCCGATATCTCTTTCCAGTGAATTGTTATAAATAATGTACCAAATAAATCTATGAATTCTTCTATTTCTTCTTTAACTAGAGGCACCTGGTTCAAATCTCGTTAGTGTTTCGGTTCGAGATCCAATCCTACCGATCTTCCAGAATTCTCATGAAATCGTTTTACGTCGTTTTTATTCTTTAGAGAGACGCCTCATTCGGAGCCAGTACTTTATAAGGCATATAAACTGTTAATGAAAGATTATTTAGATTGCGGCCATAAGGAACTCGTTGAACTTCCTGGCGGTAAGGAGGACCGTTACTATCTATATACTCCACTATTAGGTTTTAAAGCCCGGCAGTTTAACTAAATTGCGTGTAGTATTTAATGCTTCAAGACATACTTTTTTTTATTTTATAGAGAATAACGCCTCACACACCAGTAGGGGTTGTTGTAGCATAGATGTACTGTGGCAGAAAACATTCAAAGAGCATTATGAAAATTTACAAACTCCCACACCATCAACAATTTCCAATTGAAAACTTTCACTTATAGAATCTTTTTCTCTCTGTTTTTCGCTATCAGAACGCGAGCGCAACTATCTCTCTACTATGAGACTGATTACTCAATGACTGATCATGTACTAAAATTCAACAATTACGTGGATAACATTAAGTCGAGGAGAAATACTTAATAAAATTGGTTCAATTAATGGTGGGACAATTAATAAAATTGTCATTACTGGGTTGCTTTGAATTTTGGAAATCGACCACCAATCATCCGGATGTTCTATCTCATCTGGACCTTGCTCTTATTCAAGCCGATTATTTGGCGTTTGATAAGGAATTCGACACAACAGGTAAAATCTTGGGACCCAAAATTCGATCCCCTCAGATTTCTAACACTAATAACTCTTGTACTGAAGCTTATTGTGCAAAAGTTATGGCCAAGGGGTCTAACCTGGGATGAATTGGCTCGTGTTGATTTGGTGAATAAGTGGCTGCGCTTTAAATCAGATATCGATTTCATGAGTCAACTCCCTTTTCCGTAAATGATGATCATGAATAATATTCAATCTTATAAACTGCATCTGCTTTGCGATAGCTTGAAGTCTGCAGATGCAGAGATGATACGTTTCCCGATAACATCTGAAGAGAATAACAGAGAAAAAATTCTGTTTAAAAACTCGAGTCGTTCTCGTGGAAATTATTACTATTCCTGAACTCGTGTATTTCTGTTATTAGCGAAACTCATTAGATTTGAGTAATTTAATTACAACGGTATTATTAGTTGTTCTTCGGCCCATGCTTAGACCGATTCATCAGAGACTATTCGCCTTGACTTGGATTAAGCCGTCACTTCACCGATGGAGTGCGTTCATTAGTAATTGTGTGGCACAAATACAAGGAATTGTTCCCTCCATTTGATGGTCTTTTATTCCTTCAGAACATAATGCAAGTAATTGTGCGACTCGAGGTAGAACTGCTTCAAAATTATTCTTCTGCAAAACAAAGATAGAGAAGGCTTTTTTGTTCGTTTGCTTCAAAAAATTTAAGCCAATTATTACGATAACTATATGTTTCTAGCTTCGATGAGAACTGAGGTACTCAAGACTTCCGAAGAAAATCTACATCCTGCGTACTTGACCATTAAATTGCCTGACCTTGCTTGATGTTCTACGCATATAAATTGCTTGAAATTGATTTGATTTGAAGTGAAGCTTAAAATTGAAGACTGACTTGAAGTCAAGTCCAGGCAAATGCTTGAACACCGTGAGTCTCTACATAAAGCAAGCAATTATTTATCATTTCAAGAGGGGAAGAGTGATTTTGTTCACAACACTAATCGCATACTCTTTAAGGGAATCTTGTTAGGACTTCGACATTTCAATTACTACATGGAAAAGGCTTTAAGTTCAGTAATAAGGTCCAAAACTGGATTTCTCTTTATCAATTAAACTAAGCCCTTCTAAAATAATGGCAAAGGCTTAGTGCGGGATTAACCCAAATTTTAAAAGGCACTAGAGTTTTATATACTAACTGTAAACATAAAGTTTGTTTTTCCATTTAGAGAGTTTATTAACAAGAGGAGGATTCTATTAGGAGACACTTCACGCGTTTATTTATTTAATGCTATGCATAAATTACCAAAGGCTGTATTGCGTAAATTGCAAATATATGTGTACGGGGCTGCCGACAAACCAAAACTGGACCCGCATGTCTGATACTCTAACCGCAAAACCACACTATGGTTTCATTGAAGTTCGTTAAAAAATTTAATCATGCCACTGACTATTACCATAAGATAAATACGTGACTTAATAGGCAATTAATGGTTGTCGGTATATATTTACTATTCAGCCAGTCTGCCCTAATCATGTACGATTCCTCTTTGACAATAGCAAGGTCTGATTGCGTCTCCTTAAGAAACCCATTTGATGTAATGTAAACTTGATCGAATGATGCAAAGCTCGGAATTTTTTCATTTAACAAAGTGCACTTCTTTCAGTTCATCCCCTTATCCAAGTGCCAAACCAGTTAGTGGGAGCACCTGTAAATACCGATGTCACACTTCAGTGTCATGTAGAGGCATCTCCAAAGGCAATTAACTATTGGACTAGAGAAAGCGGTGAGTGTGTAATATACGAGCCTTTCAATCAGATTTTGATCAATAAAACAGCATGATGGATTTTGTATAAGGTCTATAAGTGGTTACACCTTTAGGGAATCATTATTCACCACACCGCAGAAGATTTATTACTAGTAGAGTTTGCCTGCATAAGTAATTAACACCCTGTGTTGGTCCTTTGCAGGGGAGATGATCATTTCCAATGATAAGTATCTCATGACTGAGATCAACAACTCTTACTACAGTGTCCAAATGAAGCTCACAATTCGGCGCATTCAGAAATCTGATTTGGGAGGATATAAGTGTATATCTAAAAATTCAATTGGGGATGCTGAGGGAAATATTCGGCTTTATGGTAAGTTTTGTGTATCTATGTGATGCTATTGCTTTCTCTTCTGCTACTGTTTAATAATAAGTTCATTAGTAAAATCGTTTTAATTTTTCGAACATATTCAAATTTCCTAAGGGGTTCAGTTCAATTGTTAACAGTTTCGGAGTTGCAGGCGATTTTTTCCCAGTTCCTAGAGGTTTTTGAGATTTGGATTTTAAAAGATTTCAAATTATTTTAAATTCTGAGAGAAGTTCCCCTGATTGTACAAATTTTCAAAGTGCCTTGGATTTTTTGAAACTTCATCTTGCTATCTGTACTAATAGCATTATTCATAAAAATGTTGGTTTTTATCGTCTTACATAACTAACACCACACAATACCCTTAAGAATCGCCAGTCACCAAAAAAATACCCTTCTTGCGCGCGAGTTCAAAATACCTTATTTTCAAACTATTTAGTTTTAGCTTATCAATACGTAAGTCAAAAAGAGAATTTAACTTTCCAAATAGGGTTATTAACATTTCGATAATCAACCCTTCAGGTTTTTGCTTTCGTAATTCATTTCAGAAATTAGACGACATTAAACATAAAGTTTCAAAGTCACATAAGAAACTCGAAAGACTCCGGAGCGAATGGAGTATTCGTTCGTCTCAACGGTAAGTTGAATTCGCAGTCAGATTTATAGGGTCGGAACTATGAAAAGTTGATGAGATTTCCACTTGGAATTGGCTACAATAAAATAAAATTGGATTTTTTAGAAAAGTTGAGAAATTTTCAGTTACAACTGCTTTATGTATCGCGAGTTATCGGTTGAGTTCAGGGGCGTAATGAAAAAGATTGCTTATTTTCCTTACATTAATTAGAATATAAACTCATAAACTAGCAAACCTGGTCTGTGTTGAACTAACGAAGTCTGTTCAGGAAGTTACCGGAAACCATGAAGGCAATCGAGATAAGCAGTTTATGAAGTTGTAAAGACGAAAGAGAATATTGCAGGGTGCAATAAAAATAAAAGGAGGAAAAGCGCTGTATTGGTTTCAACTGATAATAGGGATAAGAAAAGGGGAAACGGCAGAGATGGAATACGAAAAATTTCAATCTCCTTGCCCTTTTTTATTTGTTGTATGATCTGACTTAATAATTTGATGCTAGGCACCTTTCAATTTTCTTTAAGTGACATTCGAGGTTACTTCGTGTGAAAATATTGTACACCTGCAAAACACCACATAACAATATACAAAATGTTAATGTGATCATATTACAAACTTTGAGGGTAAGCTTCTTGCCATAAATTATGAAAAAAATTCAATAACAAAATGTTCGCAAACGTCTCATCTCCATAATACAGGGTTTAAGTTTAGAATTTTTAGCGTTTACGCAGAAGTAGATGCAATGAATATGAAGCAATAAAATTAAAATGGAAATTTGCAAGAAAATCTGCGTTGCGGCTATTCCACTGGTTGCAACTTACTCTTATAAATTGATAGAGAAGGAAATTGCGGATGAAGAGTCACCAAATAATAAGCAGACAGTGGAAGAAATTGAAAAAACTCGATTTGGTTTCGAAATGTGGGTCAAAATCAACATATGAGATAGATGGATAATTTATGGAAATACGAACATTTTCGTACTTGGATCTTTTCATCGCTTATTGAGAGAAATCTTCCCTTAAAGTTTCTAACTTGAGCAAATTAACAGCCTGCATGCTTCTAAGTTGGGACAGAACTAATGAAATTCCCTTTTTTCTAGAAATGGAATTGCAAGAAAAAGAAGATTCCTCCCAAGAATACGATCCACTAGAAATCAACGAAGAAACCGAAAACACAGAAAAACGCTTATATAACGACTTCCAGGGTTCCTCCACTGTTGAAGAAGAGAGCCATCTAGGCCTGAATGTTACAGAATCAAGCTCCAAAACAATCGTAAAAAACGTTTATCTGCTATTCCTCGCCTTGTTGTTTCAATTTTGACAAATAGTTCACATTCGAAGAAACAGTTTCTGAACCTATGTGATATGTGCCAAATCATTGTGCTTCGCTCTAAGTTAAACGCTGAGTGTCGTATAGGGATGCGACAGAATGGGACTACGTATATCTTGGTCGCATATCAATAATGTAATTTAAAACTTGAAGGTAAGGTGAAGACTGCTCATATAGACTAAAAACAATTGTTTGTAAAGTCATTCATATTTCTTCTGTAAGGATTATCATCTTGTCATGCTCAATCATCGCTAGTTTCTTATGTTCCAAACTACTTAAAACAACCAGTATCAAAGTCAGAATCAAAACTTATTACTTGTAAAGTTGCGTATGGTACAACGACTCCAAATTTGTAATTAGCATTTGGAAACCTTACGGTATTGTTTCGCGAAAATCTAGTTTCATGTACCATAAATATTTTATTGTAGGTTTAGTAAAGAATAAATCAATTAATACGTGTTAAAAAGTATTCGTTGCTGCAAATAGTTGCATTTAACATCTCGGTAAAATTATGAGAAAAATGTTTTTGTGTTGTTGGTTCAGTGTTCGACTGAAGCTTTGTAAAGTACCGGGTGGTCAGATTTTTTGACTTTTTGACAAGAAGTTTTCTGTCCAGATGTGACAACCCTGTACATTCCCGTTTCAAATGCGCAAATAAATAAAGAGTCTCCTGCTTTCTGACTCTATTGTTGGCGAAGACGTTACTTTGGTTCATACGCATTTGAAATTGGAATAAAAACTTGTTTTTCAAACAGTTGGCTCTTACTTTGTTCTCAAGAAATATAATTTAACTCCAAAATGTTCTGTTTAATAAGGAAATGTTTATATATACATACGAGGATATACTTAAGTGAAATAAAGTTATTTTAAATCTGTAAAACCGAACTTTGTTTTTGAGTGTGAGGCATGGCATTGAAACTAATATTTCACTAGCTTCGGGGAGCGCGAGCTGGAAATATTAGAGTAGGAAAATAATGGAAACCCTCTTCGGGGCGCAGTGTTGTTAACAAAATTTGTCCGTTTGGGTGAAAAATTGAAACATGCCGACTGATAGCATAAAAATGTGGAAACTCGCTGGCAAAAACGCGCTTGATTTTGTATTCAGCAAACACCCCTAGAAAATTAATCGTCATAGGGGAAAGTTTACAACACGTAGACGTAAATATCGGCCTACATATCTGCAGTGGCGTTCACTAAACATTAGAGTTAATTAAATTACTCTTAAGACTAATCAAACTATAAATTTAACTCACGTCAAACTTCTTAGCACGCAATTATCGAAAATGTCTCACAAATCCGGTAGCATTCGAATTAGTCACTTCTAGGTATTGAGACTGAATTATTTCATGCATTAAAGTCGTGTGAAAATTTCATAGATGAAATATTTTGGTGCGCCTCTGGAAGCTTAATTTCAATTCCGATTGCAGATATTGGGCTGTCAGATTTAAATTGGTGGTAAAAAGTCATCCTGAGTGCGATGTTGAGGACTCACTCGTTAGGCCGATGGGGAATATATTGGGGAAATCCGGGCAGTTTGTCAGTCGTGCATAATATTTTAATCAGGAGTCATATCGGCGGATAGGGACGTGACTTCCGTAATGAAAAATTCCACTTTTTTCGAATATCGTGAGCAGAGTAAATCAGCTGGCGCCACCTGTTGACAACACACACCACTTCAGCTGCAACATAATGGCGCCATCATTAGGGTACATGGAATGTTTTGTGTAACCGCAATATAGCTACTCCCATAGTAATTATTGTGTGTTATAACATTTTCCGGTTCGATGGGAATTCGAACGCAACTTGCGAGCGACTGACCTTAAAAAAAAGTGGAACACGCTAATCGCCGATAGAGGAATCTCGGATTGCCCAAGAGCAGCAAATTGAAAACGCTATAAGATAAGATACTCCTGGGAATACTATCAGCAAATAATTTCTCCAAAATTCGGTTCAGAATTTTTTAAATTGTGCTTGTCTTTTACTTACTCTGAGTCGCCATCTGTTAGCCCTCTCTTCAAATGATCGCATTCGAAGAATAGGCTGCTTTGTGGCGCCACAGATGGTTTCTTTGTTAATGACAGTAGTTACATTACCATCCTTTCCATTTCTGCAGGGTTTTGTTAGTTTTCAAGCTCCTGCGATGCTCAAAGGTATAACTGATGTTTTTTTTTAATTGTCGTAGTTTTTGTTTTCCAGCGCCATCTGCTAGCGTTATCCTCAAACGTTTGTTTTAAGCATATGCAGCTTTGTGCAACAGGCGGTGCCGTAGATGTTTTGTCACTATATTGACTCGATTTAATTATTTCAAAATAGCTGGAAAAGGAGGCGCTAGTTGCATTTACCTGCAGTATTTGAGTAACTTAAGCTCTTCTAAGAGTCCTGCGGTCCTCAAGAATTCTGATGGGGGCGCAATGAAAAAATTAGCATTTATTCTCTGAGCTAGTTAGAGACAAAGTCGTAAATGCCAAGTTGTACACAATCTCTACAAATTTAATGAAATCAACGCCAAACGTGTTAAACAATTATAAGTTTTAATTTTGTGATATGCGACTTTTTTTACTAATGTATCGATAAATAAAAAAGTCAAAGTATTGCATTTTCCACAGGTTTCATCTAGGCTTTCTTTAAAAGGAGCATTTGCTCTTTTATGTATATCAAAAAGCTCCTCCGAAATTTCAAAAAATCCAACATTTTTCTTGGCGTAAGTTTAAATGATATAAAAATTGCAGAAATTCATTGGAAAATTTCATCGTGAGACGATATAAATCTTTCCATTGGAAAGCCTTTGAAAAAGTGTCGAAATCTTCCAAAAAACTTCAAAATTCCGGAGCATATTGTCACGAAACGCTATTTTCCAACTTTGCCGGATTGACTCGTAATGGGTTTAGTTGTTGAGTAAGTCGATCTAGAGAAAAACTATTGAAAATCGTTTAATGAATACTTTTGTCGTTCAGTTAAAGGATTTAATGTGTGATCAGTAAGTAATCAATAAGATCAGTAAGAAAAAGATTCTATTTCAAACGTTTCGTTTTGGAACTCATCTTTTGTACCACAAGGTCGAAGCCTACCAGCAAAAAGACCATGACCAAAATTAATAATGTAGCGATTAATGAGGAAAAAGATAAAGTACAGATTGGAAAAGAATCGGTAAAAAAATATCGACACAGAATTATCGTTGGATAACACAGAATCGCATAAGGCCTTTGCAGAACCGAACGAGTGGTAACGAATTTAAAATCCAAAGGCAAAACAGATTCTTCGACAGCAAATAATGGCACACATCGTACATTGAAAATACAGATGAGCAACTCCCGAAAAGTTACAATAAATAATTAAATAAAAGTAGAACTTGCATAATCGTCCCAAACACTGAGGGAGGTCACACGAAACTCATTATGAGAACTGGTAGCAACTCCTCAACAGAACTGGATCTGCTCCGTGTTTGCTCTAGCTTTTATATCTTAGCAAACAATATAACCTTCCTGTAGTGCAACTTACTGATCACATAATTCCATTTATTTAACAATAGTTAAATTGATTAAACAATAGTCTCTTTCTCTTGGTCAGCTTACTCAGCACACCACGGGCCTATCTGACAAAGTTGCACAACGTTGGGAATTAGCGCTTTCTGAAGTAGAAAACGTGATGCGGATTTGTAATTCTAGCAAAGATTTGGCTCTAGCAATTTCTGTTTAGAAAAACTGGTCCGAAAAGCAATTAAAATGATGAAAGGTATATTCGTGATAAAGTTTCAATTAAGTCTCAAAGGATAGCTTAAAGTAGACAAAATAGATTTTCATACGTTAAAAATGGTTTAGGACTTTAAGCTCTACATGCGGAGTTTTTCGAAATGAAAAAGCTGTGATAACGTGATACATTTCTGCAAGGGTGTTAGGGAAATCACTTTCGTAAATTTGACCAATGATAAAAAACGTCATTTTGAACAAAAAATTTCCTTACAGGAGGTCGAAAACCTAATCAATTTTTCCAAAAAAAATTTCAAGATAGGTAAGCGAAAAGCTACGATAAGCTTTAAAATTTTAATAGAACGTTGGAAAATTTACTTGACAGATGTTGATTCTTTGACCTGTAACAAAAAAAGTTTAAAATTACTCAACAATAACAGTGCTAAAAGCAATTTAAAACTGAATTAATAACTAATGGTATCAGGTGAACTTAAGCGGCAACTTCGCACTGAACGTAACCGAAAAAAGGAGTTTATTTTTGTTATGATTAGTTTTTGCAATTCCTTAACACCCGATAGCTGATAAAACCTCACCTTTCATTAGTACATCAATTTGTTCCGACTTATTTACAGTACCTATGTGAAAATGTACTTTTTACGCGAATATCATGACATGCTTTTGATTTATGGAGAGGCGTTACATAATTCCGAAGAAGCTAGGCGCATTACGCTAATCGTTCTCCAGAAAGAAAACATCCAGCTCGACAAACATTTGTGCAAATTTCCCAAAGGCTTTTGGATACAGGTAGCGTAATTCCTACATATCAAGGACGAAGTCGACAGGTAGAAGTCGGTCCTGAAGCCGAAGGACAAATTTTAACCCTTGTTGAAGAGGATCCAACAAGAAGTACCTAGAGCAGAGCATGCGTAGACTCAAATGGTGGGCGTTTCGAACATTTAGTGTAGTAAAAACGATAATAAATTTGTGTTTTTGATTGTGATGTGAATGGTGTAAAGTATGTAACGTAACATGTTATGCTAATTAGAGATGACAATAATAATTCAAAGGTAAATGGCGTTTCAAAATAATAAAAAAAAGAATTACATGTTTAATTTTTATGAATTTAGTGCTTTTTTTAATTATACTGTAAAATCTATCAGACTCAAAAAAACATGTAAGAAAGCATACCTAGTTTTTGCGGCTATTTAAATAGGCATTGAAATGAAGGCCAATTCTCGAAATATGTTTTTTCGTTTTACGGAGAAATTATTGTACTTACAACCCCTGTTGGGAGAAAAATTTTTGTTTCAAATGATGTTCTTCATCATCGATTAAATTTACGAAAGTTATTTCCCTATCACCCTATATATTACTAAGAAGGTGCCAGAGGTTACCTGACGGGTTAGATAATGGCAACCTCGTATTCGGAATTTTACAACTTTTGCCAGACATTTTAATTGAAACACGCACATTTGCCTCGATTTGACTAAATTCGTCTGTTTTCAAAATTCCTACATTATCTGCTTACCGACACGAATTTAGGATGCCCTTTGCATAGATAATGAATACCTCGTCCACAAGTTGCTTAAAATCAGAGGCATCGATGTATGCCAAATATTTCAAAATATTTTCCTTGAAGACGACTTTAGACAATAATTTTTGGTAAATTCTACTGTCGAAAACGATGTGTTACGCCACTGGAACTGCTACTGTATTAATGTAATATTATGATGTTAATTCTATTTTTCAAATACCTCCACTTCTTTATAAAACAAATCTAATTATTCTCAGCCCTTTCGTATCCAATATTACCTTACTCAGTTACGGCCTTTTACGCAAATCGCGAAAACAACCCCCGTTTTCACCCTCTACTATAAGCTTTCATTGATTCCGCATATCGTGGCCTCCTGTTTACAGTGCGTCTGTGCAGTATCTTTGTCACCCTTAACGCAGCACAGCATCCCTAACATCTGTGGGGGTAAAAATTCCGAGCTTCCGAAAATTCGTGTTATACACTTCGACGATTTGTGAAACATATGGACAGTTATCCTGTTAATGTTATTTGTCATAGACCTGGTGAGTTGATGTTTTTCTGAGGGAAGATGTGAAAGCAAGAATAAAAGGATTAATAAAACGTTGTTGAGTCAAAGACAAAACAGAAAATGAGTGTGATATCGCAGAGGGAATTTTCTTATATTGCTTTACGGTTGTCCATAAGGGCCTCATTAAGATAAAATTTATACTCAAATGACACTCAAGGAACACAAAGATATTCGCCTTGCAATTACTCGCTTCCTTCCTATGGCTTTGCAGTCCCACAGTTAAGTATAATTTGCATAAATTCCCATTATTTTTAAGTCTCCATTGAGTATAAAGCCGGGTTTGCACTAATGGTTATATTAGGAGACAATGGGAGAATGGTTTTAAGCCACTTCATTAAGTGATATGAGATGTCGAATTGTGTGGGGTGATCGTGAAGACCGTGTAAGAGCTTTCAATGACTTATTTTTCGGTCAATATCTCGGGACTATCTATTACTTAAGAAAAGCGATAGAGTCTATTCCTCAAAGAACGCTTCCGAAATGTGGTAATTGGTTACCATATGAGCCTCGATGTGTCAATACGCTGCTGACTAAAGTTAATGAAAATATTATGCAGATTTTCATTTATTGGGCTTACATTTTCCGGTCTAATTAGAATGATGGAGGTTACGTATAAGATTTGAACGAAAAATGTTGATGTGTATGAATGTATATCTAAAACATATTTGCCAATGGTAAATAAACTGCTGGACTGAAATGGTACCACTGTGTTTCGTTAATCAACCCAAAGCGATATGCTATGTAGTTCCAATAAAATTGCCAGGATATATTTTATACAGGGTACCACTAGAAATATTTCCACTGCAGTCCATAGAAGCACTGTTGGACCACATAACAACAAACCCACTTCTAGATTAGTCAAGCGAGGCATTCATTTATTGTCAGGTGCTCTTATGGAATATTAAACGACATGTACACCTAATCAATAGCCTACGTATGATAAGAACCCCGTATAATGCCCGCAGGGTACCGTTAATATTAACTAAATCTACCCATTACGAGCCTGAGTTACTGTTTACGCTCAGCAAGCGTATCGTCGAGTCTTCAAAGAGTGGTTCAACAAATAGCTTCGAATTTGTGGTGTTTATTAGTTTTATGTGTTCTAAGGCCCTTTTTAATGATTTTTCTGATATTGGTAAGTACCCAAATATCTTATCTAGTGTTTGTCGGCAGCGGAAGGTCGGAAATTCGTTTAAGCAATTCAAAAATTCCCGCTCTTTTCGGCAGTTTTACGCCCGATTTTGTTGTGGATGACTAATGCATTAGAGATGTTTGTCTATCGTCTAATTAGTTTTATTTGAAGGTAATTGATGGATTATTTACTACTGGTTTTTAATAATGCGTTTTAATCTCATAAATAAATTTTTTAAGCTCAAGTGTTGTCTGTTTCTGGGGCTCATCAATTAGTAATAACAATCTAATATATGAATTTTATCTTTATTAAAAAACACAATAAACATTGATAGAGATTATTTGGAAATTCGCAGTGCGTTTCTCAAAACATTTCACAAACGCAATGTGGGCAGAATTATAAGTAAATTGACTGTACAGGGCGGATTTTGAAAATGATAAGAGGTACGAGTTCAGTGAAATCAGGGAAAATGTGCTTCTGTGACTGCTGAGTTCGTATATCCACTAAAAAGCCCAAAATTCAGAATGCTATTCGAAAAAAACGAATATTCCTATTTTTGCTTTCCAAAAAATTCAGTTGCAGACCAAAGCCCTCCATGTTTAAGGGCCTTTGATCATATTATCAAGCATCTGTTGGCGCCACAGCTTCAACCCTGTCCCTCTTGGTACTTATGGTTTCCCTGCAAACTGGAGGTCAGAAAAACTTGGGCATGGAAATTCAGCAAAAAAATCTTTGAAAATATTAAAATTTTTATATTTTCGTTGCCTCTTGAGAAGTCGTAGGCCGTAGAGTGCATTTTTGAGCTTCATATGAGGGGTTTGATATTATGTACACAGAGCGCCCTAGAAGTTTTATAGTCCAAATTTTATTTATTTTGCAGCGGAATTTGGAGATAATGGTAGTTATTTGTGAGAGATTATGAGGAGATTGAAAAAAGTGCAGGGTTGCCCTGTTGTTCAATCATTTTCGCCTGATGCTCGTGATTTTTCAAATGAAAACCTCTTTTTGGATCTAATTATGTATGTTACAGTGAAGTGATGTGTGGGGTTTGTCTTGCGTAGTTTGTATGCCTAAGCTTGTAAGGAATTTTCTTGTTTAAATTGAGCCTTTTGCATTGAAACATCGTACAGCTGAACGAAACTGGGAAAGATAAATATGATTGACAGCTAAATAAACTGGTTCTATTGTACCGAGTTACACAAAAGTAAATGTTGGAAGGCTTAGTCATTATATCAGGCTGCTCTAGTTCCTAGAATAACTCTTATGCTCAACACATATATTAAATCTTTTGGCTTTTAAGGCGATAATGGCTATCATTCATCGCATTCCTACATCTAGGCCGAGGAGATTTACGATTTCTGTGAATACCTGAATTAACATGTCTTCTGTAGTAATCAGAGCACGCTGCAGCAGCTAAGTCCTTTAAGGGCTTTTTATTGGGGGCTATAAGAGAGGTGTTGTTGTTAAACCTATATAAAACCCGTGACTGTTTGAATTATTCAACTTGGAGATGTCTCTCTTGTTGTGCTTCAAATTGAATTATTGAGAGACAGCAGGAAACACCGAGTAGCGTTTAAAATATCAGATAAAGGTTAGACGTGCAGCATGGTGTGAAATTGATCAACAATAACCTTCCTTTTGTTTATAAGCTATTGTCAAAGCAGTAAAGGTTAACTGAGTTGAAAACCCAAATAGCAAAAACTGCGATAATAATTGTAGAG
Organism: Euwallacea similis; assembly: GCF_039881205.1. Taxonomy (NCBI): domain Eukaryota; kingdom Metazoa; phylum Arthropoda; class Insecta; order Coleoptera; family Curculionidae; genus Euwallacea; species Euwallacea similis. Next base: position 2,447,869 of record NC_089635.1, on the reverse strand, counting down.
TCTGGTTGATATCTGCAAATGTTACTGGGAAGAATATTGTAGGTTGGTTTATACCTACCTACAATTTCCTTTTGACGTTCAAATTGTAGGTACACTAACTTAGTTATGCAAAGGTAATGAATTATGAATGGGTTGGGTCACAAGGCTCTGCAAACCTGCCGAAAATTGCATGACTGCGGTTTAGCATCAAACTTGAACTCAATTTTATAGTATCGATATGGGGCATAAAAGAAATGTTAAATTTTCCCATGGTCCTGTGATAAGTATGAATATCAAGTATTCAGGTCCCTCCACTATCGCCACTGTTTTAAGATATTATACATACATACATATATGTACATATCCTTTTCCGCTTGTATCAAATGTAAAGGAAATATTATTTTTTAAATGAAACTATGCGAAATTTTAATATCTAATTGCTTCATAAATTATTCATCGTTACGTAGCCCTATTTTAGTTCACTTCAATTAGGAAGATAAAATGCTGAAACGAAAAAACATGTTCGTTGAGTTGAGCACAGAAAGAAATTGTGTTTCTATCTACATATAAATTTAACTACTCCAAACTTTCCTTTATTACCATTTTAGACTATTTGATTTCTACATTAAACATCCGACTTAGGTAGAGTACCAATTTTTGGACTTTCAAAAATTGTCATCAAAAGGGGTGATTTTTAGTATTTTTCCCTATTCTAATTCTTGCTGTTTCCAGGTTATAGAGGCTCAAAGAAAACTTTAAACAGAAAATTGTAAACTCATCCACTTTAGTTTTTTCAGGATTTTGCCACTCAAAACTTGGAAGGGATTTCACAGTATTCAGTCACCCGAATACGTAATTTGTTTAACATGAAAGATTAAATAACCGTATATAAATAGTGTAAAAAAAATAAAATAATTATGGAATTTCCAAATTCCGGAAGGAAAACAAAAAAAATCCTAAAACTCTGGAATATGTAGATTTGATTAAACTTATAAATTAATTAGTTTATAAGGACAGTGAACAAAATTCGACCAAAAATCAAGAGAAATAAAATTTAGGCAATAGATTGAAAAACTTAAGAAAAATATTAAAATTCTCCAGTGTCGTACAAATAAAGTTTTCTAAAGGATTTTATGGACCAAGATCTCCGAAAATACATTACCTTGTATATTAGTTGGAAGCAATCTATTCTCGTATTAAGCGGCACCTATTACCTATTACGTATACATATATAATTTGAAAGCTCTATCTATAATAAATCAAACATTATAAAATAAAAATCTAATTTCTTCTTTTAACTCCCTGTGGCTCCACTACCAAGCGAGATCAAATACATTTTCATATAATTTTTTTCTTTATTTTATATTAGAGAATACATATCTCAAATAATGCCTTGCAATTATGAACCAACCTGTATATGGACGTCTGACCCATTTTTAGACTCTTTGGAAAATTATCCATTTTTATTTCAGGTTAATCGTCTTTCTGACCCCCCGAAACTCGGCATTTTAAATAAATCACCCCACCCTTTTTTAAACTGTAATTATGGAGGATGGCTTTTAGCTTAAGTGTAGTACCTTAAGTGTATGTCTTATTCTGTTCGAGTTATAGAGTTTCAAAATGAACTTTTTACCGAAGAATCGGGGGTAAAGTAAAATTGCGGATAAATTTAGAGAGGGATTTAATGTAATTTAGTATATAAAAGAATACTTATACTTGAGATTACTAAAAATTACTAAAAAATTATGTTCCTGAAGAAAAATTAATAACTCAATTTTTTTTCTCTGTCCTAGTTTGCTTGTCCTCCATAGATTTTTTTTTGAAAGGATTAAAAGAGCTTTCCTGCTTTTGTGGAAGCTTTATTCCACTTGGTCTGGTTTTAATCAAAATTCAAGTGTTGACCATGATGAACTCTTAAAATAATAACCCAACGAGATAATTGAATTCAGTAACGGTGTTATTAATCTGACAATCTAGACGTTATTAAATGCATTACTCATACCGTATTGAGGAGCATGGTAATTAAGTTGGTACCTCATGTATGCATGTCAGGTTCTTTTAGGACAAAAGGTGGTTGGTCACTGAGGCAATTTTTGCTCACAGAATATTAATAATATGACACTCATATAACCATTAAGGCTGCCACTCTAGATGGAATGTGGATTAAATTATTATTGTAGACCATTTCTGCATAGATTAAGCTTTCTTTGGTTATTAGGTTTTTTTTATCTCATAAATTTATTCATCTCATGTATTTTCAATGTCAATGAATTCTTATGTTGCGGCTTTACAGCTCGTTAAGCTTTGATGTTTGATCAATGAGAAATTCGAGCGGTTCGCGGTTTAAGGCAAAATTCAAGAGAACATCAATCAACTTAAATTTAAACCTTATCTTTGAACCATAACATTGCCAGCTTGCATCGACATATGTAAGGTTTTATCGCCATGGCCCTAATGAATACTGTGGCTTCAATTTTAGCATCTGTTTACAACAAACAACGTAAGACTTATTTTGATAAACACTGGATCACTTTATATACATTCCAAGATAAATGATCGTCGGATTCCTTTATATTTACTTGTTTGCCAATTTATGACGTGTTTTATGCTTCATATGGGTTTTGTCTTACTCGTTAAAGGGAAACGTTCTCCGGGGTATACTTAAACGGCTTTTAAGAGGAGGCGCGCTACAAAAAAAGCCATAATATATTTATTCTTAAACAAACAATCATCTAACGATTAAGATAAACATCAGAAATATTAATAACTTCAAATCTGCAATCTTGAAACAGATGCTTGAGGGAAACCTTGAGACGTCTTGGTGGACAAATAGTCTGCATCAAGCCAAGTGTACCCAAGGACTTGTAACTGTAATATGATAGTAGAATGCTCTGAAAATTGTAATTAAAAGTAAACTGATCTGAAATGAATTATAGAAGACAGTAAATGAGTTTTAGTAATATTGCATCCGATAGTACTGAGTAATATCATTCGTTTTATTGAGGAGAGACACTTTAAAATTTTTCAAAATAACATTGGTGTGTTAAACCGTCTTAATTAATGACAATTATCTCGGCAATTACAGGGTTTAATAAATTTATTAAAGGAAAAATTACAAGCTTAAGGTTTTTAACACGGTACTAAGAAGTGCAGGTGTCCGTACGTCATCAAGCATTTCGGTTTGACTTGGATACCAAGTTATGGTTCACTTATCTTATAAAAAATTTAAAAGTTTGTTGAAGCATTTGAACCAATTTAATTGGAACCTTCAAGCCGCCTGCCAAGGCAAAACACGTGCGTATTCTAAGACAAGGTTCCAAAATTGTTGTTTATGTTATCTTTTTTTGATAAGTAAGACTAAATCAGTGTGCCCAACTCTTAACATGATTAAGTGAGGATTAAGTCCGTTCAAATTGGTTTAAATCTAAAGCAGTTGACACCCGCTTGATGATGGAGTGAAACTCAATTTCTTTCTTTCTTCCAGAAAGAATCCCATATGATTTTAAGTCAATAGACAGCTAGACTTTAAATGTGATTGCATTAGAACTAAATGAATTTAAACTGGTTTAAATCTAAAGCAAATTCTCCTTGGTTGAGATGCCCCAACGTGAAAATTTGCCTTCTCACAATAATCCGTCCCCGGGTGGACTTTCCGATTTTCTTTGAACCATTGATTGATGCCCATCAAATGCCTTCAGGTTTAGCAATAATCATAAATACAGCTGTTCATATTCAGAATGAGAATGCCATGTCTCAATGTAAAAGTCTTAGTAATGTGAATTTAATTTGAATAAATTACACCGAGCCCTCCTCTGTATGACTAAATAATGTGCACCAGGTACTGAGGTACTTATTTGTGTGTATATCTACACAAATATTAAAAATAAAGACGAACAATTTCCATGGTAATTATGACTCGACAAGGTTAGTTTGTATACCTGAACCACCCGCGACTGCCTTCCACACTTAATCACTTGTGATTTAATAATTTGTTATTGCTTCGCGCACTTCTGTTTTGCGGCCATGAACTGCCATTAAGTGCTATAGTAATTTAATTTAGACTAGGTTTTATTCATGGCCATGTTTTGCAGATCTAAATGGCAGCATTTCGCAAAAGTGGAAGCGACTTCGCCAATGCTGCGCCTCATTGCGAGGTCACAACTCCGAGGCATCGAAAAGTGCTCTCCTCGAAGAAAGCAGCCCTCACATCCTAGTCAGCACACCCCACACGACTTCCTCTCTCAGGCTGCCCAGCAACACCAAGAAGAGCAGCGTCCAAGATGTCCTCAGAGCTAAATTCAGCCAAATCCACGTCGGCCTCAGGAGGAGGAGAGCGTTGTCCGTCCAGGAGTTCTTCCACGGTTCTGCTAATGGAAAGAAGGAAGAAAGTAGCCAACCAAAGACTGCCTTTTACGTTCCTCCACCCGAAGGCTTGACTCCTGACGCCAAGAAGTTAAGATCCTTTCATTCGGCCTCAGAGAGGAGACCTAGGTCTCGACGTCGAGAGTCTCTAAATCTTAGGTGAGTTTGAGATTCACCTCTTGGATGCCACCTTAGGTTAATCTGTGAGGTCAGTCTTCCAGGTACTGAGTACTATTACGAGCCTCCTCCAGACTATGACGTGGAGCCTGCTAAGTACCGCCGCTGGTCTGTGGCAGCTAACCCCGCCCAACACTTGAGCCTACCTCAACACACCATCCACACCCATCCAACGAAAACCCAGAATATCTCTATCATCGACAGTTACAACATAAAGATTCCCAAAACAAAGCTACAGAAACATCAACAACACCTAGACCGAGCAAGGTCGCAGTCGCCGAGTTGGAACAAAAGACAATCTGAATGCACTAAGGCGGAAAAACAAACGAAGTTTAAAGTAGCCAACTCGAAAAGCTATTACGAGTTGGGAGGCGTCAAACAAAAAGCGGAAGTACCACCGGACGGTACATTCGAACGTGACCAGGTATACAATTGTTTTTTGTTTCCCGTAGTTTACATTATTTACAACTTTATTCAATTAGGCATGAGCATAGTATGGCGAGCTAAATAAGGACATCCTGTATAATATTGTTCGAAAGTGTCAGATTAAGTAACTTTTCAAGTTAGACCGCTTGTTGAATAAATATCACCGAAATCTTAGTCTTCTCCACCAATGAAATTAGCAGGCTAAAACTGTGCATCTGTTAGATTAATTTACGTATATAACGTGGATCTAAGCATAATAATAGATATCAAAAGAATAACCACTAAAAGTAGTGTTATTTACTATGGAACTTCGAAAAGCAGTTCATAGAACTGCACCAATGATTTCCATTTAAAAGAGGAAATAAAAATTTGAGTACGGTCCTGGACAAGCCACGATTCGTTATAAGAAAGTATTTTACGATAGTTTATGTCGACATATTTATTATAATTGGACACCAAAAGCATCAGGAAATTTTGCATAACACCCAGATAAAAATAATTATCCCAAATGATGGTTCTCAAAAGAGGAGAAAGCCGCCTGCCTCCATCCCACGTGGGGGCAATAAAAGTGTCATTTAGTAATCTTGTTATTACGATTGTTAGAAGTCATGGCATCTTTTATGCAACAATACCAAGAAAAAATATGGTGTAGGTGGTCAAGTTTAAATCCTTTAATGGGGCTTATAGCAGTTTATGTTAGCTAAACCGTTTCGTAATTCATTATCAACCTTTAACCTTATGTTCCAGTTATAGTGGCATTAATGCGGGAGCTAAAAAGAAAAGCCTAATTTATCGAGTGTTTTGCATAGTCATGCGGCTTTAATGTTAAGCAGGAAATGTAATTTACGACTTTCCGTTAGAATTCCATAGAGGAGTTAGAGGAAATCGAAGAGGAAGAAAGCAAATTTTGCACCCTCCCGAGAGGAGGGAACACCTTCACCATCAGACAGATTGCATTCCAGAAAGGACATAATTTTAAACCTTTGGGCTTCAGTATTGTGGGCGGTAGGGATTCCCCCAAAGGTAGCATTGGGATTTATGTCAAAACCATTTTTCCTAATGGACAGGCGGCTGAGAATGGAACTCTCAGAGAAGGTAATGAAGTCCTTATTTGTTAGAAACAATAACCTTAAGACAAAATTAATTTTTCAGGTGATGAAATTTTGGCAGTAAACAATAAGCCGTTACACGGGGCTTCTCACAAAGAGGCAATAAATGTGTTTAAACAAATCAAGTCCGGGACTGTGCTACTGCATATAGGCCGTAGAATTAACAAGAATAGGCGGGAACGTCTTGTTAATTAAGTCGGTTGTTTATGTTCTCTTTCTAGGGTTAAATCATTTTATTTATATACCAAAGATTTAACATTTTAAAATGTTTTATCGTTAATGTAGTACTATAAGGATCAAGCCTAGCTATTATAATTATAGGAATTTTAATTCGTATCCGTCTCGTGTGTTAGGAAACTGTTTATGCGGCCGTAAGGGTTCCTTTAAACTCCCGAAGCAACTTCATGTAATACATTGAAAACTGTCCAGTAGATGAATCACAGAGAATATAGTACCTATAAATGCAATACTGCTTGTTCTAATACCTATTTCGCTTAAGAAAAGCTACTGAACATGGCCCATATATTAATATATTATGTATTAGTACAACAAAGTAATGTTTAAAGAGTGAGACTTTAATAATAATTAAATTATTGCAAATAAACCTTAAACATAGGTATTAGTGGAGGAATCTGTATCTCGACCTATATTTTCATTTTCAATAATCGCATGTATTTTTCAGGTACTTTGAGAGTAATCAAAATGTGATACTTTTATATCATTTTTAATAAAGGAAAATGCTCAGTAATTTTTTTTATTTTGTTCTTCCTTCGTTGGTCCCATAAAGATTACTTCATGACGTGTTTCATCACCCATGTGAAAATTTAGTCGATAACTCAAACATGTTCCATCAACAAAATGAATAAGTTGTTTTATTAATAGCAATTAAGAGTTTATTCAGAAATAAAAAATTAGATTATGAATAGAAATTTTTTAAAGCTTTTAAACAGTAAATTTTTTAATTTAAAATCCTAATGAAACGCAAAATTCTCGATGTTATGGCGACGACACAAATATGATAATAACAGTATAAAGATAAATTGTAAACGAGGATTGATACTTTAACTCTTAAAGGCTAGAGAATGGGAATGTGAGAGGTGCAGATTTGAAAAATCTCCTGAAATCATAAGGCTAATGAAAATGCTATGAATGATGATGTATGATAAGATATAGAGGACAGATACGGACTAGATCCATTGAAGACAATATCAAACCAACCAAATATAATTTGCAAACAATAAAGTACTAAAAAGAGTGTTTAATATTCAAGGAAAGTGTATAATTTACTTCAGATTAATGGGAAAACATGAAAAGGAACGGTTTCTAGTATAATTGAATGATCCGATGCTAACTTTGATCACGTCAAATAGCGGCTATGTTAACGATGCGTTTATCGTCACTGAAAAAGATGTATGTAAGTTTTTGAAAACACATAATAATACGTGAAACAACGTCTTACACTGGGTTATTTGGCTATGATCGTCTAATGAGTGCCAACAAGTACAAAATCGGCAACGGCCTGACCTGAGGTTATATATCTCTATAAATGCAGAAATAGGGGCGACGTGTAATAATAGCCGCTATATTAGGACACCGCTTTTCCTAAGAATTTCTGGCTTAATTGAAAGTAACAATCGAAATTAAAACTTTTTAAAATAAAATGTTATTTGACTTATAGTAACATTTGAATTTGTAAAGGAGAATGCACTACTTCCACGAAGAGAGTCGTTTTAATAAATCTGCATTTAACGATAAAATGTGTCCCCCTCGAAAATAAAATCAATGTGTCGCAATTTCCAATATTTTTATCGTAGTTCAAAATAAGCCGGGTGCAAAGTTTTCAACTGGACACCCTGTATATTATTAAGGTACCCTGTATATTATAAATATATTATTAAAGTGAAATAGAGCTCTGACGAGAAATGGAAAAAAAATCATTGTTAATGAAATTAGATCTACCAGGTTCCCTTATCGCAATTACTGCAATAATCATTTGTAAGTTACCGGGTGGTATATAGAATTTTGTCACCACCAAATACTATTTATTAACTTAAAAGTTAGTTTTCAGTTCTCATAAATAATGTATCAGTCTCAACAAATAGACTAGAATTGCATGGGTGTGAGTGTTGACTGCAGAGTATTCCGAACAGTCTCATGTGACAAGTGATCGTGACAGTTAAAGTAAGATTGACACTACTGACAGTTGTTATAAAAAATGAAATACATCTGCGCATTTGTAATCGCCATTGTTGTGGTTTTTAATAATTATTGTTATCAGCTTTAAGCAAGTTTCGCTTATAATTTGCAATTTTTACGTATTTATCAGTTTAATTACTTTTGAGAAATTAAAATTTGAAGATTCTAATGTAGAAGATAAAAAAAGATAATACGAGTACTGATATCAAAATTAGGAAGTTATTTGGTGTGGGTACAGGAAAGATGTTGGGACACCCCAGAATAAAAATTAATTAAAAATAATTATTCCAATAAGGACACTTAAGTTTTAGTGTCTTTGTTCATTGGATCGTTAACTGAATATGTTGCTCTAGGCAATTTTGAAAAAGTAGCCTCAGTTTGCTGTATATATATTTATTTTTGTACATAGAAAAATGAGCAGTCAATTTGATCATGAAGATGAAAGCAGGTAATTAATTATTAAGTCGGGTATCTAAGTACAAAATTAATTTGCGCGATAAGCAAGTATTTAACTTGAATTAACAGTTTACTGATAAAATATTGTATGTTTTGCCCACCAACTTTAGTTTTCTCTATTTTACAAACTACTAAGTTCATCTAACCCTTCCTATTTAACAGTGTCAAGTCCAGATTCATTTTCTTCATTTAAAAATGCCAAAAGCTCCTAGGTGATTAATAAACTATTTCATATTATTATTGTTGCTATGTTCATCGGGTTTTTGAATTGTATAGTTACTTTTCCTTAAACGGTGCTGGTAGGAGTATTCATTTCCTTTTGAATTTTAGCTGGTTCTTTGGTGCCATCAATAGGCAAGAAGCACAAGAACTCCTTATGGCTGAGAAGGAAGGAGGAGTATTTTTAGTCAGGGATAGTACTACCTCAATGGGAGATTATGTTTTATGTGTTAAGTAAGTTTCATTTTCTTTTTATTTCTTTCATAAGTATGAAGAATTTACAACATTTTAGAAAAAAAGTTAAAGTGGTTCCTATCTAAAGTGCTTCTGTTAATGCCATTCTAAATAAAAGTATGTCAGAAGATAATCATTTTATATCAAGAGGATTTTTGTGTAGTACCATAAGGAAATTATTTTTCCTTGTCATAAAATTATATTTCTAAAATAATTAAAACAGAATTCAGAAGCAGATTTATGAGCAAAGTTTTTATTATTTATGTCTACTACAGTAATGCTGTGTGTTTTCCTTTTTCATTTCATACTAGGTTTACTAGGGTTTCTATGTAAGTAAATTTGAACGAATCATTGACCTGTTTGGTTACTGAAAGCCATAATATGTAATATATATAACAGTGAATCAAGGTGTATTAAGCAATTGTTATATTGAATAGATTTCACTTAGTTGATTAAAGTTTCTATATAATTTGCGTGGTTTCCTGGAAATACATTAAAATTTTAGATAAAATTGATATCACTATTATTCTGCACCGCCCTTGTAGTGGCTAATTTTTGTCATTAAATTTTGATTGAAATCTAAGATTTAGTTAGACTTATGGAAAATTTCTTTATGTGTTAAGATAATCACGTCATATTATTCATTTTCTGAAGCAGTTCTATAAAACTGCTTCAAAATACTTATAAGTATTAATAAAAGTTGTATTTTCTCTGCAATATTTGTTTGTTATCAACACAATTAAAAACGAAATTATTTATCTCTTAATGGAAAGGACAACAATTCCAAATTATGCTAGAGTTCTCAGGTCCTAAATCTTAGCTGCCATGCTGGTTGTATGTATTTTTCACCATCTAAACAAGAATTCCAATTTCAGAGAGGATAGTAAAGTCAGTCATTACATAATAAACAAAATGCAAACTAATGATCAGACCAACTACAGAATTGGAGACCAATATTTCAAAAGCCTGTCAGAGTTGGTTTCTTTCTACAAGCTGCATTACTTAGACACTACCCCTTTAATACGTCCTGCAAAGAAGAAACTAGAAAAAGTCGTTGCTAAGTTTGATTTCGAGAGTACTGTAAGTATATCTTTATATATGGGTTCCATGTTGGGGGTCTCAAAATTGTTTTTTTTTAAGGAGAAAGACGATTTAACTTTTAAAAGAGGAGATATTCTCACTGTTCTTTTCAAGGAGGAGGAGCAGTGGTGGAGAGCGAGGGATAGGAACGGCAGAGAGGGATGCATACCGGTTCCATACGTTCAAAAGGTGTGTATGCAATTAATAAAAACTTTAGTTTTAAATTTTATTGTTAATTTTAAGGTTGAAGAAAACTCTTCTCCAGTGGATGGTGCAAGGCCTCAGGAGAGCCAAGTCAATAGTACTCCTGAATCAAAACCAAAACCCAAACAGGTTAATTGATTGTTTAAATGCAATCTACAATGTATATTAATTAAAATTTTAGCGAAAATTGCCAGCCAAAGCACGAGTCAAACAGGCAAGAATCCCCAACGCCTATGATGGCTCGGCATTGAAATTAGACGTAGGAGATATAATCACCGTAGTGAAGACTAATATTAATGGACAATGGGAAGGAGAACTGAATGGAAAAACCGGCTTTTTCCCATTCACACATGTAGAGTTTTTAGACGATGATACTGTAAGTTAGTGATTAAATTCAATACTCTTTGTCAAAGGTTGTTTTACCTCTTAACGTGTACCTAACCAAGGATCTTCTCCTTCATGCGCATATCTGGTGCTGAGGCTTATTGGTTATCCTAGAAAATACATTAAATCGCAGTTATTGCGATATGGCTTTATATGTTTTGATTTTAAATAGATGATGGACAATCAAATTTTAATTTCAAATCACAGATTCCAGTCATTTTCTAAATGTAGCTTGAGCTTGGCAAACAAACAGGCATCAATATGAATCCTCAAAGGAGGCATAACAAATCATGCTCTTTTGAAGCGCATTTCTTGATTTTAACGTATGGAGTACTGTCTTTACGAGAGTATAATGTACGATTCAAAGTTTTAAATAACCTAAAACCCAAGCACCAGGCTGAGACAATATTTATGTTAAATAATTACAAATTTATGTTTAAAGTAGTGTTTTTGCGCAGACAATACTATTACGGTTTTACTTAAGGTTATATTAGATTAGGTTTTATGATAAAGGTATTAGACAGTTGCAGAAGTTAGTCAAGAAACAATGTTGGTCTCTTGTCATGTGATATCTTGTTCGAAATGCCCGAGAGGAAGGATTGTTTGGACATTTTGGATAGTTCAAGGACGTTAAGAGTTTACAACCAAGTATTTTAATCATATAAGAATAGCTGCTTTGATTGATCCATAATAACACTTGAAAATAGTCAAAATGGGGATTGATCTAGTCTAACAGAAGTAGCAATAAAAGCTAGGTGGCTCAATTTGCACATTCTAAATAGGAAAGATTACCAACGTAGTTAAATATTACTGACTACCACGAGAGAAACATAAGTTGTTCCTTTGTATCAGATGTATTTTGATTATCAAATCTTTTACTTTAGACTATGAAGCAGTGATTTGAATGTAAGAACCAACATCCGTTCAGTCGTAATGGGGAATTTGTCATTTAGTAAAGGAATTTTGAGATACTCGCTGTAGTTCTATATGCCTCGAATTAATATTAAATGTGTCATTAACGACATTTACGGTATACATTTATTTATAAATTCGTTTGTATATTTTTGCGCATTTACATATACAGAGTGCCTCCAAATTATTTTTTATAATTTTAACATCATATTCAACAGTCAAAATCAGTAACGATGTACGCCCTTAAAAGGTTTATTTCAGGTTATAGGTGGAAGCTATATTTCAGATTTCAGCTAAATATCTCGAATAAATTTTTGCGCTATAAAGAAAACTTATAATCTGTATTTCTGAAACGAAGATTTTGCGGACCTATGCTTATATGAACCTTTTGCTTTATTTTTGGCCGTAGTATATGTTGTTAAAAATATGCAACTTAATTTAGAACACTCATGGTGAACATGTAATTTTAAGTACATATCATATGTCACTATTTTTTCATCATGTTTTATGCAATACATAATAGAATACATATTTAAATCTATCGCTTTGAACAGTCTGTATAAATAATATGTATACGTTTTATTGTGTATTATACTAAAATACAATTTAGTTTTATTTCTAACTTCCTTCGTTTTCCTTTTCCTAAAATTAACATCAGTTTTTCAGAAGTATGAGCTTGTAGTGTAGGGAAATTTCTCGAGTGATTTGTTTACTCACATATAAATTATCGAGACACGCCTTCTTTAAGTCTACCGCGTTCACACAACATTGTCCCGTAGGGGGTTTGCGCTCTTGACGACAATAAGTAGTTTAATGACAACACTAAACTATTTTTCTATTAATTAATCAGCAAGGGCTGAGCAAAGTTTTTAGTTGGATGTTTTTTCACTTACAAGCCTTGGAAATGAAGAAGTTTGTTTTGGTGTTTGAGGCTGTTGAGTGAGAATAATTCTCTAGGTATATCTTATGTAGTGGTTTATTGGCACTAAAGAATGAGAGAATAATGTAGTTACCTATAAGCAAAAGAATTTATCATTTTAGACATTTTTGTACATATCCACAAACTGTCCTTTTTCTTAAATTACTTTTCAAAGTGTAATTTAGAAAATTTTACTGAAATGGAGTTTTTCCTATTTGTATTCTTTTGGAGTTGCATGTTTCACTCTTTCACATGGACTCCTCTGCTGTCGGATTTGATATTCGCTTCTATTAGCTTAGTGTCGGTTATTAATTATAATATTAAGGAGAAGGAAAGGGAAATTCAGATAACCGCAAATAAAACACGCAATATCACGTATTATATGTATTTAATAAGAAAATTTGTTTTCATAATACGGCACAACCGAATCGAAAACATGTGTTAAGCCCCGAATCTACCAAAATTACTTCAGTACTGCCAAATCAGTAGGTTTGTGGCAATCGATGAATTAAATAGGCCTGCAAACGGGCTCTTAACCGCAGCTTTTTACAGCAAATTACCGCATCAGTACTTACAATGTGTTACAAAAGTATGATATGTATACTAATACAAACATTTCTAGACTTAAAACTTCATAAGCCTGATCGCATCCAAACTGAACTTTTTTCTTTATTAATGTGAGCCTCTTTTAGGTTCAGAAATGTGTTCCAAGAGAGAATGTGAGCTAGGTCTCAAAAGGCTCACAACAAACTGCTAAATCGGAGCTGACTCAAATTCCTTCTTGGATTTTGCTTCTAAGAATCCGTCATGAATCAGCAGGATGGTAATTGTCAGGTCGTTATCTTGACTCATGATGGGCCCTTTCAGAACCAACTTTTCCTATAGGAACGAGAGTGATTTCTACACAAAAAGCTGTTCTAGACCATTTGGGAAAAGTATGATGATTTGCCAGACTGTTATTATTGGGAGAAAACAAATTAGTCATACTTTTACTTTGGCAATTTTTAAGTAGGTTTCGTTGTGTCCTAAGAGGCTCTAAAATAACAATGCAAAGCAAATGAAAAGTTACGTAGGATTGGGTTTTTAATCATACTGATTTAGGCTCGGATGTAGTCATAAGTACTTCAGGCCGATTGTTGCAGGAGAGTTGAAAAAATATATCTTCAGGAGGTTAAAAGCTTGCTCTAGCCCATTGCACCTCATGCGCCTTCAAGAAAATCTTATAAACAAACTTCTAACCACCCTTATATTAGTCTATGAATAGAAATAGAAATACATATAGATAAATATACTTCGATAAAGATAAATATTTATTTGTTAACATGACTAAAAATCTAGATATAGATTTCGTGCGGTACACCACATGATTGTGCTTTGTTGACTCATAAAATGGCAAGAAGAGTGTCGCTCATGGGAAAGATGGTAAGTGTCAGGTCGTTATCTTAATGAGTGACACTACTTCATGGAATTTTCTCACATCGATCACAATATATTAATAGAAATCTGCCTTTTATTAGAGAATAGCAGGTCATATTTTATAATAGACATACGACTAAACTATGTGCAGTTCAAAAGGTAGATCCAAATGTGTGCCACAATAATTGTATTGGGAGTCATAGAGAAATAACACATAATATATACTGGACAACGATGAGATAGTGATATAATTGTTAACTGCGAAAAAAAATAGTCTTCTATTGATGTTTTTGTATATACGCTCCTCGAGCCCAAAAAGCCGATTTAAAGAAAACTTTACTTTTTCAAAAATATGACTATCAATAGAAGACAAAATATAGAAAAATACAGATTATAGGGTGCTAGTCACATTGCACCTTGTATCATATACATTTATATTTAAAATTAATTATGTGATAATACGATTCATTGATATGTATTGGTTTCTAGCCGCAAATGCTGCACTGGATATATGCTGCATTTACAGGCTTTGTTGATATGTTTTCATACTAAGAACGTCTCCTAAATCTACCACTTAGTCATAGAGACAATGTGTTATGTCATCTACGTTATACATTTTTAGTGATCAGAGATGCTCCAAAAACTAATAGAAAGGAGCATTTTCGAGTATATTTTTATGGTATTCAATCCTCTTATCCAAATTTGCTTTCCAAAACCAAAGGGACGGAAATTTTTAAAACTGACACTGCTGTTGATAAGTAAATGTGACCAAGGTGGTTGTCTCACCATAGCAGATTAAATCAAGTGTCCAGTTTAGATCTATTTCCTTGTCCTTGTAGGTCTTATAATTTAGTTCTTACATAACTAATCATTTAAGTACAATCTAAACAAAAAAAGCAATTGATGGGCTCATCCTGTAGAAACCTCTTCGCCCGACCCATAAACTTATCATTGAATTCTGTTATTGGTGTTCAACTAGTTGGTCGCCATGGTAATTTGCAAGCTTTGCAATGTAGCCTCTCTTGAAAAGTCATGACTTTTCAAGAGGGGAAGCACTGCAAAGCGCCCAAAGAAACATTAAGACCAACGTCTTCAAGCAAACATTTAATTATGCAAATAAGAGTAGAAATGTTTGCTCAACGGCAGGTGTGGTTGCGGATGGGCATAAACAATTTCAGCAGCAGAGTCAGGCCAATCTCAATCTAAGAATCCCGTGTTTACCAGTTTCTCAAGGAAAAACTTCACATCTCCTAACTCCGAATCTTTTATTCCCAAAGATTTTAGCATTCCCAAATCTCCATTTTCAACAGCCATAAACACTGAACGTAGATGCTCTAAATCTGAGCGCATTAGATGGAGCGCTGCTCCAAAGTCTTCTATGGTCTGAGATTCTGAAATCAGAGGAATAAAATCTAAAAATACATTCTTGAACTAATCGCCGTACAGTCGCCGAGTCGGAGCTGGGAATTGCACGTTTTCTCCCAATTTGTATCGTTTTATTGCTTTGCGAGCACAATTTCTTTAAGCAGTAAAATAAAGAATTTTTTTATTCTTTGTAATCAAGATTAAAGTCTTGCGCTTACTTAATTCACGGGGTTTCAGGAGCGTGTTTTGATGATGAAACGCGATTCGCACTGCGTTTTTACTTGTCAATTTAGTTAGAGCCTTTGTAAAATATAGAGACAGGGGTTCTGCTGATTGCTTTTACGTGAATATTGTTCTTTAAGAGTTAAGCATAAAATCAAATCATGGTTGAATTATGACCTGTCAAAATGGGGTTGAAACGGTGGTTTCAAAGCAATGAAATGCTGGATTCAAAATAAAGGTTTCTGTGATTGGCTTTGTTTGCCACTACACTCCAGGCCAAAAAGACTAACCTTAATCACTATTATTATCAACAAAATGGTGACGGAAATTGATAATTATATCAGTGATAACAGAAAAAAAATTAATAAAGGTCGAATATTTGATTTATACTGCTTTGTTTAGGTTTAGGTTTAGAACCGTTTTGTTTGATTAGACATCTTGAAGCGGTGACTTGCCCGAGGAACTATCTTTTACGCTTTTTAACCAGCAACTCTTAAAATCAAGAGAGGTATTCAGTTTTTCGTCGTTTTTGCATGGAAATAATTATTAATTGAAAACTTTCAGAACCTTTTGAAGATATTGCGTTAGTTAAAATTCTTAATTGTTAATTAGCTTTTAAGCGTTTGCTGTTAAATTTATTGCAACACTTAGAATAATCTTTTCGCTTTAAGTTTCAAATACAAAACCAGCGGAATTGCGTTTCTTTGTTGACCGCTGTTGTTGGTTAATAACAACTTTATCGTATAATATCGATATTTGGCTGTTTGATGCGATATTTAATAATATCGACAAACAAACTCGCTTTAATTTAAGGTCAAAGTTCATTTATTTTATGGACAATAAAAAAGTATAAAGGTAACAACTTCATTTATTACTGAGCTTTTATTAGGAAGTTAATAACACATAGAGAAACAAAGCAAAGCGTGTTTCAAGCAACTCTGAAACAAAAATATTTAAAATCCAAAGTTAGACGCTATTAAGTTTTATGTGTACGTCAGCTCTATTTCTCCTAAGGGAAAGCCACCTACACAACAGCCTTTACTTATTAAATTTTTAAGGGCTTCGTTCACGAAATGAATAGCTGTTATTTGTCTTACACGGTACAAAATGGGCCGTTGCTCGGCTTTTAAAGTTTTCTTTATCGATGTTTTAATTTTTGTTTACAAAATAATTCATTGGTGGGAATTTTTCACGTGGAACTTCCCGTTGGACATGGAAAGTAGGGCAGTTTCCTCTTGAGAAAAACAAGTTACTCTAATTATTTTAACCTCCTCCAGACTGCAGAAACTTTTACACTTGCTTACCTGATAGCGCAATAGCAACTTTATCGACTCCCCCAAGTGGTTTTAGTGCATCTCTAGCCTTGCTTCCGAATAGCTTTTCCAGATAGTTGGGACCATGGCTGGCCAATAACGATTTCAGGAAACTTCCTGTTTCTTCAACTGGAGGTCTTTTGGCTGCGGTACACAACCTGCAATAGCTTTACTCCGTTAAGAAATTTAATTCGTTTAGGGAGAGAAGTGCATCATTGTAAAACACAGAGGTCATTGTCACGTAAATGGAAAATGTGGAGGTGCGGCAAGTCTGATGGCATACGAAAGTAGTAATTTAGTTGTTTGGGTTGTTGAGAACATATAATTTTAAAAACGTGAATGGAGGAATATATTGCATGACCAAAAGATTTATGGTCGAACCTCGCAATAGTTGAAACTATTAATCAGCGACTAATGAAGAAGGCGCGTTTACCGATATTGGGTCAAAGGAGGAAATGACAATTCTCTATTTATGTCCGACGAGGAAGTTATCGGTATACATCAGCCCACATCTTTAATATAATAAGTTATCAGGCCGTTTGCCAGCATGATCTGCAATCTAGCTGTCATGTACCATAATGGGGCAATTAATAGATAAACATAACTCGCCTAGAATCCTCGTCATATCCATCAGGACAGTCTGGTGCCCCGTCGCACAAATATTGAATCGATATGCAGTTTCCATCTCCGGGACATTTGAAAGGTTCGTATGGGTGGCAGGCGTCACCTGAAATAGAACATTCTAGTATATCAATATGATATTATATTGTGAAGAGTCGAAAATGGGTCAGATAAATTGTAGCATGAATAAGCCACTGGAATATATCGAGCGCGACGATTCGGAAGTAGATTTGTGCGAGAAAATTGCTATAAAACTGGAAACGGATGACTTTAAATCCAGTTAATCCTTCGCTGCATTTGAGAATTAGTCATGTTGAAAATGTGGACGATGAAGATAAGCAGGCGAAGATAAACGGTGATGGATAACGAAAGCAAATGAATGCAATCCATCATACTCATCTGCATTTCAGTTTTTTAAATCTCCTGAAGCGGAAATTTATGTAGTTGAGATATCATCTGAGAAAGTAGTGGTATTCAAGATAATAGGCAACGAAGATGCTACATCTGTTATTCATAAATCACAGATTAACTTGCTTATTTTAAAGCTTTTTGGATTTAAATTTGGTTCATCTGTCGCTGCATTCGAGAAAACATTTGTGTTGAAAATGTGGATGATGAATATGAATTAGTGAATATAAACGGGAACACTTATCAATCACATCAACCTACATTAAATTTTTTTAAAAGTCCTGCTGAGAATAGTCATATATTACAAATATAATTCTTTGGAGGGCTATTAGAAACAGCCATTTCGGGATCTTAGACGTGCAATTTAGCATCAACTGAGCTACATATATATAGGGCGATTCAGAAGGAAGTACCAATATTTCAGGTTAGTTCAGGTTTGGGGTGACTGAAAATAAGCATAAAAGTTCCTATATACGTGGGTCCTATTTTTAACCATAACAGAAATACAAGGGTAAGTTCAACATTTTTATTAAATGTATAATATTAAAGTATCATTTAACGATTATTAATAAAACACATTGACTGATGATTTTCAAAAAATACCGCCGTTTGCTTCTAAACACATGACCACTCTCCGATGAATAGAAAAATGTAATAATAAAAAATTTATTTCCAACATGATAGCGTTCTTCCGCATTACAGTTTACAAGTGAGAAATTTCTTGAACAACAATTTTCCAAATCTTTGGATTGGTCAAGGCGGTCCACATAATTGGCCACCTAGGTCGCCAGACCTCAATCCCTTAGATTTTTATCTTTGGAGATAGTTTAAATCTCTAGTATACGCAACTAAAATAGATACTAGTGATGCACTACTCGACCGTATAGTAAATGCAGCAGAAATTATCAGAAACAGACCGGACTCCATTCACAGAGCGACTAGATTTATTAATCGGAGAGCGGTCATGTGTTTAAATTCAAACGGTGGTATTTTTGAAAATTATCAGCCAATGTGTTTTATTAATAATCATTGAATGATAATTTAGCATATTTAATAAAAATGTTGAACTTACCCTTGTATGTCTGTTATAGTTGAGAATAGGACGCACGTATATAGGAACTTTTATGCTTATTTTGAGTCACCCAATACGTACCTGCAACATTGGTACTTCCTCTTGAATCACCCTGTATAATTCGAAAACCTCAGGTTATTCGAATCCAGAAGAACGCCACAATAAGTATTCACAACATAATTCATATGCGTTCTTGTAAATATTAGTGGAAGCAATCAGAAATTAGTCTACATTGTTATGTCTCCACGCTGAGTTGGAAAAGGAGTGTAGTAAAAATAGGCAAGAAAACAAACAATAAATGGAAAGTGCCGCATTTCATTTCTTGATTATGAATATATGTTTGCAAATTACCACAACCATGTGAAACAAATACAATTCCATATTCAAATTTTGCGATAATGATCTACATGAATCCACCCCACTGCATACTAAAAACCCTCAGAACGTCGCGAAATTGCGTCTAGATTTGCTGTGCTAACTCCAAAAGATTATTTTTGGAGAAAACTGGCAGTCAATTTTCGTTATTAGCTCAATATGGAACCTCTTTATGACTTTATGCAATAAATTACCTGCTGCTATGTACCAATCGATGGTAATGTTGCAAGTGTCCATAGAGAAGAAATTTGTGTATTTTCACTTTTCTGGACGAAATATACTGGAAAATCATTGCTAATTGAGGTGGAAGTCAATTTAATTATTCTTTTGTGGTGAGGGTATCTAATGGGTATGAAGGTGTAAATACTGAACATGTTAGGCCTCCTTGAAATGCCAGTAATCTTGCGTGAAAGGTGCAAATAGCCATTAACTTTTAATGTTAGCGTAAAATATTTCCACGTGAACTATATTCTCCACTAAGAAATATTCGGATATACGGTTAATGTGCCCTGAAAGTCTCGTTTTCAGATTTAGATTTTCTGTTTGAAACTTATCGCAGCGTCCACATAAATTTTGTTTTTGTTTTTTTTTTATTTCGCTTATTATAATAAATTTCCATTAATGTTGCTAGAATGAAAATTTCACCTACGTAATGAGATTTTTAACGGGTTTCCCTTATACATTATGTATCTACCTTACGACCCACACGGCTCTGAGATTTCGTGCTTCAGCACCTTTCAGGGAGCTGTTCGGAGATTTACAGTTTTTCATGTTTATGACAGGAAATTGATGATGAAGTTTCGTTGAAGCCAAAATTTGAAAATAATGATTAAATGTATGTAATAAAGGCAGTCAGGCTTCTCTATTACATATTGAACAAAGTTTAGCATGCATAAATAATGTCAGTTTTTTGCTGCATTTTCATTTCTTATTCCAGGCGAGCTTCGATGTCAAAAAATTTAGGCTGATGGTATATTGGAGTTATTTCTGTTGCACCCGCCCATGATTTATAATTTAGGGACTCTAAGTCATTTGCTTCGAGTCTCAATCGTGGACGAGTACGAGATTTAATCTCCGCGCACCCAGAATTTAACAAGCCAAATATTTTTTTTAGATTTAAAAACATCCCGGGACTTTTATGTTTATGTTGAACCCAGAGAGTGAGGTAAAAGAAAATGTTGAATTTAGAGTCAAAAGTGTAACGTGACACTTTCTACTGTAGGTACCTACTTCTGTCCATATTTACCGACGCTATTTTTCCATTCTCTGATATCACTGCTGATGAAATATAACCAATCTATTTCCTGGTGTCCTCCTTTAATCGGCATAAATACATTTTAGAGTGGGAAGCTGACAAATGCACCTCAGACACGTAATTTTAGGGCGGCGCCGAGAGTTTCAGTTTTCGTTCATTATTCAGGGGAATGCGTTGAAATATCTAATGTTCAAATATTAATTTTGTATTATGGTCAAATTTGTCGTATGTACCCTCGTTACATTGAGAGAATCACTACTTTAATTAGTTATACAGGGAATTCTAAATAAGTCATTCGGTCTAATTAATCTAGTACCCGCATATGTTGGGTGTAATAATCCCCTTTGTGCACCCTTCTAGAGTAGTTAATATTTAAATTTCTGGGTTAAGAATACCGAAGTACTTCTAGTTACTTTTAGTTTTCCAGCGAACCGAAGTTCTAATTGGTTTCTTATCTACGTGCCTAACATTCTAAATTGTCGATAATAAATTTATTCACAGTCGGAAGCAAGTTAATGATCTACATGAGCCAATACAAACTTTACCTCACCAAATATTAATAAATTGAAAGCTCATTTTTATATTTATAGCTCACCTATGTCTGTTCTAAAATCAATAAATCAGGAAGTTATTACTGAGTTTTGTCTAATTTACGAATCTCTAGCGACACTCCAACTTGAAGATCCCCAAAGGCTTTATATTGTATAAAACATCTAGAAGTTTTGTCTAAAAGAGGTGTAGAAGGGCCATTTGTTACTGTCTGTCATATATTGGATTAGAAATGATGGGTAACCGGGAGTTTTTGTTGGTCTATTGAGAATAAATTTGGTCTCAGAGAGTTAGATTTAATGTGTATATAACGCACGTCCGTGTTTGTTTATGGGATCCCTTTGAATTTTTTTAATTTCCTGTTGAAATTTCCATTTTATGTGTCCATTGTGAATTACATGGCGATATAAACAGGGGGCTCAGAAAAGTAAATAAATAAAAGGAGCAGCCCACAAAAAACACGGACGCTGCCGAACGTGTAACATTTGCATTCAACTAATCTGTATGGTCAAAGTGTGGGTTAATATTTACCACTTCGTGCAAAATGGTTTTGCAAAATTCAAAACCCGAAAGGAAAATATGCTGGTTGGTAAATTATACAAAAAACAGAACTAATTATGTCTCTCGGCATTAAATTCAGCATTTAAATGGAAATCAAGTTCAATGAATATTCGGAAACCCGAATTAAAAAGACTTTGGCTGGTAAATTGTCCCGGAAAATAGATCTAATGGTGCCTTTATGAACTCCAAATGTGGCAGATTTTTACACCAAATAACAACTCGAACATGAAGGTATGAATTTATCAATTTCCAGAAATAAGTGAAATAAAATGGTCAGTTTCAAGGTCTTGAAAAAATTAAAACCCGAAAAAAAAACACTCATTCGTGTTAAACTATCAAGGAAAAGAGATCTAAATGTGTGTGTATTGTTGGCTCTAAATTAGACATTTTAATTCGACTCAAATCATGAGCGCACCACGTAATCCAAGGATTTCTAGAAAAGACGGAAACATAATTTTGAAATTCCAATCGTTGGTAAATTTTGAAACTACAATTTCTGCTTTCATAGACCCTAAATTTAGCGCTCTGTATTGCCGCAAAGCCATGGATACGAGACTCGTGAATTTACGAATCCTCACAGGGAATTTTTAAAGTCGAGATTGAACGAGTCTAATTGTCTAGGAAATTGATCTAATTGTGTCTCCACAGTCTCGCAATTCCGCTTAAACTATGGCTACAAGAGAAGCAAATCTAAGAATTTCAGAACGTTATTTGATCGACTATCATTAAAAAAGTTCAAAATTGGAATGTGAATATAGCTTGAAATGGAATGGGAATGAAAATGGAAATGGGAATGTGAATAGAGCCGTGCTGTCATTCCTTGCATAGCAAAGAATAGGCGGTTCAATTTTATATGTCCCTTGTGCATTGAGCGAGCTACATGCAGTGCCATTGTTCAAAATAAAAGGGGTGTTCCATCATTTCATAATATACTAATCTCTGTAGTCAGAGCTTCAGTTAATATCTACCAACCAGCAATTTTCCTCGATCCAGAAAATATAAATTTTCATGAAAGATGATGTGGAATATATGTCGACGGAAAAATATTGGTGGACACGTAGTGAAACTCACATTTTAGGTGTAGAGAGTGCTCCGCGATTTTTGAGAAAAACTCAATTTCTATGTATGTATGCAGAAGTTGAAGCGAAATCGATTTAAACAGAAAAGTGTTACATTTTTTATACATCGGATCATTGCATGAGGCAAATCAATTATGCAAGCGAGTATCACGTGATAATTCCTCCAGTCCTCATATGAATGTGTTAGTGTAATTAGTTTAATGCCATTTTATCGTGTTGGGTTATGCATGCCTGGTATTATGACTTGCAAGTAAAGGAAATAATTTACAGCGTTAATATTACGAGGACACAATTGTACTTTTTTGTTAATAGTCAACCGAGATCGGGTAATGATTACGTATTGTAGATTTATAAAGGTTTTGACTGTTTGTTCATGATGTGGTTTGGTAGATTTCAATCTATAAAAAAGATCTGAAGTGAACTGAAATAGAGGCGTGTTCTTATGACTAAATTTTTAAAATCGCCAATTCAACTGAAACAAAAATATTTATTCCCGTTTTTATGGAATAAATTTCAGCTCAAAAGCTTTGGGATCTACGTGCATCAGCATTTCACTTGAACGCTGTTTGTATGTTTAGCTCACCCTTTCTCGATTTTAAATTCAAATTTATTCAAATTTATTTCATAAAACCAATGTAATATCTACAATTCTTATAACAGTAAATAAATTATCCATTGGACTGATGGAATTGTAGTTTTACTTCTCAGTTCTTGTAATTCGAATTTTCGAGCTTCTCTGAATATTGCAGGCGAAAGCAAGTGAAAAATTTCAAAGTTTCAATTTTTTTTTTCCTCAATTTTCTTGGCCTTACCCATTAATATTCCACCACGACTTTTTCCTAATTATCTTTATTAGTTTGGAAGCCATTAGTACGCCCTAGGTTGTTGTAACCTGGCCTATAATTTTAACAAACTTTGAAGTCTAATTAAAAGTTTAGTTACTGACAATGATGTTATACTCACTATGTACTTGAGCCTATACGGAAAGGCATACGTAGTTGGAATTACATAATTCGCAGCTCGGATGACTTCCAAAGAAAACATTCGCTTTAAGCGTTGTACAGCCCTCAACAATGGCTTGTCACGGAAGTTAAATGATCAGTTTTACTGCAGAATAAACAGTTTTAGCAAATCAAAAAAACACTTTTAAATTCGAAAAACTACATGTAATTTACAGGGATTAAATAACATTTTGGTAGCAAATGAGGATCTTTTTAAACACTCGGAAATGTATAAACCTAGTCTGATGGCGCCATTAAACGTATTATATGCTAATACTCGGCAGTGGGTCTAGCTTTACAGCAGGTTGACATGGAAAGCAAAATATTCACAATTAGTTGTAATTTGTTAAGTGCTTTATTAGTTGATCTCACGACATAAGTAAGTCGTGCGCTTATTAAATATAACGGCTAAGGTTGCCTATTGTAACCTCAATATAATTTTACCAATGCATTGCTAATGGCTTAAAAGGAAGAGATTCTGCCCCAAATTTTTCCGACAATGAGGAATCTTATTGCATCTCGCAAGCATTATCCTTTTATTTCAGACTGGATAGACTGGAGAGGCTCAAGGGCTCTTTTTTGCTGATAAATTTACATCAGACCGATGTCTTTTGGCAGGAAACATTCGTCCCTAAAATGTGTAAAAAATATGCCAGTTTTTGTGAGCAATGGTAGTCTACATTTTATTTTTTTCAGTAAAGCTTATAAATAAATCGGTATAAAATATGTGTAGAAACAGGATCTACCAATGAATCTGCTTTGTATTCTACTGAATTTATATTTTACCTAACTAGTGGTTTAAAAAATGTGATTTTTGGATTTGTGGAATGAGGACAATATGAACTCCTCAATGGAGAAAATAGTTTACGGATGTTCCCAAATTCAGGATGTCTGGATAATCGCAAGTTGCTATTGAGTGATCTCAAGACATCATTTCCGTCTTGTTCACTCTGTATTTGCATTCTCTCTTCCTGCACTTTTAGTACCCCAACAGAATTTTTGAATCGTATTGTTAATTAATCAAAAGAAAAATACTTTCTGCTCGATTTCCGCAAGAGCAGGGCTTTTTATTGTATATAACGAATTTTATCCTTTTATCTCAAAGCGAACGAAACTGGATAGAAATATTAAAGATATTACAGGGGAACTCAAGCTGTCTTCCGTTACCTTTTTTTGTTTTCAGCATTACGTTTAACTAGCCATTTTGAATGAAATATAATCATGTAGCTTCCTAAAGTATTTAAAAAAAGAAAAATAATCTTTTACGAGACATTCCCTTTTGAGACGCATAAACACGGAAGATTTATATTGCACTGTATGTTTACTGTGCAGCTAATCATTTAAAATTTATAGCAATTACCCGCTAAATGCCTATTTACAACGCTATGTTAGTTTCAGGGAAACCATAAAATGTACTAGTAATAACTACATTATATCAAGGTATTTTCATATACAGTGGCTTGCTCGAGCCTTGGGCGAAAAGGATATAATTTTGAGGATTTAGAAAAAAACCGAAAATGAGATTGAGATGTATCAGGTGAAAAGTTACTTACGTAAAGTTATCTTTACATTAAATTGTATTTAGATTCGACTAAGTTCTAAGGCAAAAACTTGACTCAATCTTATCGCCTATCGATTCTCCTTGGTGGCGGATGCGGAAGAAACGCATGCTCTTGATTTTATGATCACAAAAAAGACGAATGGTATGAAGATAAATGTAAAAAGGGTTGATTGAAAGATTAACTATTTTTGGGAAGAAGGCTTTTAAGCTCTTTTGAGAAGCTGATGCATACATTGCCAGTTTTATGGCTCACGAATATCAGTAATCTAGACAGAGCTGTCGATATAATTACCAATTAATACACTGTCGATCGTTAGAAAATTTATGTATTGCTGCATGTGCCTTGTTTACTTAATCATTTCAAAATTATAGTAATTGCTGACTTCCAATATACCATCCTAGCTTTCAGGAAAGCAGAAAAAGTTAAGTAGTAAATATTTACAGTAATAATGGGGTTTGGTTAAATAGAATTAGCAGTAGTAAGTAGTAAACAATTCATTAAGGTGAATGGTTTTCGGAATAGAAAATTATAGTTTTCTCGATAATTAATATGGGAAATATTTGATTGGATTCGCACTTTCAATTCAGTGTTCCCTTTTCTTGCATGGTTTCGAACACTGTTGAACAGAAATAAGTAAAAAAACAAAGCTTGTTATATTTTCCAATCCAGGCAATATTTTTCTTTTGAGTGTTGAACATAAAAGGGAAACGTGACGTTCCTATTTCTGTGAAAAAGTGCTGAGATGTTAAAAGCTTTTTTGCTGTACATTTTCAGCCGTTCCGAAGCATGAATTAAGGAATGAGCATACTACAACAACCCTCTTCTGGTCGTTATGCTTTGATTAACGAGAAGTAAACTCTCCATATTTATACAGGGTTATTCACCCAAACCGTTCATTAGAAGTTTACTAGGATCTAAAAGTGATACGAATTTGAAAATTTGGAGTTAAGTTAAGTTCGACATATACTATTTTTTTAAAATATTTTCAACTTGCTGTCACTTCCGGTTTAACCGGAAATAGCTGTAACTTGCTTATTTCAAATGGAACCCCCAGTATATTATTTTATTTTTAGATTCTACGTAATATTTTAGGTACATTTTCTGTATAATGTTCTATACTTAGTTCTTACCGTTTTTGAGATATTTGACTTTGAATTAAAAACGTGCCTCTGTAATGACCAATTTTAAAATTGCATATCTCCGCAGTTATTAAAAACATAATCACCATATTTTGCAGAATGTCAATACATAGTCTTAGGTTCACACTTCCACTAGTTTTATGGCTTAGTATTATACAGGGTGTCCAAAATTCAGCTCCTAACATTTACATTTTTGAAGTTGCAAAAGTCGTTTTTTTTAAATGGGACACCCTATAACTTTAAGCAGTATCAAGTAGAAAATGTAATTCTCTATGGAACTGTATTAGGGTTACCTATACCTATTCCAAACCATTTTCGAAATAATTAAGTTTATGTGAAACTAGTAGTACATATTCACTCTGGTAAATTTTTATTCTTCGCGTAGTTGGCCATGGAAAAGAAATAATGACAGTTATTACTTGCATTGCACGTTTTTGTTTTTCGGTGGCGGTTAGTAGCAAAATTAAAGTGAAACTTTCAATCAAAATGGAAGAATACACAAACGCTGATATTCTCAATTTGTTTTATATTCACGGAGAATGTTACAAAATTTTGGAGAGAACTTGCCGTGTATTTAGTGAACGACATCCCCATTTGCCGCCAATGAACAAGACAAAATTCAGGAGAATTGAAACTAACTTTTTACAATTCGGGAAAGTTAGCGCTACAAAAAATGTTCCTAAACGAGTGACTAATCACGAGAGTAATATAATAAGTACACTGGCATATTTTAACGCATTTCCGCAAAGTTCAACAACATCTGCAGAAAAGGATTTGGGAGTTTCAGCTTTGTCTATTCAAAGAATTCTGAAAGAACATCGTATGCAGCCTTACTCTTTCCAACACGTGCAGGCTTTTAGAGCAGGCGATGATCTTCGGCGAATAGAATTTTGCGAATTTATGCTGCTAAAAATTCAAGAAGACCCTCAATTTCTTTCAAAAATACTTTGGACAGATGAGTCGAAGTTTTCTAGAGAAGGAATAACAAATAGAAATAATCAGCATTTCTGGGCAGTAGAAAATCCACATGTTTTACGCAATGTACATTTCCAAGACATGTTTAGTTTTAATGTTTTCAGTGTATTATGCCATGATCAGGTTCGGTATTGTATTTACAATGAAAATTTAAATAGTGATAAATATTTGGAAATTTTTCGAGAAACTGTTACTCAATTTGTAGAAGAAATTCCTATTGGTGATCGTCAAAATTGCTGGTATCAGTTAGACGGGGCTCCTGCACACAATTCTCGCGAAGTTTACTTACAATTGTCACGAATGTTTGATAATCGCTGGATTGGACTCATTGGCCCTTGGAGGTGGCCACCGCAGTCGCCTGACTTAACACCCTTAGATTTTTTTTTATGAGGCTATATTAAAAGCAAGATTTATTCTTCTCCAGTAAATACCCACGAAGATTTGCTCAACAGGGTGCGGACAGCGTTTGACGAACTGGACAATAATCAAATCCGACAAGCTGTAGAAAGAGTCCAAAGAAGAATTGATCTGTGCCTTCAGATGAACGGTCAACATATTGAACATTTATTATAATACAATTTCTTTGTATCGACGATTGTTGAAATTTAGTTACAATAATTAGTTTATTAATCTTATTTATTATTATTATGTACTTCTTTATTCAGCAATGATTTAGGAACATTTTTTGTAGCGCTAACTTTCCCGAATTGTAAAAAGTTAGTTTCAATTCTCCTGAATTTTGTCTTGTTCATTGGCGGCAAATGGGGATGTCGTTCACTAAATACACGGCAAGTTCTCTCCAAAATTTTGTAACATTCTCCGTGAATATAAAACAAATTGAGAATATCAGCGTTTGTGTATTCTTCCATTTTGATTGAAAGTTTCACTTTAATTTTGCTACTAACCGCCACCGAAAAACAAAAACGTGCAATGCAAGTAATAACTGTCATTATTTCTTTTCCATGGCCAACTACGCGAAGAATAAAAATTTACCAGAGTGAATATGTACTACTAGTTTCACATAAACTTAATTATTTCGAAAATGGTTTGGAATAGGTATAGGTAACCCTAATACAGTTCCATAGAGAATTACATTTTCTACTTGATACTGCTTAAAGTTATAGGGTGTCCCATTTAAAAAAAACGACTTTTGCAACTTCAAAAATGTAAATGTTAGGAGCTGAATTTTGGACACCCTGTATAATACTAAGCCATAAAACTAGTGGAAGTGTGAACCTAAGACTATGTATTGACATTCTGCAAAATATGGTGATTATGTTTTTAATAACTGCGGAGATATGCAATTTTAAAATTGGTCATTACAGAGGCACGTTTTTAATTCAAAGTCAAATATCTCAAAAACGGTAAGAACTAAGTATAGAACATTATACAGAAAATGTACCTAAAATATTACGTAGAATCTAAAAATAAAATAATATACTGGGGGTTCCATTTGAAATAAGCAAGTTACAGCTATTTCCGGTTAAACCGGAAGTGACAGCAAGTTGAAAATATAAAAAAAAAAAAAGTATATGTCGAACTTAACTTAACTCCAAATTTTCAAATTCGTATCACTTTTAGATCCTAGTAAACTTCTAATGAACGGTTTGGGTGAATAACCCTGTATATTATTGTTGAACTGGTAATGACGTAAAAAGTGAATTGCATCAATTTTACCGGTAAAAGAAGTCAGTGGGAGAAATTTCTTGTGAATGAAGGGTGAATTTAACAATTATTGATGTAAATTCTAGGGCATATCAAATTCGTAAATATAGGTTATAGGTTACAATTCGGTTTC
Organism: Euwallacea similis; assembly: GCF_039881205.1. NCBI lineage: Eukaryota > Metazoa > Arthropoda > Insecta > Coleoptera > Curculionidae > Euwallacea > Euwallacea similis. Next base: position 2,418,501 of record NC_089635.1, on the reverse strand, counting down.
CGGTGAATCGCAGTCAATTAGCTTGATGGAAGTATTATTGGGGCTAAGTAAATGTTATTTTATATACTGTATTCCTTGTAAGGGTAGACACAAATCTAGAACAACCTACCCGAGCTAGGATATAATTTCATTGAAACAAAAAGGTTAGATCGATTCGGAGATAATGGATGATGATGCAATTGTATACAGTAAGACTAATGGTTATAGGCGTGTCATGTAATGCACGACTTTTGTAAAAGAAAAATGTTAGGATGATATTAGGTTGATTAAACTCATATAAAAATCATGATGGTGAGCAAGAGATTGTGCTTCGAATTTTGGATGTAGCGACAGAAACTGATTAGATTGCGAAGTTTAGATCCGACAAGTTTTTAGTTTCGTAAAAAAGCCAACCGTCGCAACATTATCTCTTTTGCGAGTGAAATATCGCGCCACAATATTTTATCGGAATACATAATTTTTCATAGTTTTCCCGAGTTATTTTTAAAAAGTTCAAAAAGGAAATCGATCAGTGCCAAATTCACAGTGAAATCATTAGAAAATTGTCTTCCCACCTCGATATATTTATTCACACCGCATACAGTCGAAGTGTGTATACTCAAAATGCTGTAACGCTTAGGATTAACAAACAACTAAATTTTTAATTCCAAATTATATAGAATCACATTTGCACCTAGTTCTGAATTTTCAACTTTACTAAAAAATACATATTAGGAAAGCGTTTGATAACATTTCCGCAAAATTTCATGAGCATTTTACTGGAAAAGGAAACAGGTAGTTTTCGACTTATTTTGTACGAGGTAGATACACGCATATCATGGGACATGTATGTCCGAAGATATACATGTCCATTTGAGAGTAGCTTGGAAGGGATGAAACAGGGAAAGAAAAAAGAAACTATAGGCAGTCATCGGCTTTGGCATTTATGTGAATTCACAAAAAACGTTTCCATCTGCTGGAGATACATTCAAGATTTCCACGGTAGTATTGCCATGCATAATTGTTGTGGTTAACCAGCCGTGGAAAATTTCAAACAAGGAAATGTTTGCACGGATGATTGGACATGATAGAAAAGCATTGGCGGAATTTCCGTAAAATTTAATGAGCCTTCAAATAGAAAGAAAATGGAATCTTGGGCTTTCTACTCGAATACCTCTTCTTTGCCATTTTCGATCAAGTCTTCGTCATCGGATTCCATCACAAACTTTTTTAAATTTGTAATGTATGTTTGAGAAATACATACAAATTCGGTTCCGTGTAAATTAGAGTTCAAAATTTGGTGCCATCATCGAAGCACTACAACATAAGTGTAACAATGTGAAGTAGGTATTGTGACGTTTGAAGTTTGTAGAATTTGTAGGGTAGACCGCGGTGCCAGACCCTGTTAAAAGCTTTATTAATGTTCATAAATCGACTTGCTGACCTTTTTTTGGGTAAACATCAGTGTAGTGCAATCTAACTAAACTCGAAAGCGCAACAATACTTGCCTTCTGATATCCTTATTAACATGAAATCCTTTTTTTATAGAAATTAATCTTTGAAAGTTGGTGCGATTTTTAAAAAATCAACCTCACTTTGAAAAACGTTAATAGTCTTAAAACCTATAAAAATCATCCTTTTTTACATACTCAGACATTAAGGTTTAAAATGATCTTTACGGTTGCTGACCGACCGATGTAATCTTATCCTTGAGGAAATCATGAATTTTTCTTAAGATACTTTTGTGTTCCAATTTAAAAGACTTTTGTAATCTGACTCGAGTTTCTGTTCTCGTTTGATTAGGATTTGCCAAATATTTTTTCAAAGAAGGATATGTAATAAGCTAACATTGTCTTCATGCGAGAGCAGATTATTAGTTTGATGACTTAATGGAAAAATTGGGGTTATAGTAGGTAATAAATGGTGGACACTGCTGTCGAGCATATATCAGACTATTAGGCTTAATTGTTGGAGATGTAAACTTTTCCAGTTCATATAAACGGAACATGTAATAACTATCATACCCACAATTAGATCTATTATGATACCCTATCAATTAACTAGTGTTATACTTATACTTGCCCCCAAACTATTTAACCAAATATAATCCGTAAAATTAGGTAACCCTCGAGGAAACCTGCACTTGATTACCTTTTAACTTTAAATAACACTCTAGCAGTTTCCATTCTGGGAGCTTAGTTCCGCGCCCTCTTAAAAATCCACCTCCTACTTACTACAACTTTAAATTAACCTTGTCGAAAACTTTGCTTAGAAATTTATGTCAAGGTACGAAACTTTCGCAAAGCCCGGGATATAATATATAGACGCACATAGTCATTTAATGACTGAAGGCGACCTGTGGCTTGTTATATGAAGGCAAATAAATTTAACCTGCGAGCAGCAATACCCATTTTTTAACCCAATTTATAGGTCAGTTCGTAACTTGAAATGACAGGGACTCCAAGAAAATTGAGACGTATTAAGATGATTTAATACGGGCTCTAAGTTGATGATCTAATTTGTCTGACGGACAATATGATATGCGATTTTCTAGAAGATGTTAAGTAATCGAATTCAAGTAAAAACAATCAATAAGTAACACTAGATAATTGAGATATGAACGTAATTATTTCAAACCATTGTATCACCGCTATCAATATAGTACCACCTCCACAAGCAGCAATAATTTAAAAATGAATTGTATCATAAGCTTATATTCGGCCATTCAAAAAACATGAATTGGACATTTTCATCACTATCTAGTTACATGATTTTTCATCAGATGATTAATAGATAGAAACCGTTGATAATAAACGATTAATTATCCTTCAATATTGAATGCATACATCATTTATATTATATCCGAAACGGCTTTTAACAGCTAATTACAATATTACCCTTGTAATACTAAAGCTGTAAATTATTTCCTGACCTGAATGTTAAATATTACACGTTAAACACGGTTTTATATATCTTGTAGAACTTGACATACTTTATGATTCATAGAGGTTAATTTTCAAGGTACTAAATACGCCATACGGGCAGAACGGTATAGTGAAATGTATTATTGAAATTTACTGTTTCGCATATGGGCAAGCAGCGCAATTATTTATTGCTCAAGTAGCTATAGTCAACAGTGGCCACCTACTCTAAAAATTCCTAAATAATTCCTAAACTTATCGAGCGCTTTGGTTGCGCAGCTATAAATCTCCTTCTCACCACCGACCGATTTCGATGATTCTAGCGCTTTCGCACAGCGTCGTCCCGTAAAGTTATTTAATAATTGTCGTTATTGCTTACCCAACAACTGTCACATTAAATATTTATATTTTAACACATCTATTCAGATTTAGACTGCATAAAATTATATTTGCAATACCAGTAATTGATACAAAGCATAACTGTTTTAATAGGCAATGATCGCCCAAGCAACGAAAAGTCTATTAAAAAGTTATAGTTTAATAGAACTGAGAATTTAATAGTACAATAGACAATAATAATATGGAAAATATAATTTAAATAACTTGAAATTCAATTTATACAAAATTGAATGACACATTTGCAAGTGAAGAGAAATTGATTGCACTAATTTGCCATTTGGTTTGTATATTTTAAATTAGACTGTAATAATCGAAATACGCAATAATTTGTCTGGTTTCTGATTTCTACTAAAATATGCTGTATAATTTTGCATTTGTCAATACTAATTAGCAGAGAAATAAATGGATTCTTCCAAAAAAGGTAATAACCTACGTCTATGTCAAATATTTATAGCTACAACGGGCGTTCTCTCATTTATTGGTAGAACTTTTTTTAATATTTATTGATTTTAACATGGGGATACAATTACAAAAAATGGTAATACATACTTAATTAAAACGTTTCCAATTTCGTCTTTTTATTCAGTTTAATTATACCTAATTTGTAGCACGTACTAACTTAAACAGCAGATAAATAAATAAATACACAGATTTTCCCATAATTTTCACGTCATTTTACTCCATACTCTTCGAAAAAATACATCAAATTGAATTATTCCATCATAAAAACGTAACCAAGTTTATCGTTTTAAATATTGAATCTCTCATTATAAATCTATGGGGGATTATAAATGAAATTATTTGCATAACGCTTGGAATTATACTTATCAGAACAATGTGGAATTTAATTTCCCGGTTCAGCATAGAGTTATATAAATATCGAATTATTTTTAAATTTAATTGAACACATCTGTATAATTATTCGAATTATGGTATTACTATGGTTTTAGTTATTGTCAAAGGTTATAAAACGTAAATTTTATCCAATGGTTATTATCCGGAAATATTTGTAAATGCAAAATTCACATTTAGGTCCTTTTCTTCTAAGTTCAAACTGATTTGTGGTGAAATTGGGACGAGATCAAATTTACGAGGCTTAGAGAGTAACACGGGAGGAGAATATCAATAATATATGGACGACAACGGAATTGCAATGATGAAAGAGGCAAACTTTGATGTAGATTTAGAAGAGAAACTTAAATTATTGTGCCTATGTGTCTTTGAAAGAATCGAGATGTTTAAAGTTTCAACAAAATCTGATAGTTTTAAAATATATCAAAACATGTTTCTTATACATTCAGATCTTCATATAACGGTATCCATTTTTGGCAAAGGTTCTGTCTGTTTCATCACGTTGAACGGTGTAATTTTTCCGATATTTATGAATAAATGAAATTCGTGGATGTTAAAGTTCGTCATGTTATGTTTAATAATATTTATATTATTCAAAGAATGGTTTATTTAGAACGCCATAGATCATTTCAAAACTCGTAGCCTTCATCGGCTTGTTTTAGTTTTTATTATCATCGGTTTTTGAATGTAGTGGTTGAAAGAACCTTTGGGCAATTGAATAAGAAAGAACACTTTTATATCAATGGAAAATCAAATATGAATAAATTCCTCACTTTGCGATTGCAGATTTTACAAAAGATTAATTTTATTATATTGAGAAGATTAATAAATATTACATTAAAACGCATTTTGCTACAAAAATTAGTGTAGCAGATTAAAACTTCAGGTCGAGATTATATAATTATGAATTATTTTATAGATTCGAAGTAGAAAATTTGAGGTAAATAAATATTTACCTAAATAAACATAAAAGACTTTATTTTAGTTTGCTCTTGATATATTTAAAATATATGCAGGGCAGCCATTACGAATTTCGATGTATTTTTCTAGTAATGATTTATTATACAAATAAAATTAATGAATTGGAGATTTAAGGTGATAATGTAGTAAGGGCTAATATTGGCGTGGAAAGGGAAACGAATACTATAAACGATATCGATCGCACACTGCGACACAACTGTTGATGCAGACACCCAACAAGTGTTGGAGTGTCAATAGCAAAAGAATAAAGGGCGTATGAAAGGCCCAATATTGGTGTTTATTTTTGTCATTGTCTGCCTTAAAAGCTCCTTTACGTCCAGGAAAAATTGTTCAATATGGTGCAATATATGTTAATTAAGACACGTGGGCATGAGTGTTTATTTTTCCTTTAAAATCAGAGAAATTGTTTGTAAGCTTCTACAGAAAGTGTTTATATTCAATAATAAACGTATTTACGACTTACCCCGCTTCGAATTAACGTGCCCATAAAGACGGCTAAGATCGATGGCCATAACTGCCTGCGGGATGGCAGCTACCATAGTTAGAATGACCAGCACCAAAAGGAGAGGATGAGGCGACGCAAACATCGGCCTTACCATCCGGACCATGGCTGGGGCTCAACAGACCGTCGCCGACTGAGCACTGCGTCTCCGTGCAGTTTCACCTAGTTGCTTTATACAGAAGCAGCGCTCAGCGCTCAGCGCTGTTGCCGGCCCTTTTGTGAACAGGTTGGGGGGCGGCGCTGCGCCCCCGTAACTTTTACCCATTCGCGAGCCTGTGCCGGAAAAGATATCTTATAATGGGACCTGTTCTCGGTATTCCACGGTGGCAGATTTAGATTAACTTCAAAGCAGTTATTGTGATTGATTTCCGTTGGGTTGAATGTTTTCGATTAAGAAGTGAAATGGGTGTTGTCGCTCACATATTTGCCTTCGTCAAACTTCGCAGGAATAGTTTGTCGTTAAAATCTATCCACTTTATAATTTAAACAAATCGAAATAAAAAATAAGGACCTACAACATAAACATTATCCTAATTCAGCCTTGTTTCCTCCTTATAATTCCCGTTATTACGCACATTATAAACGAATGTTTAAATTGTTGCCATTTTCCTGGAATGTGGAAAAAGCTCATATCAGCCCCATTTTAAAAGCAATAAATCTAAAGGAATTCAAGGACTTGCGATCGATAAGTATTCTGCCAGCGCTCTCTAAAATTCTGGAAAATATTGTAGAATACCAAACGCGAGAGCACACAAATGAGTATCAAATATTGTCAATAAGGCAATTTGGGTTTAAAAGTGGTTGCGCAATCCACAATGGCTGACGTGGTCGGTGATGGCTTGCAGGATTGATATGGAAATAAAGTGAATGCTTTGGCGTTATTAGATCTTACCAAAGCTTTTGATTTGCTCAATCATGGAATATTAATCTAAATTATGCACTTTATAGAGTTCTTAACCCACGCGATTAAATGTTTTAAATCACTTCTGACTGATCAAAAACAGCAAATTGCTTTTAATGGACGCTTTTCAAATGTAGTAAATGCTGGTGTCCTCCAAGGAAGCATACTGGAACTTTTATTAAATACTAGTTGCACTGGTTACCCAAATAATTCTCTAAAAGCAGACACTTTCCACATTTATTATTTACATCTATCGTTGTTTCTGAATGGATGATTTTTTTTACGTTTAAAGCGCTTATTAATGAAGGTTTTCAAGTAGTTTGTTACGAGTATTTTCGGCCTTTTATCGGTGGTGTTATTGGGCGATTGTTTTTGGAAGTGAGCTACATATATCAGTTTCTGTAAGGGAATTATTAATATAAATACGTATCTGATATGAAATTGTCTTTGATAAAAAAACGTTCCACAATTAGGTTACCAAGGATCCCGGCCTACGCATTGCCTGACCGAGGGTGTTATGTGTGTCTTTCTCGCATTAAATTTTACCTTTTTTCTGCCTAGTAACGATAGTCATGTCGATTGAGACAAGAATAAGTGATAATTAGAGATATCCATTCTCAGATTGCAATCGTCAACCGAGATTTACTTAACCAAAGTGATTTTTGATGATGATTATAAAGTGCAATTCCTGTACATTTAACTCCCCCTTCTCTGATAAGAGGTGAAAGGGGGTCTCAGTCTGTAGTTTCCATATAGTTTCTCAGATTTCAGAACAAAATTTTTTGGGAGGACATATCGACAAAATTCAAATAATTTATACATCAGGAATTAACTTCAATTAAAATAAATCACGTTTGGTTTAACCACGATTTCAAATTCGTTCTGTCAACATTTATCTTTTTCAAAGTCGCTTTAAATATATTGTCAGCTATTTCTGTTTGAAAACTGCTAACTCAATTTGTCACGCCAAACAGTAATCCACCGCAATTGATAGAACCAATTCACAGCTGGAAATGCGATAAGTGATTGGTTGCTGTGCCATGAGCTTGAGTGGTTAGTTTTAAATGCAAACATCTGTCTATTTCATGTCGGTGAATAGTATGAAACTAAAACGATATTAAAGTTTACTTTGAGCTGTAGTTTATTCAGGCCTCAATAGCTGAGATGGACGGTAACAGTAATGGTTTCAAGGAATCCTGAGGCATATATATATATTTTTTTGGTTCTACCCACATATTATTTTGTAATAAACCACAGAAAAACCCGAAAAGTTCAATAATGAGAAAAAATGTTGACGAGAAATTTGAGGAGCAAACATCCAACGTCCTGAATAAACCGCTGAAATTTGGAGCCACCAGATAGATAGGTACATTGATTAACGCGGTTGTCAAAGAAAGCCTAATAGCTCTTACCAGCCTCTGAGGCAACACACAATTTAATTAAAAGTTCGTCCATTTTCGTGGCTTTTAGAAAAACCGTCTCGCTGGATAAACATGGGGAAGTAAATGTGATTAATGAAACAATATAATTGGGGAAAAGTTTCTACCCTCAATGAAAACACTTATTGTGATCAATATTTACACATATTTTAATGCATATCATTATAATAAACTGAAACGTGTAATGGCGAAGAATTAAATCTAGATTAAAGTGGATTTAGATTTTCATTAAGAAAAGGGCAATGAAGAAATTTCATCTCAAAATAAGATTCTTATATTATGTTATAAAGCATGCCACAAGGGCTTATCGCTTCAGCCCCTAACAGGTTTTCTTATTGTTGCTGAAGAATGGTCTGGATTTAATTTCTCTAGGACAGTTCGGGCAAACTGAGGAAATTGTCCTATTATACCAATTACAGTTTGCCTTGGATGTCTAAGAATAGAACAGTGTATTGTATTATTCTAAAAGGAAAGACATTGTTTCATAAAGTATATTTTAGTTAAAATTGTGTATACATGAGTGTGTACAAGACTGAGAGTTATGACAAAAACTCCCTTGAAAAACTTTAGATAACTAGAAAATTAAGAGAGATTGGTGGAAGCATTTGTATAAATAAATTAATCTTATGAGCAAGTAAAAAGAAGAGTTTTAGCATTCGAAACATGTTGAAAACATTTTTTGAAAATTTTTTATTCTGACGTCTTATATCATCGATTCACGGCTTTCAAATTAACATATTTAACAACAAAAAGTTATATGGACTCATTACTTACCCCTGGGTCACTCAGTACACCTATGAGTAATACCCATTCGACCAAACATGATACGTTTCTTAAATCATACGATGGCAATTTACAAATAACTCTTGAGATTTACAACTATAATCAGTCGGGTTTTCTTTCTCTTCGTGTTAGTCTAAACAATTATTTCAAACCAGGTAAAGGGTTTCTCGCCTGTAATATCCAGTTACCTCGTGTTACATAAAATCTAATTTATGTTCCGAAATAAAATGATAGCGCTAAGGGAGCCAATGCAAATTGAAGGTGCCCTCCCCTTGTCGTTAATTTTTGAACAGCATAGGATTTAATCTTTTGCTGTTATGAATTCTCTTAAAGTTGCACAGAGGCAAACAATATATATATAATTATTATATTTAGAAATTCCCATTATTACGAATTTATAAAGCCATCTTTCCAAGAATAAGCTAACTGTCCTTTAACCTTTCCAATATGAGTAATAATTGTGTTTTTGATAAAACATTTTCTCGTCTGTGTAATCCAAGCTGTTTTCCTACGACTCCCTAGTACGTCTCTGTTCACAGTTAGGCACAGACCAATTCAACTCCAACTTTTGTCTGTGGTTCAAAATAGAACGAAACCTCTTAAACCAACGACATGTTAGCATTATGATGGCTGAATATTCTAGTAATTAATATCATGTTTTGTAGCTTTTAGCCCTTTTTGGGTCAGTATAATATTTTAACTTTTTGTAATTATTTATGCTAATGTTTTTACGACTTTCAAATTTAATGAATTGGAAACCAGAATTAAAGTTTTCGATCAATACGTATGAGAATAAATGGTCAATGGAATATAACGTTTTTCTGTAAATTTTCGAGAAAATTAACCATAACTGCGCCATCTGTATAAAATTTTAGTATATTTAAACATGATTCACAGTATACTTTAAATGGGTTATAGATTTTCATTATAGAATGTTCTGAAAGTGTAGTCGATTATTGATGTGAGATGCTGGCACCCTCTTCATTGAGAAGAGGGAAAACACGGGAATTTCGTTAGATATGACTGGCATGTACAGGCAAAAATCGATTAAACCGTTTGGTTATTTCCGGGAGATGTCTCGTGCGATTGTTAATCGAAGGAAATTGTGTGTTCTCTTGTTTATTACAGCATGAGGCAAAATTTTAGAAGATTTTCGCAAGTTTACGTCGATCTTAATTGGAATTTCAGCACTTTTTTTGACGATAAAATTGTTTTAATTCATTTTATGGCGAACTCGTAGATATTTTATTACAATACATTAAAGGTATGTATATTTAGAGATTCTTCAGGGTATTTAAGAATTCCTTTTTGTTCCAGCGAGTTTCCGGCGAGGTTTTTTGGAAAATTCAGTGGGTTGGAATGAAATCAATTTTTTACGGATTGCAAAACTAGTTATTATATAACGTATTTGGATATTCCACATCGTTTAGAAGATATATGCTTTAAAATTTAATTCGCTTAAACGTGTTAACATTCAAGTAGTAGCCAAGAGTTGATATGCGATTATAAATTAGAAAGAAATATAGGTACTGAAATCCATCGTTGGTTTATTGTCGAAGTAATATTTTTTACCTACTAAGCACCTTCATAGAATTATTGTAAGCGACAACGGTGCTGTAAACAAATACGACCTATGCGATATGTACATAAATCTTCCAAATTGTTCAAATCAAACTTTAAATAAGTTAAAACAACAAACATTCCAAACCTACTGGCTATTAAAGATTTGCCAGGAATCATGAAAAGAATGCAACATTCAACTAATTCGGCCAAATCTATCAAACTGGCCTTCACGTAAATTCGAATAGGGAATAGTGCATTTAAATGGACCAAAACTGTGGGAAGCGACGATTTTGTTGGGAAAACATCTGATCAAATATACAAGGTGCCAATATGAAAACTTTCCACCCCTATTATCTCAAAAAGGGATATATTTTTAAAAACTCGTCCAAACACGTCAATTTTGTTATCGTGGGGGAAAAGTATTATGTAGAATTCACTGCTCCTCTTTCAACCATCTACTCCTCAGAGCCACCCTCTCAAATACCTTAAACCGTAAAAGGAGTTAAGTGATACATAATTGTAAAGAGCTTTTTACTCTCTACGTTTTGTTACCTCATTTGTTACATTTGATTGTTATCAAGTTAAGCATCTTTGATCATTTTAAATTAATTTTTCCTATTAGTGTTTCGATTATATTGAAACTAAAACTTTTTCGTTCAAACATGTCTTAGATTAGAAAATTGTTGTAATAAATCTATTTACTAACCTATTGACTTATCGTTTGTCGACACGACCATCAAAACAAAACATGCATTAATCACTGAGGCAAATGTTTATCAATACATATAATAAAATTCCTCGGTCCTCGAAAAGAAACACCTACACAGAATATGAATTTTTTTATTGTTTATTTTTGCATGCCATGGAATGCCGTTTTGATAAATTTTGAAATTATCTTGCATACAAAATATTACTTACTTACATGTAGTACCGGTCGATGTTAGTAGCTATTCAAATTAATTGAAATTTATTGGGATAATTCGTGTGTGATTTTGTGTAATTTTAAAAATGTTATACATAATTTAGCAAAAAACTGAAATTCTTTTTATTTATGGAGAGCAAGGAAAATGCGCAAGAAGAACAGCGGAAGTTTTTAATGCTGGAAATCCTAATTCAAATGGGAGCCACAGATACGTTTTAGACATAATAAAAAAATTTACTGAAACAGGCTGTATTGCAAACAAAGAAATGACTGTTCAGCGTGTTTTAAATAAAGCTGCTCAAATAGAGATTCTGAGAACCTTTGTTGCAGAACTCAGCAATTCACTGTGTACGGTCGCAAGACAAACTGGAATGTCACATGAAACTGTACGAAAAGTACAGAAGTTAAATAAAATTCATCTCTACAAAATGCAAAATTTACAGAAATTTTTTGACGACGATTTTGATAGAAGAATCAAGTTTTGCGAAACCATGGCCAACTTAATTAACAATAACTAAATTTTTTTAACAAACATTTTCTTCAGTGATGAGTGCACCTTTTTTTTAATAGTCGGGTCAATAAAGAGAATTGTCGATATTCGAGTGATGAAAATAGGGTGCTACGCAGTGATTGGAAAAAAATTAATGTTTGGGCTGGTATTTTCGGAAATGCCGTTAGAAGATCTTTGTTTATTGGGGAAAACTTAACTGGAAAGCTGTACTTGTGGTTACTACAATTACTGCGTAATTGATCCTTTAATAATAACTCATTTGGAAGATCAAGTTGGTGGCAACAATTTGCAAGAAGATCAAATACATTTTCAGCAAGATGGAACTCCACCACATTATTTTTGCCTAGTGTGAGAATGGTTAAATAAGCGATTTCCTGACAATGGATTAGTAGAAGAGGACCGATATAGTGGCCTACAAGATTACCAGACTTAACGCTGTTAGATTATTGGGGGGGAATATAAAATCGTTTTTTTACAAAACCCAGCCGCATAATATTGATGATTTGAAAAGAAGAATCACAGAGGCAAACAGGCTATTCCAGAAGTGGTATTTGAAAATGTCAAGGAAGGTTTCAAAATAGGCTTTATTATTGTTTGGAAAATAATGAAGAACATTTAGAACATCTAACAAACTAAAATGTTAAAAATAGGAATCCAATTTTGAACGTGTTTTTTTAAAGATCATTAATAAGAAAAATGATTTGTTTTACAATTTAAAACGGTTAAGCAGAAGTTTATTACAACAATTCCCTAATCGTAAGATATGTTTTAGCTTCAATGCTATCAAAACACTAATAGGAAAAATAGATTTAGAATGATCAAAGACGCTTAACTTGATAATGCAACAATCAAATGTAACAAGTGAAGTACCAAAATGTAGAGAATCAAAAGACATTTAAAATGATGTATCACTTAATCCTCTTTACCATTTAAGATATTTGAGAGGGCGGCTCTGGGGAGTAGAGGGTCGAAAAGGGCGCAGTGAATTCTACATAAAAGTTGATCCTTCTCGATAATAAAATCGACGTGTTCCGGTGATTTTTTAAATCTCTATCTCGTTTTGAAATAGTATGGGTGGGCGGTTTTCAAATTGACACCCTGTATAAACTATGCTCAGTGCAAGATTTCTTATCAACAAACTTCACAGCCTCAAGATAAGGCCTTTTATATTGATAGACCCATTTACTACTCAATATTAAGTTACGTCAACAAGGGGTAAAAGCCTCTAGAGAAGTGCTAAATAGTTACAAGCGGATGGTGTTTTGGAGTTGGTTTAGTAGTAAATATCTAATGTCTGTTGATTGGCATTATTATCGAAGCCCGGAGTTGGAAACTGGCGTAAGCGGATTTTAGGTTCGTCTAAGTTAAGTAACTGAGGCTATTTACTGAGCAAAACAACCATTGTTTGCCCGAAGATTCCCAATTTTGCCAATTTTACTTTGTATATGCAATTTTCGCTTTTGCACCCAATTATTGATTTAAAACCTATCAATACATTTTATTTTGATTGCCACTCTATTCTGTGAATAGTCACCTAAATTCGCTTTTAGGACATTCCGTGATATATATCCAATAAAATCAAATAATACTTGATTAATTGGTCTGTATTATATTTGGAATATAGTGTAGTTAAATGTCTTGCACAGATTTTCATCTCGTTTTCTGTGTTTATTAATTTACTCGATTTATTTTATAGAAACTCTATAAAATTTTAATTGGTTTTTCAATCGCTTTTGCTAATAATAAATTGTTTTCGCTGAAATGAAATTTGGAGTATAATGTTATTTAGCCAAATGCTCTCTAGTATTAATTTATTTTTAATTAAACCAGCGCGAAATAATGATAAAATATTAACACCAGCTGCATTGAAATTCTATAATAATCCATTGAAAATGTTTTAATATTGCCACGTTTTTTTTTTTTTGTTTGAACTCGAACGAATGTTATTTCCATTGAATCTGGTCTTCGTTCTTTTCTAAGCAGTTAGTGCTAAGATATTAATGTTTAAAATATTCATATTGTGTGGACACAGCTGTTCACAAATACCAAGTCATTAACGGCTTAAAAATTATTTTTGTGAATGATGGATCGCCGATGAAGTGTTGATGCCAAAAACCATTTATTAAATATCCGCGAATTTTATAACAAAGCACCGACCTCATTCATGCATATTTAAAACATAAATTAGTTTATTTTATAACTATATACACATTTGAAATAGAAGAAGATATATCACCATGCTAACTGATCGAGTCTATGCATTACTAATAATCTTCACTAAATAAGTTTTGAAAGAAACGGAATCTACGGGTTTTAAGTTCAATTATGCCAATTTAAGACCGGCTGTAACTTCTGACACTGCAGCTGGATATCTCAGAAATAGGATTAAAACTTAATGTGCACTAAAAATTTTATGAGCAACTCTGCCAATTATTTAAGCATTTCAAAGACATGCAATGCCGGACGAGCGCAAAATTGATATTTGCGTTTCCTCTACGTCTAAGAGCGCAATATTACATTTGCTTTAGACTTTATTCATGTTATCATTGTGAATGTATATTAGATTCAAAGTATATTTTTAGTGTTGAATAACTAGCCTTATTTTCAGACAGTTATTTCGTCGTGTAGTTTGTTGGGATGGAAAAAATTCTGAAATGAGTAGAAAAAAGTATTTTTGTGGTCCAAATGAAAGTTGTCTTTAATATTATTTCGGAGAAAAAAATCAGTCAACTAAGATATGAAGTGTCATGTAAAAAAAATCTACTCGTATTAGAAATACGGCAATTTTTGTTCAAAATCTTAAACAAGGGTAAAAATTTGGTATGCCCTATATACAGGGTGTAACATAAGTAGGGGTTTTCTTTTTAAAGACCTCAAAAAACTAAGCAATATTTTTATATAACAATTTTTCAAAATCTCAAAAACAACCGAAATATACGCCTTTGGAAGTTTTGATAAGTACCATACCTTTGGCTATTACTCACTCCGGGACTGGCTACAACAGGTGTCCAAAATTGTCTCCATTGGTTTCCTTTGCACAAATTGTCGCTCGCCTTATCCACGACTCTGCATGCTGTTAAAAGTGATGGTTTTCCTAATTATTCTCCGATTCTTCTAGTACTGGTATCTTGAACGATATCTAAAACACGCTCCTCAATGGGTGCCATTCTAAGTGGCCTAGGTCTTCCAGCATGTCCACCATGCATTGCTGTTAGATTTCCGATTTGACGACCTCTTCCAATAAGATAAATGAATCTACGAGCTGCAGCATTCTCGGAAAGCGCTCAGCATACAACCGCGAAGCTGCGGCGGCATTCTGGGGACACCCCCCGTATATCAACAACTTAACCATCAATTCCGTGATTCGAGTAATTATGGGCCATTGTCAATTTAATAGTGTCAATAGTGATAGTTTACCAAAATAACACCTGAAGCTAATCTTCACGACCGATTTTTAAGCGGCACGGGTAAGTTGCACGAAACAGTAAACATTAAACGTTTTTTGTGTTTGTACTATAGCTGATAATATTTTGTGGAACATTTTATTTCCTTTACACTAAATTTACTATTTTACGTAGGAATGGATTTAGATTTTATGCAAAAATTTATTCAAACTCATCTGCGCATATTTCGTACTTATGTTACACCCTGTATAGAGGGATTTCTGAATATCGCGGAAATTTATTAGGGAGTCGCCGGGAAAAAATCGAAATATGCCTAAAATTTAGAACAAACATTACAAAAACAAAACGAAAAATAATAAAATAAATAAATTTATTAGGGATGTATCTATTCAAGAATTGCACCAGATATAGAGAGAGATTGTCGTTCAAAATTCCTATGATGTCTCTAGTTCCGACTAAAACTCGCATCGTTGTAATAACGAAAATATTTTTTGTTATTCTTTTTCATGTTTCTTAATCAGATTTGTATTTTTAACTTCTGCCATTGCTATAGCGTCTGAGATATGGCCGCTCACCGCGCTTGGTTGCCCATCCGGTACGTATAATTCTTTTAGTTATTACGTGCTAAAAACAAAGCAAAATAAATGTGAAACATTATACGCACCGATGCACCTTAAACTTATTTTTTATGTGTCTGTAGTTGAGTGCGTCATCAAAAGGGCGTAAATTTCGCATTTTAAAAGCGAAATATCGCATCTTGGCATTAAAAGTCTCTGAGAGCAAACATAGCCCGCGAAAAGTAGGGCTTTCGACGATTTTGATGTATTCAAGAGCACTTCAAGTGCCGCATCCGTCTCGTGGCGCTTTATTTTGGTTTCAAAGAGCAGCAAAATGTAAAACTGAATATTTTTCATTATTTTCCGAGCTCTGGCCGGGTTGCAGTTCAAATGTTCATTCGCCTTAATCTGCCCCTTATGTGCAGAACGCATTTAATCATTAAATGCTACGTTGGTTTTATTAGCTTCAGTTGTGATTTCTTTGATCATTCGTGCTTAGCAGGAAATTAATTACCGTTCCGATCATCAACACTGATGAGATCAACCTAAAATAGAAAAATCACTTGGAAAAAGTGTATTTAGCGTTGACAAGCACTTAAAACGTAAACACGACCTGGTTATGACAAGACCTCTTCTGAATAAAGCGATTCCTGTGGAATAGCTTAGATAAAGAAGGCGCAGTCGTGATCTTGTCAACGTGTTATTCCATTAACTCCACGGATTGGAATTGAAACAAGCTATATATTTTGATACATAGTTTAGATGCACAGCTCAAAGTATGTCATTATTGGAAATCGCTTTTGCATGCACTAATTTTGAAGGAAGCGCTAGAATTAATATTTTCATTTGGAGAAAACCGAGAGAGCCAGTTTACATCAAATGGGGGAACACGACTGTGGCAACTGTTGGCAAATGGTTAGTGACCTTAATCTCTAATCTTTCTACATGTAATACAAATAAAACAACTAATTTATCATACTTTTTCCTGGCAAAGAAACGATTTAATACGCAGCCTCTTTGTAGCTCGTTTTCTCTAAGAGCGCTAATATTTTCAGATAACCCATTTATATAACGAATACAGAAAATTATTAAGAAAACTCTCATAGACTTCGACTATACAACTACAACCAAGATGATTGATTATTCGGAAGGTAATGATTGCACGTCCGGGTTAAGCAAGAAACGGATTATAAAAGAAAAATAAAATTGGTCAGTATTATGAAGTGGGAAAAAACATCTGAAATACAGGCCGAATTTTGACAGAGACGAATTTATTTCCTATTAAGAACATATTCCCTAATTTATCATCAAGAAACTGTCTGCCTGATGGAAGTTTTCATAGATTCACGCGTGGTATTTGATTATTCGTTTATATTCGGTTCCTCTAAATAACTATGCGCTCTTTAATCCTTTGCGTCAGCTGTAAGCGAGAAGTTAGTTTATGTTCTCGAAAGGGTTGGTAAAGTTGAAACCATTTCACCCCGAAGGACAAAACATAGCCATTGGGAGTACGGAAAATTTGTTTCAATGCAGCATGCAAATAAGGGACATTTTTAGGCATAATCAACATGAATATTCTAACCAACTCAAACTGGACACTAACAATCTCATCTTAATAAAGGGATAGACCTAGAGTAAATTTGAAACTATATTTAGTCAGTTGCGGCCAGGGTACAAAGAGTTCGACGCTAATAATTAAAATCATCCACTTCAAAAGCACGTTCAAACAAAATGTGCTTTAGCTCGTTGGGAATGTTGTGTGAATATGGGATTAAATTTTGATTAAGTTTGAAATTGTCCCTCTGCTTCTGATAGAACTGCATGTTACTTTCAATAACGTAGTACGGCCAATCCCACTTTTTATGTTTTTAAGTGAATCTCGAAGTTTCCTTTTTTCAGTATTAATTGGTCCGTATAAATTAATTTTTTTTAATTCACACTCGTTTTATGCACGATGTCCATTTAACACTGTCCTTATCGTCTACCATTTGTTGGTGATTTGATAAAAAAGTTCAATTCTGGAATGTACATGACAGTAATAAAAGTACGTTTCCAAATGAATCGCAACTATGGGGCGTCTCAAAAAGAGCTGTATTTTTTTAAATTCGACTCATCGTATTGTTTTCAGGTGACTGGATTCTCTCGTGATCCCATCTTAGCCTCTAGATTTTTTTGGCTCTCAGCGTCTCGGAGCTATGCCAGTTTAAAGCGCCTTTTAACATTTGTAGTGTTTCACATGAGACTACCGGAGTACTCTATCACGTGAAAGAAATACAGGGATTTTAATAGAAAATACTTTATGACGTACCAGCATTTTGGGACACTCTGTACACTCGAGGCTCTTTCCATTTTTTAAACGTATTTTCGTTAGAATCATTTTTTACCAAATCACGACTTTTATTAAACACACTGTATAGCTCAGGTTAAGTCAATACGTTGCACATAATCCATTAACCACCACAAGCAGAGGCTGCTTAAAAAAATGTTTGTTTTGCGTCCATAAACGGCATGCAAATATCCTATTAAAACAATCAAAAATCGGAATACACAGACAATAGCATTTAATACCACCATTAACCTAGTTCCAAAAATTGTTCTGGACAAATTTCACTGCAAAATAAATTCAATGGGATTGTTGAAATTTATCGCTTCTTCCACCAAGTTCAATTAAGTTGACATACTAAATAACAATTATTTTCAGAAAAAAATTTAAGACTTAGCATACCTATTTACAAAATTCTATTTAGTTACTTCTATGATCGTACGTTGCAAATCACTGGATTGCCGTTCGCTCAAAAGACGTAATGTTTTACAGCCCTGAAAAAACTGGCTTCCATTAATTTATTATTAATAAATAGATGAGCTGAAACTTTTCAACAAAAGCCTATTGTTGCTGGTTGATAAAATTAATTGGAATTTTACTCGTTAAAGCAGTGATATGTAGGTGAGTACTTCAAGTGTTCATTTGACTGTCAGAATTTACATTTCTGCTAATTACTTTTATTTCAAAAGCGAACACATTTCACATAATACAATGCGTGTCATGCTGAGACAGCAACTAGGGTTTTATTACACGATTCCTATTTTGCCAGATGTTTTCTGTTTGTTTGTTATACCTACCGCTAGAACATGTGTGCAGTTTTCCTAGAACATTGTTGCAAACTCCGGATTAATTGGAGTGGCGAAATATAAAGTTAGAACTTGCTAATGATTAAAGGAATGCAAACAAGCAGCAAAAATATGTTCCATTTCACATGAGATTAATTAAATGGAAATCGACGTCATTATTTAATGATGTAAACTCAGCCCTGTAATAACCGAGTAGTACTACAATCATGTATCTCAACTTACAAGACAATTTGCTCATTCTACGTTAAATATGAATATTAGAGCTAAACATTCAGCTTGATGTAAACAATAGGGCAAGGCGGAATGACGTCTTGTATCGCAAGAGGGAGATCACGGAATTAATGCATTTAGTAGGGGCTTGTTCTTCCGGAGATCATTCATAACGAGAGTATAATTATTACAATCCTGCAAATGGAATTACATTAATGTAAGTTCTTAAGTATCATCTATCAATATGTTCAGTTATATTATAACGAGAAATTTGTATTTTAGAATTAGAATTAGAAGAGAAGTATTTGATTTTATATTTGAGTTTTTCTGAAAATTGTGAGCCCTTATCGTTTAGGTTATTTCAAGTAAAAAATCAATGTAATCATCTTTTTAATAAAGAGCACTTTATATAAAGAATTACTTTCCCTCTCATCCAACTCCATCTTAATTTATTTATTTAATGTGGTTAAATAAATACCATTGCGAGTTCCACTACACGGTGTTTGTGTAGTGTAACATATTTGAAATGAATATAGATAGGTAGAACTAGAAAAATTTAATTACATCCGAAAATGCTTCACTTTTATAATAGAGATCCTAAAAAATGATTAAACAAATGCGTTTTTCTAATACATTTTTTAAACCTTTTACAGTATTTCCATAAAGCTCTAAGTGACTATACAGGGCGTTATTGAATAAGTGTCCGATATTTCACAGGGTGATTTTTCAAGTAGTTTATAAACATGTGTCCTAACTCGTTTAGTTTTCAAGATACGGAGTATCAAAGTTGAAATAATAAATTACATATTCTTTGACATCTTTCGATCCCTTCCAGATAATTTTGCGAAATATTGTATCCGGAGGTTTTTTGGGATGAGAGATTCAAATTTATCAACGATTTAACTATATTTTCTAGAAGGCACCACAAGCAACCATTAGGACACTTTTAATTTTTGTCCGATGCGTTCCCAAAAGAAAATAAATAAAATGTAGGTTGCGAAAAAAAAAGAAAAATTGAAATAAATTAACACTTATACATTTAACGCAACGGCAATAAGGTTTTTTTTTTAACAGACAAGGCAGAGAAAAAGATTTTTCTACTCGAAAGTGACATACTGTGTGGCATAAAAAAGTTGCAGTTGTTTAAATGTGTTCTAATGGTCGCTTGTGGCGTTCTCTAGAAGATGCAACTAAATCGTGGATAAATTTGAATTTTCTTCCCAAAAAACCTTCGGATACGAAATGTCACAAAATTAGCTTGAAGCAATTAAAAGATGTCAAAGAATATGTGATTTATTTCTCCAACTTTAATATACCGTATCTTCGAAACTAAACGAGCTAGCACACATGTTTATAAGAATTTTCCATCTTAAAACTACTTGAAAAACCATCCTGTGAAATATCGGACGCTTATTCAGTAACACCATGTATAATGTAGAGTACCGTAGTGACATGGTATTTGAATTTTACTCTATTGTATTGAACTGGGTAGACTCATAACTATCCTCCCCTGTAACCTGAGATATGATGATGGTGGCTCACTCAATATAAGACGCCCATCGTACATTTCTGATTTTCTTCTAATAAATGCAGATTTTTCGCGAACCTCGCTACCTTTCTGAGTTAATCTCCGTTTAGGCCTTCTGGTTCGATTACTTCTTTCCTGAACAGATCAAATCTGTACCTGGCAGTTGCTGGGAATTGGCACAGAACATGCTCCACTGTCTCCTGCTCTTTCTCAAGACACAGCCGGCATTCCAAATCCTGAGAGCTCCACATTCTGGTTATATGAGCAAACTGGGCTCTGTGTAAATCACCATGGCAAGTCTTGATTGTTGTCCGCTTAAGTGTATGTGGGATCCAGCTCTTTTCTTGATGGTCCCATCGGGAACCTCTTGGAGTATGTCTCGTCTGATAGGTTGTTCCAGTAGTCCGAGAATCTCAGCTCGTCCCACCTCTGGAGTTGAAAACTACGTTATTGAATATATTATAGACTGACCTAGTTCCAACCCAATCCATTAAAATATCTCTTCGCTGGCACTAAATCCCTGTCTAGGACAAAGCTGGAATTACATCGACAACATCTCACATCTGCATTTAAGGAAGAACTGAACCATTTCAGTTAATACTATTAAACAATGATCAAACACACAGGAATCGCAAATAAACCTTCTAAACATTGGTAATTATCTTGGATATAGGAGCTTAGTGCAATATTATATTGTTCGATTGCACGAAATCATATCAGCTGCATTACAGCGTTCGCATAATAATTAGCTTAACAAATATAATACCCCAGGAAAATTTTGAATATAGCCATAAACTTGTTGATTAAATATAGACTTTAATATTATTGTGTACAGAGACTTTCAATTAATACTTTTAACATAAGTTGCAATTACTTTGCCTGCTGTTATGACACCCCCTTTAAGAAGTTTTAATATTTTTCACAATGTAGCATGTGGGAGAGACATATCGATTTGTGAAATAAGTTCACAATTTAACGTAAGAACGTGTCGGAAAATATCGAAACAACAACACTGAATTCCTTTTTGGATAAAATTTTATTGTTTCAAAAAGTTCACTTAGGAGCGGTTTCTAGTACTTTAGCACAAAGCTATTATAATATTTTCCTAATACTAAAAGCTTCGCAGCTGTTTGCGTAAGAGCTATTTCCGGCTTCAGATTGTTGAAGTGGCGAGTGCTCGGGGGATGTTCAGAGTATGTATAAAACTAATATCAGCCCGGTTTAAAATGTTATTAGTTAGGTAAACAAGTGCGTTAGAAACACTAAGCGGATTAAGGCAAAAGCCAGGTGCAGGCGCTCGAAACTCGCTACTCCAAAGACGAGTCCCTATCATATCAGATTCCCAAATTAAGCAAAATCGGAACTTCAACCCATTCACGGAGATGGACCATAATGCCTATTATTCAACTGTTATATATGTTATATATCTCTAATGGAAAGAATAATTGAAGAAGCAAAACGTGTGGCCTGCTAGTTTCGCGCGGCTGAAAAGCTCTAATGGAAGGAAGTAACTGCAACCTCACTTGTAATTATAGGTTGCACGTTTTACTTTCCATTGCTTGTAGTGCTATTACTTTAATGGATAATGCGTGTTTAACAATTGACTTACAAAATGTTCACAAAAAAGCCTCGCTGTCGATGGATTATTACATTTTGATTATACACCTGTGTATGTATGATTCAACAAAACTGAAACCTCACCACTTTAAAGTCATGAAATCCGAAATGTTTATTTAGAAAACAACGGAATGGGACAAAAATCATTGGTGGTGATCTTTTTCGACCTGTTAGGAGAGGTAACTGAGCATGTAAAAAGACTAGGTCAAGTGTCTTGTTTCCATATGTATGTCCCCATGTGGTATCTTACATCTCCGATTTTCTCTATTTGCTCCCAACAAGCAGCTCTAAAGCCGAAAAATGCAGTCTGGTCGTTTAGTTGGTCTGCTTCTCGTTTTCTAGTCGTCTTCGCTCCGCTTCTTGCTGATTTTCTTACAATTATTTTTCTAGTTATCTGCACCCCTCTTCATCTTTTTTTCTTGGGCTTGGTTCACGGTTCAACACAAATTCTTCACACATTTCGCAAACTTTGTGAGACTCGTCTAATTTTACTAAATACAAATATAATAATAAAAACAGGCGAATTACTTAAACAATGCTTTAAATTAGTTACGACACTTTTATTGGTATTAGATCTTCTCCGTAAGACATCCAACACTTAATTACTTCTTCGATAGGGCTCCGTTTTCTTATATCCGCCGGCTGGATCTGCGGCATTTCTTTCTCGTCAGTCTATACCAGGGATCCCCTCTAAATAGTCACATATTCTATCCATATGTGATGTATGAAATACATGAGGTTATTTTTTTATTATATTTGAAGAGTTAAAGGGCTCAATTTCCCACTTTCACCGATTAAGACGAATTTGCGGAATCCTTTTCTCCATATTTTCCTGGAATTCTCTGAATACTAGACCTCTTCATGACCTTTAAAATCCTTAGATATTATGCTCTAAAGCATGTTCGAGTTTTATTTGCATTATGTACAGATCTGAAGGTATTGACTAGAAAACAGAGAAATGGCCCTTTGCATTATCATGACAAGAGAAATGACTGCGATTTAAAACGTATATTGAACCTCCTGTATTTGCATATAGATTCCGACTCAGTGAAGGGGCAATAATACAAACAAAGGACATTATTTGATTATGCAGAAAAGCAATAAAGGCTGCATTATGCAATGAAAGGAATTTTACTAAATCGCGCATTTGTGCTTGAAGTATAGTATTCACACAAGTTTTGGTACAAATTGGGGGACTACGAATTTCTCATATCAAATATTTTTTTGTAGGAAATCAAATACAATATTGAATTTGCAGAAATATGGCAGTGAAAAACAAATATTTCTTAACAAAAGTTTCCCCATAATATTTTATTTCCCAACAACCTAATTTTCTTCGGGAGAATCCAAATACTGGACGAAAAAATGGCGAACTTTTTGTTGTCTCCCTAATAGGTATAACTATTAGGTGTACAACTTTGCTTCCGCCGTTTTTTTTCCGAATTTCGCGATTTTATTGTAAAAAACTAATTATACCTTTAGGATCCAAAGTATTGTCCATCGCTGGCCACTACTTTCTCCCATCTTTCGGGCAGCATACGAATCCCGTGTTGAAAAAATTGGACATCTTTTGAAGCGATCCACGATTCTATCCAATTTCTTACTTCTTCATAAGACCGGAAGTGTTGGTCAGCTAGCCCATGTGCCATGGATCGAAACAAGTGATAATCAGAAGGAGCTAGGTCAGGAGAATATGGCGGGTGGGGTAGGACTTCCCATTTCAATGTTTCCAAGTATTTCTTGACCACTTGCGCAACATGGGGTCGAGCATTATCGTGCTGCAAAATCACTTTATCATGTCTCTCGTTGTATTGCAGCCGTTTCTTTTTCAATGCTCGGCTCAAACGCATTAATTGGGTTCGATAAAGAGCACCTGTGATTGTTTCAGTTGGTTGTAACAGCTCATAATATATTACGCCGAGTTGATCCCACCAAATACAGAGCATGATTTTGGAACCATGAATAGACGGTTTGGCCGTCGACGTGGAAGCATGGCCGGGATATCCCCAAGTCTTTTTGCGTTTGGGATTATCGTAATGAACCCATTTCTCGTCCCCAGTCACAATACGATGCAGAAATCCCTTCCGTCTTTGCCTTGTAAGCAACTGTTCACAAGCGAACAGACGCCTGTCAATATCTCTTGGTTTCAACTCGTACGGCACCCAATATCCTTGCTTCTGAATCATTCCCATGTCTTTGAGGCGTTTTGAGATTGTTTGTTGAGTCACTCCCAATGATTGTGCCAATTCTTGTTGACTTTGACACGAGTCTTCGTCAAGTAATGCTTCCAAGTTCGCATCTTGGAAAACCTTCTTTCTTCCACCGCTATGTTGGTCTTCGACGTGAAAATCACCGTTCTTGAAGCGCTGAAACCACTCACGACATGTCCTTTCACTAATAGTGGCTTCCCCATAAGTATCTGAGAGCATTCGATGAGCCTCAGCAGCAGATTTCTTCATATTGAAGCAGAAAAGTAAAACCTCCCGCAAATGACGAGAATTTGGCTCGTACACTGACATTTTCAATTGCGAATAACTTTATGATGAAGACACAAATAGACTAATATTTTTATGAGGTTATGTTAACAGGTGCCCAAGGCTCCTGCATGCCCACATGGGGTTATTTATTTCGATCATTACTTACCGCTACATACATCTATTCAAAAACGGCGGAAGCAAAGTTGTACACCTAATAGTAATGTTAATCCGATTATATCCCTGCTCCTTCAGAGATTTAATGTGTCTCTCTGAGTGAATCTCAGTTATTAAATTACTGCTAGATTGTCGTTTAATTTAATTAGAATTCGGATAATCCTTGGACGGATCCAACGTTAAAATTCTGTTTAAGGAATAATTTCCGATTTTCAAGATGTCCCTTTGTCTGGTAATCCCGGCAAAAATTATGGGTGACGCGAGAATAAGAATAGATTATACATTAATAATTCACCAAAAAATCACCAACTACCAGTAAGTACTTAGTGATGGAAAACGAGATAAAGTAGTGATAAATTATCCCTGTTTTTACAGCAAAAAGTACCAATATTTCTGTAAATATTTTAACTCTGAGGATGTAAATGCATATTTCATCTCTGCGTGTAAAACGGGATAACTAATATTGCAGGTTACATGATAATTTTGGTTTTCACATTACCACAAACCTGCAAATGTCATGCTTATTTTACCGTTCCGAAAAACCAACATTTGTGTTATACATGTAAGTGGATTTCAGTTATTGTGCGGCATGGCATTATGCAAAGATTTTATGTTTAATTAAATAAAGCTCTCATCAGTTGGATTTGTCTTTTATCTCGTTCGTTTCGAATAGAGTAAATGAGTATTAAATTTCATTTTCCCAACCGCCTTCCCAGTATCTAAAACAAAGTGTGGAACTATTACCAGTAGATTAGTAAAGTATCCGAAAAATCCCTTTCCTTTCCTTTAAGTGTGGATAAAAGGCTGCGGCGCACAAAAGAACTAGGGAGGTTAGTTAGAAACATCAATCTTTCGAATTTCAATTTAAAGTCAATTAACAGAAAATTAAACGTTTTCTCACCCCGGAATTCTCCGAATCTGTGTTTTACTGTATTAATCTTCTTTATTTAGTGTGATTTGGTATAGGATTAAAAAAAGATTTATTTTACTGGAGTCAAATTGGAACGGGCGATTTTTCCAGTTAATTACCTTGGAAGAATTTTTTGTTAAAGCGTTCTTAATGAAGTAGATTCTCATGTTCGAGAGACGCTTAAAGGGTAGATTATACAACGCGTTAGGCATTATTCTTTAGGGCTTATGCTCAACTGGGGATCATGTATCAAGAACTGCATAATGAAAAATGAAAGAACTGATCGGTGATTCAATTTATTTTCATCACACAAGTAATTTCCACTGCGTATAGCGACAAGGTAGAAAATTCCCCCCTTTGCTTGTTTTCGCACGTATACCTGGAAAAATCTACACAACGATTCTGGGAAAACGCATATGGCAGATGTATCGAACGGAAGTGGGCCTGAGAGCAAGGATACGGCTAAAACCACAGCTTTAACATGAAGTTTCCACTAAATATTCAAGATCGGCGGCATCTATACATCAGATCGAATCGGAGGGTGTGTAAGGAATACAAACCGAAGTTAACGCGTCCTAAGACGAATAGAATACATCGGGGAACTAGGAGTAGTAAAATAAATTGCGGAATTTTCTTTGTTTCTGCATAAACAATGAGTCGGAAAAGTCGACGGGAAGGACAAAGTGATTTTTTGCGTTTAGTAAATTTGCCAAAGTCGATGACCCTTTCAGCTCTAGTAAATCTTGAAATTAGAATTTCCGACTTATTGGCACGACTAATTTGAGAGTGAAATTTCGAAAATTTATTCATATTGCTTTAAAACATGTCTATTGAGATCTTACCCTTGGACTAACCTTAAGTGTGTCTTGGCAAGAGTTTAATTTTTGCTCGATCATTCTCTTGGGATTGTGCGTATTCCCGTTAACAACCTTCAAGTGTTAAATAATAAAAGCAATTATAAAAAGCAAATGAAAAGTGATTTTTTATACTTGACCTATGCTCGAGTGAAGCTTTTTAATATATTGTACATAGCCCACGGTGCAATGTAAGGAAGCCACATATTTGTTCCGACCATTGTAGCAAGCTACGAAAATATCTACTGAAATATTTCCGCGTTATTAATTTGAAGATTTTTTGTTAAATTAATATCAACTAAATTAAATTCTTCTCTTAAAATTTTAGAGTTATGTGCACAATAAAATCTAATAATATAAAAAACTTGTTCTTATTTTCCGTAGAAAATATTTAGGTCGCGGCCTTACGTTTTGGAAGGGAGGTTATTTATCATTACACTATAACTTATTTCTTTCCGCTAGAATTTGCTGCAGGCTCATGTTGTTTGATATCTAGTCGACTAGCGAAAGAGACAGATATTATGGTCCTTAGAGATGTGCGGAATCCAGGAAAATTGAATGATGAAATTATATTACGTTTTATTTGAGAAGTAGCGTTTAAGGTAAAACTGCAACACTGGATCGATATAATGATGCATGGAAATTGCCAATTAGACTAAAATTCGCCTCAAATATGCTGCAACCAATAGTTAATCAGAAGCAGAGCGTTATGCAGATATTTTCTAATTTGAGTGCACATTTTTGATGAATTTTCGTAGGAGTCGCGCTCGATAAATTTGACTAACAACATTTGAATTTGGTCAAGTTCGTGTAACAAAAAGAAATATATTTTTATTAACAGCTTAAGTAAAGGCACCTCTAGCACTTACCTTTAATTTGGGGTATAACCATGCAAATTTTCGAAGTAATATCGTCTTGGCTTGGTCAATATACTCTTGAGGCGTATTCGCCTAATGTAGATGAAACTAACCAATATCACTTTACACACATGAAATTGGCAATTTGCATAGGGATCTTGACGAAACAGGAGTGTTTATCGGCTAATGCACTATTTCAGTTGATATAACTTTCTAAGCCAAATTAATTGAATTGGTGAAACCGACTTGAACATTACCGTTAAAACGGTTCCGTAATCGTAAAGTTTTAAGAGCATCATGTACGTGTTCGCAGTTGGAAGCATTTTTAATTAGCCAAATTCAGCTGCCGGTTGTTTAGCCTTAATATTTTAGTCTCGTTTTAAAGACGTATATATAACTTGTACTAATTAGAAGCGGCAAGAAAATTACGCAAACAGCAAACAGTCAGTTTAATCTCTCAAGTTGGAGTAGTTGCGAAATACTGAGCTGCATCTAAAAATAAAGTATTTCATCTTTTAGATTTTTTCCTTACCGATATTAGCAGAAAATCATTAAATTGTCAACTTCTAAGTTTTAAAGAGTAATAAGAGTCGAACAATTTGGAACAAGACATGAATCTCTTCTTATTAAATTCCACTGCTCGTCGGGCATGGAAAAAATAATAGAAAATAATACTGGAAGCAGGTTAAAAGAATATTACCAACGATGTGTTTTGAAACTCGTTTAACTTTTTACTGGAAAAGTTTTTGAGAAGAATAATATAAGACATATTTCATGTAAAGGGCTTATAAACGTCTCCGAGGGTATATGCAATTTGACTGTAAAAAACTTCTGTGAACAATATTTTATTCACCATTTAAATTCATTTCTTAGCCTAGTTCCCAAAACACTCCATAAATCCTACACCACACTAGTATAAATTTCAGAAACATAATTGAATTTGATTATCTTGAGATTTGGCAGATTCATCAGTAAACATTGAACCCTTCTGAAAACTTCCGGATTTTTGTCATGCCTCATGGTGTAATAGTTTTCCTAAGATAATCGATGCCATGCGTAGAATACAAAAGCCATTTTATGGGTCGATCTCCGAGAGATTTTTCTACCTTTAACTGCTAGGACAATAGCCGGCGGTCCTCATACAGATGTCTAATGAATTTTAATTCCACGAGGTTGATTGATCCCGTTGTTTATATGTCGACCTTCATGAGTACAAATTTTAATAATTGATGACCTGCATGTATAGGATGCACATTGGGAGTTGTTGTAATATTCATTTTTCGAACATTAATCATTTGACGAGACGATGGTTTTACTAATTTACTACTAAGTTTTGTGATAGGTTTATGTACGACAATTGATGAGAGGCAATTAAACCACATAAGAGGTGTTTCAGAAAAAAATAGTTTCAGTTTAACTATGTGTATGGCAACTCCCATGGTGAAAAAAACCTTATTACAACTTTTTCAGAAAGTTTCCTTCTTAAGGAGATAAAACCTGTAGCTTACGGGTCCCAAAATTGCCTATTGGGAAATCATTATTTAATCATTGAAGTTAATATAATAAAATATTTCAAATACTAACAAAGCCAAAAAGGACTTATTCAGTAATAGGAATGGAATTTTTAAGTTCATGAGTGGAGTGTCCACCAGCACGCCAACGTTTTTAAGAAAAAGTGGTATGCCGAGGTATTTTTATGAAAACATATTCTTTTCCGACATTTTTCATTAAATTTAAAACTTACTGCTTACTCACTGTTAAAGTTTTCATGATTTCATAAATTCTTCTACTTCTAGGGGGTGTGCTAAAAAGAAAGTCATTTTGGGGCTCTTTTAGGGCTCCTTAAGAGGACACTTTCGGGAAAGTTCTAATAAAGATGTCTTTATAATTCGACTTGCTCTATATGCAGCCAACGGGGGGACATCTTTTTTTTTTTAATATCTTGCATGTCCAAAAGTTCAACAAGTCAAAAACAAGTAGTAAGGTAAAACATTATTTTTCAATTTTTGTGTAATATCGTAATTTGGCGGAACAACTAACACGCTGCTCAAAACATAATATTCAGGGTTTTCTCGGGATGGTGAAATTTAATTTAATTTAAATTTTGATGTAGAGTGCTGTTGGCAGTACTTTCCATATGTTTAAAAGCTCATAACTTTTTTATGCCTGGGCGTATACATAATTAGACTTCCTGGTTGGAATCTCCCTTTCATTTTCACGAGGGAAAGGTGCCCTTTTTAACTATCGCTCTAACGAGTCTGTTTTACAGATATTTACATTTATTCATCACCAAGGACCTAGTAAAGTAAATATAAATCATTTTCTTAGAACATCTTAAAATAAAACAAAAATTTCTTTAATCAAGTTTAGTAGATTATCAAACTCGATTAAATTGAATTACTGTTGTGCGTGTTATCTTGGACATCTCACGTATTTCTGCAGCAATGCACCTGTAGAATTAAAATAAATAATTTCATTTAATATTTTGAATGAACTCGTCCGAGTAATTGTATTTTCTGTCTGTAAAAATAATAAATACGCTTCAACTATGAGGCTTAGAATAGTCAGTCTCCTCGTATACAATTTGCCATCATATCCTTGAAGGGAAGTCGTAAGGATATGTTGCGGAATTTCCATTCCTTTATGTAAGAAGGAAACGACTGAAACGAGAATTGAGATGATCTTTCTCTGTGCTCTTTCTAAAATAACAAGTTGCAAACAATTTTTGAATTTGGATTTGATCGCCCTTATTTTTCGGCATTTCTACATAATCTAAGGGCGAACGTACTCTAAATGGTGCTGTCGTATTTTTTTGTTTGTATAGTCTATTTGAAAATACAGCAGATAAATCGAAGGAAATAAAATGTTTATACTTCCGCAAAGAGAGGTATCAAACAATAAATTGATGCCTAAAAAGAAATAAATTCCATCGTATATTTTATTTTAAAAGAATTATGACAGAAGCATATTGCTCTGAAGTTTAATCGACTCGGATAATAGGAAGCCAAGTTTACGAGATATTTTTGTCAACGGACCATAAAAAATATAGCACCAATAATTTGAGGAAACAAAAGGATATCAAAAATGCCACGAAGCCAAGGGTCTAGCGTCAAGTAATCTTAAAAAATGACCATTCGTAAGATGGAGCAAACAATACGTTTGAAATTGCCTAGTTTTTGTTTTCCTCTTTCTTGGAGCTTTATATATCTTCTCTGCCGCGGCAGTTGCTTACTCTTTTATTAAGCTTCGTATCTGTCTCGAGTCAAAATGAATGGTCGTGCCTTAATAACATCCCCCAGAATTGCTGTCATCAATTCCAGGTTAACTCCTTGTATGTTTTCCGCTAACGGGCCTAAAATGTGTCGTTTTTTATTTTTAATGTGATAGTTTTACAACGTTATGGCGCCACCGCACCCCAGGTAGAACTTACTACATTTTTACAAATTCACGCTAAATCACTTTTAGTGCCGTTATGTATCATGCATAGTTGAAATTATAGATGGCACGCCGGCTTACCACTTGAAACTGTTCTAACTTGGAGTGCTTATTTACGATTCCAAGATAAAGCTGGGTAATATTACACATTTGTTCAATTAAAGTTCGCAGAGCGTGTGCAAATATTGATCTTCTTAATTTATCTGGTTATCACTGGCCGCTTTTCCATTAAAACAACAAGTTACCTCAAACAATATGTGACACATATTTAAATGACCCTAAAATATCGTGTTAACCTTCTTTCTGCATATTTAAAAAATCCTTATCAATTATGTAGTCACATGCTTCTTTCAAAGCGATTTAATATAACCCTTTTATCGCCTATTACCACCCTCATTAGCAGATTTATCAACAAGATTAAATAAACCAGCAGAAACGTTATCCTCAACGTTTTAGGACATATTGACATTAAAAGGCGACAAATCCATACCCTCGGAAAATAAATTTCAAAACTGCCTCGTAATATGTTACGATGCATAAAATCTCGGATAAAGATATTCGAAGATTTAATGTTATACGGTATAATAGCTCTAATGCCATAGTAATGATCGTAAAGTTTAAGGTATTTAGTGAAGGTATTGGATAATAATATACTGCACGAGGTGGTGGATAGCACAATACAAGCCTTATTAATGCAAAATAATTCAGTTTAAGGCATTTTTTTATTATCCCTTTGGGAAACTGAATCAATATCCTGTAAGGCCCGTTACACAGTGGGGGCGTAAATGATGGAAAAGGTGAATTAAAAACAGCATTTGGACACGTAAAACTTAATATTGTAAAATGCTCAAATTCTGACAAATAAACTTATTTCTTGACGTCATTCTTGTCGCAGATATAATGTTACCTTCTCTTCTTTTAATGGCAACTCAAAATTTTAATACCGCCATTTGAAAGATCACGTTATTATTATACCGAGTAATGAGATTTCAAACACAGCTTACCTAACAAGAGAAAATATGTTTTCTTTATTATTCGTGTTAATAAAAGTTTAACAAAATAAAAAAAAATGCAATAAACGAAAATTTGATGAAAACGATATTTCAAATTTGCAAATCTAATAATAAAATGGCTTTACGGTGAAAAATTTTAAATAGAAATTCAAAGGTACTTCCAGAGCCATTTCGAGAATATCCTCACTCTACAGACTAAATAAGCCAAAATCTATATCATAAACGAATCCATATCTTTATTTCTATTTTATGCATTTCTATTTTCGCCACGTTAGCTTTTGGACATTTTTATACGCAACACTAATCATAACACAACTAACCATAACATTCAATATCAACGATAAAAAATCATCTTCATATACGTCGAATTGCTAAGCTTTCCGAAGCGAATTTCATTTTATTGCAAAGTGGAAAAGACAATGTAGTCCTCTGTGCTTTAGACGTATAAAATCGACGATATGTTTGGGAACTCATTTAACTTTTTTGCCTTATAACTTCTTGCGAAGGACGTTATTAGATGTAGCTAAAGTTAGAAGTTGCCATTCCGCTTGTTGTTTTCTCTGTTTCATAACTTGCAGATAACAACTTTAAAATTTGCGGGTGCAATTTTTATATATTGTAAATATAGCAGTGATTGAAAAGGCGAAGTATGGAGGAATATATATTGCCGATAAATCATTTTGGCCTGTTTCTCTAAATGTTAGATAGAATTTTAGCATAGCCAACAAATGTACAGTGGGAAACTTACATCGAAAAGCACTCAACATTTTACGCGGAATTGTACGTATCCTTAGAAAGTTTATGAAAGCAAAACATTATACTACGTATTGAAATAAAACCCTTTACTGATTCTTTTTAATGATTTATATTGTATCTCGGTACTTATGGTGCTCGTGCAAGTGGTCAATGAAGTATTCTTCACGCTTCGTACTGCCGTCTAGCCCCATATTCCACAAGCCGAGCTTAATGCCGAGAGTGGCTTAAATTGACAAATTCATTTTCAAATTTGTCAATTTAAGCCATTCATAGAGTTAAGGCTGGTAAACTTACGGACAATAGGGGGCTAAATCTTTACTGCATATTCCTTTAAGGGATCAATTTGTAAACTCCACCAGGTTGAAATCCTTCTTCTGGTCCCAGGATATTTTTGTATTCCTGACCGAATTTCGCCATTTTAGAAAACTAGAGCTAGGCGTGACCACATTTTCTAGCATATTATTTTGTTCCTTTACTCTTGCAGAGAGAAATTTAGTTTATCCATGAAGATTTCTTACTTTTTCGACTTTTAGAAGCTAACTATTTTTCACATCGATGAAGGACACTAATTTTACAATAATACATAAACGATTCATTAAACGTGCGTTTTCCACTACCCAATTATCGTTTAGGTACACGGCAGTAACTTGTTTCATAAATTTTCTCTGTTGCCGAAAGTCCAATATTTCAGGATGTTGGAATGTAATGTATAACGTGACAGGATGCGCTTCGGAAGGATTGAGCCGTTCATGCGAAAACTCTCGGGAAATACATTACAATTACGAAGGAATGCAAGAACAACGTGCAGAAAGATCGTTTATTCGCACGCACACTCCCCTAAACGACTCGTCAGCCTTTTCGCGCTTGTTCCTGCGGCCTTGGAATAATTGCTAATAAATCAAGTTTAATTGAATATGATGTTAATTTCGCTTACAGCGTAGATGATATTAAAGATAATTTGAGCTGGTTAAATTATAACAATACTTTTTACGAAACTCCGTACTGAATATATGCACATAAAAAAGCACAATGGTTAGAGGCAATGCAGGTAAATAAAAATTTTATGCTTTTTGGCAGCAGTGGAAGCACTTACCGTTACCGCGATCATCTTTTTATTTACTATTTATTATTTATAATCCCAAACTCAACCTCATATTTGATAATCTTCTAGAAAGCTTAAACTAGTAGTGATCTTGGATTTTCCTCTACATTTTTTCATAACTTCTAGCCAATGGCAAGACTAGACGATCAAAACAGTATTTTCTTAATTGCCCTTGTGTGTCGAATAGAACTTTGTTATTATTATTTCATTGTCATCGTTTCCTTGCTTATAATACCAGATAACTTGTGTTAATTTGGATTGGCTGAATGATTTTATCGCTCAACTCGCAGCAAATGCAGTCCGCTAAGAACGTTAACAGTCTCCGTAATTTGCCGGAGTTCGTTAACGTAAATATTGGTAACGTTTACGGCTTGAAGTAATCTGCAGTCTCGGAATAACAATAACGTTAAGGAAATGCTAAATTAAGGGTATCAGAATTTGTGTATTATGCACACCTAATGTTTGAACACTAGCGGTTTTGATTTATTATTTCGTGGAATGTGGAAAAATTAAATCTGCCTAAGATAAAACAATAAACAGTTGTATTTTTTAAGGTAATCTTATTTATCCTAAACTTAACATAAATTTTCTCAAATACTTGTTCAAAACTTTCATACGCGTACATTTAATATATGTACATGTGTAAAGTCATGCCTGGTTTATATTGAATTTGACGAGAAACTTGTGCTACTACCACTCCTGGTTTATAACACATATACAGTTTACAATTCCTTTAACGTGTGAAAATATTTAATGCAATATTTTCAAATATTGTTTTTAAATTTTGTTTCAAGATTAATTCATTAAAATAATTTGGATTTTTAACAGTTCCAGACTCTAAAAAAATTCTTTGCACATATTTTTCCATCTATAGCTCAAATATTATTTCTCAAAACATACTTCAACTAGCAATTTCTTGCTTTACAAAAGTCGCAGCAAACATTTCCTTACAAAAGGGCCGAAAATAGAGAAACGGGTTAAAATT
Organism: Euwallacea similis; assembly: GCF_039881205.1. Lineage (NCBI taxonomy): Eukaryota > Metazoa > Arthropoda > Insecta > Coleoptera > Curculionidae > Euwallacea > Euwallacea similis. The sequence continues at coordinate 2,383,740 of NC_089635.1, read as the reverse complement.
GAGTAACCATAAAAATAGAATTCGCACTGTCTTATAAAACAGTTCAGTTTTTGTTATTAAAATAATGCAGTTTTTTTTAATTGTTTAGAAACAAATTAATTTTTTTTAAAGCATTTCATGTGTGCGGTATGTTAATTCAGGTTGATAGAATGAAATATGAGCTCCCTTAAATATCCTGTATATTCCTCTAAAACTTTAACTATATTAACAATTTGAAAAATTCAAGTTTACACTTAATAAACTTCACTTCCCATATATTATCTAGAATTCTTCTCCGGCAGTGTTTTTACTTACACATAAATAGTGATGAGAAAAATAGTTTTGAACTTGATCTTACATAAAACGCAAGAATAAGACAGTGCCAAGCCCAGGTAAGATGAGCTTAATTATAGCTTTCTTTCGTATTTTTCTCTCAACAGACACACCAAAGAAAATAATATAGGAGGTAGTACTAGCTGCATTCATTATAAAAATGAGGAAAAATGGGAAATCTTGTTTATAAACATTTATCTCTTCTATCTAGTTGTCTTATTATTTCTTCAATAACAAACATAACCTACACATTTTTTATATTTGTTGCCATAAACGCTTTGCACCAAAGGTTGAAAATAGAAAATCTCCTGTGCAAAATAAATTCAATTTCGCCTCATAACAACACCATTGTCCCCGGATTACTTCAGCTCCCTCGTAGATTTAGATTTTAAATTAGACTTTCCATGTATCTATATGTATCAGTTCGACCTTTTTTGCTTCGATACTAGCCCTGCTTTTTCCTTCCAAAACTGAGTTGGTAACAACTTTTTCTTTTTTACTTCCCTCGACCTTTCCTAAGTAATATTTAACAACCATGTTAATGCCTGATTAATAGCGAAAAACAAGGATAATAAAAATAGCTAATTTTTAACTCTTAACGTTACGTACATTTAATTTCAAATAACTGTTATTTGATATCACGTAAATGGAGTAATAAGTCAAAATAGTGTAATATCATGGAATATCATTATAAAGGGAACGGAACACAACGAGGAGTTTATTTACCTTATGGTCGACTGTATGTAAACACTTGTTGTAGTTGTTGGGGGCTATTAAATAATGCTTTGCTAAACGAAACATGTTGGTAACCTTGTAACTTTGTTAGGTTGTTCATTCTATTTGATTTGAGCTTGAGCTAAAGGGGATGCATTTGTATGTTGAGTTTTTCGCTGTTGATTTTAAAATTGCCGCTTAATTATAAGAGTACAAGCAGAGAGAGCTTTTAATTTTCTAATAAAGATTCCACACATATCGCTTTCGTTTAATGCATCCTTTGCATTAGGCACCAGCATACGTTTCTTTAATGTATTCTTCACCCCATTTGCAATTTTGCTGTCTGCATTTTAGTGACGCAAATACCGTCCCGACGTCTGCTTGTGCCATTGAACTTTGCCGCCGTTTAAATTTTTAGACAATTAACCAATTCTTTGAGTAGCAGGATGTCAGGCGAAGTTCTTCATTATCCGACTATGCTTTTCATTCAAAGAGGAATTTAATATAATTTAGCTTTTAACTCTCACAATGCATTCATATCAAATTCATAACAATTATGATAGAGCGAAAAATATGTTTCGCTTTTTACAGTCACACGTCCTCCTTCGCATAGCAGATAATATGATTCTTTCATGCATTAATAATTGGTACAACTATATACAGAGCATTGTCGAAAAAGGCTTGATGCAGCTTTCCAGCTTCCCGCTTTGATCCTCCATGAGCGCAGCTATCTTCCAGCTTCTGTCGCATATTCCAGTCCGCCTGCGGCAGTCGTATCACGACTTTTGTCATGCTAACTCGTTCCGGAAACTCGCGGTCCGATCCAGAACCACGCGATCATCGTAAATAATTTTTTCGTCTTTTCTTTGGCGGCGCGCAACAAAGTTTGTGACTATTTGACCTGAACTAAAAATTTGTAAAAAATGATGAACCGAAAGAGGCAAAGTGTTACTGTTACTATGCTATACATTTTTGTGATTGTTAGGCAAGGTAGGTCAGGAGTTCAATATTGCATTTACTGGTCCTAACAGGTGTCTTCTAGAGCAGTAAATTTTTAAAAAGCGTGGAACAGCTCACTGTAGGTGTGGGAGAGTTTTGCATTTATTTGGTTCCGGATTAAAATATATATGCGGTCGATTTTATTAATGGAATCAGAGTTCCAAAACTTGTTATTGTTGCCACCGTATGAAGTTCTGAATATTTCATTTCGTCGAGGGTGACTGTAGTGATAAATCATATAATAGTTATTATTCGGTTTCATATTCAGCAGACAGGTTTATACACATACCAACGCATTTGGTATTTTCTCATTATCAAGCTATTTTGGTTCATTATCTCCTTCCTGTGGAATTACGGATAAAGCTAAATTTTACAATGAATTGTCGAAATTAAAGTTTCAATCGTGTATTGGCCAATACTTCTATACGTGCGCGTGACACAAGATTATCTACCCCCTATGTTGCATGGGTCGGAATTAAATAAATATCATATAGACGACTTAATACTGCTTTAAAGTAATTGTAATTCGTTTCAAAAGTAATGGGAATCCGAGGAAAGCATGAATTCAAGTGTACTTAAGTCCAACTGGAGGGCTTGAAGGGTGATTAAAAAGGAGTTTTGCTTGGACAGTCTCACAACGACTTGTAACGTTCTGATCAAATTCAGTTCTATATTCGGGAGTACTACCTTGATTTGGTACTACAAAACACCACTGGCTTGAGAAGTTTAAATATTTCAGTTGCTACAAATGATAATGTTGAGAATTATGAATTTAGTTCATTATTTAGTTACGTTAGGCAAAATTAAATGCTACAGAAACGTGGATGGTGTGATCAGAAGTGTAAATGTAACCTTTTTCAAAAGTCCTTCTTTCAGGATATTTAAAGGGGATATTTGAAGGTTACAAAAAAGAGGTGTTATAGCTGCAAAAGTTATACAACTCCTGTTTATACACATGGTGGATCAGAAACTATATGATCCCAAACGCTACGTTTTTCGAAAGCGTTTGTCAAAGGTTTGTTTGAAGCCAATTAGAGCGTGTTCTAAAATAACGACAATTGTAGGCCACATAGAAGGAAGTTAGTAGTTACAAAATTTATAGCAAATGTGGAGAAAAGCACGCCCTAGGACATGAAAATAAAATACTTCGGGCTCTAGAAATGGTCCTAAGTAGCATTTCCCTCCCTGGTTTTAATTAAGACAATTAGAGCATCTTCAAGGGAACAAGAAATTCGGACTTACAAAATTTGCAATAAATTCAGAAAAATATACTCTCTATCAGAACAGAAACAGATTTCAGAAAGACATTGGTAATTGAGCGCCTTTGTCATGAGTTAATTGAGCATCTTAGAAATGAACCAAATAACTTTTAACATTTATTATCAACGACTTTAGTGTTATTATTTTCAAGTATCTTAAAGCCGTCTGGATAACATTGCCACTTTTCCGCTGCAATATATCTAGATATGTCCAAGGCACGAAGTTAGTCACACCTTTGAATTAAAAACAATTTCTCGAAGGTTTACACAGCACAGGATGTGTGAGTTTGTGTTAGTTTGATTACTCCTTAAAGTTGGTTAAACAGATTAAAACTCTGAAGTCGCTTGCAGCAAGAACGCTTGGTTTCATTATGGGTAATTGCCCCAATTGTGGTACTTTTGCGGGATATGAAACACTGCTTCACAACACGTTGATTTTATTTAATAGTGCACTTCATTGCACTTCATAATAATAAGAATGGATGTATTGCTAACTGCAAGAGAATATATTAAACATCTCAGTAACTGAGAAACGTGTGTGTTTTGCCTAAGCAAGAAAAAACTTTACCGCAGCATCATGCTATTTGCTTTTATGCAATGACATAATTCTAAATATACAGCAATTCAAGGAAAAACATTTGTGTAGTTAACTAAAATTTCCAGCGTCCTAGTGAATTGAGAAATTCCATGTTTTATAAACCCAAAGGCGCAATTCGTTCTGACAGTTTTAAGCTCAATAAGGAGAGATAGAGTTTAGCGACTTGAGCTTTGGGTCTTGAGGGAAGAAGCCACAGTGACAGCCAAAAAATTGTTCCTAGACAGAGCAAAGTTAGCGTTGGTTGGTTCAAAATTAATCAATTTATTAAGATAGTAGTCTCTGGAAATTTATTGTCTAGAAAGTCAATTCAAAATGTCATGCCTGTGTACAGTTTCATTAAAATTTTAGCTCGTGGATCTCGTCAGTATAGTCGGAAAAGTAATGGGCATTATAACTTCGTGCGGTTGAACCTCTTCCCTTCCCTGCCTGACATAAATTGTCGCTGAGATCGTTATCTCTAATTGGAGCTGAAACTATCTGCACTAAATAGATAACTAAATAGCAAGAGAGTTGAAATTAATGGAAGTTTTTCATCCCACTGTCAATAATATTGTTCGCCGAAGATTAATGCATGTTCGAATCTACTCAAATTGCGAAACCACTTATAGATGCACGGATGTAAAATCCTTTTTTTTTGCACCATGTAACAAACTCATCAACAGTATTACTTGAGAGTAACTTATGATATAAATTTCGCATGCATTAGACAAGGGCCATTTAGTCACATAACACTTCATCAGCTGTCGCAGGTGAGTCGATGTAATTGTGATTGAAAATTTCCTTCGGCATAAAGCATCTGTTATGTGTCGGCCCTCTATGTATGGCCAACACTGAATTGACTCCTGTGTGACTCTATTGTTCCGATTGCTTTCAATTGACTCCAACATGGAGTAAGATTTCAGGTAAACAGCAAAGTAGATACGGTAATTATTGCTTTCTTGATTGTTAATTGGCGTAGGTGTACTGTTTTATTAAAACAGCTATTCAGAGGGAAGAATAGGAGTATTTAAGCGAATAAGAAATATTTTGAGACTACGAGCCCTTATTTAGTCATCGAGAATTCGAAGATGAAGACCATAAAAACTTCTCATTTTGGATTAATAAAAAAGGAGCAGAAACATAGTACATGGTACAGTTGGTTGCCAAGCTATGAGGGGTCGCAGAGTTTACGAAATTTTCTAAGTGAACATAAAATAAGTGCAGTTTGAACTATCAATCGGCGCCAGTAAAACTTTAAGCATTGAACTCAGTTGAAATTTTGTTACAATAAGTTTAAAATTTAAAACGAGAAAAACAGAGGGGTTTTGACAGTTTAGCGGAATTGAAAAACGTTAAAAACTAAACACAAGTAAATCTAACTTACAAAATTTTATAGAAAAAAAATAACTAGAAATGAGTATGGGAATATATCAGTTAGCACTAGAAAACCTTTCAGATTAGAAAAGTCTGCATGGATTAAACGCTTATTGTAACACTGAAGAACATGGTGCAAGATAAGAAAAACTAATGAGCTGCGGCACAAATACTAAATGTAATGCACGTAAAACACGTAATTTAAAGTTCTACCTGTACACTATTACGAAAAGAAGTATAAAGACCGAGTGCAAAATAAATTTCACTTTTAAAACTGTATCTGAAATTTCCATATCCACCAACGTGCCGTTCCCAATCAGTAATCAGGAAATATCAATGTTTGTGGTATATGGGAATCATAACAATAAAATTATGCAAATCAATAGAAATAACATTAGAGAGTAGTTTCGGTAAAATTAAATTCTGACATGCAATTCGAATTGTTTCCCTTGACTACAACTGCTTAGTGACGCCATTTTGAATTATTATGGCCATTTCGAATCGCTGTGGCATCTTTCTTCATTAGTCCCTCTTGGGCGTTGTTTGCTAAAGTTGGGAGGCAAACCACATGATCATGGAAAATTTGATAACTTCATTGTCTGTTCAGCCATTATATTCAGTTAAATACATTCAAACTACCAGCCTAGTACAAATAGCTTTGTCGGTCGTAGATTCAGATCGAATTACATGAAAATGAATCGCCGGAAAAAAATATTCATTTGAGGTTAATATATTATTAAGTGAAACTTTTCAGGCCAGTTAACAAAGCTGCCAACTTCCAGTTATGACTGACCGGGTTTTAGAGTGGTAGGATTCGATTTGATTACTTCATTATCTTTCCGTCCATTCTTAGCACAAGTGTCTTAGCGGATGTAAAAATTCCGATGCTAAGAGGCAATCCTGGGCTAAACAATTTCTTTTCTCTCAGCTCCTCTCAGCTTCAAATGGAAAAGTGAGAATAAAATCAGTTCAAACTGAAGTAAATGAAATGGCTATGTGCGTATTCTCGTCAGCACCAGTGCAAATTTTCCAGTCAGTGACAATGCTGCAAAACTTCGGGTCTTACTATAACATGCTGCGATAGGATTCATCGTATTTCCGGCCATTACACTGAACTTCAAATAAAAAAACGGAATAAAACAATCCAGTTTGAAGTAACTAAAAATGGATATGTGAGTACACCGGTCAGCATCAGTAAAACTTTTCGGGTCAGTTGACTGCAGCACGTCAGTCCTGATTATATTGTAGTGGCACGTAATTTCTTAACTTTATTGTCTTTCCAGACATTCTATTCAGTTAAATTGTTTTAAATTATTAGGTTAGTAGAAATGTTTCTGTCGATCTAAAAATTCTAATGCTGCGAGAGATCCAGCGCCTAAACCGTTTCTTTTATCTCAGCTCCCCCAGGGTTTAAATGAAATAAAGGGAATAAGTTAAATTGAGAATGGAGTAACTAAAAAGGGGTATGAGAGTATTCCCGTTAGCATCAGTGCAAATTTTTCGAATTATAACAATGTGAACCTCACTACAGTGCTGTAGAATTCAATTTGATGATCTTATTGTCTTTTCATCCATTATTAGGTGAGTACAAATTTCTTTACCTATCTAAAAATTCTAATATTGCCAGCGAATCCTGGCCTAAACAATTTCTTTTCTCTCAGTCCCCAAGCTTCAAATGAAAAAGAGAGAATAAAATGAAACAGGGTAAGCCGATAACGTATGCATTAAGCAATGGCACCCTATACCATTCCTTAGGGCATAACCGAGCTAAGTGTAGCACTGGGCGGTAATATATTCTTTGTAAAAGTACGTTAGTTGGTCTTTTGTGTTGTTTTCGTTTTCCTGTTATACAGTTCTCTGCTCATTGAACGAAACAACTCTGCCAAATAAAGTTTATACACGATGATTCTTGAAGTAGTTCTAGTGGAATTAGGATGGTTCAGATATTTATAGCGCGTTTACATTTTAAATTTCCCTTTACTTTTGGGGAAAACTTCTTAGCACACCTAAATATATGTCTATTGAACATTCCTATTTCTCGCAAAAAGGGCAATTTAGACCGAAACTTTCACTGAGGTGACAACTTGCTTAGGCGTATTGGATGAAAATTAACTGCAAAGTTTCTTATTAAAACAGGAATCGAGCAAATAAAACCACGCAATAAATAAATAAGGGAAAACAAACAGTAAGAGACAATAAAGGCAGATATTTATGTAAGTGCTGCACTTTCCCAGGAAAAGTTGTTCTTACATCAAATTGCTTGTTGAAGGAAGTGAAATGCTTTTCGTTGAGTACGTGGAGGGAAAATTATACCTCTTTAACATTTATAAATGTTGCCATCTTAGTAATTAAAGAGCTTATTGTGAAGTTCGATGTTTATCAAAATATTAAACTAATAAACTTGGTTATCATAAATTTGTGGCTTGAGTTGGGGTTTCACAAAGATCAACGGTTGTCTAGGTTTTGCTAATAATTAATCAACGTAAGTACATTCTCGTCAACATGGAAACATTCTGTATGAACGACTACTCTCAAGAGAGAGGTTTAAAATTTAACTAGGTCCTAGTTTCAAAACAGCGACGGGATGCGACTATATTGAATATTTCACTTAATACTACTGGAGAAAGCACTTGGTGCAATTTAGCTTAGTTATTAAAACAACACGTGGTTTTTTAATCCTCTCTCAGGGAATAATAATTGGTAATAATATATACCTCATTTATAAACTATTAATATGAGACTTTTTTATTCTTTGAATAACCTTCCCACTCTGACACTTTAATCTTTCATAGAAGATATTTATCAAAGGATATGCTATTAAACGTCTTCAATTTTATATGCGTGTAATATTCTCAAGAAGTTTCCCAGTATTAAAGACATTAAATGACGTAGAGATGAAACTTTTTAACTTATGGGTTTAAAGTAACGGTTATCTGATGCCCTGAATTTCATCAAAAGATTTTTCATATTTGTTTGTATAAAGTTAATCTCGGGGAAAATACTTTTAAAGCGAAAAATTGAAAAGCGAATATTCCTTTTTACCTTTTGTTCCATTTGATTATTAATAAATGCATATTGGAAACCTAAAGAGTTCAGTTTAACATCGGAATGTTTCTTTAAGGATTACAACCTAATTTTCTTTCAGACTGAGAATTTAAAAATATTCGAGTTCCGGAAATTATCCAGTTTAAATACGTGAGTCGTACTAGTCTTGATGGTATCCACGATAGAATGTTTCAAATAGTTCATAAAGTGAGCGATAGTTGTTTTGGACAAAAAAGTCTCGAGTCAGGAACTGACACCAAACATTAATTTACATCAATTTTGACTTCATTAGTTCTTACGTTCCCATACGTTTCTAGCCTCAATTTTGGATTTTTAATTCTGATCGGTACCTGTTAAGAGAAACTGTCTTTTTCAAAAGTCAGTCAGATGTTCCAAAAACCATTTCAGAACATTTTTATTTCAAAGAAGGTACTTACGATATTAATACATTTTTATATTACATGTTCTATTGATCGTATTTTCTATAGGGCATGCTCTACACTTATCTCCAATTTGAGATAACGACGCGTAAAACTTTTATTATTACACTTTCTAAGGATCTTCAGCTCCTCAGCTTTCTGGATATAGTAAAATGGATGGCACGTTTTCATCGTAGTTGTAGGATTTTCGAAGTTATATTAACAATATACATTTTTGAAAAATTTACACAATTTTTGAAAAAATTACAAAATCACTATAACAATTTAAAAAGAAACGCTTAGAGAAAGTATCGATCAGGTTCCTTGTTTCCAAGGAAATCTTGGTCTTAAAATTAACAGTATATTAATCCTTTAGCACTGGATGTGCTAATTAATTTTCTAAATTTACAAGATACGCAGAAAGTTGCAGAAATTTCACAAAACTTAATTTGAAAATTTCGAATTTCAATTTTTAATAGAGCAAAATTTATTGAAGTCTACAAAGTTTCAAAAAAAAGAATGCCTAAAAAAATGCAAGAGTTCAATACATTTTATATACACTGCACATTAAATATCACAATGTTAATCAAATATAATTTAGATCCATAGATATTAGATTGCTCTTACTTACAAGATAATTTACTATAAGAATATTCTTGCTAATTTTACAAGTTTTTGAGTCAGTACTTCATAGTTAGTTCAAGCTCCACTGAATTAATAATAAAAAATGGTCTAAAAATGCCTTGATTTAAATTTTTATGCTAGACGCTAAGAACCTTTTTAACCGAGTACATCCAATTTAAATTTTTGAGTGGTAACCGGGTACCTCCCATTCGCTTCAGGAAACAATTAACATTTAAAATTTAATTAATCCTCACCTAATAGATTTTCGTAACTTTTTTTAAAGTCAAATGTTATTCGAAACCGTTAATTTGGGAGACCTTTTATTCATGAGATTCGTGAATATTTTTAAGTAATTAAGTAGTCCCACATGCTTTATCAATAGATATTTGCTGCTTCAAGTTTTTTAATTAAAGCTGCCAGTTCACTCTCTCATTCCCGGCGTTTGTTAAAGGTATGTATAATGAAGTCTCTAGCCTGTCTCGTTTTAGGCATTGTTTGCACAGAGTTCAATTAGATTTTGGATGCATTTTATCCAATCCCCCCCTATTAAAACTGATGGGAATGATGTATTACTTTACTTCTTAATTACTGGGGATTAGAAGTTATTATAACTGGAAAACGGAACTTTTGTCGCAATGGAAATAATCCTTCTACATACAAATGGAGAATAACCTTAGAGGCTGGGATATTTCAAATTAAATCGTACCAATACCTTTGTAATAAAAGTAAGGGTTAGCGCCTTCCGTTCTATTACAAAAGAAAGGGGATCTGTTCAATAATTGGCAGAGGGTTTATAATCTTAAACGCCAATCTAGACAGCATTAAGCCTTAATCGAAAACTCCTATATTAGGGATGTAGTAAAATCAATATACCTTTTCCTAGAGTTACTTTTCCAAATGTCTTCATTCGAACTACGAGAAATATCGGCGATTCTATTAATTTTGAATTTGGACTTGGTTTTGCATAGAGCTCACGAACAACTTGCTACTATTGATGCGATTTTAAACTTGTATGTAAATTTATCATTGGAACTTAGATAGAATGAAATCCCTATAAATTTAGTTACATCAGCCCAAATCCGGAAATTTAACATTGTGTACCAAGCTGATAGCGCTTAACCCTTAATTAACTTTTCAAACACAGTAATATTTATGCATTTGGCAATTAGCTACATTTCATACACTTGAAAAATAATGTAAGTTCCAGGAGGGATACAAGTAAGTGTAATAAAATATATAGCCCGCCTGGGAAATTAATATAGAGTGTCTTAGTCTCGACCTTTCCGGGAACAGACGGCTGCTTATTTTTCAGCAGCCTGTGACCCAGTGCATTATGGGGTAAAAACTTGGGTTGTTAGACTTAACCCCAATGAAATATGACTGTTTCTTGTTTCTTAATTTTTATCTTTTGAGCTCCCGAACAAATGCCGTTGTTCGTTCTTAAAATACTCCCCGCGTCAAGTGAACAGGATAATTCTTAAATTTAGGTGCTTACTTACTTTTAGGTTAACAGAATAAAATGGCAGCTCTTTTCTTTAATATTATCATCATTTGTAACGTAATCTTAACAATAATATTGATGTTCATAATCTGATACTGTATGGCTTACCTTTTACCGTCAAATTTTATTTTTCGGTGAATGTTTCTATATTGTTTTTTTCAATTGAGAAATTGTATATTTAATTCAATAAATCAAGTGGATAAATAACATGCTGTAATTTAAATCCAATTTATATTGACTTCAATAACATCTAAGACAAGCTTAATAGAATCACTTTTCATATAGGGTTTCATTAAGTATCGACTTACTCTCTTATGAGACTGAATTATTTAAGTTAATGAATCCCAATAAAATCTTCCAGGGAGTTAATTATAGACCTACGGCGTACGTATATTTTCGTCCCTAAGCTAAAAGCTGAAAATCCAATATTGTAGCCGTCACTGGCCGTTTTTAGATAAACTTTCTTAATGATAAACCACTGCGGGTGAATCAGGACAAAAAGAGTACATATAATTGGGAAATTTACTTTCCCGAACTAAAAGACAGGGCAAAGCACTGCTGTATGTACAAACATGAGATGCAGATTTGTTTTTAGTCCGTGTTTTATGCAGACGATGAAAAGGGACTCGACAGCTGTCGCCTGCTCGGCCGGACAGCCGTACTGGACACTATAAGTCCAACAGGGATCCAAATATAGTTTTCTTGACAATTTGGCTCGTTGTCTCATTTCAACCTAAATGGAATATTAATTAATCTTTTCGTTTTCGTGCAAAAAGCAAACCCAGCGGTTTTCAAGTTCTGAAAAACGATACTTCGGATCCTGGTTTGGTGATAGACATAAACTAGTTTGTGGGGGTTTAATGGTGTTAAATCCAGAGAAACTGCTATATTTATATTAACTAAACATATGGTATTGCAGAATTTATGGACAGGTTTTGTTCAAAAATTTATGAGTTTAGAGGATTAAATAGTCAAGTTGGTCTAAACAATCACAGGGAATAAAATTAAATATTGCTGCTGTCATATATTCAAGCTATCGCGTATTTTTTTTGACAATTGTTTAAATTGGAAATTATTGGATATTCACAAATAAAGGGGGAAAGTTTCTTATTAATAAACATTGAAAGAAATTTTCTTATCAAACTTTAAATTACCAGAGTCTATTTCCACAAGAACACGTTTTCTGTCTGCTGGATCCACCTCAATCTGCCAATATCCACTCATTAAGTTTAGACTGGAAAACCATTCTACGTTTCCCAAGAGAGTAATTGGCAGAAGATAATTGTCTTCGTTGGTGAAATTGTTGAGATTCTTATAGTTCACACATAACCAGATTTTGCCGTAATTTTAGAACCTCTTTAATATTGTAATTTTAGAACCATTTTGTATATTTGTAAGATATGGATTTGCGTACAAAAAAATTACCCTGTAGATTTAAAAGCTCTGTTGATGTGTCGTCCTGTGCATGATATAAAATGTAACTCACAGTACACGTTTGTTGTAAGTAATATTGAACATCTAAAACTTTACAAAACTAAAAACTTCCCAAAAACATATTCATATGATATGCCTACCTTAAAAGAAGCTTTCTTTTCTTTAATGCATTGATCCATCCTTTATACATATGTATACATAGTCAATTTCAAAAGTTCGAAGACAATAAAATGGTCGAATAATTGTTGATAGAAAAAATGCTTTTTAATAAATATTTTAATGAAGCTTCATTTGTTAACAAATGAAATAATACAAATTTAATGTTCCAATTTTATTTTTCATTATAATCAATTTTGTTATATTTTCAAATCTAATTTAACCTGAAATATTTAGTTATTAGTCGTTGTTGATTAGTTTTAATATGCAAATTATCTATAGAAGCTGTGGTTGATGGGCACAATTATTCTTAACTGGTACCTATCAGAATATCCACTGTAATATACTCTCCAACACGACGATAAAAAAGACATTTTATAGAGAATGCGAACATTAAAAAGAAGCGCTGCAGCATAACTAAACATTAGACTACCAAGATTGATTACAATGAAACATTAAACAGGAACATTAAACAAAGAAGGCGACATTAAAAAAAATATTAAAAAGCATGATTTTTATTAAAATTGAGTGGTGCCATCTCAACATTATAATTTTTTTATTTTTAAAACTCTTGGCCATTATCATTCTATGGGTCTACGCAACTCACATCAGTCCATTAAACGGCAAAAGTATGCTCACATAAAACACACTTACCCCATGAATTTTTTATTCATATTTGAGTAGATATGCTGTTCAGAAGTATTATTATGAAACCAGAAATATATTTAAATAAAGCCTAAATATATAGATTAAGATTTATTTGTCAGGTCAACGTTTCGCGGTAACGTAATATCATTTTGCATTACACGGTATTATTTTGTTTGTACAAGCCACATGTGCGGTCTACAGGGCTGTTGTACCAAGTATAATTTTGATGGTAATTACAACATAATATAAAAATATGCTAAAAAACGTGATGAATTCTACGCCTTGGGACATTAAGCGCATATATACGTGTAATACCGAGCATTCATAAATATTCAAAAGGGGTATGTACTTACCTGAAAAAAAATTCCTTCCAAGGCTCGACTTGAAACTGAATTGCCATAAATTGCGTTTAGACTAAATGTGATTAACTGTGACCTCCTTATTGTATGAAAAGCTTAAGAAGGTAAATATTTTATTACGCTAACCGTCATTCATGCTGGAAATGGCAAACAAAAAATTAGAATTGGAGACCCTAAGTTTGTCATACGACAAAAAGTAATAAGATGGATATAATCTGACATGGAACTATACCCAAACAGCAAAGCTTAAAGAGTGTTACAAAATCCACCATATTTCTTGTTTTACTTGAATCAAGCCCTTTTGAATAATGTTACCAAACGTTCATCAGTAGAGTTTAAAGATTAAAAATTCTATAAAGAAAACTTCATTAATCGTTCACTCATTATCCTCTATTAAATTAACACGTATTTTCCAGATAACACTCCATCTAGTAAAAGGGAGCTTAAGACATCGCAACAAGAAGTAAAAAATGTTACGGCAAGCATGGTGAACTTTAATAAATGATGATGAATTGCACTTAACTTTCGACAGCAAATTAGCTTTTGATGTTGTGTTATAAAATTTCCTCGGAACATATTTTTCATAATTTATTTTCCACAGTCGTTCCTCTTGTCCAAGGGTTCCGATATTTTTATTTTGTTAAGCTTAATAGTGTTACAACAAAACAGCTAATGACCTGCTGGGATGTTTTTCAAATTTGAAGACAAATTTGAAAGCATGCTTATACGACAAATTTAGAAGTATGCTATATATTTAGTTTTCTATTTAGAAATGTTGTTTTATCTAATTAACTAAAGTTTCTTTTCAATGTTTAGCTAGCAATCAAATGAGTTCCTCCTTTAAAATTAATCTGCCTCCCAATGAGAAAATATAAGAGTCTAGATTAATTAGTTTCAGAAACATTACTATTAATTAAATCGTTAATTTTGATATCGATTTTAGAGACATTATTTCAAGATAAATGAAACTGAGCTGTATGAAATTTATTTATTTTTAATATTTTTAATTTCATTTCTTGAAAAACTTTCCACTGTGACTCAAGGCGAAAATAATTCTAAATTTACAAAAATACGCGAGAGTTCACACTCTGATTTTTATTGTAGGGAAACTTTTAAAAATGCACTTAAAAAGCTTCACGCGAGATATCCGGAAGGTTTACAGATGTGTGACTTTTTTCAGGCAGACGTAACGAATTTTACGAGGACACGTGATAAACGTGTGTATGGTGTAAAAAAGTTAGCGAAAGTGGTTTAAAACTTTATTTTTAAAATTGTCAATTACTACTGTATTTAAAAGTTTAAATTAGCAATTTTTATATTATGTGATATACATTCGTTACACTCTATTCGTTAAAAATATCATCAAATTTACATTTATTTAGCACTTAATGTTATTGCTGTTACTTTAGAAGACATATCATTCTCCAAACGAGATTATCGAGAAACGCAGCGATTCTCGACTAGTGCTGAAGAGTATACCCATTGTACCGCACTCTTCTACAAAACGATAAAATTGTACAATTCAGATTTTTTGAAATTCGGACACGTAAAAAGCTATTTAGGATAAAATTAGTAAAATCGAACGGCTGTTGATCAGGTTTTCAAACTATTTTTACGCACTTTTTTGTCCCCAATTAACTATCGCTCTGTAGACTTTCATTATCATGTGACGTGTATACAATTAAGAAGACAAGCACTAAAAAGCTAAATAAAATAGCTGGCAACCGCTAGGAGTAATGGAAAATAAATTGACATAAACTTTCAAACTTTAACACCTCGTATCTCAGAACTAACATCGTTAGAAAACATACAAATCACTGTGTAAAATAGTATTTTATACTTAATGTGTCGTATATTTAATCAATTAAGTGTGTTCCCCTGCTGATTTCTAGGATGTTGAGGAGAACATTTTCACATCCTTTAACGTGAATTTGTAGTCTTCTCCCTCTTAATAACTTCGACTGCAGATCCTGGTTATGCATTCTATTCACACTTGACTGCATCGCTTGAAATGTAATAGAATTATGGAATTTTGATTCAAACATCATTAGAGTTATTCGTACATTAGACACTGCATGTATGTACAACACATTGTATAAATTAGCATGGAAAATTTCTGCTTGTCAACTATAGCGCAACAGTAATGTCGACTAAATCCGAAGGAGCGTTTGTTTATTCGCAGAGTTGCAGTTCATAATCTTTAGAGCAAATTGTGATAATCCTTTGAACAAATAAACGTGGGCATTTGCCGAAATTGCAATGGAACTGCTAACCAGTAAGTACATGATAATTCGGCCTCAAGGCGTTAATAAAGTGCTTATTTGATTGCAATAGTTGAAATGTAATATTTTTGGAGCAATATTTGCACAGTTGAAAGAGTCGGAAGTCATCCGATAAATTCACACAACGTTTCCCAGTCTTGAAAGGTTACCACATTTCACAAAGATCGTGCGTTTAAATAATTTGAGTAATCCGAATGATTTAGGTCATACGACGAGTTGTTGCTGAATTTTAGGCAGAATAAGCCGCGATCGCATTTAACTTAAAGTGGGGTTTACAAACGCTAACGACTATTCGATTAGCGTCAGCAACATTGTGCGTTTAAATCGTATTTATTTGTCTCTTGTTCAGGGGTAAATGGAAAGTCTGTGATGGTAGGAATTACAAATTTACCGTATCAAACAAACCAGCACGTGCGGAGTATGTGCTGAACAATACTCGCTCTAATTCAAATTAAACCTTGAGCATTGCGCACGTCCATTCATGTGATGCTACCAGTAATCCTAAATTGAAATTTAGAGTCTGATATTCACTATGCACTGACAAACAAATTTACAGACTGCTCTTCATTAGATTCTGCAATGAACTAGTTATCTGGAGCAATTTCAATTCAATGATGATTTATGTGTCAGTAAGGCTTATATGAAACACCAAATCTATCTCCCTTGGAGCATTATCTGTCTTACCATCCTATGACAATATCAGTGGCCAGATTAATAATAAGCGATTCACGTGTCTCATCAGTCAAGTAATTTTTTAGAGACAGGTACGTGAGCGGCAAAAGAAAAATTGAATTGAGCATTCAGACTGTGAGAAGACACTCGATAATAATGCTTACTTGAGCGTGGTGAAAAATAAGCAGACATGTGTGTGCCGTGTTTCTCGAAAGATCGGAAAGGCACTCTAAGAATATTAGTTTTTTAGACTTGCAATATATTTTATTGCTGCTATACGATATGGAAAATTTATGACAATATCAAGGAATAATTCATTTGGTGGAGGTAGCAGGTATTTTACAAATAATGTCGGAAACATGTTGGGTGAAACGTTCTTATTTTTGCGCTCATTTTTCTTTTGCATAACGTCTTTTGAATACTAAACCCCAGCTAAAACGAATGTTTTTAAGCACATGCATAATAACACGTTTCACATATAAAATACCTATCGGCATAGAACTCCGCGAAGTATAAAATAACACAATTTCCTTTGTTAACCATAATGTAATTACACAATAATTCCAACTAGCGATTTAAATAAGTCAATTTCTATGCAAATAATGTATAAATCAAATGAAAAACAATTGTAACTTTGCTTTCTGTCACTAGAATAAATAAATTAAAGTTGCAGATAACCGAGTTGCCGTCATTTTAATTTTTGTTTTGTTGCCTGGCGCATTCAATAATAATAAATTTTTGCACGGGGTTACTGAAATTAAATGTATAGGGGGAATGTACAAGTTGGTTCTAACAGGCCCATTTGTTTAATAAAACCGCATATTCTTTCCAGTAAAAGTGGTCGATAATATCGCGTTAAACTATAATAACAATTTCGTTAATCTAAAAACAAGTTTAATGTTTAATCGAACCAATGTTAACCAAATTATATTAATATTAGTACTATATTAATAACTGAGCAGAGATAAGGAAAATATCAATAGCGATTAATAGAACTGAATATAATAATAATGGATCTGATAATTGCCAACAAAATGAATTAAAAAATTATTAATTTAAATGCTATTAGCTCAGTCAGGTATGTCTAAAGAGCAATATCATTAAAATTACTTTCACAGTTGCAAATTATAAGAATATCTACGGAAAATTTAAACATTTGCAGTACTAAAGTCGATGAAACTACTTAATTTAAAATATTTTCAATGGACACTTTACCAAAAATCTATGTCCATTTCTTATTATTTTAATTGAATCGGTATTTTACTGCATTCAATCAAAATCAATCTAAATACCTTATTTCACACACTATTGAAAATTTTTGGATATTCACATCACCTTTATTTTTTTCTGTTCTATTAGTACCTTTTTCCAATTTGCTGTCGTTTTTATGGAGTTTTATATTCAGTTTTACTCTATTCTATTTTTCTCCTTTATATCTGTACGCCTAATATCCTTTAGCTTCCTATTAACATGCTCAAATCAACATCTATTTCTTCCTAAAGTTATTTTGAGACTCGTAGTGTTAAATCTGGGGAGTATTATACTCCCTAGATTTAAAACTTTTGCCCCTGAGTGTGGGCCCAGTCCTCGTCAAAACAGAGTCGTGCAAACTCAGTGAACTTCTCTCCAGTAAACAAGCGTCTCATTCGACCCATTTCCACATAAAATATAAAAGGGGCCTCATGGTTTGAGAGTTCAACAGCATGAACAATACAATAGACAAACTCAGCACAGAGTTTCCAGCAGGCATAATCAATAATTTTAGACGAACCACACATAACTTTTGATAAGTTCCCGACGTACATTCTCATATCGTTGGGCAGTGAAAGGTTCAAGTACTGCACGCTGCCAGAGCTCTGATCTATAAAATTCATGCTCAAATCTTCAGTCACTATCATATAAGGGTAACTTCCCAGTTAATATGACGTAAAGATCACTTATGTAAAATGGCTTCTACATTATCAAAGAAGATGCCATAATCAGAAACCGGGGATCAATGTGCGTCTATAATGAACAAATTTAAGGTCTTGTTAGAAATGATCCACAATTAAAACGTTTTTCCCACGTAAACCTGGGGGTACATATCCGTTGAAACAAATCCGTATCCAGTCTCTCGCTCGTGTCTGATAATAACACATTATATTATGAGAGTAGTAAGAAGCATCTTACGAGCAAGACGAAAGTTTGCAATCGAGCTGCAGGCGATGTCAGTAATTTCATCGAGAAAACATGCCTTGCTCTGGAGCATTGTATAATGGTTTTTTCTACAACTTACCAAGGCTAATAACATTAAGAAAATATGCATTGTATGGACTATTTGATCTTAAACTTATTGAAATATTAATAATCATGACAATCTCTAGAGGTGAAATATGTTTAGTTTGTGTTCTGAAATCTTGCACCAATACATGTAACACACCTGTGGTGGTGTCGCTGTCACAGTTATTCTAATCTATCAGTGTCCTAGCTGAAGATCGTTATGTAACATTTTTATGAACGCTTTGAAGTTTCATTACACACGTTTACCTGTAATTTCTACTTTTCCTTTACAGGTCAGTCTTACGTTATTTACAATTTACTTTGCCCAGAAAATAAGTTTAAATATAGATTGTCTTCTCGACATTTAGCCAATGTTCTACAGTAAATAATAGATGGGGGCTAGAGAGAGTAATTAAATAAATTTCAAGCTCATCAGTCTTATTCCGAATACATCGGATGCTAAAAAGTACCGCTGTCAGCATGGTCTTGTCCCCGTCCCTGGACCGTGATCTAAAGAACGTGACTGGCAATCAAGGGTCAATATTCTCAATTATGTCCTTTAATCTGTTCAACCCCTGTATGTCGGTTGGTGGTACCAAACAAGACCTCTCTTCCAGTTCGTGATGTAAAGTTCTACTACTAAGACTACATTAAGTGTCTATGCAAAAAATATTATAAATTAATCAAAATAGACACAAGGCCGAATATAAAAAAGCTCGACACAAATCGCTTTTGTAGCCAGCTTGTCACAGAATTATGCTAAAAGCCGTATGCTCTGTGTTAATAATTTAATCACAGCAAGAAGCGTTAAGTATTGTCAATAATTTATCTTCCTTGTCAGTCCAGGACCATCAATCTTCGTTCCTGAATTTATGCATGCCTCGTGGCCATTGTCAGCTAGGGTTATATCGTCAAAACCCCTCTCGTAACCGTAAAATCTAAGGACCTTATTTTCCTGATTCTTGAATTTGAGCCACCAGCTGAAGCGATTAATTAGAAAGCGGTCTTGAATCTAGTGGACGAAGAAAAACGAATATTCGCTCTGAGAATATTTTTGGAAACAACAAATCTTATTGGGTAGCGTAAGGCTTAGCGAGGACTTCGGAGGAGCTTGTTTGTTCATGTCGGCCCAAGTTTCGAGTTAAGAGTGAACTATTAAGTACAGTTAATGGATGGGAAATCCGCCACCGTCAAATAACGAACAAGAATTCCATCTTCAGACTTCGAAAATTCAAATTGCTTACTGTAGTGATCTCTTTTCACCTACAAGCTTGATTCAGCAAAAGATTATAGACCATTAGTTGAATAACATCCAAATATTCAATGCTAGACTATTAATAATGTGGAATGCATGTTCCATTAATTCACTAACGACGATAAATCTAGACTAGGCCAAGGTACAAGATGAGAGTGGGATGAATATGCTTCAATTAAAACCTTCACCTGAATTTTCCGGTTTGGAGTAAATCATTTTGAACCATTCCCGATAACAATTAGTCACTGGAAAAGTATCAATTTACACTATAAAATTTGAATGTAAATTGAATATAAGTATAATTAATTGGAAATTGCACAGTTGTGTTCATTGATGGGTTTAAATTTGTAATGGAAATTGAATTCAAACAGTGCCACGAAGGTTTTAATTATAAACATTACATCCGGCAATACGACAGCGCTTCCGCAAAATTTCGAATTTGGGTAACAGCAAAAACTATAATTGTATTAGTGCGATAAAAACAAATTTATCAACAAATTATTACGGATTTCTGCGATATGAATCGCTCATTGAGTTTCCCCCACCGATTTTGAATCAATACAACCGTCCTATTATGGTACCTATATTAGTTTTAATTAACATTTTAACAAGGATTCAGCTAAAATAAATCAGATTTTGTTTACCTAATTAGTTAATTATAAAGTTAATTTGCGATTGTAAATATTGAAATGAAATTTATGCCGTTGTTACATACAACCATGTTCGGATAAGCACGATAACTTTATTGACGGGTCTCTGGTAATAAATTATGATTTCAATTATAAATTAATACTTCTATTCGAAAATGCAATACTAGATATTGGACTAAATACATTAAACATTAAAATTTTTATGCAAAACGCAGTCACGAGCGATGAATCATATGCACATATGTACATAAACAAAGACCTAACATAATGCCAGTAAAATCCATCTCATACTATATAAAACATCAGTCTTAATATTTAATAACGCCGGACGGTTTGGGCGTGATAATTTTTGTATGAGCCTGCCAGTAAAAGTTTATGGAGGCAACCAGCCACGGCATTTTAAGAGCCTGACTGAAGAATTCATAAAATTGCTCCTGTAACAATGGACCGCTCAAACGTGTGTCCGGCATGGGCCACGCAAGTTACAATAGCTCCTGAAAATTGCTTTTTTGGGATAAACCCATTAATAATATAGCTGATGTGATTGACATCGAATTATACAAAAGATATGATGTTCCCTAGTTTACGGGGACATTTTGTTCGTGCATAATATATTATCCCTTCGCAACAAACAAAATCATGGACAATAACATTCCACCGAAAGTGTAAGGTATTATAGCTTGCTGTGCTTCATCTATTTATTATTACCGAAGGGTAATATTTTCTTGCAAGTCACAGGCAATAAATTGAATATCTACCCACTTTTCTAACTTCCTACCTAAAACAACACTTTCAAGTTAAGTGTTTTATAAAAAATTAATCGCGATGCAACATGTGCTTTCGCGAAGCGTATGACAACATTTTCTACAATATAAGCATTCACTTTGAAAATCGTCCTCGCTGAGATTCCATCTTAAAAGCAATACTTTCGGATCCACTTGGCTTATAAATATTTAAGTACGTTTTGCTGGGATTTTAATTTGCAAGCTTCTTGTATAAATAGGAAAGTAGATCTGAATAACTTCTGAATAATATAGTCTGTATTCACACTGTTTGCAGCAAAGTTTGCCCGCAATAATTAAACAACAATCATCATTAAACTTAACCGATAAAAACTGGTAAATTTGGACATCTTAACCAGATGAACATTAGACGCTTTAAAATTTATAAACGCCTGACAAGTATGAGGCTAATCTTAGCTTGGCTACGGCAAAATTTAGTTAGAAAACTTCACCGAACTTAGGTTAAGTGGTTCGAGGCTTCACAGTGATAAGAAAATTGAATACATCAGCTCGAGCAGCCGAAGTTTGCATTGAATAAGAGCCACGAAACTTCAAAGCTAAACACTGTTGAATGCCGCTACTTTTCCCCGATTTATATTGAGGCTTCTTTGAAAGGTAACTATCAAATATCGAACTAATATTTAGTTTAGAAAAGTTTTCAAGAGTTGGAATGACGCTATCTTTTTAAGCGAAATTTCTGCTAGAAATTGTTGCGGTTGCAATACTTTATTTTATGGTTATTAGGGAATACTGCAAGTTTTCTCTCGAGTTTTGCTTCCTTAATTTGAATTATTTATTCAGGTTTAGTGTAAAAGTTCAAGCGGACTGAAGAAATTGCTAAAGCTAAAAGTAGGTGCATTTTAGTGCCTGATATTGTTTAAGCATTCGAATGCTTTAAATTATAGTACAGGTGAGGCAGTTTATACCTGCAGAACTCCGGCATTTCAGAGAAAGCTTTAGTAGTAAACTAGCGATATGGTTAAATGAATAATAAAATGGAGCTATTATGGCTAGTGCATGAGCAAAACGACACCAAGGCCAGGACTAGACTCATTTTAGTCTTTTGTTAGTCTTGTTACCCAAATGCGACCGACGCGGGCGGATTACAGAGGGAGTATCAGAAACGTTAACACAAATGAGTGTAGATAGAGGATAAAATAATAGAGGGACTCGGTTAAATATGGCCTATAAAAAGTATCTTACTTTGTTTCTACAAGATGTTTAAGTGTTTTCTTCTAGAAATTGAGAATAAATTTACCAGTTTTTGATTTACCACTTTCCTACTAGTTTTTGAATACGATAAATTTATTTAAAATCTCTCTTCCAAGCTAGTTGATAAATAGCACCACCAGGCCAGTCTTAGCAACGTGCAAAAATGGAGCTTTTCTTCATTGCCGATAATTTCAAATTTTTATGAATTCTAATATTTTGATACTTCAAAAAGATGTCCAGCAAAAAATGTTGTACCTCTAACGGTTTTCGAGATATTTTCAATGAAGTTATTCAGTTTGAGCGCATTCAATGCATTAACTGCTTGCATTACGAAGCGGGCCATTAAAACCATAAAATGTCACACGGGCGTCTTTTTACTGATGTTTATAATTTTGATAATCACTTATAATTATGCTAATGAACACCTTATTTCATCAGTGTGATAAGTAAATTGTGTTCTACTTTCATGAATGCCTCGACACAATGAATTCACTAAAATTCAGATGAGAAATATGATTTGTACTCATACGCAAACAAATTTTAGAAATGATCGTGCTGAAAGATAGTTAGGACTTTATCCTAATAATACACAACTAGACTATCGAACTTTTAAACGACTTCGCGACAAACTCGGTGAGACTGTGAGAAGCTGTTTCCATACGATTTTACTCTCGTTCAAAATTGGTTACCAAGGTATTTTCCACCTAGAATTGATTTCTGCATTTGTTACTCGAAAAGGGACATAATGGCTCTTTGTTCTTTAATAGAATTTTGTTCACCGACGAGATAACATTTACAAGGTGAGGTGTATTTAATTCTAGAAACACCCTATATACTCTTGGGAGACAACTCAAAATTTTATTGGAAGCACACGACACGAGTTGTAAGTCAATAAAAAGAAACGAACAATATTTAAAAAATTAATCTCTTAAATACTGAAATTCTCGCGGTCCTTCTATATTTTCCCGCGAAGGTCAGATCAAGGTGAATACAGATTGCTAGTTAAATGCCAAAAAAACATGGCGCTTCTAAATATAGGCCACGTCAACATTCCAGACATTCCACCGCGAAGTGTTCAGCGCACATTAAAGAAGATAGTTTATTTAATAAACAGATAGCTTTGAAGAATGTAGATCAATGTGTCACCGTAGGTAAAACAGAGAACAAAGACGCCAAGACGAATGCCAGTGAAGGATGAGATATATCTGACCTAGATCCCACGATTGATTGTTCGGCTCCGATCGTTAGGGCCGAACAATTTAAACCATATGTCTATCCTTGTCTCGGGTTTACAGATCATACAACTCAGAGAGAAAGAGAGAGACTGACAATATAGCAAACCTTCTCCCAGATGCCTCTTTTGTTCTTACCATCATAACCTCAAATATATTTGTTTTGATTTTCGCTAGAAGATTGTCGTTATGTTATTTATAATCACATTTAATTCAAGCATTTGCTTTTTAATATGTACTAATGAATGTTGGAATCAATACCGGTTTACATCATAACAAGCAGCGTAATTTAACCTTAACAAACCAACTAAATCACCTCAAGGAAGTGGACAACTATGTCATTATATGCTGTGAAAGAAGATACGAAACACAAGAAATGGTGATAGTTGAGCCATGTAGTTACATTTTCAATTAGTGTTGCGAGTGAGGTGTGAAAAATGCTATTCTTATAACTTAGGTGAACTTTCAGCAACACTGATTGGGAATGGTACTTATGCTTCTCGAGAAACAACTTACTTCTAGGTTTGAAGGATGTTCCCCTAGCCTTAACGCGATGTTCTTGGTTTATGCAAGTTGCCTCTCCTATCTATTACCCTATACATAAAAGGGAGTTCATGAATACAAATTTTCCATATCGATGCATTGTTCGGGGCAGTGAACATCTGTGGTCACCACAAAGTCCAGAGTTAAACTCACTAGATTTTTATTTTTTTAAGTTTTTTTGAAGTCATTTATATACAGAAAAATATACTAAAAGTCGTTTTAGATCAATATCAAATTATATGAAGTTAAAATAGCCTATTTTCATGGAAAGAACACCTTTGTTTTAGCTAAGTTTTCATCCTTATCGTCCTCGACAGCAGCAACAGTAAGGTTATCCCAGATATTTGAAACAGATATCACAACTTTTAAAGGGCAATGTTTACTTTTTTCCAGGTAATAAAATAGGTTGCAATGGCAACTGGAAAATCAAGACCTACGCCAAAAGAAAAATAGATAGCAGTTTTCCGACTATGGCATAACAAAAGTTTTCCGATTTCGAAATTTACGTCCCGCGGTAAAATCCGTATGCGCCCGAGATAAACGCGTTAAATAATAAGACATTAAATCAATATTTTCCGTGAATATGGAGAATACATCTCGTAGGAAGTTACGAATTATTGTGGTATCATCGCAGGAAAAGTTGCAAACTACCAAAATGCACGGTTGTAAATTCAGAGTGAAGCAGCAGTGTCAACAAAGATTAAGTACTGAGTCTATGATAAGGAGGATGTAGTGCTATGAAGTTGAATGTGTAATTTTCACACCATAGCCTTGAAACTACCTTAAACCCATTTAATGGATATTACCTGCAATATTCTAAATTGCGTAAATACAATTTCTCTTTCATTAGTGATGAAAGTAGGGCTTGCTTCCGGAATAATATTTGTATATTCAAATATTGTTTTAACCTGCTGAAAGTACTGGACCTTAAATCTATAAATTTGTTTCAAACATATCGCTTCCAATGTAAAAGCATATAGTGTCCCTCGTTAGGACACAGCAAATCTAGTTAGAAAACTTTCCTCAAATTCAGGTCCTATAGGTACGTCCGTCGAGGTTTCTGAGTGGTAAGGCAATTTAATACATAAGCTCATTCAGGCAAAGTTTAAACCCCCCAAAAGTACTGCGGCTTCAAAGCTGAAGAACTGTTAAATACGGTTGAATCCATTTTACGCCACAATCTGTTTAACGCATAACATGGTGACATGTTTTAATTTAAAGGCGTAAAGATAGGAAATTGTTTTGAAATACATGGGACTTCTGCAAGTTATATAGTTTGAATTCGGGTTTAGTGGCTCCATGAAAGGACAGACGTTTATGTTTGTATTGCGGGACAAGGATTTAACCGGTTATGTAAGTAAACTGAACAAATTTGACCTGTTTAGATTTACTCTGTAATACTTGTTATAAAAATGTTTAACAATTGTGTATTAGAGCACAAACTTCCTTATCGTCTCTGAGTCGAAAAAATGCCTGTCACACTTGTGATAACGAGCTCTAACACAGAGTGGAAAATACGAAGCTGCGGACCACGAAATAGCAAGACAATTCCCAAACGAGTTCTGCTGAAAAGGGTAAAATAAGCTGGAGCAAGTGAAAATAAGACCAATCTGTTACGGATGATGCCCAATTGTTCTTTTCGGATAATGCTTTATTACAACCACATGGACACAATCGAGTTTCATTAGATCACAAGTTTAAATTCTGTTAAAATGTATAGGACAAATGCTAGCCGAGAGATTCACAAGCACCTGAAGTTTATATACAACGAAATAAACAGCTAAAATCAAGCACCATAACCATCCCGTTTTAATTGTCTGACCTGCATTACAGCACTAGATTACCATACCAAATGTTGGCTCAGCTTTGTGGTGTAATAATTTAGCCCTCAATTTACTTTATAAAGGTCAAGCTCTGAATTCAGGAAAGCAGAGAAATAAAAAAAAAAAATGCATAGAACCAATCAGCTTTGATTACATGGAAATTCCACCTAATCAAAATATTAAATTATTAAAGATATAACTCAACAGCTGTCGCTCTCTCATATGCCTCAGTGCCATTTCCAGCCCCTTCACGCGTTCCCACAATTCCTTATGACGTTATCATTATTCAGAGTCGGAATTATTAATAACAAGCCAACAACACAATTTGGCCCCTTTGAAATACCTCACTCACACCGTTTCTTTGAGATGACAACATGTTAAACTAGGAATTTACAATGGCTCATATAAATTTAAAATCCCCTAAGTACCTACTTAGATTCGCATCCGCTTGACATAGAAGCATCGGGCTAATCCTGCTTAGGACATAGCAAATTTAGTTAGAAAACTTTTCAGGAATTTAACGGACTTAGGTGATTCCACAGAGGTTTCTCAGCGATAAAGCAATTTAATACATCAGTTCGTGCACCCAAAGTTTACACCGGGTAAAACCAGGCAGCCATAGAGCTGAAAACTACACCGGCCTTGGATTGAGACCTAGACATACTGTAGAATTAACCCGATTATAGGTATTTTTAGCGATAATTTTTTTACTGTTTATATTTTAATTTCAATTTAATTTTATGGCTATTACGAAAAATTTAATTTGATTTTTAACAAAGGCCTACTCGTTAAAATGCCTTTTTGCGAAACATTAGTTCAAATTAAAATGTACAAATTATGAGTAGAAAAAGTTAGTGGCAAGCCCACAAATATAAATCTAAAGTAAATTATGTTAAATCAAAATTAAAAATTATTTTGAATAGATTTCTAAAAACTATTGAGTACTGTATCGCATAGAGTGTTTGTTTGTAAAATGTTGATGCTTAGTCTAAAAATAAGGAAAAAAATTCGTTAAAATTTTTGTTAATTCAATCACAGCTTCTGTATTGTGATTATAAAACTTGAATTGACGTGGGATTTACTGGCTTCGGTCATTTCAGGTTGGTTGTGGTTGAATCTTGTTTGTTGTTTCAGGATAAAAGATACGAATGCTCCTCAAAAAGTTTCCACTTTTTTAATTGGTTGCCTTGCATAGCGGACGCATCGCATTCAGTTTCAATAAGATGAATTAAATCTAAAAGTTTGCTTGCCTGGAGAATCAGTGACATCCAAAGAGAGAAACTTTTTCCACAAGGGAGGAGAAAAAATCTCATAATTTTGTTTTAAATCATGCGTTAAAGGACTCAGATTCGTGGGATTTTAACTTGAAAGCTCTCATTCAAGGGGCAGTTAATCACCTTGGGTAACAATTCGGAATGTGTCTGATAGTTTCTTTTATTGAATAGCCGGAAAATACCTATATGTTACAGCCTACCTGTTTTTTTTACTGTTTTTTGTATACATACCTAAATGTATACAAAAAATGCTAACTTTTTCAAAAGCTCCCGTATCATTTATTCTGGACTAACAAAAAATCAGGCAAAAACGTTTCTAAATGCGGCGTGCAATGCCAGTAAATCGCATATCAATGAAAGTTTTGCAATAACAGGACTGATGGTTGTTGACAAACGCTCTACGCCGCTCATTCAGCACTCGAAACAGTTCTGGGTTAATTTATCTTATTCAAACAGGGTGCTAAACTTCCTCCACATAGCAGCAACTGCCAAAATGGGCAAACTTTTTGAAAGCCACCCGTATCTTTTTTAAAACATTAATTAACAGATTTTTTATTATTATTTGTATTTCGCTTTGATAAAATATGTCGAAGCAAAATATAGCATTAAAAACTGGTTTAATTAAAAAATGGCATATGTATACGTAACTCTAGAAGAACCGGGTTTACAGATCAATTTTAAATGATTTATTTTTAGAAAATTTTACAAAATGCTTCATTTCAGACTATATTGTGTGGCTCTGCAGTGGTGACATGTATCGAAATGCAATTTTCACCATAAAGCTCCTTCGATCTCAACAACAAATAGGATACATGTAAATATGAAATGTTAGCAATATTTGGAAGTAGTGCCTAAGATTGTAACTTGTTTTTAAGCAGGAAAAATTCCAGATAAAAAGTTTGAAATTTAAAATTTTATAACTATTTACTCTTATTACAGTCCGCTTTGTACATACAATTTAACAATTTGCATATTACTGAGCAGCAATTTCGTGCTATCAGCATGCTAAGTTTTGTAAATCCGTAAGTCTATTATTGGTTGGTCATGCGTCAACTCGGGATTGATTGCATAAATTAAGCATCGTCTTGCCTTACTCTCTAAAGTAAATTACTGAATTTGGATAATCTGCTTATCATTAAAATAAAGATTTATTAACTCATAATTCCTAGTAAGCAATAACGTAGTAAATTAATTAATTCGAAAAAAAAAGGGGAGTGTCAGCTCAAATAGAAACGTAAAGTCTCCCATGAGAGCAGGATTTCCTTCGAGGCCGGAAGAGTTATTTGGGCCACATGTTTCCCTAGACAGCTACATCAAAATTTCATCTCCTGGGTTGTAGCTGTACATATTATACGTCTCAATATTCTTAAATATTTCATTGCAAAGTGCACTAATAACGTTAAACGTCACTTTACAGTTGACTAACCTTTCGAAAGGCTTTTAGAGGCCATAACTCTTAAAGCCCTAAAGAAAATTCTTTATGATACTTTCCATTGAAAGCCCGCAACAGTGAAATAAAACTTGAGATCTTTAACGCCATCAGTACTCTTGAAACATCTGACTCTAGGAGTCTAGAAGATAGGATTTTCTTTAAGGACTCACATACTACACTCCGAATTTATAGCGGCTTATAAATATTTAAAACCGTTTAACTGGATTAAAATCCACAAGCTCCAGACGCATAAGTATCTCACTATATTCCCGACGAGGTTCGGGTGAGCCTTGTAAATAATATTAGAAGTTTTCTGACTCCTGTTTGTGGGCTGCATGTTAGACATTTAACTGTTAATCCTTAATACTTATAGCTTTTATACTTTCTTAATGCTTTAAAGAGTAAAGCCCAAAAGCAGTCCTAGAATTTCTGGCCCTGCATATCTTAGACCTTATCTTGAAAATCGGAACCTTATCTTGAAAACAAATCAATATAGAGGGTGTTAAAAATTCTGAAAAGACTCAAATATACTCTTAAAAAATACGTTGTGCCGAAACACAGTAGAGAAACGCTGGAAGATTTGTTTTTAAGGGCACATTTTGAAGATATTGCTTTACACTTTCGTTGATACACTTCAAAGTGATGGCATTATGATCACGTTTCCTAAGCAGGTAGATAGTTTTATGAAAAAGTTCATCAAATCGTTGAGTGTATCATACGAGTAACTGTGCCAATTGTTCCATCAACAACTGGAGCTAATTTGGAACTTTCTCTTATGGATTCACCCTTGCTGGAACTCCCCAAATAATTGTGCCATGATGTCTAAGGATATAGTCTCTACGTCTCATAATGTTCGTGGATTGTTCCACTGAATTGCCACTGCTATGACCAGTATTTTACTCTGGTCTTGCATTTTTCCGTGGAACACTCTCATTACACCTTCCATGTGCATCTACAACCGTACTTTTTATATCAGTGTATTTTTCTCTACATTTTTACGTTTGAAAGAATGCCGATAATCGACAAATGCTTTGCGCTATTGAAACTTGCTTACCATTCGATTGCACTACTAGAGATCTACGTTCTTTGTACTTGCATTTTTCCCTTGTTTACTACACTCTAACTGACACTGTAGTGATTACGATATACTATAATTCCTTTTAATCAGCACCGATCTATTATCGAGACAACATGCATAACAATGTTATGTATGTATGTATGTCTCTCAGAAATAATGGGCTAATATCCTACTGCTCCACTATAACGCATTATAACGAATTTTGTCCAGAGTCGGTTACCAAAACCCCCTCAATTACCAAAACAGATTAACATATTCAATGATACGATGTATAAGAATAAACGACTCGAAAAGGTTGCCTAATCTCAGCTTATTATGTAAACGTTAACTACTCGGTTCCATATCCGTAAATCACCAGTGGGCATGTATTTGTAAATCACCATCGTTCATTATGGTGTTTTTGGATGTTTTATATACATATAGACCGTTTCAGATTATAATTAAGAGAATTCTGTAGGGGGAAATTTAGTGAAACCAGGATGCATACTGAATATCCAATTTATATCCAAGAGTGCCTATTGTTTTTTAAAGTCATCACTGCTCATTTTTGATTATTGTGCATCAGTAAAGTAATCAAAATATTGGTTTGTCTTTGAGAAAACGGAATTTAAAAATAAAATAAATTTTACAATAATATACCAAGTACTATCTATAACATAAACATTCAAAGTAATCCTCTTTAAGCTCTTGTTGAATGTGGAAACATACAAACTTAATACCCAAACATAATTTGTATAATTATGCACGGGTTATTATTATTTAATTTAAAAAATTAAACATTTTTACCATGGGCGTGCGCAAAAAAGTTGGGGGGGAGGATGTGTCCATGACCCCCAATTTTCCCCACTCTCGTTTCAAATTTTTTTTACCCAAATTATGTAAAAGTGCGCCTCATCGAATTGTGCATCACTGCACAATTTCATAAAAATATATCAAAAAACGCCGAAGTTATTAACAAAATAACTTTTTTTCCAACTTTAACACACTGTATAATGAGTATAAAGCGTCAAAAAAAGTCGTATAAGGAAAGTCTAATTATTTTCGTTCAATAAGTCTGTGGTTAGCGGATTGGTCTACTAATTTGCAACACCCTGTATATGCTATATGTATAACGGTCCAAAGATGTTTCGTTACAGAAATACGGGATGTAGAAATAAAATAAGCCTGCAAAAGGAGCAATGGAGATCATTTTGAGTAGTTTTTGTAGACCTATCAGTTTTGTTAATTATTTAAAAATAAATGTTTATTTTAGTATTGATTTAGTTTTCTAGTCGGTAAAATAATTCGTTTTGAGGGTATTTTCTTGATAGTTTAATGCGGTGCATAACAACAGTATTTATTTTTTTCCTCAAAAACAGTGCATCGTACGATAAAATATCAAGGGAGTTATTTCCTCCAAAATGGTACAAAGAATAAAACGAAATAATTTATTTATGAAGAAATGTGGCGTATTTTTTCTCTTCAAAAATACCCAGTGGCGTTGCGCTACGCGGGCCACTGGTAGTACTGAAAAATTATTTTGTGTTGCAAAATATTCGGCTTACGTTCTTATCGACACCACTCAAATTTTATTACAATGTTTAAAACGGTTTTCAAAATAATAGAGTTTTTGTTTTTTTAATTGTATTTCATCATCCTGTAGTTCTGCAAGGAAACATGTTTGAGCCATATAGCAAACTAGGGTTGTTTTTCAACGTAGAATTTATGTTTAACGTATGGCGGTTTATTTTTGGACACTCAGTATAAACAAATAATTTGTTATTACTATTACTCTTATAATATTTCGATTCTTAACTCATTCCCCAATCTTCTCGAGCGCTTTATTTGCTTATTATAAATCAGACGATTCTCCCGACTGATTCACCGACCCACCGGTCTTGTCCTATCTAAGGTTTTCGCACAGCGTCGTCCCGTAGAGGCTTTATGTACTCTTCGTAAAACTACTTTTAATAAATTATTAGACTTATTTTTCAACCTCAGAAAAATTCAATAACGTCTTGAGCAGTAAAACTGTTACGACTGCGGGAATATCGCCACAAGTTGTTTTTCTCTAGGATGTTCCGTGTGTCTTTTTCACATTTACGAAAACTTAAGGGACAAAAGGTAGACGAGACATCAGTCCTTTCTTTCGCATGATATATAGGTTTCCAAAAGTAGTTAAATTAAACTTGTTGTTGCTTTATTTGTGGGTCAAAAGATAGATATATGGAGGTAATTTCATTTATTAAACCCTTAGCTTGACAAGACGAAACATTCAGAGAACCGATTAATTGTTGCTAGGTTTCGGACGAATATTTGAAGTTTAGCAAAGACACATTTAATATGTAGATATGAACATTAAAACGTGAGATTTCGGCTTTGTTTCAACCTAGACTCATTACAGCAAATTGCTAGACCCTTCCAAATAATTCCGGAAGATGGTGAAAACCGGAAATAATCTCTTAAACTGTTGTTGTCACTCATTTTCAGATGGCTGGTATCGATTGCACGTACACTGCCGGCTCTGGTGCCGTAACACTCTCGTTACAACCCCACGATACATCCGCAAGCAGCCATGAAATATTTAATGTAATTCGGTAGTGGATCCCGAAAAACTGAGCCTGTCCCATATTTTTCGCTTTAAATTCGTCATGCTGCTATTTATATGTTTTTTTAATGCGGACCAGACCTGACGTATACATACGGATTAGCTCTATAAAGATACCGCTTGACCTTACCAGTAGCTCTGAGTCACATAAAACCTTTCAATTTTTAGTTGCTTCACGAAAAGGGTGCCATAGATAATGTGGGAGGCGGTTGAGGTTGCTCTAATATACAGGGTGTGACATTTAACCTGGAATATCGAAATATTTCGAATACTAGGAGTCCTATAAAAATAATTTTTAGCATCAAGCTTTAATCACTCTAAGAGGGAAATGTATTGGTGCTAAAGTTGATTATCCTCCACCCTCCGTGTGGGCGGGTCAGGGGTTAACTTTTTTACTTCAAATGGCAACTCCCATTTTTTTACAGATTCGGATAATATCACTAAAAATACGAAAAATTTGTTTGAAATATTTTTTTTGATTTATGCTAGAAAACACTGTAATTAGTGAAATTCAATTTCTTTTCTATTTATGATTTACCCAAAGGTTTGATGATATCTGCTTTAGAATTAATGGAAACGTGAATTTTTGTACAGATTTTATTTAAAGTAAATGTTCAAAATGGTGTTCCCGAATTTCAATACACTTATTTATTCGTATTTTAAAGAACTCTTCACATCTACGAAATGTGTTTCCTAAAATATTGGCACAAGTCTTTATAATTCGGCAAATCGTATCCTCACTTGTTGTTAATATTTCTTTCTAAATCTGATCTTTGAAATATGTCCACAAAAAGAAATCCGGTGGAATCAGATCTGGAGATCTAGCAGGCCAATTCAGTAAACTAGAACCGCCGATCCATCGACCGTTAAAATTACAATTAGGAACTTCCCATGCCACTGCAGAATAGTGAGTTGAACAACCGTCATGTTGAAACCATATGTTCTGACGCACTTCTAAAATTAAGTCCTGGAGTAATATGAGCAGCTCATTTTCTAAAATATTCCGGTGCAATTCACCATTCAATTTGTCTTCAATTCTGTGGGGACCAATAAGTTTACTGCGAATAATTCCACACTATACATTGACAGTTCAAGGACGTTGGTGCTCAACTTGTCGAAGCTAATGCGGATTTTCAATACTTCAATAATGCATGTTATGCCTATTAACTGTACGATGACTTTTAAACGATGACTCGTCAGACAATAATACACAACGGAAAAAATTGGGATTTCGTTTTATCTGTCTAGATGCCCATTCGTAAAAGATAAAACGATTTTGAAAATCTCTCTCATTGAACTCTTGGTGTAAAGAGATATGATAATGATGAAACTTGTGCATCGTCAGCATTCTTCACACACTCATATGAGAAATTCCTGATAATTTTGATATTTCTCTTGTGCTCACTTGGGGCTTAAAAGCTACAGCACCTAGGACTGCAATTTGATCGTTTTCTCCTGACATAGTAGCTGGGCGAGTTCTTTTTTTCTGATTTATAGTCCTATTATTAATGTAGGATCACAGTTGACTATTGGTGTATTCTTGTAGATAGGTATTACTTTTAAGTTTGATAAATGTTAGATAGTAGGTATTATTTTTAAGATTGATATGGTACCCCCTGAGGTACGACCTGGTAGGCATTAGTTGGAGCATGGGAATTTCTCATACTATGCCGGGTCGATATTAGAAATCCCCCTGATAAACTTGGTCGGCATTGGAACTGCCTGTAATAGACTTTGTCGTCATTGGAATTGTCCGCAATAGACTTCGTCAGCCCTATAGTTGCAATTCCAATTCCCAGCTAAGATGCCACGGTTTAATACGGCGGGTAGTGCAGATGGCACCCCAGCCAGGGTACGCCTATGGTTTGTCACCATAGGCTTTAGTATTTAAGGATTTGCAGGGTATGTACAATCTCTCTTTTCTTGTGGGTTCGGTTGGTCGTTGGCAACTCAGGAGTCTCGTCCGCTCTCGCAAATTCATAAATTACATTGTCCTCAGCTTTGTTCACTTTATATTAATAAACGCACATTTATAATCCTTTTTCTGATCTGTGATTGTATTTTTTAATTTTTTTTTTATAGAGGAGGGAAACCTTTCGAAAGTACCCGATTTGGTTGTCTGGCGACCAGGTTATGTGGAATTCAACCCTGACGGGGACGCCTACCCACTAAAACCCTCCTCTCTCCACCCTGGACCCCCCTGGAACCGCCGCAAGGCATTACTCCAGGGGAGTGATTTTATTTAAAAGATACAAACACCGTCCTATATCTACAGTAGTATTAAATTCGAAACTACATTAATTAATTTT
Source organism: Euwallacea similis (assembly GCF_039881205.1). Taxonomy (NCBI): domain Eukaryota; kingdom Metazoa; phylum Arthropoda; class Insecta; order Coleoptera; family Curculionidae; genus Euwallacea; species Euwallacea similis. The sequence goes on along the minus strand of NC_089635.1, from coordinate 2,348,929 downwards.
TTAATCACACGGTAGAAAGAAGTCCGGGACTGTGGCCTTTCAGGAAAACGCTGAGCGTAGAGATTGATAGCACTATCTAAACGCCTACCAGCTTCTCCATACACCAAAACCATTAAGATTTTCTCTTCTACGGTCAAACACTCTATCGTCAAGCAGTATTAATAACAAAATGTTCAAAAGTAGATGTCTTATGTATTTACGTTATTGTTTATTTATTACATTTTATTACCGTAGAATTTTTTTTATCCCATAGAAATGTAGGTTTTTAATATCGTTGTCTAGAATTTTGTTCCAATGATGATGGAACACTATTTTGATCTCTGCTCCACGGATAATAAATACAGATGAGCCACGCGAAAGAACGAGCCTTTTAAGTTCGGGGCGATCTGAAATACTAAATCTAAGGGCAATAAAACAGTGTCGTACCCTGGCTAGAGAGCAATTAATGATTTATGACACCATCTGCGGCATTACAGCGTTATTGATAGTACTTGATCGGTACTTTCTCACGAATGCCAACAAAGCGCGGCTGCACTTTCGCACCAGTTCCGACAAAGGGTGATTAGACATCAATCATCAAATATAAGTATTACACAAAAATAACGATCGCAAAACCGTCTTAATTGACGAGAATACTTCTAACCAGGTTGCGACACACATGGGCGTCCTATGGGGCTACAGCAACCCCCTCACATCTCTTTTCACCTTAGAACTAACAGAGTTAACTTTACTAAAGTTCCACTAAACATTTAACTAACAATACTAACGCTATCACTTGTACAACGTAGCGACTTCTCGATCGTGTCTCGACCTTGTTGGAAAATAGGGGAGTTATTTACATACATATTGAAGGGTTAAAGCGATCTGACTAACGGATCCCACAGAAATTTCTTAAAAGTGAAGGTTGCTATTTAAGGTAATTATGAATTGAATTTAAACTTTTAACTACAGTGTTTACTACAGTGTTAACTACAGTGTTTCCTAGCATGAATCGAAAAAAATGATTCGGGCGAATTTTTCTTATTTTTAGCCGTATTACCCGAATCTGTAAAAAAATGGAGGTTGCCATTTGCAATTAAAATTAACCCCCATCCCACCCACAAGGCGAAGGGGAATCGACTTTAGCCCCTGTACAATTCCCCCTCAGAGTGATTAAGGTTTGATACTAAACATCTCCTTATAGGATGCCTAGTATTCGATATATTTCCATATTCCAGATTAAATGTTACACACTGTATGTGCCCTTTTTTCCGCGAAAAATCCCTTTAAGAAACTCAAAATGTGCTTTAAACAATTGCACTTTGCAACGCTTTGTGCGATACGTTGGGATAATTACGTGAAAATTCGCGTTTGGATCCGAAACTGAGATCCAAACATAAAGACATAGCAAAATCCAAATATTTTCAAAACAAACAAGGAACGTTTATAGGATAAACGATAAAACTTCAAACCATACATAGCCAGCTACAAAACGTCGATATCTAAATCGCCTTTTCAACTGTTAGTATGAGATAAATCCTATTACCTAGGGACATCCAATATTTTATTCTAAATAAAAATAGGAAAAAATCTATATTTTGAATATGTTAGGCTGCTAAAATATTTCCCTCCTAATTGTGCCTCATTAGAAATAAATTATTCACCAAATCACATTAGCCGATTAATTGATCGCGCCTGTAACGTAAAATTCAAATAAGACTTCGAGACTAAAAGACTTCAATTTTATTTTAAAATGGACTTTAAGCGTTATTCAGAGCTTTGATTCCTATGGCATGCTTGAAGTTATATTGAGTTTACAACAATGAAAGAAATTCTAAGCTGTGCGAAATGAAATGAAAGTTTCGTATTTAAATTACTACGACATTTATATTGTCAGAAACAAAACAGTACGTTGAATGCTTTTTGTGGCAAATTGTGTTTTGATTGTGACTGTGTTCAAACGTCGTTAGTCGCAAGAATTAATTATAATACGTATAAGCATAATATTTCTAAACGATTAAGAATATTTTTATTTATGCAGCGTGAGTTTTTAGTCATTGTACACGGTGCGATGGCAGATTTCTCATGTTAAAATATTATGATAGGACCACATTTACATTAGGCCGAAAGTTGATGTCATCGAATATGCAGGCGATCAGAATTTAAAATGTATTTTCGTTTCGCAATAAAAACCAGTAATCCGGAGTTTTTTACATCTGAAATTGAAATATCAGGTTGTTCGGAAAGTAATTTCGTTTTTTTATGTGAAAATGAATGACAGTTTTCGTATAATAAACAAATGCTTTATTAAATTATATATTGGCCGTTCTGGTCCAACACCTTTTGCCATCTTTCTGGTAGTAGCATAATTCCACGCTCATAAAATTTTTTGTCTTTGCTGGCAAAAAACTGATCGAGGTGGTTTTTGACCTCATCATTTGAGATGAAAGTTTTACCGTCTAAAAAATTTTGGAGTGACCGGAACAAATAATAATCCGATGGTGCCAGGTCTGGAGAATATGGTGGGTGTGGCATTGTGTCCCATTCAAGCTGTAAAAGCTTTTGGCGAGTGACCAAACTTGTGTGAGGTCTCGCGTTGTCTTGGTGAAACACTACACCTTTTCTGTTGATTAGTTCGGGTCTTTTCTGTTGAAGTGCATCCTTCAGTTTGTCCAGCTGCTGGCAGTAGACTTCCGAATTAATCGTTGTGTTATCCGGTAAAAGCTCAAAAAAAACGATTCCTTTAAAATCCCACCAAACAGACAGCATCACCTTTTTTTGGTGAATATCGGCTTTGGAAATGGTTTGAGTCGATTCATCTTTTTTGCTCCATGACCTCTTGCGTTTGACGTTGTTGTATACAACCCATTTTTCGTCCCCAGTAATGATGCGCTTCAAAAACGGATCATTTTTGTCACGTTTGAGAAGCGAATCGCAGACGTCAATGCGGCGACACAGATTTCTCTCTGTGAGAACATGGGGAACCCATATATCGAGCTTCGAGGATAATCCCAGGCCTTTCAAGTGGTCATAAACTGTTGAATTCGATAAATTTAACTTCAATCCGATCTCACGTGTTGTTATTCGACGGTTCGCATCAACTAATGCCTTTATGGCGTCTTTATCAGCTTCAACCGGCCTTCCCGAACGTGGTGCATCTTCGACATCAAAATTGCCAGATCGAAATTTAGAGAACCAGTTCTGACACTGGCGTACTGTCAACACACCTTCTCCATACACATCGGTCAATTTCTTTCTGGCTTGAACAGCATTTTTACCCTTTCTGTAGTAAAACAGTAGGATATGTCGAAAATGCTGCTTATCGCTCTCCATATTTAAAAGGGCACCAACCAAAAACTACTGCGTAGAATTAATTGAAATGTTTCACACACAAGCCTTGTTATATGAGCTCTCAAAGCATATAAAAATTATATGGCTTAAGTGTGAGGTTAAGTGCAAAAAAATACCATTAAATCCTCTGTCGGGAAAAAACGAAATTACTTTCCGAACAACCTAATATTTTGGTGGTTTGGTTTTTGCCCGCAGAGGCCACTACCTACAACACATGAATTGTGTTTGAACTATTGCCACCTTTTTTTGATCAGTTAGTCAATTCTGGTTTCTGCCAAATTATTATTACTTAGCAGTCTACTAAACCATGTTTTCGTTTGTCAGTAAATGCTCTAAGTGGACATGTATTTGAACGCATTTTCTGATACGATTACTTAACTGTCTGCTAATTTCAATAGTAAGCTTTCGTTTTCAAGCGATTTTGCTGCGTTTTCAATCCATTTCAATCTGTGTGGTAATTCTTCTCGAGTGTTTATGTAGTTTCCATAAAGTATGGATTTTATATTTCTCCACACACAAAAATCCATAGGATTGCAGTCGGGACTCCGTGCAGGCCAAGGTATCTGGGATTCCCGACCTACTCAATGGTTCATCTATCCAAAAATTATCTCGATAGTTTCTAACTTGGAGGTCGAAATGTGCAGGGACACTGCGTGAATATCATATTTTGCTTAAAAGTTAGAGCTAAGTTTTCCGAAAAGTCAAGCGGCTGATTCTGAAGGAAATCTCCACTTTCATGTACGATGAAATATTCAAAACGATTGTCAAAACGGTTCTTGAAAATTGTTTAATGTTTCATCTACTGTTCGGCAGAGTTTTAGCCAATATTCGGCGTTATCTAATATTTTATGTCATCTGAATTTGTTTTTCAAGAATTGTATCGTTAATAGTGGGCGTGTAACGTTGGACCACGGCAGCAAAGATCAATTGTGTTTACTCAATATTCTTTAGCTAGGCAAACTTTCGGCCAAATAATACATCAATCATGGTATAAACAATTTCATAAAGCCTCGCTGAATGCATATTCCCTAAAAAACCCGCAGCAGCTCCTAAAACCATTGTTAAAAAGTGGCTTAAACATTGACTAGCAAAAAATATAGGTAGACGTTTTATAGCTTCTGGATAATAAATTATTTGCTACATTGACGGGCAAATAAAATAGAATTTCTATGACCCTTGCCACTTACGATGGTCCAGCATATTTATTTGAGAGCAATGTCATATTTTAACCCTAACAAATGATGCTTTGACGGCATTATGGGCATTAATAATATGATTTTAGGTAGTTTGATAGCACTAAAGGCGGCTCATTTCCATAACGTTATGACTCGGTGATATTTTAATTATCGTCGTAAAAATATCTCATTATTGAACAAAGAGAATGAGTTATTTCATGTCTTTATAACTAAGTAAATTGAATTTAAAAGCTGGAATTTATGTAGTAATAACAATAACATAAAGAGCTGACCTACATGCTCAAGAATTGTTCGTTTTGCTGGTTCAAGCTAAAAATTGCAGTCCATGCTACGTAGATATTCCCTTTCAAATGTTTGCTTAAGTTTTTAACTTTACTTAGAGCTATTCTAAAATACCTTTTTCGGCTTAGTCGTTACATGAATGTAACATGAAGATCCAGCGTCGAACTTTAAGATTATACCGAGTGGAAACTTGAGCAGATGGATGCTTTTTATTTTTGCTCGATAGCCTTGAAGGAGCATCGAGTTTTACAAATAAAAGGATTTTATATATGCTCGAGGAAGCTGTTAAATGTATTTTCTCTCGATTTTTGTCACTTCAAGCCGTATAATTAAAAGTTAACCTGGTGGACATAGAGCGAATTTCGTTGGAGCTTTCCAATTTCGGTACAAGGGTAATAATTCACCAATCTCCAACCAATTCTAGCTAAACGATCTCTGGTGAACTACTCTGTATTTTTAATTATTTTCCAACTTCTAATAGAGATTGGCGTGAAGTTTATCCAGACTATGCAAGGAGAGAATAAATTTAAACTACAGTTGTTAGAAATTAGCGTTGTGCTGTTGCGATACCACAAACAGCTTTGTTAATCCATTGATTATGGGTGACTCAGTTCTTATAAACATATTTTTCTGAAATCTGTCGTTAGTGAAGACAAAGCAAGCATAGACAATAACCGAATTATGCTTTCGGTAAATGTGGTGGAGATAAAATAGAGCAAGGGATACGCCAAGTAAGCAAATAAAAGAACGGAGGGTAAATTATGATTATTAGAAAGTTTAATCTTATTGCGACATTTTTTCCAAGGAAAGAGGAGAAGATTATTTCCTGGATAAACCAATTTATCCTTGAATGAAATAAATTTAATTTTTCTGTCTTATTTCACGTGGAAACGTAAATTAGGGAAGAGAAATATTAACATTCCTTAAATACAGCATTTGTGAGTATTTTATTTTATTTATAGTTAAATTTAAGCAGCTCTTCAATTCGTTTTCTCAGTTCTTTTAAAAGCATTGGAAGATTGAAATTAAAATTTAGCTTTGCAGAGTATTTCCAATTTCCTAGAAAAATAGTCTGGTTCATATAGCACGAAAACTCGATTAGTGGATTATTTTGATTACAATGCAGGCATGTTATTCCCCATATGCATATTACCTATTTGCTTTGTTGATTTTTAATAGTCAATGAAATAGTTGATAAATATGTTCACTGTTGTCATGTGTTCCAAATATTTGGAATACTAATATTCCTATAATTAAGTGTTTGTTTGGGCGAAATAAATGAAACAAAATTTAACAAATTGAACAAGCAACTACATAATGAGATAATTATCGCACCACATAAAACCAGTTTATTTAATGTTACCCACAGGTTTTATCACCAGATTGAGGGAACGGCAAAATAAAGCTAATAATTCAGCAATCGGTAAGCAACTTGAAACAAAACGAACACTGCTAGATTTTTAATTATCCCACAGAGACCATTCGATATTCGTTTTAAGTTTATTAGGATTGCTCGAATTGCTGGATGAATTTAAATTGCCTTTGTTAACATGTTATTAAAAAAAACCGATATAAAGTTTACTTTTGGGAATTGGGATATTTTATAGAAAATATTTTAAAGGAAAGAATATAATCTAAGAAACTATGACAATTGAAAATGTTATCCGGGCATCTCGTAGGAACTGGTACAATGTAATTACATCCTGACCTTCTGTCCACAATTGCGGTGGACACTATCAAAAGCGATCGGTGGAGGAAGAAACGATTTTCCATGTTTCCCGGCGTAACCTGAACTAACCTCAACTAGCCTAAAGCAGAAAATTCATGTTATTGATGCGTGATTGCATGGGTTACTGATGCGTAGGATAGTTGAGAAAAAAAGTATACATTCGGTGGTGGCTTAAAGTCCAGACTCTCAGTAGATATCTACACTGATCTTAGTTTCATTCAGCAAATTATTAAAGTCAACCGTTCGTCTTGTTTTTAGATATTGCATTGTAGAGCATTAGAATCATTGTAATTCAAAAGAAAAAGTTCAAATTAACTATTCATTAAACGCTTGTTTAATCCGTTAGAAAAGGCTAAAATAATATTATTTCTACCGAATTAATTTTTGCCGAACGAACACCGAAATCGGTTCGGGGAGCAACATTCTCTAGACGTGCTTTCTAACAAGAATTTGTGGATATCATATTTTTGAAGGTGTATATGTCTATACAGAGTTTTCAACGCATAAAACTTCTAAATAAAAAGTGTATGAAGGTAAAAAGTTTTTAGAAAATTTCGTGGAAATACTTTGGCTATTGAGGTCATGTGGGCTATAAGAGTCAAAAATAAATTTTCAACAAGTGAGGTATGATCTAAGGGGCCATAAACCTTTACAACAAATTAGCCGCCAAGGGTATTGATACTTTCTTATCTAAAAATAGTGCTTCACACGATAAAACCGAACACAGATTTTTTCCTCAAAAATGAACACGGAAAGAGAGAAATTAATAAAGGCCTGTGTTCACTAGTTCTAACATTTTATTAATGTACTATTGCATTTTCGAAGTCCAATAGGTTTCAGTAAATTTTTTAACTAAACGCTGTCAATTTAAGGCAAGAAATGAATAAATCTCTTGACCTGGAAGTCAGGAAAACATATAGGTCCTTTTGCAAAATGCAAAAATGCATTTAAATTTTTAGACTTCTTTTAGATTAAGATTTCCGACCTCTCTCTACTTTTGGCAAAGTTTGATTCATTAGTTTTAAAATGAAAGCCGACTTGATTTCTCTTAAGAAAGGCTTCAGTGTCTAACTCACCCACAAGAATGTCGATTTGCAGCTTCTGAGTTTTTTAATAAACGAAAATATTGCCAGGAAGTAAACGACCAAGAATGAATGAAGTCATACTTACAAACAGGATACTACACATCATATGTTGATACTAAATAAATATATCGTCACTACCATTATAGATGGCAAAGAAACAAAAAATATACCTGAATTGTATAGATTTTCAAATCTAGATCGTCGAGTTTCCGCATTTTCGCTGAGTGTTTTCCTTTCCCAGTAGAATTCAGGTTTTCCAAACTCTTTCTTTGCTGTATTTAAACGTCATGCATTTTGTATTAATAAAAATGAAAATATGTGGCTGTAAAGAACCCGTCACCTCTATTACTAGTATACACTTTCAATACCACATTCACATTTTACACTTGTTATCAACATCGACTACGAAATTTCTAGTTAAATGGAAATAGTCTCTGAAATAATTAATTTTGCAAAAGTTGATTGGCGCAGGAAATAAATACATTGTGAAATTATGTAGTCCCTTTTATAGCATCAGGGTCAAATATTACATTTCACTAAGCATGAATAGAAGGTAGCACACCTACATCATACCTCTCTCAATTTGGTCATTAACGTTTACCTCAGCAAGGAAAGGCCGTGAGTGTTAGCAATATTGCAGGTCGAATTTATGTAGAAAGAGATTTTAAGCCTTGGAAATCTGTTATTAGATAATAAGGTTTTGCTCGAAGTTAAGATGGGAAACTGTATAATTGAACTGTCACATGAAATTAGCAATGTTGAAATTATTCTGACGTACGCAGTGTATTCATTATAAACTTCTTATAATGGATTTTTAACAGATTAGACGAAGTTCGAGAAAAAATGTAAATATGTAATACATTTGATAATTGAATATCAAAATTTCTATTTAAAAACTTTGTCGAGGCTTTATGAGAAAATCAGCCGCATTCACACTTCTTTAGACGTGGAATTCTAATAATTTGAGGAAAGAAGTACATGTGCTCTCGCATAATTGCAATGATCAATGTTTGAAAAGATATTCCAAAAGAATTTAAAATTCTCTCCATGCAACGAAAGCAGATTAAGGAAAAAGCTATTTTTCTGTTAGCAAAGGTTTTATCACAGTGGAGTTTGCTCAGTCTTGCCCACAAGTTCTCAGACAGTTATAAATGATAGGAAGGCTGTTTACATGAGGTTAAATTTTATAGATAACTCATAATACCGTTACATAAAGAAGATATATTTAAGTTCCTTTAAACTCCGATAAACATAATCATTTCCAATGCTTGCATTATTGCCATTTTGGCTATTACCAGAATTGGCAAAAATTATAAACTCCAGAAATTGCTGAAATATTTTCTAACTTTCAACAATTAAGTGAGCACTGGAAAGTTCAACGGGAACTACTCGATGCTAGAAAGTTTGAAAATATCAAAGCATTGTTTTTAATGCTCTGAAGAAATAATTGGCTTGAAAAAGGTTCCCCTGTATTTTTGTTATACGCAGTCAAGCGAAATTTGCTTAAAATTGCCAAGCAAACAGGTTCAGACACGGTTACAAATGACCCTAAATGCAAGTTACATTGAGTTATACCGTATAAAGATAAATTATATTATAGGGGATATGATATCGAGGAAGCTGTCAAGCTTATATAGGATATTTTGTAGGAATAGCTACATCATCCAAAGGCGTCAAAAGACTTGTATAGAGAATTTCGGGTAGCGTAAACATTTGGAACACACGAATTTAACATTAAAAAATTCTTTGAAACGTACATTTGAAACAGTAATGCAATTACATTTTTAATATGCACAAAGGCCGGGTTCAACAAAATATTTTGATTTAATCTGTTTGTAATTGCCGAGCTCCAAACACGTGATTTTAGTACTAGCACATACAGCGCCTGTAAAAAGTATTGCAACACGTTTATAAGTTGCATAATCCTGATATTTTTTAAAATGCTTAAACACGTATAATTTTGTTTTAAAAAGTGCATTTAATGCATTATTTTCAATGTTAAAATTTTTCACCCCTATTCAGCTACTCCTACTAACTTTTTATTTTCAAATGGAAAGGTACCCATTAGAGTACATCAAAGGAAAGGTAATTCAATAAAGGATACAATCGTATATTCAGAACTAAAATCGAATCTATAGGTTCCTTAAAAAAGATAATTATTAGATACAAAATAAGGTAACTTACTATTACATCAAACAAAATTGAAATTACTACAATAAATGCTCAAATTGGGCTCTAGTAACAATTTTGCAATGACTCAGTCGTTCTTCGAACTCCTTTATGCATTTATCTAGTGTTGCTTTTGTTATTCATTTTAATACTGTTTGAATTATCAGACGTACATCGTCTAAATTTTGTGGTCTGTTTTTGTAAACGGAACCTTTTAAGTGACCTAACAAAAAAAAAATCGAGGGCCGTAAGATCTGGAGATCGTGGCGGCCATTATATCATGCCTCTTCTAACAATCCATTTCTTAGGGAAAATCTCATCAAGATACACTCTCACAGCGATAGCATAATAATAGCATAGATCTTGTTAGAACCAAATATTATTGGATACTTGTTCCCCATTTTCTGCAGAAAAAATTGCGTCAATTGATAGAACTATTTCGTTTTGTAATAAGTGCAATTATCATGCATTGTTTAAGTTCCTTTCTATGAAAAATGGACAATGAATTAGTGGCCGATTATATCCATCCATACATTGAGTTTTTGAGGATATTGTGTAAGCAGAGTCTGCTTCCAATGAGGATTGTCTGTAGACCAACACCGACAACTATGTTCATGAATAAGTTCATTTAAGCATTGCTTCATCCAAAAATAAAATTCTAGAAAAGAACTTATTATTCCGAATGTCTTTTTTTGCACCAATTCATAAAATTCCATTCTGCGATTAAAATCTTCAGGGGTCAACTCTTCGATAAGGGAAACTTGTATAGATGAAATTTTCCTCGCTTTAAAAAATTGCTTACTGATTATGCGGATACATCAAATTTATCAGCAAGTTTGCTGGTAGATTGTGTAGGGTTTTCATCGATAAATAAAAGAATGTCTAGTGTTTTATAGCCATCAGTTGGAGTTCGAGGTCTTCCTCATTTTGGAGTAGCTTTCACACTTCCAATTTGTCGAAATTTTTTATTAATCCGACAAACTACACTTCTATCAGTCGGTCTTGATATTTTTCATTAAATATGAGACACACATCTTCGTAAGTTCTTTTGGAATCTCTAAGATTAAAATTTCAGTTCTTTGTTTCTGAAATAAACGATCATTTTTTAAAATATTCTGACTGTAGTAGACGCCTAGCAACTGAATGCAACTATTAATGAATTCTATGAAAACTAAAATATTTTGTATCTAAAAAATTGTTTAGATTAAAGACGACTTGAAATTTCTGTTTCATTGTCATTTTTTTCACTCTCTTTTAAAGTGAAATAAGAATGGATTGTCCATCTAGGAAGCAAAAATTGAATCTTAATCTTTTTAAGATATGGACTTTGTTCTATTTTTTTAAAGAAAACTGTAGATCAAATTTTAGTTCTGAATATACCATTGTATTTCTTATTGAATTACTTTTCATTTGATATACTACAATGGGTACCTTTTCATTTGAAAATAAAAAGTTAGTATGAGTAGATTGATAGGGGTGAAAAATTTGAACATCGAAATTAATGTATTAAATGTGTTTTTTTAAATAAAATTATACATGTTTAAGCATGTTTTTAAATATCGAGTTTATAAAAGTTATAAACGTGTTATAATACTTTTTACAAGTGGCGTATACTCGTATCTGTTTTATGTACCTAAAAAGTCATTGCTCTATTTGTTTGTTTTGATGATCAGTTTCAAGTAGGATTAATTGGCCGTTAATGTTTAAATATATAAAATCTACAATTACGCCCTGCATTAACATTAAAACAGTAAATTCAGATATTTTCCCCTTAAAATGTATCATTTGGCTCTTTTTTCGCTTGTTGTGTTAGGATTTTTTGAATAATACTACTGAAACTGTTTTCCGATCAATTCGAGTTTCCTCAAATTCAATTTTTCATAAGATGATAATTACAAATCATTTTTATCGAAATACTTCACAGTTTTCCAATTTTCAAGAAGTCCTAGACATTGCTTGTGGTACGTGATAACCCAGTTTCTTAGGGAACTGTACAGGGAATGGGCAGAGGGTCTTCTGTGAGATAACACTACTTGTTCTTATTAAAACAAAAGTTATCGATTCAGTAATGTAAGAAATGTGTTCTGGGGCCACGGTACCCACGTTAAAGTAAAATTTATATTTAAAGGGTATTTTTTCGTTGAATGGTGCCAAATCAGCAAATGAAATACTGTAGTAGGCTAGTGTTTTGAGGTCAATAGATTAAATTTGAACGTCAGTAAAACACTGAGCACTTTCTTTTCGCTGATGAATTATGCATATTATAGCAAGGAGGCGGTGAAGATTCTGGAACTCCCTGGAATATCCTATTTCCTTCTCGAATTAGACGCTTATATCAACTTAGTGAGGAATGCGAAAAACCTTTTCTAAATAGAATGTATCAAGTAGGGAATAGTCTTAGCATTTTCAAATATAATTATCTTGATTGGTAATCGAGTCTCAAATAACCAATAGTAGTTTTAAAAGCTTACAATTGTTTTGAGCTTATCAATAGCTATTGTGCCAAGCACGAGTTATTGTATCAAGCAAACTATTAATTCAATTAGCCAACTAATCGTTTCTAGTTTAACAGTAACCATATCCATGTTTTTCAAACAAATCAGCAAAATCTGCTTATTCAAATACAAACAACAAATCTCATTAAAGCTCTAATAGGGCTCGAATGAAAAAATAACGATAATAACCATTTCCATGTTCGGGTATGCAATAGCAAATACATCATCATACATAGAACACATCGTGTAACACCCGAAATCTAGTAATATCGGTAATTAATAAATATTATGGTTTATTGCAAGTTATTGCAAATATTAGCTTTATTCGTAGAGAAGGTAATTTGTATCGAAATACGGCAATTAATAGTGAAATTTGTAAGGGAATGCCGCTTATAATGAGTTGTAAACTGAGCACAGATGTGATGGTTTATGTATCGAGGGTGGAAATGGAGATGTAGATAAATGCGAAGAGATTTGCACCTTTACATTGTCGTGTTGTGTAAGTGAGGCAATTATCACCCAATTATCATGTAATCGACCATGCATATATTACTCCAGCTAGTGAATAAGAACTTCCATTCGAATGGTATTCGTCATGTTTAGTAATTACGCATTATATTATACCTAGGAAACTGCATTAATTTTGTTAATTAATAAATGCTGTGGTATATTGCGAATTATTGCAAATATTAGGCTTATTGCAGGAGAAAGGTAATTTGAGTTATGTCCCAGGGAGCAGTTGGGGTGAAACATGCTTTCATGGTTTACTGTTATGTCCACAGATGATAGCAGTTGAAGACTTATTGGTTCCACAATTAGATTGCTTTTTAAATATTGCAGGACCTGTTTTCGGAATCAACAGAAAAATACCATAAATCATTCTGTAACGTAAATTTTTACAGGAGCTTAATGAAAAAAGAAAATGATACAAACGATACTTTTTCGAACGGAAAACCCTGCATGCTATTATTTAAGTAAATGGTAATATAAGGGTTAACGTTATCGTCATAAATCCAAGGTTTGATGATATTATCTTTAATAGTTTTCACGCTAATTAAGGTTTTCTGTTCCATAATAATCGCGTTGGGAAATTTAACTGCTGATGAGGGCGTTGGAAAACGCACACGAAGTGACAAAAATGGGTCAGAATTACTCATTTTCATCCGTTTGCATTTTTCCACCAGTTGTTGCGGTCATTTTTGAGAGTTCCCAATTCTATTAGTCTCGACGGTGTTCTTTGTCTAACGCATTACTATAATGGAACAAAAATGATTCGTTGGCGAGGAAGTTATTAGAGGCAATACCACAATGAACTAATAGGGTGGTCCATTAAGAAAAGTGTAAATAATAATAATGTCGGATATCAAAACGTGTTGCTCAATTATATTCACGTTAAGCTCCTGAAAAATCTACGTTATAATTTACATATTCAGCATGTAACATTTTGCTCTGAAACAATAAATAGAAAAACAACGGGGGTTGCCATTTTCATGAAGTAACCTTTACTTCTGTACCTTCTTGAGGGATTAGTGATAGGGAGGCTAGCGTCCTCGCTGACATTGTTTGGATTGAAATTCCGTCATTAGAAATCGTTATACATCTGCTGAAGTGTGAAAATTTTGACAAAGTGAAAAATAACATTGCCATTTTTGTGATAAACATTATTTGGCTGTTAATAGATTTGAAGTCATTATAATCAGGTTTATGAGACTGCCGGTTGATTGGTCGTTAAAAAATATTAGGAAAAGGTGATGGGAGCTCATAATGAAAAATCATCCTTAAATGAGTTATAGCTCTTTGAGTGTGGTTTTCAAGAAATGGTTTATATGCAATTTCTGTGGAATGGTTTGAGCTAAACGCATGAAATTGGGTGTGCCCTATAGGACCAACAGAAATTACTTTTTCAACATAAAATGGGAAAAGGGTTTGGATGGACGCCAATAGAGAATTTTTGGCATGCTTTTATGCATAGATGTATAGAACCATAAAACAAAAACGATAGCCGTGAAAGCAAATAATACAATGCCGAGACTCCGACGGGGAACGCCGATAATTGTCGATTTAAGTTCTTGGGGTTGAATGTTGACTGGGGATTCACAAAGCATTTTAGGCATGCGCACGCCATTGACATCACACGCACTCGATATTATGAATAATATTCGAACAAAGTTGTTAAAAATGTAACATTTCTTATGCTCAAAATTTTCCGGTATTAACGAGACTAAAAATAAAGTTCTGTGCCCATGTATTTCTGTGTTTGGACAGAGTAATTGGTGCACTTCCCAAGATGCCTCACGTATGCGTAATTTCATTAGCGGCTAAAGTCGCTTCATGATTTTAAGGTAACTCGCTTACCTTTATTTTATTTTCGCTATTAAAACAATCCCAATAAACCTACTTTGTGCTGAGAACTACTTGAGAAAATTAACAACGAACGTATTTCTTGAGCGATCGTGGTTATTTTATTGTTGCCCGAGTCGGAAAACGGATTCGGCAAGGCATTGTGCGCTATTGCTGGTTTTACGACCCAGAGACTTACAAATATATACTGACAATCTCTTGAACCTTTATAAAATATACATTGCAGTACTTGCTATAATCACATGAGACTGGGAAGAAAGGCTGTTTCGCACATGATATAAATATTACGGGGGCCTCAACATCTGCCGACGTTGAGAAAACCTTCCCTTTGTGCAAATTTCACCGTTTAATGTCCAAACCTTTAATCTGCATCATAAATTTTAGTCCGATAAGAAGCAGCATCTTATGCCAAAATCTTGAACCTTTAGCGAAACACAAATTGAGGGATTTATAAGCCCCCAAGTTGTTTTTAAGTAAAACGGCTGATTATAATGTTTCTTTACAGGCTTAATCAATTACTCGTTTGGGAAATGTGTTTTTCACTTCAAGCTTAATGCTGAACTTATTATACCTGTCTGCATAAAATATAGGAAAATGATTTATTTATGACGCAAATAAAGTGAATGGAATTTCATTTTCAGCTCGCTTAATTTCTTTTTTTTTTTTTTACTTAATGCTCCTGCACTGGCTATTTAATAATTAGGCTCGGCGTTAACAGCTATGTATTAAAAGAAATTATCTGCATCTCCGACTTCACTTCGGCCCGAAAAGGCCTATTTTATTATTCTTTCCGTACATACCGATGAAATAGCACGCTGCTATTGCGCAAATGAATGCACAAAATCCCGCTGGAAAAATATCTTTCTCCCTATTTTTCATAAAATTCATCAAGTTCATTGCGGTATCATAAATATCTGTCCAAATGTAATTCTTTAGCTTTATATTTCCACTAACTTTGTGCCAATTGTCCTGCAGGTCACATATTTACATGGGGTGTCCCAATAAATCTCCCCCAAACCAACTCAAAACAGCTTTTTTAATTTGTATGAATGTACTGACGCCTCAGTTTTATGTACATTCAACTGCCCTTGTGCAATTCTAAATTCTGTTTGCAGGTTCCCTCTTATTTTGTAAACATATATCAAAGGAACGTGACTTCTCGAGAAGTGTATTCTGTTTTGTTTACACGTCAATTTTGCGGTAATATTCAAGAGTATGGCTCGCAATAGTGTATTTTCTTGCTGCTTGTTTTGCCAGTTTGGCACAATTTCTTTAAAGTTATATGCAGCAGGATATAGTTCATACTCGAGGCAGGAACTGAAATTTTTATGTGACCTAAGCCTGCGTATGCTTCCTGGTGAAGCCGTAGTCTAGAATGCTTGCTGGGGAATTTAGAACGAAACGTTATTTATTATTGAATGTACGTAATTGATAATAGACTGATGCGGGTCACGAGCAGTGAAATATCTCGTGGATATATCTAAAAACATTATTGTAGGTATTTTCTGCAGGCCTGTCTGCGACTTGCCGAATAAGTGCTAAGTGCAAAGATCTTATTTCTTGGACATTCAGCTATGTAATGATTTATCCTTTCAGTCCCAGGATTTTAACTGCCGATTGAATCACATAACAAATTCTTTAATCTACTGAAAAATTCGAAGTCCTGTTATCAGAGAGATGATCTATTATTTAAATACTTTCAATAAACAATCTAAACGCCCTTATAACAAGTCATTAAAAAAATTACCTTATAAATAAATAAAGTCTATCCAACGTTTCGCATGCCTTAAAATCTTACATTTCAAAATAATCCTAATTGAATACAAAATTCTAAAAGAAGCCCCTTATTAATATGTGGGCAAACAATGTTTCTTTAGTGTCCAATCTTCCTAGAGAAATTCGAGGTTTATTGCTGGTTTAATTATGCACCTTATAACTGTAGTATCGGGTTTTGATACTACTGTAGATATAGGATGGTGTTTATATCTTATAATGAAATCACAGATAGGAAAGGACTATAAGTATGCGTTTATTAATGTAAAGCGAACAAAAGAGAGTATAAAGTAACTTGTGAGTTTAGCGAGCACGGACGCGACTTCTGAGTTACCAACGACCAACCGAACCTAGAAGAAAAGAGAGCTTGCACATGCCCTGCAAAATCTTACATACTAAAACCCATGGTGATAAACCATGGACGTACCTTGGCTAGGGTGCCATCTGCACCACCCGTCGCATCAAACCGTTACGTTTTAAGCTGGGAATTGGAACTGCCACTATAGGGCCAACGAAATTTATCAAGGGCAATTCAAATGCCGACCCGGTTTATTGCGGGGATTTCCAACACCGATAAGGCACGGCATGGGAAGTTCCCATGCCCCGACTAATGCCCACCAGGGTCGTACCCCAGGGGTATGACAATCTTAAAGTTAATTCCTACTATCTAACATGTATCCAGCTTAAAAGTAACGCCTATCTACAAGGGACGCTATCCTACATAACTTTCTTAGGAGAGTTTATTGAAGATTCCTATTTGAATTCCGGAATGTTGAGTTCAAATTTAACTAGCCTAGAAGCTGTACAAAGCAACGATATTTGGACAGTAGATATCAATGTCCATGTAGAAAGTACATTACGAGAACCCTCGAATACGAGGTAGGCTGCTAACTGTGTGAGTGAAATGAAGGCAGACATGTTTTCCTATATGTTTCCAGCCGGAAGCGCTTATTTTATTGTTGCGTACTGTGTAAACAGCAATTTCATTACGTGTTTTACTATTCTGCATCTACTTTTGACGACTGTTTCTATTTGCCAACATAACATTCAAATCTAGGCGGTGGTTTGTTTAACTTTAGACAGGTGTTTTGTGCGGCTTTTCCAGAAGGTAACTTTGTGCGCAAGAGGCGATAATGACAGGTAATTTTCCATTGGGTTCACTTTGTGTTTTAGACAAAAACGAAGGCACGATCTGCTTCTGATCAAAAGGGAAAAACATAAAATATTCGAAAGAATTTTGCCTACCTTCTCCTCGAATATAATGAAGTAGCCCTCTCAAGCTGAACTCATAATGAGGAACTGCATTGATGGTTTTGTTTCCCTGGCATTGTTAGCGTACAATGTAGTTTCATTACATTTCAGAGTTTCGTTTAATTATCTACTTTTTGTCTAGGGTTATTTTTCCGAGGTGTAAACTCGCGTTTATATCAACTTAGAATATTCCAGGAACATTTTCGCTCCATTCTGCACCGTCTGACAAAAAGATTTATGCATACGAATCCATTACTTTAGACGAGATTATCTTGCAAATGAGAATAATCCCCGACTAGATCTTATTTCGAAGTAAACGAGCGAAATCAAGACTGAGAAGATATTAATTGATTTATGAACAAACCCGATACCGGAAGCTCCATCCCAAAATCCAGAGTGCGAAAAGGAAAAAGCGCAATTTTATTGCCAGCCATTTGTCAGTCTGCTTTTCTCGCCTGAGAGAAAATTTGGTCTATTCGTCACGATTTGTGGTAATTAATAAACCTCTGGGGCGGTAATAATGAGTGCCATTAACATTAATGCGTATAATAATACGAGCAGTACGAGGCTGTTATAGGCGTCAAACCGAGCCATGTCGTTATCGGGGCCTGCAGAATAAACACTTTATTAAGAGCAAATGTGCTCACAGCTCAGCGTATTAGGAATAACCTAATTACTATTAATAGGTTTCCTTCTACCGGGTGAACACCAAAACCATTCGATTCATAATGCCGAAGTCGGCAAATTCCATGTTAAGTCAATTACATCAAACCAAATGATACAGCTGTTTCTGCTAGTTGAAACCGATGGAAAAGTCATTTCAAAACCATTAAAATTCGGTTTTAGCAAAAATTTTAGATTTTATTTTTGAAAGATGGCAACTCCTAGCAAAAACAAACATTAAAAATTTGGTAATTAAGGGCATTTATGTGGATAAATTTCATAGAACTCATCACATCATATTACTATGTGACCCTCTTGGCAATCGGGCATGCGCCATGCAGTAAAAATTTCAATTTGCAGTTCTCTAAACCTTAAATAAAAATAATTTTCTCTACCAGATCTACAGGCATATTCAAATGCGCTCTTCACCATTCGGATCTCGCCAATCGTAAGAGATGTGAAATTGGTTAAGTTAGGGCAAATTCGCGTATTTTTATGCTCAACAGAACGACGTTTTAAAGTTCAGAAAATTTGTACTAATTCCGGAAATATTCAAAAAAATCCTATATTTCTTGAATTGAGCTAGTTCTTATTTTTCTATTTATTCGGTCGGTCTAAAAATATATCAGGTTAATCAAGAATTTTTCAAATTTTCGAAAAAGTTAGTTTCTTGCTCGTGTTCCTGTTGAACAAAAAAAATACATTGAAAACGAAATGTATTCGAAAGTTGGACTGCTATTCTAAATTCTGACGAGTAAAACGTTCTCGGGGAATGATGCCAAAATAGCCTATCAACACAACGCCGGCATGTTCAAGTTTAACAACCTCACGTCATTTTGACGTCATTCGACAGAAAACGTTCTACTCCCCAGAGTACAGAATTGAGCTCGTTCTTTATGAAAGTATTCGATATATTAGGTTTCAAATGCTTTCTAACAATCGACTTTTCGGTAATTCACGTGTTCGGTCTACGACAATTTCACTCATACTTTTTCCAATTTAATAAAGAATTTGGTATTTTTGAGGATTTTTCTAAATTCAAAGCTGTTTTAAGAAAAGAACCATTTATAAATCGTGATTTCTCATTCTAAAATAGTCTGAATACCATTTTCAGTTGTATTGACCTCAAAACATATCAAAATACAAAATTTTCCCTACAGGTATGGAAATGCAAAATTTAGTATAACACTAAAAACTTCTAAAACTAATTTAGACCTAATCTGTTTGATATATTTTAGACGTTCAAACATTATTCATAACCCAACAATACAATGCCCGTACAAAATAATACAATTTAAATAATTATTATAGTCAATCTTAGATATATTATTAATTTTAATCTGCATATTATAATTTTAGCTTCCTTTTCACATTTCTGGAATCGACGTTACAGTTATATGCATCCATAATTTACGCCTATAACAGCAGCGTCATTTTGCAGCATAGGTTGAAATCCTAAAATGCCAATTACCATTTTGGAAACATTAATGCCTTAGGATTTGATTTGGGTTATCAGTTATAATCTCCCAACGAAACACTCATCACGCTCTGATCAGAAATATCCGATAATAATTTCGAATCAATGAAAACTAAATATCATCACATCGCTGGTACGGGACTAGGCAATTTATAAGTTTTTAATTACCATAAATCCTGAGGGTTATCCCAAATTATCTCTCAGGTGAAAAATTCAGGTTGATATATAGCCGGCAATAAAATTGTGGTTTTTTGCCTTCTCTCGTCCTTTGGGTAGATAGATCTAGCGATATTGCGATAATAATAAATCAATTAATATTAGCCAGGCGTATACTATTTTCAAACATGACTGCAATAATACTTGCTTTTGTTTATTCTAGTTTCGCTTTGTCGTAAAAAAAAATCTCAGTTAGTTCTGAAATATTGGTACTGCCAGTTTTGATTTTTCTTAGAATTCGAATGAAAATTATAAATTATTCGAATGCGAGAGAAGTCCCCACAATTAGACACGAATTTGTGTCACTCTGTATAAGAAAAATTACTCCTCTTATTGTTAAGCCTTTTATTGTATAGACAGATAGTAAGTTCAAAAATGGGCATTTTCTTTTTTTTCGATGAGTATAATAGATAATTTAATAGCTGCTACCGTTTTTAAGATATTGTGCTCAAAATGAAGAGCTCCCGCTTAAAGTGGTAAAAATATCCAATTTGAGATGTTTCTGAAGGGGAAGAAAAGTTTTTCAATTTTCTTAAGTTTTCTGATCATATTTGTTAATGCCACCTAATGAGCCGTGAATTCTAAGTAATTGATTTTTTTCTAAAATTTTCACAATTTGGTTTTTGAGCCAGTTTTCGAAATATCAATTTCCTAAGTGTCAATACCATATAGATCAAAATGCTAAAATGTCGACTTTGAAAGGGATCTAGAGGGGAAGAATGCCACTAGAGGGTGGAGTTTTGCATTTTTCTTCGACTTTCTGATGATATGTATTAAATTCTTTTCGTCAGTTGTGATTCCACTACTTTCACGGTAGAGAGCTATGCATTTAAATTTGTTTTAGTATAAACATCTTTCTACCTATCCAAGAAAAATTTACGAATATTCGGTTATAGTGTGTCTCGAAAATGGGAAGAGTTAGCTATGTCTACTTGGAATGGAGTGAAAATGTGTAGTTGGAAGAAAATCAGATCAGAAAAGAAGAAAATCAGATCTGAGTTCCTTGGTTTTCCAGAATCCAAAGAATACACAATAATAGAAAAGATGATCTTTTTTATTCGACAGAAAATTCGATAATCGAAAGTATCCGAGTTCAAGGTAATCGATCATAGGGCAAATATCCTTATATTACTCAGTGTAAGTAAAACATTCTTAGGGAACCAAGAAATATGACGTCGTTGAGGTAAGTGGATGACAAAAGTCTAGATCCTGATAATAAAATCTAATTTACTCTTGTTGTCTGAAAAGCAAGTAGAGTAATTAAGACTGAATACATATTAATTGATTCATTAGCAACTCGACACTGCCTAGCTGCAGCTTCAAATGTGGAGTGCGAAAAGATAAAAGCACAGTTTTATTGCAGGTCATTCGTCAGTCTGTTTTTCATGTCTGAGGGTAAATTTCTTCCATTCGTCATGATTTGTGATAATTAATAAGCTCGAGGGAAGACAATAATAGCGGCAGTTAAAACTGCCGGTCTTGATAATCGCGGTCTTAGATATACTGCGCGTTTCCTTGAATCTATATGAAAACTGAATTACGTTTTTCATTACGATTAACTATTATGTTGACTAATTCAGTGTATGTCTTGCAGCTCTTACGGATGGTCCACGTTTCGTAGAACCCATTCCAAATGTGACAGTAGCATTAGGAAGAGACGCCAGTCTCCCATGTGTAGTTGAAAATCTTGGCACATATAAGGTAAGTGTGTTAACAATCCTAACTTGGAAGAGTTTGCTTAAAATCATAAGTTCTCCAGAGAGGGGAAAGACCAAACTTTCAGTCTACTAGCTAAAACTCACTCTATAAATTTTCGCAGCCATAAGGAGATGTCACGAATTGTATAAGATAAAAATAACGAACAAAACATTCGTTTCGAAAAAGAAATGAAATCCCAAAAGCAGATCACCAAAATGAAATTTTCTTCCGAATACAATTTTTAGAATCATGGTATAATAAAGTGTAAAACCGCAATTGGCTCTGTATGAAATCTTCAAATTTATACTCCTTATCTCCGTGAAATTTTATGAATACAATTTGGTCTGCATTGCACGTATATATATATTACATCAAATGACAGACGAAATAGCTGTAGTAATAAGGCGGGTTTCTTTGCGGAAAAATATACCGAAAATTGTGATTACTATACTAAACGATATTTCTTGGTAAAATTAAATTAAAGCAATTTACCGAATTGATGGCCAGTTTTCTTCTTGAAAAAGGAGGCATTAATCAAATGAATTTCCCTTGCTTTAAATTGGCTCTGCACGAAAAGGAGTTGATCGTAAACTACATAGACTGTTCCAGAAAAGGTACATTTATTCGGTTTGATGCTGCAGCTAAATGATTCTATTAAACAATGATAGTTTCTTTAAATCAGCTTTGACAAAAGATTTTCAGACCGTTCCGCTGCATTTCTGCTATAGAATAGATCAATTCGAATAAAGGAAAATGCTGAAACGTATCCTCTGCATTGAATATATACGCCAATTCTGATTTATTAGTTAGTCTATGTTTAGATATAGTCAAAGGAACTGACTCGCAATGAGATGCAAAGATTTTGACTTTAATGATAATGATGGCTAATAACTCGATCTGAATTGTTCCCCCAGAAATTGCCAATACACGTAAATTTTCTCTACATTTGTTCCTCTATATACTATATTTAGTTGTATACATTTGTTGTAGTAATTTTGCGTTTACTGGAAGATGCAAAACAAACATTAGCAAACATACATGTATAAACATATAATATATTTAACGTAAAGATACTATAACATCAGAGTAAATATTTATATTCGCACCTCTGCTTCAGCGAAATATATTAATTTTGTATCGTCTAAATAGTAATTTCCAATTCATCACTCAGCATGAATCACATGTGGTGTATGCCTTAATGCTTCAATATTAATTGTTGAATATATTATATTGTCTTGTTTGCTATGTAATTCAATATGTTTAACATACAAAAAGATAATGTGTGTTTAATAACAATTTCACAATTATTGTGAGAGTTTGTGGGATTGCTATTTGGAGTGCTATGACAAATACCTTTTTATGAAATTATGCACGAAACTAAACTTTTTATCATCACATTTTAGAGAACATCCTAAATTTTAGAGAATTTTTTAAATTCTGAGAAAACAAGTTAGTGTAACGACTTCATTTTGCAAATGATGTAATATGGAAATAGAAATTGGCGCCTAGTTTTAAAGCTGGTCGGTTTGGGGTGTCTTCTTTCGAGATGCTTTTGAGCGTAACTTCTTGGGATTGGAACTGGGTGCCTTTAGCTTTCGCGAAAGAAAACCACAATTTCTGTCAGTTCCTCCTGAGAGAAATTCATTTTAGAAGTCAAGAATTAATTGTGGTTCGTCTACTTTACTGTATGTAAGTCAAAATATGTATCTTTTGACTTGAATGTTATTAACATATAATATGTGGATTATATCCAAAACCGTGCCATATGGATATGTGACATGTAGATATCGAAACAGGGCAAGTAGGGTGGCAATGACAGCCAGATGAAAAACTGTAGCGTCAGCATCGTGCAATCTTGCGACTCTTTTAGGAAAGCCCACGACACCTCCCCGTAATTCCTCTTTGGAGAGGATTTCATATCCATTATTCTAAAATACTGAAATATAGGAATTGTGCTTGAATACTATATTTCAATACATCGCATATTACCGACTCTGCACCGTTCTGTTCAAGAAAACAAACAGAAACAATAACAGTTCATTGTTTTTTATGGTTGTTGACAAATGTTCTGATGATTTATTAATAAGGCAGATCAAAATTTAATATAAACACTAAATTCCATTAATAGCTCGGAATATCACGTTATACGTTTGTGTTGCACCCATCTTTGAGCTTACTATAATATATTTCTGTCGTCCAAAAATTAATTTACAACACATCCCTCAGCTCGCACTCTATGGTATATGTATGCATTTATCCACACCCAACCAAGCCCAGAAATTATTGAACTTTGGTAATTGCAGAAATATTGCCTTCTTTACTATGAAATTCGATACCGATGTCAATGTTAAAAAATCAATTTGTAGAATTTATCGAATAGAAAATATTTCTGTACTTAATAAAACTACCCCAAGTTTCTATTTATGTGCTTTGACAAGTCACTTTCGTTTAAGTCGAGCCCTGAAAAAGAGTTAAAAATTGCAAAGCTGAAAGTATAGAAGCCATAACTTGCTGTGTAAACTTACTTTAGATGCAACTTTAAGCAGTAGAAAACTTAAATAACCACATTATGTTTAAGATTTACTGTTTACGATACGTGTTGGACTTGAGCCAAGAGCATCCCAGGCCGTAGAGCAGATTAGGTGTCACGCTTTATCCTCATATTGCACTTTGGGCTATAACGCGTAAGAAACAGCTGTTGTTTCCCCTCAATGGCGTCTGCATTGTCGCCCCTTTACAAAGTGCCAAGGTGCAGCTATACTCGCTCTAATAAAATACTTAATAACAAAAGCCTTTTCGAAGGCTCTCATGTATTCAGCTTAGTTATCTTTGTCTATCTTCTAGGAAGTACAAATAAAACAAAAAACTCTGCTCGTTTCAGTGAGCGCTATACAAACAAGAGATTACGAGGCACGGCGTAAGCCTTTTTAACTTCTCTTTTTAACACTAGATATAAGACAATGTTTCTGTTTTAATAATTATGACTAGAGATACGTTCAATACACCCTCGACAACTTTTCCCACTGTGTTTTTCGAACAATAAAACTCCTAGAGGGATGCGATTTACAAATGTCGAAACAACTGTTGCTGGGATATTTATTTCAATAGCCCCAGAGCAGCATGTGGTCTCCTTTTGGTAATTTATGGCCTTATAGAATGACGGCAAATATTAGAAAAAACTTTTTCAATAGATGCTACCAACTTTCCTTCTTGTTCCCGAGTATAAACAAAAATATCCAGGCAATCTTTGTTTCCAATGCCATCTGGCTGGCGTAAGTTATGTTGTACGCGATAGTGTATTGTGTATTGTTAGCTATGATATGAAATTTTAGGTGAATTTTTACCAAGTTATATTGAATCTATACAGAACTATTTTACGCCCTTCTTATTTGATTACGTCAAATCGAAAAAGGCGGGCCTCTCTCGATGGACCACCGCTGTCCCAATTATCGGATTTCGCATCGAAATATAGACATTGAGATGTCAGAAACACCTTTTAAAAGGCATTTTTACGAAAACTGCGACTAGCTGACAGATAAAGGAGCAGAGAGGTTAATAACATATTTCACAAAAATTGTATCCTTCCACAGCGTAAAGCAAGCAAGTAATAAAGCCTTGTTCACCAAGTAATGAACACTTCATCTTTAATAGCAACACACCTATCTAGACTTTCATAAATTTCAATTTAAAAGCAATAGTCGACGATCAAGTCTCATCTAAGCGATTTCTTCACAACAACACTTCACAACGAGGAGTTTAAGAGTTCTTTATCAAGCTTAAGGGCAATTTGTTTTTAAGATATTTCCAATAGATGGTTTCATTTTGGTACTGTTATGAGGCTTTATTATTTCAAACTACTCCTCAGAAAGTAAAAATCTACATTTCCTTTTAAATTAGAGGTTGTTTAAGATTTTGAATCCTCTTTAAGCCCTTTCATCATTATTTAGGATATAATAAACATTGCTATTACTTTGTTAAAGCTATGACGCTACCCTTCTCTAGCTCTACTAGCTTCTATTGTACAGCAAAATTATTGCTATAATACCCGCTACCCAACAATGCTCTCCTTTACGCATGTATTCGAGAAGAATACCTTTCTCGACCTGCCTAAAAATGGTATACAAATATTAATCATACTAATTTTGTTGAAAAGTAAATTGCATTAATTCTTTTTAAAGTATTGAATTAATTATGTGTGTAGATGTGTCTGGGTAAGTTAGAGCCTTAGTAATTTCAGAATTTTTCAGATATTTAAACTGGCTGAATTGCAATTTTAAGTTAATGACATTCAACCATCGACGTCTCTGTAAATAAATATCGATCTCGAAATGAAATTTGTATGTTGAAGAATCCTAATAAATAAGCATTAATACGTCCTTAAAACAACAGATTTCAAATCTGACTTTCTTTATTAAAACACTAGCTAGCTCATTATCCTTTTCCGTTTGTTGAACTTTATCTCAGACGAAATCTAAATGCAATAAAGGAGGTTAATTTTCAGCCCCTCTCTTTTTGCCCTACTAATTTTAAGAGATGGGGTGTAAACACAAAGTAATCTCCCCGGTTGAGTTTAATAATTCATTCCAGATGTGTATTAAACAGAATTTGTCATTTTCCTCAATCCTTTTTAATGGGGGTTTGTTTGGAATTCAATTAAAATTTAGCTATTTTATTTTCAATAGCAGTCGGTAACTCTTTCGGTGTCTTTTAATCAGCGGGCCCAAAGAGCGTGCTGTGTTTCTTAAAGTTTCGATATTGGGAATTAATACTTCGAAATTAATTGTTAGGGGAACATTTGTTTGTGTTTGCACAATCACATTGTTTTACTATGAAGATGTTTTATTTCTCTAAGCGAGTTATAAATACTTTTAAATTTATTAATAACAGTAGTTTTAATATTGCTAATTGCGAAAATTAATCGAAAACTGTGTGAAACGTTGCATGAAAATTGTTAGGTAAACTCATTCAACAATATTAGTGAAACGCATCAATAATTTTTGTGGCTTTTCGGGAATGTACTTCATGGACTGCAAAAATTTTAGCTTAATCGACTGTAAAGCATTCTATTATACGCGTCTACGTTTCCAGCAGCGCTATTATTTTTTGTGGCTTATAGAATAACAAATTTTATTATTTATAAACAATGACATATACTTGTCAAACACCACAAGTTTATAATGAACGAAGAGCCTGTCGAGAATTATTAAAAATTTGCACTGCTTCGGTGCGTTTATTAGATTTATATCAGAGGGAAAGGGTTGAGTATTATGTAAAGAAAGCTCTTCAAGGAGAAATTTTATAAGGCCTGAAACCTTTGTAAGACAAAATTGCCTTGTTTGGACATAACAGAAAACTTTTAATGAAAAAATCATGACTCGCGTGATGTGGACTAACTGAAAAATTTGCCATAACTACCGCTTGGAGGAGATTGTATTACGAACTTTAAGCAAACCTGCTCCTTTAAAGCTAAACTCGTCTGTCTGTCTTAATATTAATGAAAATTACTATTTTATACATTATTGCTTTAAAATTTCCTTACACTTTTTCCTCTGTTAATTAAAATCAGATAGAATTTAATGATATGTGTTTAACACAGCCATTTTGACGGGTATTTGCATAAACAAAGAAATAGCTGTTTTGTACTCCAGCATTAAGAATAATTTGGCGTAAACATTAACCGTTTTCTTCCCCCTTTAGTAAATTCAACGTCTCTGGTTATAATTTACCGATCCGCGGATATAATCTTGGAATTGCCAAGTTTGGGGCTAAGCAAATCTTTGTTCTATTAAGTGTTGCGATACTATCAGTTCCAGTCCTTATTATTTATTAATTTAACCTTTTAAAGTTTGGTGGGAGCATTTGAATTTTAATGGGTTGAATGTCTAATTTGATATTTTATTATGTCTAGTCTGCGCAATTAGATACAATAACAGAAGTATCCCGATTACCATTGTAAACCTCTTAAAGCTCTTAGAGAAGATATTTAAAACAGCCATTCAAACTTGAGCATAGTGCCGTTAAATAGCCTGCGATTTAATAACTGAAAGTATGGAAAATGTGTAGGATATGTTACATAACCTTTTTAGTTACAAACTTCGTATTACGTACACAAGTTTTATTTGACTTTAGTTTCAATTTGATACCTATTCTTTCACCTATTTTATAATAATAAATATTATCATACATAAATGTTATAAAAAAATGTTTCTGTTACCACATGACATTTACCACATAATAGTTGTTTTCCTCACAAGTGCGGAAAGTGATAATGCACGCTAATTGCAGATGACCGAACTACGCGAAGCGGCCTTCGGTCAGGAATTCAGTGTGGTAAAGACTCTTTCGCACATGTTAAATACGATATTTTCCTACGGGCATCTATGTATGTACTAACTATACTATTTTCTCAAAGCTCAATTAAAAACTAGCATGCATTTAACCTAATCACCATTTAATTGATCAACAAGTAAACACCATTACAATGGCCTACTAATATTCCACTTCTTATCATTATTAAAATCTTCAACCGCTTATAGTTCTATAGATTTATTAGACTCCATTTTGTAATACGACAATCTAACTTATTCCTTAGAAACAACAGGTCTTTTATATACCTAAAACTACTTCTATTCCCTAATAATTCCAGAACTAAAGCCGTGTGTTTCTGTCTTTAAAGCTAGCGTGTTTGTACAGTGCCGTCCCGAAAGGAGCTTGCGCTGTTTCTAAGATATATTTCATATTGTAGATTTGAATACACTTAAGTTAAATGTTCATATGCTGGCTGGTTTTTATTGTGAACGTGATCCTCAGCCTTTAAAAAATTCAGGAGCTTCGAATTAACAACTCTACTCAATAAAGAGCTTAAGCACATTGTCGGAAATTTAAGCATTTTGAAAAAAATATTATATTCAATATCTTTAATGTCATACGTTGTACGCTTGGATGAAATCGATGATTAGATAATTGACCTATTGTAATAATCGACTACTTTGATCGCGACTACTTTCGGTATTCGACCGATTATTCGAAATCAGTACCTGAGTAACAACAGAGGTTTTTGAATTCGAATATAAGTTCTCTTGCTCGTTTAACGGAACATCGATTTGTCGATCAGCCAGCATATTACTTAATAGTTCGAAATGTCGAGACAGAGTGTTGAGAATAAGTATCTGCAATAGCTTAGAATATGCGCTAAGAAGTGTTATCGGGCAGTAGACCGAAACGTGATTTCCATATTTTCCGGGCCTCAGGATAGCTACGATCTTGGATTTTTTGAAAAGACTTAGGAGTGCTCCAGTTTCGAGGATGTTGTTATAGAACTTCGTGAGCCACTGGACTGTACGCGGTCGGCAGTGCTTAAGAAATTCTGCATATATTTAGTCCAGAGCAGCTGCCTTTCCTGCTCTCAGATCTTTCAAAACGCTCTGGATGACGGGAGTTGTAAATGAACCACTGAGTGTATTATTTTCACTAGAGGCGGCTTTCTGAACTCTAACGTGGGTTACGATGCTTTTGATATGATTTTTGGCAATATTTGCATTAATATGGTTCGTGATAAGTGTTGCCTGTGTAACTTATTGTATATGTTTAGAATCATTTCAAACCATTAGAGGTGCTATCTTACAAAACATGTTCCTGTATGTCGTATCCACCTTTAAAGTCAACATAAGCCGTCAGGTCACCGTTATTTATAATTTGTATAAAGAAGTAGTTTTGAGGAGTATCAAATACCATGCTGCTGAATTATTAGAAAATTCTTATCCTTGATCGCCTTTTTATATTACGTTTAACAATTGTCGTTTATTTCCTATCTATTGACTCGACAAATATTGTGCTTTCAAACGAATTTTTTTGCTTTTTTTTAGAATATTTAGGGTAGTTGTGCAATAATCGTATGTCGATAGTATTGAACATTAATCAGTGGACTAAAACTGTACGGATCCGAGTGTCTTACAAGTACAGGTGAATTTTGAACCAACAATATTTACTTGTCCTTTCTAAAATGCTATTCATGACTCATAATAATCGTACGCAATAAACATCTTAGTCACCTAATAAATATAACACACACGCTCTCTAGAGAAATCTGTAAGATGGAGTTTGCAATACAAACTGGTAAACTTTTGAGTAATGGCTTTCACAAAAATCATGCAGCAGTTAAGCGTGACATTTAGGAGTAAACGAGAATAGAAAAATTGGCCCATCTTAGGAAAAAATTAACTTATCTGTCTAGATGTGGCGCGTCTTGTCAATATAAAAGTATTCGAATGTGTTCTCTGCTCCTCGATTCAACGATCTAAAGCGGCAAAAAGGAGCTTGAAGACAAATACTTCAAAACCAATTTTTCAGATTACCTTTTCTGTGTTCCATGTGCTATCCATAAACAGACTTTTCGTCGAAGGATATTTTCCTATAATCGGGCACTCGAAAATTTTTCTTGATAGTTACACTGTTACCGTGAAATAGAACTTATATATTTTATTTTCTAAGTGCATTTTGTTCACTTTTAACAAATTGGTTTTTCATTATTTCCTGATTTGGTTAGGAGAAAACAATAATTCATATGCTGCATTGAGCAGGATCTGGTATACCAGCAAAGCCAAATCAAATGTGCACCCGTTGTTCTAAATCATGCATGTTGAATGGATAATAAAATAGCCAGTTTAGGAGACTAAGGCAAAATCTATGCTCCAGTCAGTCGTTTCTAATCAGTTTACGTCATCCGTTGTTAACTATACGCATTATCATTATAACCGGGTAAACCCCTCGATGTTATCTGAGATCAGCTAGATGCTTATAATAGAAGATTTTAGTGACATTTCACTTATAATTTCTGATTGGAAATCGAGCAGGGAAAAGACAACTAATCTCTACATGGATCCATTAGCAGCATCGTTCTCATCATTTTCTATTTCAAAAACTCCTTCCGTAGAGGTTGCAGTATCATTAGCAAAGTTAAACAATCCTCTCTATATATCTATTTTCCCATAGAACTTTACAATTTGCAATGATTATCCTCCCAAATCCAGGCATTAGTTTTTATTACGTCGGGAAGGAATTTAAATGTTTGCGGCCTCAGGGTCTAATTGAATGTGTATATCAGACCCGCCGCTAAATGCAAACAGATAAACACACTGGATTTTGGTATGCTAATGCGGCATTAGGATGCCATATTTCTGGTTTTAAAAAGGTCAAATTATAGATACAACAAAGAGAAAATTTTCTCATTTACTTGTTTCTAAACTCTTAAGTAAACAATAAATGAACACAGTCCGCAGCAATATAATATGATACTCACTAAAACACACTCCCCCGGCCAAGGGATTATTGCTTTCCTATATTTGCTTTATAAGACATAATAAATCTTTTATCCGGTCTTGCGTGAAATCGCGTAAACACTCTCAAAAGTTTCATTAAGAAAGCAATAAAATACGGTATGTTTAAACCTTTTTCGTCCAATTCCAGGTAGCATGGATTCACATTGACAGACAGATGATCCTCACTATTCATCGACACGTGATCAGTCGGATACCACGTTTCAGCGTGTCACATGACAATGCTAAAACATGGCTGCTACATGTAAATAATGTTCATAAAGAAGACCGAGGGTATTATATGTGTCAAGTTAATACTAATCCTATGATTAGTCAAGTGGGCTATTTGCAAGTAGTGGGTAAGTGTGGAAAGATATGTTTCCTTTTTTGTTACTGTTAACACTGTAATAAATAAGAATTACATAATTAGATAGGTCCCCAATATTTACTTTAGCGATGGTAGAAGCAAGTGCAGGTTACCATGATGTATCTCAACAATTAGCATACCGGCCCAATTACATTTTCGGCTTCTTCTGTTCTGTTTTTCCCTAACTGCAGCCTATTTTCTGCCAGCAACAGTTGCTGATGAAATCACTACAATTTCATTAATTCATGGTAATGGAGTAAGTTAGATCACAAACAGCCAGGCTGTTTTCTAGGTCTGTTCAACACGGAAAATTCCTACTTATGTGATACCCAGATATTCAAAAACATTTTTTTTGTTTCACAATTAGAAATATTTAATTGCATCTTTGAAGAAAGTTGTGATCTGGGTCTACTGAACTGCAATTTGCCATAAAAACGAACGAATTTGAAAGAAATTTACTTCTATTGTTTGCTACTATTTTTCCAGGAACAATCATGTGCCACTAACTCCATGGCAATTAGTCGTAATTAAATTCCAATTTTAATTATTCCCTGAAAAAGATTTTTAAAAAATCGGGTAGGGTATGACATGCATCAACATATTACGACTCCTCGATAGGGTAATTAAACACCTGATGCGTTAAATTCCTTCAACCATTCACCGACATTTCAAACCTTTCGATTTAAAGTCGATGATTGGCAGCCCTAACCTGAAATCCATTGTTCCGGACAGAAATAATGAGTCAATAGAAAAATGGAGAATTGCGTTCCGAATCGTTTAAGCTTTTAAATCTTATTTGTAAAACGTGCTACCATCTTAATTTTTTTTATGTTTTAGTGCCACCCAATATAATCGATAGTTTGAGTACTCCATCAAGCGTAGCAGTGAGGGAAAATCAAAATGTGAGTTTGACTTGTAAGGCTGAGGGTTTTCCAACCCCTAAGATTATGTGGAGGAGAGGAGATAATCAAGAAATAAGTGTCGACAGGAAGAAGAAAGGTAAGCTCGTTACATCTCAGTAACGCAACACCTCGCTTAATCAGAATACACGGTTGGTGTTTATAGTGGTGCCAATCAATAATGAAACAACGAAAACCAAATTCCCGGTTTAATGCGAACAAGTCAATTGGCTAACCTAACGTTCAACAAATACTAAACATTTGCGATTGCCACAGAAAAGCCCATTTAAGTCTGTAGCACCTTTCTAACATCATATCTTCCAAAGCCTCGCTAAGCTTCTTGGATGAAAACGTCTCTAAACTTTTTGAAACTTTTTGTGTTTATTGAGATTGGAAATAATAGTAAAATGGAAGGTGGAATAAACATGAGTTAAGAATGTGGTTTTTCTATATCTTTTTTGTTTAGATTATTTTAGATTACTTCGTTACAAGTATCACTTGATTTTTTGGAAATTAAGTGTAGGGTGAGCAGTGGGAAAATAGGGAGAAAAAAGTAGATTTGCGTATACAAGACTTTAAATGAGCGACTCCAAGATAGCCCATTCCTATCAGAAAACGTGGCAGCACTAAGCGAGCGACGCTTTGCATTGCAAATGAAGGAAACTACTCCGCTATAAGTTTATAAGAAGTCTGTTATTGGATTGTAACTTTTTCTATTTTGGTTGCTTATTATTGGAGGCAAGAAACCAATGCATGAATTAATGTGGCGTAATCTCGGAATGACTTTGATAGGTAACTTTTCCGAGAGCAATTACTGGAACTTTCTGAAGTTAAAAATTCGCTCAAGTTTTGCTTGCATAATTTTATGTATTTGGAAAAAGAATTTATTTTTGTCAAAACTGTCGCCTTCCATGTCGGTTTTGATTTAGTTACGAAGCGATTCCAGCATTTATGAAGGCTGTTGATGTGTGTGAACAAGAATTGTGAATCAATGGTGATGTATAACAGTAGGGTAAGGCTATCCAGAATATCTCAAAACACATTCACGAAGGGATACCGCGATATATGTGAAAATACTTAAAAGATGAGTAACAAATGAATTAAAAAAAAATATATATATAAATATATGTTGGATATTTATTAGTCCTTAAGTTAGAATTGTACCATTGGAACCGATAATAGATGAGGGGCAGGCTGACAAAGCCATCTTGAAGATAAAGCATTGTCAAACGAGGTCACTACTACCGACATAATTAAGTGCCCACGTGTGGGATTTGTCCATGGAAAACAGGGACTAGCAGGTACTCCCCTTGGGTCTTAAGGACCATCCGAGCGGGGAAAGTTAAGAAAGGAACCAAGAACAAGTAGTTAAGAGATAGAAGGGCAGAAGAGCGGTCGAGTAGTAGTGAATTCGTTATTTGCCTTTCTACTTTTGCTGTCTTTAAAATATTATAACGCTAAATATGGAAAACGTTCCTAATGTTACTCCGACGCATTTTAATATTTTCACTTGGTAAATCTATAATATTCTTTTGTCTGTGTTTCTCGCGGATACAGTGTATTACAACTCCACGTTTGCATTGCTTCGAGCGAGAAGCAAAGAAATGACTCCGACAGTACCACTGAATCTGAATTCACTTATTTTCCGGTTTCTCAAATGAAACCAAAAAAAAAAAACTTCTACATATTTATTATCACATATTGCGACATACAAAAAAATGATAATGTTACATGGATAATTCAAACACATTTTACTGTGTACGTCTCAAAAAATAAGCATATGTGCGCAAATATGGATTAGCATTAAAATATATTATTTTGCCATGCGTTGAAGCCCTGGTACAAAATACTGAGTACCCTGTATACTACAAATATTCAATATTTGCAGAATCTCAAATTATATTGACGTATTACATATTATGCAAGGTAGTTTTATATTCGCTTTCACTTATAAACAATACAAACCCAGCATTCTGGGCTAAGGGAAACTCGATTTTGAAATGCACGAGGAAGGAAAATCCCTTCAACGACGAATACAACGAAAATTTCAGCTTTTATTTAAATTATATACGAAATAAGTATTGCCATATTCAGTTTTTATCATCACAAACCTTCACTTTTTTACATTTAACTCGCCCTGAATTTCAGGTTGAATTAAATCTTTCATTGTTTCAATTCTCTTCGGAAGAGTTATTGTTTTCCTTAAATCCTACGTCTAATGAAATAAAGTAAATTTTGAAGCATTGAAAATATGTCCGCCCCTCGTAAGTTAAGTAACAAAAAAACGGCCTATTATTAAAGCCCCCCCAAACTTCTTTGTCATAAACTTTGGTGACTTGCATGGATAATTAATTAATATGAGTCGTTTTTACACTCCATTTTTAATGACTTCAAAGGATTCCGAAGAAAAAGTTACTTTAAAAGTTCTTAATGTTTTAATGCCGTAAGTTCAAATTGTTCCCGGAGAGGTTTTTTTATGGATTAGTAGCTTTAAAGTTGAAAAGACTAATACAGTTCTTTGATGTTTTGCATAATTCCCGCAACTTGAGTTGAAGTAAGAAAAATTTGTTCGTTTTTTGCTTCGCGCTCTTTTTCAAACTTTTTGTTTTCACCTTGTGGCAGAAAACATTGGATTGCATTGTTTTTATTATTAAATTTTTAAGCGGAAGTGAGCAAATAAAGAAACCGCTGAGAAGTTCTAGTTAGACCGTAATGAGATTCAAATAATCTAATTCTGTGTAAACTCGGTTTCAGTGCCACATTTCTTCCTTACAAGTCATAGTAAAAGAGGTAACGATTAGGGGAACTAAAAACTCCTTTGCACAGCTAGGCATACAATACCTTTAACCCCCTCAAAAAACAAACAGACCCAAAGCAACGTGCTCGAAAAACAGGAAATACGAAACACTCCAACAAGAGTAATCTTAATAACAAAATAAACACATTCCTGTCGCAGTGTTGAGCAATAAAATTCTCTAGCTGAAATTACATTGTTACAGTGACCATTTTCGAGGGAGAACATCTGAATCTAACACGCATAAGTAGGACAGAGATGGGAGTTTACCTCTGTATAGCCACAAACGCAGTGCCGCCGTCTGTCAGCAAAAGGGTGGTTGTAGATGTAGAATGTAAGTACCTTCTCGCTGCTTTATACCTTTATTTATTGTTTTATGTGTCCCATAATCGCATGGGTCTGCACAAGGGAAAACACGGCCCTCTAAATATTTTAAATATGAAGCGATATCTTATTCCGAACAAATTTACTTATTTTTCTGTAGAGCACTGTTTGAGCAAGAGTTTTATGTCAGCAGCTTTTGCTGGACCTTCCTGTTACCTGAGGTAAAGTTAAAGTCTTCACGAATCCTCTAATTTGCTTGTGGTCTCAGTGAAAATCCCTTTTAATCTTGCTCCGACTCGAGGGAGGAATTTTTTTCTTAAAGCTGAAAGACACTGCACCCTTACCCAGGCTTAAATGGGAATTATATTTTGTAAGTTAGTAGTTCTTGTGCTGTTGCAAAAGACGGCTTCATAATTTTTTGGAGGAGTAGAGATATAAGATGATGTACGGGGCGTCTATCAAAAAACATTGTGAGATTTTTTCTGTAAGTGCCTTTCCTTCGACGGGTATTCCACTTATCTTAATAAACACTCTGTTATATTAAACAGTACCATAAAAAGCCCTGAGTTGCCGTGACACAACACTCCCTCAGTATAACTTGTTTTTCGGGTGACAGATATGAGATATAAACATAACCCGCTGAGAAATGAATAGCTACAAGATGTCACAAATATAACGGGCTCAAGATGGCGGCCGCCGTCGTGCGGCTCACTGTAGGAATATGTCCGGAAAATATACGTTTCCCCGGCAGAAAATATGTGGAAAACAAAATAAATTGCCTTTTACCTTAACAGCAACAAAAATGATTTCTATTTTATATCTACCAAAGCGGTTGCCAGACAGGTAATTTCTCTATGAACACATGCTTTTTAAGGTTTAAGGAAACGTTCAACGGGTAACAAATATCCTCAGGCCCCTCGATTTATTTTTAGGGTATGCTTCTAAAATAAATACCAACGCGAGCTTTTAAAAGTAATTTAACCATTCCCTGCATGATTGAGCAGACACATGATTTACATATTAAGCATTTAGTTTGGGCAAATTAAAATCTAAACATGTGGCAACGCGTATAAGATGTTGGACTAGACGTTCCTCAACAATAACACAAATTTTTAAGCAAAATTAAAGTACAGGGTGTCCCAATAACGTGTCACCGTTCGAATCCACTTTGGCATTTCAGTTAGAGCGAAAGCTTCAACTGCAACTATGCTCTAAGATGATACATGCTGCTTGTGTGGAACATCCTATATATTTTAAATAATGCTTATCGAAGGCTGTTTAAAATACAGAGCGGCGATATTTAGCGTTTAGTATGGTGAATCTATAGTATGGAAATTATCGTTGAATGAGATGTCTGAAATAAATATATCCTGTTTCAGGACATCTTGGATTCCATTGGTGAAACTGATAAAGCGTTATTTTTAGTTCCACCAATGATATGGGTGCCAAATCAGCTAGTTGGAGCTCCAGCAGGGACAGACGTGACTTTGGATTGCCACACCGAAGCTTATCCTAAAGCAATCAGCTACTGGGTGCGAGAGAACGTCATGTTACTACCCACAAAAAAATATGGCGCTGAGTTGACCGAGAACAGCTACATGTAAGACACGAACTAATCAGTTGAACAAATTTACGAATATTAATAATATACTCGAAAAGCAATACTTGTGTTGCTCCTCTCTGGCGAAAAATCCAATTTTGGAGCATTAATAATTCCTGAATTCTGTTTCAGGGCACACATGAAATTGACTGTCCGAAACCTCCAGGCGACCGACTTCGGCAACTATCGGTGCATCTCGAAAAATTCCCTCGGGGAAACCGAAGGCTCCATCAGACTCTACGGTAAATAAAATTCTCCTACAAATACGTAATTTGTCTAGTCGTTTTCTGTTTTTCCTCTTTAAAACAGTATTAGAAGCATAGAACAAGCAGTTTACGGTTTGTTGACTTAGATGGTTGATAAGCCTTTCTATCGAAGAGGCTCCTTTGTATTCTAGAATTCAATGCATACACGACTAAAATGTGATGCTTAAGTATTTTCAAGGAGTTTCAGTTACTAGCATTTCTATATTCAAAAATAATTTATGCAGTGCATATAAAAACAGTACATTTCGAATGTATTCAGCAGAAAAATGATCTTGATTGGATATTTGGTTAGCCTGAATCCTAAATTATAGACAAAACTTTAACCTATACCTTTACTGGAAAGTTTGTTCCATTAATAGTCGAGGCACAAAGCTGTTAACCTGAAACAAATTCGGATAACATATTGGAGCGAAATACATCCATCTTCATCAAGCTAAAACTGGACATACTATACTCCGCTTTTCCAGATACTAGAAACTAGAGTTTCAACTCAATCTCTAATGATTGGAGTTTTAAAATAATTTCCGGGTCGTTTGGCTCAATAAAATGGTCCTTTGGCTCGAAATTTATCATTTCTTGTCAAACGTTACTACAATTTTCCTCCGGAAAGGTTCGCTCAAGAATGCATTAAATGCTTAATGATTTGAAACTCTAATTGGCTTAGTTACATCCGATCTGAACTTTCTCTTATAATACCCACATATAATCCCGAAACAGAATATGACAATACACGCTCAACTGAAGTGGAAGGAACAAAGGCTGCATTCAACTTGCCGAATTATTTAGAAGTTAGCTCCACTCTATAAATTGATCTGTCCTATTGAAATCTTTACCCGTCTGATTTCGTGCAAACTTTCAAACTTCTAATATAGATTAAAACTTTTCGCGTATGCCATTGCACAATAGAGTTATGGCGATACCTTTAGAGAAGAGCTTGGTATATTTTAATAAAATAATATTACTTTGAAACGTAACACAAGACCTCCCTATTGCAAGCACATCCACGGTTTTGTTTCCGTTTGGTTTGGAATCAATGTTTTTCTGTCTTTCCCTAAGACTAATGAACCGACAAAAATATCGATTGACCTTACACACAATAGGTGTGTATCAATGATTTCCTGTTTGCGTGAGATTAATGATGAGATGTGGGTAAATTTGCGGATTTTATTTCCTGTCATCGACTTCTTACAGAGGAGCTTAACGAATTAAAAATAGCATAGCGTATATAAAAATAATAATAAGTGATTTCTTTTATCTCAACAAGTT
The DNA here is from genome assembly GCF_039881205.1 of Euwallacea similis. Classification (NCBI taxonomy): domain Eukaryota; kingdom Metazoa; phylum Arthropoda; class Insecta; order Coleoptera; family Curculionidae; genus Euwallacea; species Euwallacea similis. The sequence goes on along the minus strand of NC_089635.1, from coordinate 2,310,374 downwards.
CAGAACTTAAAGCTCCTCAAAATACCAATCTGAAATTACCTTCAAATAATTTTAAAACTTTAAGATAGATTTAGGATATACTGCGCAGAAATTGCTGAGAATGACGGACTATAGAGATATATTGAGGATGCCTCTTGGCCAGAGGTGAATTAAAGTTCTGAATAAATTTCAAAATAATTTTGATTTAACCCGGATAAATCTGAATTCATAAATTCAATTGACTTAAGGTTAAATTGACCAAATAAAAATTGACCACAGTGAATTCATAAACATATTAAAGTGTTTTTTTATTGGTATGTTCAATAATATAATAACACTTCATATTTTTAATGCTCTTATGTTAGTAAATGATAGAGCCAAGTAGGGATATTCAATAGGATACGATACTTTGATGTTTCGATACATTTAAGTCTGATATTCGATATTTTGTATTAATACGTGTTATATGTCGTATCGATACAATTAATTAAATATTATATCGTTCGACGTGTATTAAAGTTTGAGGATTCGGTTGATTTCGACCGACGATTGATATTAATAGGTATTTGACATCTCAAATTGGTATATTACTTTCCTTGTGCCATTTGTGAGACAAATAAGGATACATCACACTTACCAACTTGGGATACCAAAGTACTCGTCTACTAACCGATCGAGATTCAAGATTTCAATGGGATGTGGAATTAGTGTATTCTACTAGCAAATTCACTATGTAAAAATCTGATTTTGACGTTTGATTTTCTTTTCTAAAGTTTCTAGGATTGAATTATTTGATATTTATCGTGTCGCTATTTTCATAGTGATATATCGATTATATCGCTACAGCTTTCATCGATACAATACAATATTAAAAATCGATACTTTGTGGAGAAACGTAAATTCTTAATGCTACTATTCTTAAATCAAAAACTCAATGAATAAATCATTTTAATCAATATTGATTAACAGAATGAATCTGCGCTCTGGAAGAACAAGAGAAGATCATTGTTTTCCCTTAACACTTTGCCTCATATATTTAAAGTTCTTTTCTATTCCTTCTCTGCGATATTGGAGTGAACAATTAGAATAAATCTTTACGAAATTTGCTTTTGTTCACGTTCCGCCATCTCTTGCAGCATGTTTCAGTAAAATCGCCCGATGCTTTAGAAGTAATATTGAGTTTGATTTTTTGGTTTTATATATGATAATAACCCCAAACTTATAGAATGGACAGTCATAATATGGAACAATCGTAGCAAAAAAATTACTGTAGAAATAGGGATTTCTTCAATTAAATATTTATTTTTATACAGAGGTTGTAAAAAGTATTGAAATACGTTTATAACTTTCATAAACCCAATATTAAAAAAATGCTTAAACAGGTGTAATTTTATTAAAAGAAAGGTATTTAATGCATTATTTTTGTTATTAAAATTTTGTATCCCTACTAACTTTTTATTTTTAAATGAAAAGGAACCTTTTGTAGTATATCAAATGAAAGGTAATTCGTTAAGGGATACCCCGGTATACTAAAATTTGGTCTACAGTTTCTTTAAGAAAATAGAACAAAGTTTATATCCTAAAAAGATTAAAAGTTTTAATCTGTGCTTCCTAAATAGACAATCCATTATTATTTCACTTTGAAAGAGAATGAAAAAATGATAATAAGACGTAGAAATTCTAAATCGTTTTCAATGTAAATAGTTTTTTAGATACAAAATATTTTAGTTTTCATAGAATTTATTGGTAATTGAATTCAGTTATTAGGTATCTACCACTCTTAGAATATGAAATCTTTTATATGAGAAGCAAAGAATTGAAATTTTTATGTTTTTACGGTATGGAGATCGTAAAAGAACTTAAGAAAATTCGTGTCTCATATTTAATGAGAAGTATCCCGACCGACCTATTGATAGAAGTGAGTTTGTCGATGAAAACTCCATACAGTCTACCAGCAAACTTGCCGATGAATTTGATGTATCCGCAAAATCAGTAAGCAATTTTTTAAAGCGAGAAAAATTTCATCCATACAAAATTTCCCTAACCCAAGAGTTGACCCTTGGAAATTTTGATTGCAGGATGAAATTTTTTGAATTGATGCAAAAAAAAGGCATTCGGGATAATAGATTCTTTTCTAGAATTTAACTTTCGGATGAAGCAACATTTTGCTTAAATTGATCTATTCATAAACATAATTGTCGGTACTGGTCTACAGATAATCTTTATTGAAAACAGATTCTGCATACACAACATCCCCAAAAACTTAATGTATGGTTGGATATAATCGATCATTAGTTTATCGGTCCATTTTTCATAAAGGGGAACTTAAACAATGTGTTAACTTGCACTTATTGCAAAACGAAATAGTGCCATCAATCGCCGCAATTTTTCCTACAGAAAATGGGGAACAAGTAGCCAATAATATTTGGTTCCAACAAGATGGTGCACTACCTCATTATGCTATCGCTGTGAGAGTGTATCTTGATGAGATTTTCCCTAAGAAATGAATCGTTAGAACAGGCATAATATAATGGCCATCACAATTTCCAGATCTTATGCCCCTTGATTTTTTTTGTTAGGCCACTTAAAAGGTTCCGTTTACAAAAACAGTTCAGAAAATTTAGACGATGTACGTCTAATAATTCAAATAGTATTAAAATTAATAACAAAAGCAACACTAGATAAATGCATACAAGAGTTCGAGGAACGACAGAGTCATTGCCAAATTGTTACTACAGCATAATTTGAGCATATATTGTAGGAATTTCGATTTTGTTTTATATAATAGCGAGTTACTTTATTTGGTATCTAATAATTTTATTTTTTAAGGAAACTGTAGATTCAATTTTAGTTTTGAGTATACGGTTGCATCCTTTATTGAATTACCTTTCCTTTGATGTACTACAATGGGTACCTTTTCATTTGAACATAAAAATTTAGTAGGGGTAGCTGAATAGGGGTGAAAACTTTTAACATTGAAAATAATGCATTCAATGCCTTTTTTTAAATAAAATGTTTAAGCATTTTTTAAAAATATCTGGTTTATCAAAGTTATAAACGTGTTGCAATACTTTTTACAAACGCTGTATATTATTCAAATGTAGATATACAATTTTCAAGAATTATCGATAAGAGAAGAAAAAAGTAATAAAACCGATATCTAAAAATAAACAATCATATATGTGTACAAACGAAACAATTTTTTTCCCTTCGATTATAATATATCTCTGTAAAAACTCCCTTATGTACAGTTCTCATGGTAAATAAAATACCCCTACAACCCTAACAAATACGTAATTTGTCTGGTCGTTTTCTCTCCTTCCGAAACAAAATTGAAATATAGGTGAATCGGCTATGGCAGCGATCAGTCACCCTGAGAGGATTAATCAAAATTCCACAACCAGAAGGCACAGACACATTGTTTTTTTGAGGATTTTACACGTGCTTGTGGAAGAGAATTTATTTGGATTATGATGCTGAAAGCGTTGAAGTGACAAAGAACCTTATCCCGATCGTTTTCCCTCTTTATGGATATCCCGGCTGAAGCTAGAGTAATGAGTTGTTAATTTTCTTTGAGTTGTGTTTCTCTACTACACGTGGTGAAGTTGCATGTAATGAGTCCTTTTAAATTTAAATTGTTTGTTTGGATTTTAGGTTAAATTAAATTCTCAACTTGGCTTAGAACGGGAAAGCTGCAGTTTCAATCAATGGTTAGTAATTGGTCCTATAGGAACAAAACCTAACAGACGTAGGCAAATTAGAGATTCGGTCTAATCACACGAATAGCTGTTCTTCTTTTTGCAGTTTAAAATTGTCCTTCAGTAGGAAAGCAGATTTATTCAAGGTTGCTATGTGTCGATGTTACACGGTCGCTACTCTGGTTTTTTGCTATTCATTTGGCTTGAGTTGATGTCTCTTTCATGTCGGTTTCTGATTACTGACGAATTGGGGTTAAAAATGTTATGTTTCCTATGTTATTTTCATCCGGCATAATTGTGTATCAAACAAAACCATTACTGAACTAATCAGAATTCGAAAATCAATCAAAGCATAATTATACATAAAATTTTACTGTCAACGACTATTATCCTCTGTAATATCGAAACTAAAACAAAAGCCTTATTAATGAAAAAACATTTCCTAACTAGTTTCTTCCTAAACCCAGATCCAAAGCTGTTCATTTCAGGCAGGGAACTTTTACGATCAGTTATCAATATTCACTGAAAAACTTTCTTCAACAGATTAACCATATATTAGGAAGTTTCAGAGTTTGCAAAAAGGGAAAAACTTCACGATTTATATTTTATGGAGACGGACGTTTTCCGAAGTAAGGACCTTTCGATATGTCTTATAAATTAAAAAACAAGGTGTACCTTTTTGTATTTGTGGAAGTGTCATCTATTATTAATCAAAACGGGAGAGCTCGTGAGGGTTTCGCAGATGCATAAAGGCCACATTATTTTCAGTTATTTATTCTTTTCATTTATAGTTCACGAAGCTATTGAAGTGGAAATTGCTTTGTTTCAGAAATACCTTTGCCCACGACTATATCGAAGCCTACAGAAGTTAGGAGCCAACTACACAGAGATAAGGAAAGTAAGTGTACAAGTTTTGGTTTTCAAGGGATTAATGAAAATAGCACTTTCGGAGTGTATTTAAGAAAATTCCTTTTTAGCGTTGAGTGGTATTCTCCAGACGACTCAAGTTTAGCCAATCCATCTTAAGCACAACATGACAATTTATTTGGGTATTTCGCATTCAAGAAAACATGTACTGTTGCTTACAAAGTTAAATATATTATTCTTTGGGGCGTAGTTTTAACTTTCAGCTCAAGTTCTTAAAGCTGTAACTTTGTTTAAGGTATAACAATACTTTTCAAGTTCTTTTATTTCCGAAGTCAATGATGTTCTAGGGATTTTCTTTTTAATTGGAGCATTTTAACGAGTCCTTACAGACCTTTTTGTCTCATTTTTCTCACCTCTCTCACCCCTTACTTTCCCAGTTCTAGTATAATATAAAATAGAAATCTAGCTGCGAAATATAGGGAGGAGGTAATAAATAAAGTTAATCCATCGTTGCCAGCCAATAAACATAAGATTCCATCCAAAAGCCCTTAATACAACCCTGAGATTGCTGTATGGTGTCGAAATTGCCCGCTTCCCTTAGTTAGGTATTTATCTTTGCATATTCAGAAAACGGCACGGCGGGCATACGCCCTGCGAAATACATCTAAACGACTTAACTTTGCCAGTTTCCGTGTAAATGAGATCATGTTTAATTTAAAATGCTTTCCATCTTCTTGCTACAGGGGCCAGCCAGTGGACTGCTTTAAGCTTTGTTTGTGACTCCTTCAATTATTTTTAATCGTACTGTTTTGAATTTGAGGGCTGGGGTGTTGGCACCTAATTTAGCTAGCTGTTCCTCTTTATTAATTAATTTATTGTAATAAGCACCCGAAAGTATATTTTCCTTTTAAGTGAAGTTATTCATAAATTCCTGGCCATAAAAGTTCCGAATATTGTCACCGTTATACATTCTATTTACACTGTGGATAAGGAACTGATCGGGGATAAGACGAGATCCTGAGTAATGATTTTAATTGCAATGAAATTAAAGCTCTCTACAGGTATTTACATTACTTATTCTGTTGGATTACATATAATTACGTTAAAGCTATGGTAAATACGTACCCTACTTTCAGCAACTATTTCTAATCTAATATTTTAGATGAGAGACAAGACTACAAACGGGCCACAAAATAATCGCAAACTCTGATTTTTAGGAAAATAGTGGAACACGGGATGTATTTCTAAGTTTTGTTATAGTCGCACTAATACTAGTAGGCTTCCTTACCATTTAGTACCATATCGCTCTTACTCAGGATGACTAAGATCTCTATAGAGTTTTCTACTCTGTTTGTGTATCAATTAAGATGATGCATGGTATGAGAAATATACTAGAAGTCCTAGGCATCTTAAAACTCCACACGTTCTACTAGGGAGGTGATTGAGGTGGGGGATATAATTGAAGATCGAGAAATTTTTCTCTGGACTTCAATCAGGACGATGTGCGCTCTGAAAAATATTCTGTCTTTTTGAAATCTTCTTTCTTCTTCTGTACCAACCTATTTTGGATTTACATATATTTTAAGTGAGCAAAAATCTTTAAAGAAGGCGTATTAAAGTAATGCTGCTTTCATAGGAAATATCGAGTTAGAGAACAAGAATCGAATAATATCATAGGAGTTTATCTGATTTTACATATAACGGTTCCAGTGCTATCTAAGATCAAGAGTTCCGGTATGCAGGTTACGCTTGACAACAGCTTCCAGCACCATGCTAATTAGGTCGGGAACAATTAGAACCCCTCGTATGCCAAATTTTATAAATGTTCGTTTCAAACTTTTTTAAGATAATTAGCTTTCTCCAAACTTTATATTAACGTGGGAAGGAATATTTGGGTAATCAGTCTGGGCAATGATTAAAGGCAACTCCCAAGTTACCAAGCTTTCGGCAATGTTTCGGTCATTATCAGAACTACAATATAGAAGTAATTTAAAGGGAAGTAACAGGGTGAAGGGGATGTGATACTTACTGCTAAGTACTTGTTCTGAAGGTGGGAGTCGCGACATGACAACATTACCGATGCGTTAACCAAAAAACAAAATCATCCACTTCATTGTTTGCAGATAGAGGTCATTAAAATTGATAAAAGTTAAATTACATATTACGTCACACACCCGGAATATATAGAACAACATAAAACACATAAAACACTCATAAATAAAGAACATATTAAAACTTTTTTTAGGATCTTACCAGTAGGTATCGATTTACATGTTTACTCTCCAGAAACAATTTAACCTCGCCATACAACCAGCAAAACAACAAAAAACGAAATTTCATTTCATTTCGTGAACCACTAACAGAAAAAATCAGGAAATAGGGAGTCACCTCCTGAAAAGTTAGTGTGGCCATTGTTCCCTAAATGTGTACGCTGGCATTCCGTAATGAGGCTCAAATAATTGCTACTTTGACGTCGGTTTTTTTAATTTATTGAATTTGGATGAGTGACTATTTCTACTATCTTTAGGAGAAGCTTTTTATGGTAGCTAGTTACTTTGCCAAGTACTCGAACGCCACGGAAATCCGTGTGGTGTCTTGTGTTTAATGTGTGTTGCGCTAATGCACTGTTTTCCTCTTGCAACCTGCAATCAATCTTATGGGCGAAACTCTGTTCTGAAGAAAGTTAGTCCTTTCCCCTATGTGCACTCCCTCTTAGCCTGAACAAAGGATTGTATACATAATCCCCGATTGTTTTAGCAGTTCATCTCTACCCCTCAGCCCAATGCACCATTTACTGTAGGTTTAATATAAACAGATGGTTGGCACTCTCCCATGAGAGTTACTCGTCCTCTCAAACCTCTCCCAAATGGTTATGAAAGATCAACTTTATGACTGCTTATTCAATTTGGATCTTCAACCTCCCTTCTTAAAGAAATATGTAGATGACATCATCACAGCAGTACCTACTCGCCAAGCTCTTTCACGGTCAATACATTTAATAATTACAATGAATACATTCAATGTACAGTGAAAATTTAAGGAAAGAGTAAGTGCCCTTTCTTAACACCTTGGACATTGGGATCACTCAAAAAAGTTAGGCTGATATCCAAATTTACTAATTTCGGTCCTCAATTACTATTTCAACCGTAGCCAAAGGAGGAAAATATATCTGCTATTGGCATTGAAAGTAAGAGTGAAGAAAATATCACATCAATCGTGTACCGTAACTTAAACAAACTCAAATAAATCGTCCTAAATAACTCCTACGTTTCTAAATTAATTAATAAACTTTGATTTAATATTCCAAGATGCCGTTAATTAATAATCTTTTAACTATTAAGGATAATGATACACAAGCACAGCAACTCATTTCACTAATATAAACCTCAGTGCTGTGTCTTCACAGGATACCTTTCTAAACTTCAAGCGTTTCCCTTTCCTGTGTATAAAAGGAATTTAGAGCCAGGTTATCCAATTTTCTCCTAAAACATCTTCAATTAAGTTGCTCCAAAACACCCAAAACTACAGGTGACCTTATCTCTAGACTGAAAAGTATAGATGAATTGCTAAACCAATCGAGGGCTGTCTTGTTCAGGATGCGAAGAAGTCTGTCTCTGGTCAATCAGCTAAGTTCCTTCACAATAAACTTTTCTCTCACAAGAGTGATTGCAGGTTGCAAAAGGCAAATAGTGCATTAACTTACGATACATCAGCTACAGGATAGTACATGTATTTCAGTAACGTTCGAGCACTTGATAAAGAAATCAATTACCACTAAAGGGTTCTTCTAGAAATGGTAGAAAGAATCGATCACAGTAATTCTATAAATAAAAGAATTGACGTCGAAAACTCGAATAACATTTAATCGAACTTCATTAGAAAATGCCAGCACACATTCATGGAACAAGGACAATTCTAACTTTTCAGGAGAACTTCCGATTTTTCTGATTTTCTTTTTTGTTAATGATTCACGAAAGGAAATCAATTTTCATTCTTAGCTTTTTTTACTGCTTGTGTAGTACAGTTAGTTTGCTTCTGGATAATAAACATATAAACGAATACCTACTGATAAAGGCGAGAGATGATATGAAATTCTTGAAGAGAGATCTAAACTGAAAATTCTATGAATTGTTACATTCTGTTTTTTTTTCGATTTACGGGGAATTGTACCAGAATTAGTTTTAATCTGTTATTTGTTATATTGTCCTGTCTATTCCGAGAGTGCAATGCAATGGGCAATTTAGCTTTTAATACTTTTATCGGGTTTAACTCACAAACAGTGACGAGGATGACCCTGTTTTGTTGGTAATTTTGTTATATCACAATTCTCACCTTTCGGAGAAATATTTAGCAATATTTGAATCGGAAAGTAAGGAAAATATTTCCCTTCTGTCAGGTGACGTCAGCATTTTTTCTCTGTTTTACGACTCCAATTTCAAAATATCTCAAGAACTGTTGGCACTCTAAAGAAAATATGAAAAAAATATCTAAAACTTTAAAAGCTTTTATTTAAAGAAAAATGATTTCCCATTACGTGTTCGTAGAGTGTACTTGCGTAAAAAATATTATTCCTATCGAATGCAAGCGGTGCTAGTATAAGCTGACTCAACTTTTCGTATTAACTTTTATACTTTTAATATAGTTCCTCCTTCAACATTAAATGTTTTCAATATAAGCATAATTAACGTGATTAAAACGGTAATAATTCCTGAAGGAAACTGACCACTAGAAACACAATTGTTTCCCTTCGGAACCTAATAAGCAGCTGAAACTGAATGCTTCCAGTTATTAATTAAATTAACTAAAACTTGAGAACAATAGATACTGCAAGTATTGTCAATTCCACCCTGCGACAAGCTGGCTCTTTCCCTTATTCTCAATGGACTAAATAGGGAATTGAATTTAACCAAGAACGTTAAAATGATATTTTCTAATTAGGGTGCATACGTAGTATAGAGTAAGATTAAGACATGTCTTGAGTCCTTCTCTGTGCATACGCGTCGGATATAATGGGTAAAGTTTAGCAAAGACACAGGACAGGGTATTTTCCCTACGGCTATTTTCGTATACGATAAAAGTTGCGCTTTTGCAGTTTCATTTTGCTACCAAGGAAAGCAGGTGCTTTCTACAGCAAAAGGGACGAAACTTCAACCATGTTACATTTAAATAAAGTGCTTCTTATTGTCGTGGAATTTCCACGTCAGTTGTAGGTCGGAATGCGTAACTTAATGGTACTTTTAACACTGTTACCGATTTCAATATGTTTCGGACCTTTAGGGGAGAGGATTTTCCTGTTTAAACTTTGTTCAACTTTTGTGAGAGAATGGATGAACAGGCGGCTATTTTCGCATAAGGCCGGATAAAAGGAAAATGTTCCTTTATTACTTTATAAGTTTCGGAAATACTGGTTTCCTTCCAACATTTCAAACAATTTGATGCTAACAGGCGAATTCTGCTGCTACCGGAATCCAAATACATAAGCACATACAAACAATGTAGCGAAATAATACATTTCATTTTCCCTTCCAGAATGAGCTGCTGATGTTATTCCTCCGTATACGCTACGCATTTTCCGCATTACAGATCTAAGAAAATGTCAGGTGCATTTCGGAAAATTTATTATCGCGGATATCAAGTTGACAGTAGAAACTAACAGCCCCACTACAGGCTTATTTGCATCATCTAAGGGAAAACAAATGTCTCAACCACGAGAGGAACAATGCCTTACACAATGTATTTTAATAAAATATGCATAGTGTGGAGGAATAGAATAATGTTAATGGAATTTATTTTGACTACACCTTGTAAAATTCATTCATACTAATGCTGAATTTATCTAAACATTTGTGAATCATTATTTTCCGTTCATAAAATATTTGAATAATGTCATGGACTGCAACTATCTTCCAGACAATTGGAAATATGTACTATAAATACAGAAATGATGAAAAATTATCATTATAAAAGTCGCAATTAAGGGAAAATTGGGGATAAAACACGATTCTGAATAATATTTTTAACGGTGGTAAAATAGCATTCAGGCAAAAATAAAAAACATCAGTGATCTTTAGAAGAATTACATTTGTCAGGTTGCCATGTTTACCAGATTCATGTTAGATCCTGATTTTAGCCTACCTGCGAGGTCGATCAGGACGACGTGCGCTATTCATATATCATTCATGTCCATTCGAGTAGTACTTATTATTTCTAGGGACGCGAAGATACTAAGAGGAATATACACATCCGATTTCGGAGTAAGATTTTAAAGTCCAAGATCTTTCGAAAGATAAATTGTCAAATATTCGGCTTGATCCTCTCTTAGAATTTAAATTAATTTAATAACCGACTCGAATTGCATTCCAGTCGTTTATTAACTCCAAGAAAGAACAATTGAATTCCTGATGAACTGACAATTACTTCTACAGATAATTGTTTGTTGCCTGTTGAATTCCCCTTCTCTGAGACACTTTAGGTGGATTTTGAAATACATGCATTAAAATGTAAGTCACACAATATTATAATCTATGCTTTAATATCTCTCTCCTCTCGAAAGTACACTCACATTGCCATTATGGCTTTTGAACTAATAGGAAACCGCTGTATTAGCGAGGCACTGCATTAAATCTGGTGTTCGCTTCAGCATAAACATTCTAAATATAAATAATCGAGGCTCATTTTCAGGCAGAGGATAATAAGCAATTATTTTGCAATGTCATTGCTTTCTACCATGAAATTTCTTCGAACTAATGAAGTCCCGCTCGTCAGTTAATATTACTAGATAACAACCTGATTTTATGCAAAGAGTATTGAATAACATTCTTAAATTGCTTTATTTATTGTCTGTATTTATTAACATCGATCAAAAGCACTTGCTAATTGTTTTAACCAAATATAATTACCAGGAAGCAATCCGACGCAAAACACAAGCGTTTCAACCAGTTTTCCGCCTCGTCAGAAATTTAATTGTTTCTCCTGGAAGTTAGTAAATACTTGGAATGCAATTCATGTCAGTTATTGAATTAAACTAAACGAATGAACAATAGCTTGTCCAACTCAATGCCAATTCCATCCTTCCGCAACTGGAAATATATTATACCACGTTCTCGTTCTTTGCCGATCTATTTTTAATCCACGAAAAGGACTGTTCATAATTATTTGTCTCCTTATTTTCAACCATAGTTTTGTCTGGTAAAGCTGATTTCCATTATATTACTGCAATACAGATGTTCATTATTAAACAAGGGCAAAGAAGCCGCAGCAGCTCCGCTACGATATTGCCATGGAATTATTCAAATGGTATTGAACCCCACTGATTAATATGTTAATTATTGTTTTACATTTACATATAATGTTGCGCCCTATTTGTAGTACTCTACATGATGTTATATTGATCATGATATATGAAATTCAAATATACGAACACAAATTTTAACGACGAGAATCATATTTTATTTTATGATAAAATGGTATGGAATAATGCAGTATCATAGAGCGCGTTAAAAATGCAATACCTCAATATCAAATTAGATTCCATGGTATCATTATACGCAGCTATCTCCGCTGTAAAAAAACTTCTCCTATATGTTATATATATATTTAAATATATAGATTTATACACACATACACACATAATAATAATAAATAATATATCATAATACTAATAATAATAAATAATATATATATATAAATGTATGTATATCAAAAACTGGTAAATACCACCATTTCATACACATACAAGCAAGTAAACATAAACTCTTAACTCCCTCACCTCTGCAAGACAAATTAAGTGCATGCCTTCTTAAACAGAGATTTATAGTGTAAGTAGATGCAAATGATTATACAACTGTACAGAACATACACTACAACTTTCCTTCCTTGATATTTCTAATTAAACAGCAAGGAAGTTTTTGTGCAATGACGGTAAACCATGATAATTTTTACGTCGAAATTTTGAGATATATTGTCATTGCTCGCTAGCCAAGTTAAGGTAGAACAAATTGTGAATAATGAAATATAGCGGCAATTTTGCTATTAGGGAAGATTAATTGCGACTGCAGACATAGGTTGTCCATGGTTGGTCGATAAAATATCTAGTTAGGGGACTTTAAAGCTAATTAGCAATTTTTCTGCAGGTATGTCCAAAAGGAATGTCAGTAAAGCTATTCAGGAGGAGAAAAAGAAGAGTAAGATGACTTCGTCATCATTCGAAAATGATGACGTTTCTTCTCAGAAGAAGATCGAAGTGAGGCATGAATATGGGTCTGGATATCATACGCCATCGAGCCCGCAATTATCTGGTATGTTTGATAAATATTTTTTTTTGGTAAATTAAGTTGGATGGTATTTTTAAAGCAAACACTGTTAAAAACTGTTCCAAAAATGTTTTATTCCATTAAAATGGAAGATATTAATTGGATCGTTTTAATTTTGCGCTTCATTCAATCCTATTTATTTCAGCGGATAAAATAATAAATCGTCTAAACATGTTTAACTAGTGTTTACTCTACTGTACAACGCGATGGAGCAAAATACCTTTCTGCTAAACATTCCATTAGAAAATCGAATTCTTTTGTACAACAGTGTAATTTGACAGCCGCATCCAAATAGCAAAACTTAAAGGCGTTAAGCTCAATTTTGACGGTCTAAACCAATGAATAATACATAAAAGAAGTATCACGGTCCAAACCGGGTACAAATTTATTACTAAATTATTTGAAACGGCCCAATAAAAATCCTGCAAGAGAAAAACTATAAAAGCATTTCTCTGCACCATTTCGAAGAAATCGATTGGAGCCGTGATATTTGCACGATCTGACATTTTATCCCTGATCCTTTAAATATGCATGCTTTTGTTTCAGTTCTCTACTCTTGAGGATATTTTATTCCAAAGAAACTGGATCGACTATGTTTTTATTAGAAGCTACCCTATTACACCTGCACCAAATGCGTTCTTATTTAGATTCATCTATATAGTTATGCCAAGCAAATGTCAATCAAAGGAAAAATTAACGTGGTTTAATATACACTTAAATGCAATCTAAATGAAATGGAAGTGAAAATATCTAAAATAGACAGTTTTTCATTAAAATTTATGAAAGATAAACTGAGAAGGCTTTTATGGCTAGTCAAAATGCAACTGAAAATATTTTCCAGATATGTTTGAACTGTGACAGAATAAATTCTTTCTTTTTTGTCGGATTTCTCCTTTGTGACTGTTTTTCTCTTAACGGAAACGTCCTTTTCACTGCAGATTACTAAACATCTTATTTTACTTCTTCCTTTACTACATACTCCTCTCCTACTCCTACTACTACTGTTTTTTCCATTGACTGCAGTTTCTAACTTTTCCAGTTGCTTTTAAATGATATATCTAGGTTGTCATTAAAGTCTACTCACAGGGCTTCGCCCCCCATATTTATTACAATGGCAAAAACACTACGGTTTTTTAAAATTTATTAAAATATTTAAAGGAGTGAAAAGTGTATCTACTTCAATTTTACAAAATCGCTATTCAACTGATTTTTTTAGTTATGTTTGTGTGTCTAGTGTTTCCTAAAGAACCAGAAATTATTATTTTTTAAGTTATTCAACAAAAGTATGTTGGTTCAGGCTTTAAATAGTTAAACTACCGAGAAAAAAATTTGGTTGTCCATCACAGAAAATAAATTTTATCTCTCTGTTTACACTAACTGCTGACTTTTTACCAATTCTTGAATATTACAAAGTGGGCCAATTTGATTTTTCAATTCATGCATGCATATTTACCGAACGCGATTAAAAATTGAAACCCTGAAACCCAAATCTCGTATTTGCAGTGCTAATAAATCGGGCCAATACTCACAAAAGTTTCTATTGGTGCGGAGATTTGGGACGAAGTCTAAATATTTATTTACAAAAAAATGAATTGAACAAATGATGCATGAAAATTACATGTCCATAGTTCAAAATAAAGTGACGGGGAATAATCATTGGAACTTTTCTTCGGGGAGGAAAACGAGCGCTGAAATTGTGTTTATTTTCCGCAGCAAGTGGAGGAAATACGATTATCAAAGGATTGAATATGAAAACATGTTTTTGGGTTTTATCAAATATTACTTACACATGGTTTTCCAAAAGATATTTTTTAAATTAAACAACCGAAATGATCATTTTGAATGAAAAGGATTCGCTCAGCATGGAGACATCCTAATCTGAAAATTAGCAACTGAAAACTTCACATTGCTTTAAAATTATATGACTTCATAGAGTAATGAGGGACAAGAATTTTCTAATTAGACCTTTTCGTTTGCCGAGAATTTCTATGATGTTTTTAAACCATCACACTTCACAGGCAGCCTCTTAGCACCAATTCACTGAAGCGCCAATATTTAAACTATCAACGTTGAACGTAGTAACTGATTTAAAAATAATGTTTTTGTTTCAGGATGCGTCAGCATGGCCAGATGGACGTTTCCCCATTTCGCAGCTGTGATCCTGAACTGTTTTTTCTATCAGCGCCTTGTTTAAACCTTTTCGATAATCAATGTTTACTTTTGCCTTCAATTATTTTATTATTCCATCCTTTTTTTACCAACTGCTTGACATCATAATTTCAAAACAATCAAAGGTATTACAATTTTTGTTATGCGTAATTGTTAGACTGATATGTTAAGATATTATAGATAAGAAAAACACCGTTACCTATCACTTGTCATTTATCACATTTATATCATTGAACAGTACAGTCTTCCCTCTCTCAACCATATGCTTTCAAACCGAATTGTCTTTGGTTGGAACGAGTCTTCCTATTCAAGATTGTTTTCCACTTGACTACAGCATAGTTTTCGGTTACTTTATTTACATTAATATATATTTACATTAATTAACTTACTCATTTTCCTGACTAATCTTAAATGCTAACTCAGTGAATGAAACTTGCTGATGTAAATATTTAATTTTAATATTATCTCATAGGTAGCTTAAGTATACTGAGCCTATTCATATCATAGATAGATCTCTAGGGAAATGCTTATATATTAATATGTGTTTTATAATGTTGAAAGCCTAACTGTTTAGTTGAGAACGAACTAGGGATGTGTCATGTTTTATTGAATTACGTATGCTGATTGACATAGTGCTTTAAGGAATATAGATCATTGTAAATAAAATCTTACAAAAGTACCTAAATGAAGTTTAGTAGAATTTATATGCAGCTTTACGGTTAAGTTTAGATTACTTTGGCTCTCGCATTACATCTAGTCCTATTTATATTTCATGTTGTGTTGTGGTTTTTGTATTAAGTTACTCTAAGATAAACTGTTTCAATGCTATAAACAATATCAACCAAACTGTTTTCATATCATAATGTATAAAATTATGTAAAAAAATTCTATCGCTTCAAAGTAGGCCATCAGTTCCGAAAGTGAACGATTTCAAAATGGCAGGCTTTCTAACATATCAGACATAACTCTCGACATATCTGATTTTCTATGTTATGGTTAGAATTATCGTTAATTCTACGAGTTCTTTTGCCCCTAGCTCGTTGTAGTAGATTATAATGTGTTAACATATTTTTGGTATTGTATTAATTTATTGCTCAAAAATATTCAACGAAAGTCTTAAGTACTGTATAAAATATTATATTTTGTAAATAATTGTAAAAATATTTATCTTGGAAGAATAAATGATTAAGTGAGATGTTTAAAGTTGTTTTTTTATATCATCAAAATGATCCTATTGTTGTTTTACTTCCATTCGATTCGAATCAATTATAATTGTGTTGGTTATGGAGCAAGAATTGCATAATGTAGTATATTTTTTGCTTTAGTTTAAATCTATTAATACTCATAGGTATCTTTCTTTTTTCGCCATCTATGAACTTGCTTTCCAAATCATTTTCAATGGATCGAAAGCTGAAGATACATAATCAATGTGAGTACAGGAAAGACAACTTTCAGAATTTTTTAAGGCCCTCCCTCTATTGTTCTGATATCGAACTAAACTGTTCCATTGATTATTCCATGTTTCTTGGAAGGTTTCTAACACAAAATACGTGGTGTTATCAAAGGTATTGTATAGAGCTCTCTAATGTAGAGTTTATTGAAATATAATACAAATACTTCAAGAAGGGTTGCTTCAGCTCTTTCTTCCGGGAAGTGAGTGTCTAGGAAAAACTTTAAGCTCTTGTTTCTTTATTATTCTTAATTGATTTTCCCTGAAGTTGGCAAGTTAGCCCGTTTGTCGCCATTCAACTATGGATCTCTATGAATACCTTTCCTTCTAGTTGGGCACGATGCATGGAAGAAGTGTTTAATAGTCTCACTAAGTCTGTCAACCTCATTGTCTAATTCCTCTGAAGAGAGCAGCCGCTGTTCGTTGAACTCAATGGCCTGATTTAAAAGTTCCTTGAACTCGACCCAGTATATCATTATGGATTTTCTTTTCGGGTCTATATTCACTTTGCCTGATTCGAACTTTACAGGAAACTGTAACCATTTCGCTGAATTCTCTGCAGTATCGATTTCTTCAATAAGATCAAAATGATTTGGTGGTGATCTATCTATAAAGTGCGTATAAAAATGTATACAAAACCATTATTGATGATGGTTTTTGAGAACATTAAAAAACATTATTGTTATAATTGTAAATTCAATTTAATAACTAAATTTCAATATCACAAATAAATAATTTATTCGTAATGATATTACCTATTTGATATTTACTATCTCATTTTCCTTGAAGCTATACAAACACTAACCACAATTTTAAATTATGAGTAAAGGGATAAATGTGCCAAAAAGCTTATCGCTAGCACAAGGTTTAGATTAATTAAACTCAAGCGATAAACAAAATAAAATGAGACGGTCGATATCCAGTGCTCTAAACAGTAATAAATCGGTTTATTGGAATTTCAACGTAAAATTTGTCCGTTCAAGTGTAAAGTAACGTTATTGCAGTGAAATCGATTCCCTGTAGACGACAACCTGATATACCCCAAAGATGGGATTAAACGATGCCAATTTTCCAAATATTTGAAAATGATCATTTTATTTACTTTCCGGGATCACGTCAAACCTACGTTAATAAAGGGATAACGTTCAGAAGGGTTTATGCACGTAAAGCTGAAAATGACTCAATGCTCGCTTCCGAGTCCTATTAGCCCTCTAGGAAATAAAATTGCTCGAATATCCGGTCCGAAATTGAGTAACTCGGTTCAGTGCGTGCAATCAACTCTTTTATATACTATGCTTTTATGGATTATTATACCGGGGATCACAAATCATTTAGTTTTGCATCTTTTTGCACGGAAATTGATTCTGAATTTTTAGAGAGTTACATTTGCACTGGATCGTTTCGAATCCGCACCAAATTTAAATTTCACATTTTGCTATATTTACGACAAAGAGGGTGAAATAGTTGCAATACAAATAAACTAAGATACTGTATCTCCTTTAAAGAATGTAAGTAAAGCCATAAAATTTACCTATCCAGATAACAAAGCTTTGTCAGCTCTCAGTAAAATATCTCTCTCTGAATATATGTGCATATATATGGTTACATCTTTGAAGTCATAAACAAGCACTTTTCCCTCTGCCCAGATGAACCTGTCGTAAAATCGTAGGGTGACAAATCCCACTGCAAACAGAAATCGCATATCTTTCACAAATCATTGGGATACTATTTGAAGGAGATGCAGTCGAAATAAAGATTTATTGCTCAACTAACGTGGATTCTTTAAAGTGAAGTGTGGTTTGACAGGACTGTAAAGGCATTGTCGTTGCTAGGCGACAGAGCATAAAATGCTGTCTCATAGGCGCTAGCTGGAAGCCTAATAATATAAATCACCAGCTAGAAAATTGGGAAAGTTCTTGTCGGATGCCCATAAAAATAGAAAAAAGACTAGAAATTCCTCACAGAAAAAACTCAATATCTATCCATCAGAATTTGAGTAATGTTCGAAAATTCCCTCAAAGCAAAATTGCACTTCTCAGCCATTTACTAACTGCTCACAACGCATTCTAGCAATTTAATATTTGCCACAACGCTCGATTCCAACACCCTCCAATGGGGATGCTGTTAGGTAATTGAGTAAGTGATGTGGGAAACTGCTAAATGGCAAACTGTGTTAACTAACCCAAGTCTAGGACCCTAATATGTCTGTATAAACAATTTTATATCCTGGATTTTACTCGGATCAGCAGCTATCCAGAGAGAAAACAAGAGGTATATCGAAGATTGGCAATTTCAACAAATACATATTTACTTTCCTGCAGGAAAAGCGCCCTTTCGTAATGTGATAAAATGGAGCAAATATTTAGTTCAAATACCTTCAGCGAAAATTGGGTGGGTATTTTTAGAACTAACAAATATATTACATCTTGTAGACAATTGATTTTAGAATTGATTAGTTGTTAGTTTTGTGGACTTTTCGCACAGAAAATATAACTTTAATATTTTGGAACAGAAAAATTTCTTACTAATTATTACTTTTGCGTGCACTCGTAGTCAACAGGGGCATAATTTTTAAATTTATTTCATAAATCGTTAAATCTAATCGATCATCCGTTTTCCCGCTAGCGCATCTGACATTTGGGGAACTTATTAGTAGAGCATTAGTTTTGTGGTACCTTGACTGACGTTATCACGTTTTCTACATGATTTTGTGCTTACTTTACATTATATTATGCAAAGCATAAACTACCACAGTTTCAATATAAATAATCTTGAACATTCTATCTCCTTTTACGAATGTAAAGAAAGTCGTAAAGTCTCCCTACCGAGATAACAAAAAAAATCAGACTATATATAACTTCATTTGAAAAAAGTTGGACTTTGTATATTTAACTTCTATTTCAGGCATCCTTTGTAGTGCCACCTAATTTTTTAAGTGCAAACCTTAAGGATTTATACAGCGGACTAAATTTTCGTTCGTAAACTCCATTTAACTCTTTTTCCAGCCGCCACCAAAGAACATTAGTTGTCTGGTCCAGGAGCACTGGCAACATCGCTTAGCTCTCTTTGATGTTTCTGATAAGCACAAACATTTGCTGCAGAAAGTTCTATTTGTGGTAAGTAGTATGGCAGTAACCTACAGATTCCTTTTAGTTATCTTGATTGGCCCACTTTCCTCTAACAGAGCTGCAGCAATATATATATAATTCCCTGCTGACAATTTTATTGTGGGAAACAATTTATTGACCTAGTGGATTATATCATTCAAGCATTATCTGAAACTATAACATGCATCATGCGGTAACTTCTTAAGACACTGTATTGAGGTACTAGTTTTGCGATCCCAGTACGAAAAAGGCGTTTTGCGGAATTTTACTTTTGAGATATTATTGCAATGATTTAAAATGTTGCGTTATTATTCAAGCTCTATGACGTGCCCGCAAAATGCTTCTTGTTGAGCATTAAAAAGTTGGTTTTCCAAATGAACCGTAATTCGCAGCACGACTGGAATTTTTTTTAAATAACTCTAATGATCTAAAAGTTTTAACCGCGAAAGGGGGATGAGGAATTATGCGTAAAATCATGAAAATATCTCAATTCTTCGCGAAGCACGTGCTCGGTGCAATCGATGGTGTGAGTTTGCGCTAGTTCTGCTCTGGCTCTTTCAGTCTTTCTGTGGGCGTCGGCTATTGCACAAGGTTCTGTATGGATGAAGGTAATGACGAGAACGTGCTTCAGATGATGATGCTCCGATATAACCTAGAAATTTTTTAGATAAACTTTTACTCGCTTTTAGTGCTTGCAATATTCCCTGCTTAATTTTCAATTAAAATCTTGGCATTAACTTGTGATGTTCTCTTGACTTTGCAAGATATTTTTTAAATATTCTTTAAAAAGTTTTTCAAAATCATAAAGGAAAGTTGCTAACTCTAAAAACTAATTTCACGCGGTTTATATGCGGAGCATTTGAAGGTGATAGCGAAATATCCTAGCTTTAGTAGTGGATAGTAGCGATGCGCAATGTTTTATATATTATGATCAAAATTGGCAAATTGGAAAAACATTTCGCACAATGTTTTATGAATTAAACTGACTGTTTCCGAGTGAAAATGAAATTGGCGAGTTTAAAATAGCTTTTTACGCTACTTCAAACAGAGAATCCATTTTTAGATTCTCTTGCGGCAAATTTGAAATGAAAACCCGGTCAGGGAACCGCAAAATAAATTTAATTTGCATAGAAAAATATTAGTTTGTGATTTTATGGTGTCGGTAAATTCGGTTGAATATTAATTTAAATGTCAGTTTTAATTCTTGCGGAAATTAGTTTCAAGTTGCCAATTAGTGCTTGTTTTCAATTGAATGCATTTTTGAAATTAAAACTACGTTTAGCAGTAAAAATTATTCAAAAGTGTAAATAGTAGCGAATCAGATTTGTTAAATTTAACACGAAAAGTGGAAATAATATACCAACGTCAAGAAGTAATTTATTCTAATTTCCATTCCTCCATTCACAAAACTTAATATACTCTTTAAAACAAGATTATCTTCGTACCGCTTTAGTAAATCAGGTCGTGACACATTAGTAGAGTACTTAAATTCGTAACACAACTCGATTTTATGTAGAATGGAGAAGTACTTAATTATTATTACCATTGTTCCTTTGGGAAAATCATAAATAGGTATTATAGAAAGCAAAGTGAAATAATAATAATTAATGATAACTAAAGAATGTGCGAATATTTCGAAACTTCTAACTTGCATCCATCTGTGTGTTAAGGTTATTGTTCAAGAATTGTAAATATGTATTTAGTAATAGCAAATATCGATTGCAGTGAAATTCAATATATTGAACGTAAATCGATATAAGTGATTGAATGTTTTACATTTATTAAATGTGGTCAAGTTATGCTATTAAAATTATATGATTATTGTTCGTGATGTATCGCAAAAAAAAGATAAAAAACACAAATTGGAAACCATTTTGTATCTGTCAGCATTATAAGCAGTGAAGAATGGACTAGCAAATACTCCTTGTGAACAAAAAATTGGTTAAACGCCCAAATTTTAATTTGAAAATTTTAAATATTATAGTTCTATCAACATTTATAAACATATTTTATGAATACATTCATGCATGTTTTTTAGAATATATTCAACAAATATTTTCCATTAAAAAAATCCAATAAAAAACTTTTTCAAAGCCAAATATTTTCAAGGGGAATGGGAGATATTAAAGTGTAAAGAGGAGTTAGATGTTTTTTATACGTTGATTGAACAATGGGGATAGCTGGATAATAGGCGGAAAAAAGGAACAATATGACGGCTTATTGAAGGGACTAAGACGAAAACGCATATAAAAAAGTATTAGTCCATAATTACAGAAATTGGTGTTCGGAATCTCACATGAAAAAGATATCAACTTGATTGAAATGAATAGAA
This sequence comes from Euwallacea similis, assembly GCF_039881205.1. NCBI lineage: Eukaryota > Metazoa > Arthropoda > Insecta > Coleoptera > Curculionidae > Euwallacea > Euwallacea similis. Next base: position 2,288,460 of record NC_089635.1, on the reverse strand, counting down.
AAAAAAATCATGGATTGTGTATTATTTCTCAAATAGCTCGAAAATGGTTACGGATATCAAAAATATAACGAGACTAAAACAAGTTTTTAAAATGAACAAGAATTTTAAATTTAACGAAATGATCGATCAGTGTCGTATCCCAAATAATATTGGAGTGATTAAAGAGGCCTGACCCCAAAAAAGTAATCACTCTGTGGATTATCGGCATGATTTACACCCTAAGGTATACGCTCAAACTTTAACTTAAATATCTCAAAAGCTGTAGTAACTATAAATAAAAAAAACAACACAATTTTTTAAATTTCATGTACTAATTAAAATTTCATAAGATTGTTCTTGATGGCTTTTATGATTTTTTTTACCAATTATTTATTTATTTTTAAATAGTCTGCAGTATTGTTATTTTACAATCACTATTGAAATTACAATTTGATTGATTTAAAATTATTATAAAACATGTAAAATAATTAATTGGACAAGATGTCATAAAGTTTAATTGGAGCATCCTTTCAATATTTGAAAGAGTAATTGTCATATTTATGACTTGTTTAATATAGCAGGGATAATTAAGGTAAGGAAGCTATACGAAGACAAGCTATAAAAAGAAAGCTCTCAGATCTCAGAAGACGGGTTTCTGGCACATAGCACAAAAGAACCCTCATTAGTGTTGATTGTATCTTCTTCGCTGCAACGAGGTCTACTTATCCGACGTACAAAAAACTAATTAGGCCGCGACGTCACAAATTCACTGCATTTTTTGAAGGATTTATTAACATAATTATTCAACGTAAAAGGAAAAAATCGCAATATTTGCTATTTGAGTAACATATTTTATAAAAGTAAATCAATGTTCCCAGCAATATAAGTTTATTTACTGTCTTATTTAAGAAAATTAAGAAAATAATGATTAATTTCGAAAGTCTATTGAAAAAAAGTAATATTCGATTTAAGAAACCCATTTAAATCTCTCCTCATCTAATTTTCCGCAAATTGTGAAATTTGTTTTCATTGAAAATGTACCTATTTATTCCCTTCAACGGTGGAAAAACTAATTTAAAGAGATCGCTGCTTTCCAGTTTAGTTCGGAAAGACGTGCTTTACACCACCCTACATCGAATTTACAGTGTTAAAGTAATTTTGCGTGAAACTTTTATTCATCGACGGTTTTGACTTGAAATTGTTCTCTCCGCTACTGAAACTCAGTTTTAGTATAAGAAAAACTACATGCAGCATATTTGAGTCCCTTAGATATCCATTATTCGCCAAACCCACCTGCAAAAAGCCACTATACAAGGTCGCAATCTGAGAAGGGGTATCAATTTCCGATCACCTCCAAGGGAGAATGTTACAGATAGCTCGAGTTCCCTATTTTCTTTAAATTGCATCTTCAGGTTTATATCGCTGACAGCTTGTTATATATATTCCTGTTATATATATATATATATATATATATGTTATATATATATATATATATACATATTTCTCTATTTATGAAAAATTACATAAGGCGAGATTTAAATGAATTTCTTAAATAAAATAACGCTTTTTTTTAACAGACGTAATTGAAATTAATCACTATTTTCTTAAATAAGACAGTAAATAAACTTATATTCCTAGAGATATCGATTTACTTTCATCATAAAACATGCTACGCTTGATAGCAAGTAGTGGGATTTTTGGGCTATAAATTACGGTTTGCAGAGCGGCACAAATTCTCTAATATGCTCCCAGAGTTGCAGTATTTTAGTCGTAATAAGAAAGTGTTGGTTTTTCGGAAATGGGTGTCTTATTTATTTATTCAGGAGAGTTCGTAGAAATTTGAGGAAGTGTCCTACTTCCTAAAATCATCAATATTTTACTAGTGTTACGTTTTGAATTTATTCAGAAATTGGGTCGATTATTAGGTCTCCTGTCATGTGAGTTTGAGTTATAGGTATCTCCGTGGTATAAAGAAAAATTATGAAAAAGTAGATAGTACGACACATAAACCAATAACAGGGTGAATGATAAAACAATACAGATGAAAGAAGAAAATTGAGCAAGAGTTATGTGTGGGCTTCAAAAAAAGATGTGGGAAAATATTTTTCCATAAAAAGAATGAATTAAATGTCCCTTTATGATTAGGGTATTTTTTATATGAAGTATGCACTTCCCGTAGAATGGCTTTCATCTTTTCTTCAGGTCATCTGGAAATGTTTCCCATGACTATCTTATTTTATCGTAAATCCCTTCTCAAATTACCAATGTAAGGGCTTAAAATTTTCCAAGGGATTATAATCAAGTGTATACCTTCAAGGGTATTCTCAATTAATGGCATATAATTTTAATTGCGTTAATTCGGGTATTTTCTTGTCACTTTCCGAGTCAAAACATTTCCTTAAATATAAAAATACCGAAAACAATATCCGTTAGTATGGATTTGGATTGGGCAAATAGATTACACACATATCATCCTGTGAAAGCAATAATTGCACTTCTTGTGGAAAATTACACATTCCTGCTTATTTATTGTTATTGGCAATCATAGAAATTAATAACGAGCATTATAATTTATATAAATTTACATTCTCTGGTCCATTAATTATTATGTGAATTGCTCTATTCTCAGGATGCTCAGTATCAATTTCTAAACTTTTTCCATGAATCATAAAATCCATGTAATTTACACTGGCACTCTACTTTTATTTATAAATCAAAACAATATTTGGAACTTCAATTATTAATGTACCCTAATTATTGAACTAATGTATTCATAATGCTTGATTAAACTTTCCCTAGTAGATTACTATGCTCATTAATCTGCCAATATACATTTTAATTACAATTAAACTACAAGCATTAATTTCCAATAGAACCTTATAAATCTCGGAATATATAATGCCATTTAGTGATTGAAAATTAATATTCCTGTGTGATAATTATTATGTGTTAATTTAGTATTCGAAATTCAAGCAAATCAAGATATTTTTAAAGTTAGTGTAAAGTAAGTGAAGTAAGCTTTCTTTCGACTTATTTCATACGTTCATTCTGACTTACATATCAAATCAAATCTCAGTTTTTTTCTTAATTTCTTCTATTATCTGTAGTATTTTGTGTCAATGTAGGCTAAATTTCTTTCGCAAATCTATCCGTAAAAATCCATTGCAATCAATGAAACCGCAGATCAGATTTACTTGCAAATTTTCATTTTGTAATTTTATTATTTACTTCATATTCATGGTATCTACTTTTGGGTAAACGCTAAAAATTCCAAACTCATACTATGAGCTTATTACGGTCGTAATTTACTTCACGAGTCAAAAACCTTTTCACAAAGTTTCCACGTAAAAATCATATTTCAGCGGCAAATCCTTATGAAGCACATACATGTGCCCTATATAATTTTTACATTAAGACTCTTTTCGGGATATAGGGAATCACAATCTTCCGTATTCGACATTACTCTTGCAAGAAGGTATTACGAGAATTGCGTGAAGTAAGAAGTTAATAGAATGATTTGTTGAATGTGCAATGCATTTCAATGAAGCACATCATGTGGGTAAGCCTTGTGCGTCTAAAGCGCCTATTCCCAAATACTGATTAGTTTAGTCGATCCACTAAAATGACTATTTATAGCCGAGAAACTTTTCAGATGAAGGTTACAACTTCTCAAATTTAAAAGTTTTATTCAAACTGGGTCCTTCTGAAATTGAATCAAACGTCGGTTATGCGATAGTTCTTAGGGGGCTATCAATATTTCACCGGCGTTTCCCAAACAGAAGGGTAAAAGTTTTAGACAGAAGATATGAAGGGTTTTCTCGAACTTTTTATTAAACTTCCTCAAAACCTTTGATGCTGAAGTGATACTGGAAAATTTATTGACAGCTTTTAGCTCCGGGTGTTTGCAAATATCTGAAATGTAAAACTTTTTATTATCATGCAAAAGGCAAATTAATAACCTCTTATTAAGTTTGACATTTTTACTGAGACTTATTGCTTAAAGTTACAAGGGGGTATGACAATTTTAAAATTATTCGAACTCAACTGGGAAAAAAATTTCTTGTTTGTTGTAAGTGGCAGCTGTTTAACATAACTTGAAGTAAATTCTTTGTGAAACAATGTTGTTTTATGGTGACATTTTCAGTAACAACTCGTGAGACACGCTAAGAAATTGATTTTTTTGTGGTAAAGTACTTACATTTATACCTGGGAACAAAATGTTTCATTTAATAATCGTTCATATATAACGTTCATCTGATATGTATTGCTGTAGACCAAACAACATGTTAAGTGGCTGAAAGGTTTTTAGTGAAATTGGTAAATAAAACAATTTCATGCAAGTAATCAAATAAATTAAAAGACAGATTATTCAATGATGAATCCAGTATTTATGATGAATGAAACATTTAACCAGTATGTAACCATAAAGCAGATTCCCTTGCAAATTTCCACTTTGTGATTTTTTTACTTTATTCATATTTATTGCATCTACCCCTAGATATGTAATATGTTTAAATAATAAGGTAAAATTTAAAATACTGTCAACTCTAATCAATATTCCATTAATTAGACAACCCTCTGATTCTCGTAATACAGCCAATTAATAGAACACCTTTTGGGAATTACCGATATTTTTGCTGAGCCCCTGAAAACAAGGGAAAAATCACGTATTCCAGCTGTTCTTTTCCGTAATCCAACTTCCTTTCCTTTCAACTACCTAAATACTTCTTAAGATCTCAAAAGTTTTGAAGAGTGATTTATCACGATTAAAACGAGGACTCCTTTCAAAGTCTAAAGCAGGCCGGAGTTACTCGTCTCTGAAGATAAAAGCTTAAGGAATTATTTCAAAAATTTAATTACTTATCTTCTAATGCCTATTATCGTAAAACTTTATGGTACCTTGGGGACTACTAACATTGCTATATATGGGATTTTCATAAACCAAAGTATAAAAGATTCTTTTATATGTGCGTGAAACCGGTTATTAGTGCCCGTTAGCATGCTGAGCTCGTTCTTTTAAATTTCTTGCTTGAATGACTTTAGACAGTGAATAAAATAAATTATAGCTTTAGTGTTGGCTAAGGCCCATTTCAACAAAGCTAATTTACATGCTCTACCGCCTATGTATGGTATATGAAGGGTAAATATAAACACTATGCTTGGGAACGTAGAATATTTACAAGCTTATGCCATTGAGTGTTCGCCAGGGCATTATGTTAATGTTGTTCATATGTAAACAATTTATTCTATTAAGTGTTATTTTAGCCTAAAAATTGATTTTTTTTTTCCTTTTTTATTAATAGACTGATACTTCTAAGCTTTTTCTGAATAATTGATGGCAGGCAGAAGATCCAGTTCCATCGGTTGCAAATCACTAATCAACAGGAGAGCTTCAGTGTATGTTAATGCTTATGACCCCATTAAGGTAAATTTGGTTAGTATTCCTTCCTTTAATATTTTACTTAAGGTCTAGCCTACTAATTAACCCCTTGGAATCACAAAGCTAAGACAAACCCTTTTACTTGCTTTGTGCTTCATTTCCCTTGTTTGCCAGGTACTTGAGCAAACAAAGATCTTCTCTTTGGTTAAAAAAACTACAGATTGCAATTTGAGCTGAAAGTCTAGGTAATTACTATCCAACGGAGTGAATGTTATATCTCTTGTATTGCCGCCGGCATCTTTTGATTCCCAAGGATCTTAATTTACCGTGAAATTTTTCAATTAAAAACGCTTTTCAATGGGAATTTATATTCAAAGGTTCACTTTTCGGGAAAGGTCGTGCCTGTGCGGGATAAAGGTTTCCCTTGAATATATTTGAACAACAAAAAAATAAATGGAAATTACAATGGGAAACGCACGAACTTGCAGTTAAATTGGTTCAGGTTTTACATGTTTTGTGAAATTGGTTAATCTATTTATGGGTGAAATCGCTTAAATTGTTTATGTTAAATTAAGGAGTGAAAATTTACGCAATTTTTGTCACGGTCGTTTCCTCGAATAAACTCTGTACTTTATTTCCGTGTTACATTCATTACACTTTCCAACTTATTGATTCATCAATAATTCGTATATTCGTTTTGATTTTAGCTACGTAACAAATGCTGTGTTGCCTGCCAACCCACAAATTGCTTCCCCTTGATTGTAAATATTGATAATCCATTATTGAATAAATCATTACTACCTGTATAATGGGCTAATACCCTAATGCCTTATGTGCTTGTCAAAACTATTTATTACGGTACCAAAGAATAATTCTAATACTCCATAATATGTTTATAAATACCGGAATTCCAAGTTCCTTCATAATTCACGTTGCAACTTGCATCAACCTTTAAATATGCGAATTTTCATCAGCACGGCTTTACAGCTTTATATGCTACTGGGTAAAAAGTATACTTCCATTCTCGTATTTCTGGGAACTACATGTATATTTTTTATTTCCTATTTTGGTAGCACTGCAAATTTGGAAAACAGTTTTATAGTTGTATTAAAGAGAGGTTGAATTACCAGTCGATTTTAAAAATTAACTTAAAAACCTAACTAGATTTTCAGGAAATTAGATTTTCTCTAATTCTATTTCCAATGTAGATTTACTTTTAGTCTTGGTGCTAATTATCTTAATAGTATCTTCCCCTGTCTAATCTCCTTCAATTCTCATTTTATTTTTCGTTATTTTTCTCTATTTTCTCATTTTTTCTTATTTTTTCTCTTTACGAACATATTCGATAAAAATCTAATAGGTCTAATTTGGCGAATTACCAAAAAATGTGATAACTGATAATTACTGATAAACCCAAATTTCCCTTCAGCTTCTGCTTATTATTAATTCATTAACAGCCTCATTAACAATTGTACAATTATATTTTCTTACTTCCTCTCATTAGTTAACACAGGCACATATGGAATTTATTTTAAAAATGGTCAGTACGTAGAAGAATGCAAATATTCACCACCTTCTCACTTACATTTCTCAACCACTTAAATACGAATCGTTTAGCTTACAAGACTCTATTTTCAAGTAATCTAATTAGAGTAAGTGCTCTATACTGTTAGAATATTTGTAGTGTTTTAAAATACCTTGTTTATTCACTCTTCGATGTCTGTAAGAAATAAAATGTCTAGTCTAAGTGAAGGATAGTGGACACCTCTTAACGGGAAATAGATTTAGGCACCTTTGCAGAGACAGGGTAAAAGAGCGGCTTATTCCCAATATTGATCTCGGAAGTTTAATTACGAGAGCGGCCGAGTCATCTGATTCCTTAGAAGTTATCTGTTAAGAAAAGCACAATAGCTTCTTATGTTCGATCGTAAAATGATAAAGGATGAAAAATTACCGTTAGCTCAAACGAGATATTGCTTTGTAGTTTGAGAACAATAGTTTTATAGCAGCTCACTTGTATTTTACTACTCCAGGATAATAATGGCATTAACTGATTATGTAGTATAAAAAGCAGGCAAGTAGGTAGAGCTAATTTCAGTGGAGTAATTACGCTACATAATTCATGAGACACTCATAATCATTTTGCACAAACAGAATTTAAAACGAGACTTAGAGCGGTGTTATTTAAAATGGGCGGAAACCATCTTAGGGGATAAATGCGCCCTAATTTTTCAAAGCATCTTCGTTACCAAATTCAACTCGAATAATCTTCCAAAAAATCACTGGCTTCAGCTTTCAGAGGATTTAAATTATCCGTAGAGTGGCAGAAAGCGTATTTCTTTGTGGCCACAACTTTGCAGATTGACCAACTACGGTATGGAAATGTAATGTTCCAGTTTAACTTTGAGAGCTAAACTCATTAGATTAAATTACTCAATGTAGGGAATGCATTAAGAAATAAATGGACTTCCAAGTCATGGGAAAAATAAATTTAAATGTATTATTTGGTAAGCAGAATAAGACAAAATATACATCATAAGTTTTAGCTAGGCTTTTAAATCGCTGCATTAAATATTCGCCGAATTGCGAGCTTAGTAAGAACTAGAAACTTCGAAGGATGGGAAACGAAGAAAGTTTTTAAATAAAAGATTACCAAGCTTGCTCAGCATTTTATCAAAGAAACCTGGTTTTACTTGAAGTGTTGCTTAAAACTTAGAATATTTTCAATTCACGTATTTATAAATATGTTTTAGTTTTTACATACTGTAATTTAACTGAACCACTCATATTAATAATAGTAGTGATGATGATAACACCACTAATAAAAATATTCAGTTATTTATAGATATTCAATCACTTAATCTGAATTAGCAGCGTCGATAAAGACAACACAGACCTAAAAATGTTCAGCACCGGATGGTATTCATAATTTATGAATTTTCATCTCATTAAAGATTCCATGAAGAACCTCTAATGAGTCTTCGAGGGTTTCTTTTCATTACTTCTTCAGTTGAACTTTTGAATATTTCTTTTTATTAAGTCTTTATGGTTTTATTTCACTATTTCCTCATTGAAATCTACGAAGTACCTATTTTATATAAACCTCCGCTTTTTGCTTTCTTCTGTGGTGAAATTCATGAACATAATCTTTTACCTTCAATGCTTCTTCTACTCGCTAAAAAGATTTTCCTTTAAACTTATACTCATATATTCATTATTCATTCGGTGTTTCTTCAAGAGCATTAATTTTTTAATTTGCATTAACTGCATAAATTCAATTGCATTAATTTGCTTTCACATCATCATTCCTTAAATGAAAATTATTTACTTTAGATCTTACGTTATTGTCTTCCATATTGTTCTGTGCAAACTAATACTAACCACAATATCGTAATCCGCCCCAAGCCCTCAAATTTGCCTCAATTCCACTTTTCCCTGGATATACCTTATCCCGAAGTGGCTGATACGGATTATAAGTTAAAATTTCATCTTGTTATCTATCTCACGTAAAAGCATTTCTATTTCGAAAATAGAGCCTATGATGGTCTGTCGGCGATAGGAAAGTCATTTCAGCTTTGCAAGATATATTGTGATTTATTACATAAAGTGTCAGCATTTGATGCATGAGGACAAATCCATCAGGATAAATACGTCGTTCTATTATTATAAGATATTAACAACCTAAACATCTAAAATATCAAGGCTTCCATACCTTACAAGTTTGTAGTATCTCCTTATTCCCTCAGGAATTCATGGAGCGATACTTACATGAACGGGTTTTCCTTAACGAGATAAGTTTAGTTTTGATAAGAGAGCGGTTTGCTTGTTTGGCACCAGTTAATCCCACTTTCATGTAGGATTAACACGGAAGTAAAATATTTGCAATTATCACTACGGAAATTAACGGATAAATATAACTGTCTTTGAAGGTTTTTTGTAATTATGTAGTAGCATTACTTAAGTTTACCTAGAAGCCAATTTGCCAACTTAGAAGTAAGGAGATTGTTGAAGCAGACTATGATTAATTGACTGGAACTGAGATTTATGAGAGAATGGCTGAAAAACCACACGACTCGATTTAAAGCTAAAATAATTTGTAAGTTGGCTCCAATCTTATATTTTCGCTATTGGAATAATCAATTTTCATTCTTTATTGCCAACTCAATAAGACAACTATAATAGAGAGCAGAGTAATCTTTATGAAAATTCAATAAAGCAAAATTGATACACAGCTCATAGAGGCAATGTTTCATTCTTCTCATATACACTCTGGATTGCTCCGTATAAAGTTATTTGTAGTACACTCTGCAGTCGGGCTGCAATGTTCGATGGCCTGTTATCATTTTGTCATGCATAATTATGATTTGTTTCATAAATTTGTCATGTCTGTAAAGTAATACACGGCCTATAGAGTGCTCTTTCTAAATGAATTTAGGTTATATATGAGCCGCATACATCTGCAATACTCCGAAAAATGTTTTTAAATCATATAAGTGTCAAACATGAAACCTACATTAAATCCATTTACTTGGTCACCCTGCAATATTAGGTTGTCACCGTTCATTAGTAGATAATATCGCTGGTAAACCCACATTACCTCATCTCACGTTTTCTCTTGTAAAATAGGGGCCATATTTTCCTGTCTCCCTACATATAAATCATCCTAAATTAATGTCTTTTCCAATACCCAGTTTCCTCTAATTTACCTCAAGTAAATCAAATTTAAATTCTATAAATCACCAGCACTGGTCCGATACGATTGGTAATTTAGAGAAATTTATTCCTTCTAGGAATTCCCCAAACACTAGCTAGAGATTTCCTATCCAATGAAGAGAAACGTTCCGAACTAAGAGAAATGTCTTCTACGCTGATGTATTAGTGAATTGAAGTACATCTTTTAGAAGTCAAAATTTGATTATTGAATCATGTTTTCTGCTGTCGAATATACGTGTGGACTGGTAAATATCTCAACAAAATAATGTGGGTGCATAACTATTGTGATTTCTGAAAGGAAAAAGGATTGCGATCAATATGTTGAAATGAGAACGGGGGAAGAATATTAAAATTATTAATGATTAAAAGAATTATTGTTTTTGTACTTCGTTCGTAATTTACTACGTTAATAGAAAACAGTTAGTTTCCTGCATGTGACGGCAATATTAATGTATCAAAGAGATTAAGGGCAAGAATCTTTTAATATTTGTCTTTTAGATTCACAATGTAATAAATCTCTGTGCTGTAGAATATGAAATGTAAATGTGACTTCCAGTAAGCGTACGAATAAAATAAATTTTGAAATTATTTTTGCAATAGCATAATTTGACATAAAAATCAGTTATTGTATTATATTTCGGTATGTAGTCCAAACGTAACTCGTAGCATAAATGTTAGCTAACTTAATTTGTATACCAAAAACAAAATAGTAATTATTTTTTATATACAAGAAATGTATTTTTTAGTTGGTATTAGACATCAATGCTCAAATTGCACTCTTCAGGGATCTTCTAGTTGCCATTGGTCAATCTCGAGACTGTCCAGAACATCGGGAAAGGATTCGGAAATTACGCAGGAATTGTGTGGAAGCATGCAAAACTACAAGTCAATTGATATTACCGCATATACAAAGGTAAGATTGTTTTTCTCTCATGGTACAGAACCATTGTAAAGCCTCCAGCTCCTTCGAATAAAAATGTTAGAATCTCTTTCGAAGAAGAATATTTAACGCGGAGTCATTCATCTAATCCGCTTGAAGAGCAATGGGGAGAAAGGTTACATAAATGTTACATAATATCTTTATTGGATTACTATTAAAATGGCTTATGAATTGGTTTGTTGAATGTTTTTCTTCCCGGCCAAATTTTATTCGCGGTTGCGAAAGAAGAGAGAAAAGAAAATAGTGTAATCATATTACTGAGGCAATTTGATTACTCTAATATCAAAAAATGTAAAAGGGACTGGAGCTTGATAATGGAGTTAGAAGGGACAGTTTAGGAGAACACACTATGACAAAGGTGATTAAATTAATTTATCAAGTACTAATGGAAAGTTAATTAAGATGATTAAAGCTATAACCTGAGTAGAGGAGGAACTTTTTTATATTGGATTGAATATATATATATATATATATATATATTTACTGAATATATATTTGAAATCAATTCGAAATAATAGGCGATTATATTACTTCTGACGACAATTATTCATTTTATGTGAACTCATTTCCTCATTTACTTTCCCCCTTGCCCTTGTTGCAATTTTTTGATTTCTATAAAACTGATTAATACCGGTACCGAGAAAATGTTAAATTGAATTTCGTCTCAAATATACTTCATGTTTATGATTTTGAATTAAAATTAAAGCGATACGGAAACAGCTAAGGCTTTAAATGAAATTGTAAGCTTTGTATTTAATCAAAATCATTCCAAACAATAATAATTTCCAAGTTGCTTGCGAACGCAAAGAGTGTTGGTTCTTTGTGATCTATATTTTATAATTTTCGTCCTTTATTTAATATAAGATATTTGTCTTTGTAGCTTTAGTTATGTGCGGACTTAAGAAATAATTGGAGTTTTGTCTTAGAAACACCTGAACACAAGGAGAAAAGATGAACAACTTCAATTAACTTATATACGAAAATGCTTCGTGCTCACTATAGAAGTTTCAAAAATGCTTAAAAAAAAACCATCTGGGTAAGGGAAATTTCTAAACATATAAGCAAGAGCCGTTCTAATAGCGTCTCAGGTCTTCATGAGGGTGAAGACGGGTATGTCAGCGTAACTCTGACTATATAAAAAGACAATAGAGAAAATAAGACGAACGAAGGCACACAAATGATTCATGTCTGCACCCTTCAAGAATTTGATGATCAAATATTGTCTGAGACTAGCTGCGCAATATTATCACAAAAAAATCTTTAAAATTCCATGGCGATCTCCATTGGGAGGATTTACTCGGCGCCTAACCTTGCCTGACCTAGCTGAGGAAGGTAATTGCGAATGGTTCTCTTCAAGAATCGAGAGGGAACGACAGACAAACTGCAATCAGCTATCCGGGTAGCGACTGAGGCTTTTTTTCAGAGGGGTTCAGATGAGATTGACTTATTAGGGCGTCGCAAAAATGAATCAAAGAAAAAGACTCAACTGACGTTTACTGCTTTTTCGATCAATACCAACAGGGATAATAATATCTCCTTAGAAAGAAAAATTTGCGGTTGTAAACTTTTAAACTTTTCGTAGTAAAGGCGGAAGATGAAATTTTAATTTTCAGCAGGTACGTGCTCTCACAAACAAGTTGCAATTAGGCGCGTTCATATTATTGGCTCTAAGTTCAAAAACAATTTGATGTTTAGGTCCAGGTTAACCTAAATTAAGACTGAAAGTATGAGTCTAATCTATAAAAATTTCGAATTGCTCAAAGATGGTTCAGAGTTCGAAACTAAAGGTAGAAGTCAGAACCCTTGGAAATACAATAGTTATTTGACCTAAGGAGAAGATCAAGAATTTTATTGCTAAGAAGTTATTTCTCAACTTATCCTTTTATGTCCCTCATTTTTGGCGCACCTATTGGACAAAGATGTTTTATAGTACCATGTTATTGTTTTGCAGTACCCTCTAATGTACACAAGTGAATCGGGTTTGAAAAGAATGCTGTAATGCGTTTAAAAGCTACACAAAAATAAAAGGAAGCCATGCAAACGAAGTGTTTTTGCATAATCGACCTTTTTCCACCTGAGAAATTAGTTGTACATTAAGGATGCTCTATATATTGCCACATTTGCATAGGTTTACACCACAAAATAAATTTTAATTCCCTTTTTTTCTCCAACTGTAACAAGAATTTAACCAATTTAATCTTTATTCCTCTTCTAAAACCCCACTTGCTTCTGATAGGATCCGAATCCGGGCTTTTATAAAGGGATTCCGCAAAACCGCATAACTTAAAGTTTGCAACTTGTTTAAAATTCGGTCCTGTACTTGACCTAATTAAAAAAATAATGAGTTCTCAACTAGGGAAAGGGATGGATTCGCATTTTAAAATTTCTTACTTTGAGTTAATTATTCGGTTTAATTTCGTTAAAAGCCTAATGGGGCAGAGTTTAGGGGTGGAAATAAATAGGATAAATGGCTTTTGCTTGTGACATTTTTAACAAACATTACGCAGCAACGTTATTTTCAAAATTTCTATTGTGTGGAGCGTGGACGGTAAAGATATTTGGCAAAATATCTAATGAATACGCCTTGGAACTAATCAACTAAAGATTTCATATCATTCAGGCATGACAAATTTGTCAAGCAGCAGCACGTGTATAATTTATGGCCTTTATTGCCAGACATCGCGCAATCTTTGAAACTGGCACATGAAGATGTGAATAAATGTTGCGCAAATGGGGGAGCTACGGTTATAATAGACCATTCTCCTATTACATAAAATTTGCGGCAAGAAAATATTTTCAAGGCCTGTTAGAGCCAAACAAGAGAGTTTCTCCTATCCTGCTCTCGCTATACATATTCATGTCATATTTATAGCGTGTACATGTCAGCCTGATAAGAAGTTTTTATTTTTGCATAATTAAAAATTATCTTTGTATGCTTTTGCGCTCCTTCAATTTACATACTTATTTGCAAAACCTACTGAGATGAAGTTAAAGATTGCAACCAATGTTTTTTTTATAGTTTTAAGAGAGTCAAAAGTGCGAATGTATTCGAGAGCAGATTGAATAATAATGAGATCTGGAGCTCTAGCAAAACTGGCAAGGGAATCAAATGAATATTTCCTCAATAGGGCAACTAAACAAACACAGCCGTTTGGTATTAAAATGGATTTAGAGATCAATTGAGAGTCAATTGGAAGCTTTTATTCTAGTTGCTGTAGAGCTTAAATGGGAAGCGGTATCGTGTGTACAGGAAGTCGACATTAAAATAGATGATAGGAAATTTACTCTTGACAATTTCGCTATTCTATCCGAGACGAAATAGGTCATCCCAAGTTTCATTCTCCATGCGAAAGCTTTCGTGTACACTGCAGGAACGAGAAATTAATCCGACGGCTTTTACGATGTAACAATGAATGTGTTTGGGGTTGATGAGGAAAAAGTGTTTTGTATTTATGAAACCGGACGAGGAGTGATACTATGAGCAACGCTACACTGCCCTGCTAAAGCAACCCCTATCAAAAACGTGAACAAGATACCTCTACAGTAATAATTTACTCTTTTAACCAGACCCAGATTCAGCAACAGGAAGCATGGCCTGAAGTACTTTTACCCACACGCCTTCTAAATTACACGGCTGACATTAAACATTCAGACATGCTTGCAAGCCCAAGAACGATTTTTAAAGGAACGCTTCTAAAGGAAAACAACAGGAATTTGGTTTTTAATCATTTCGGCTATAAAACAATTGTATTGTAAGTGATATTCATTCATTACACTTTTGTTACCGTTGTAATGAAATCTATGCGGACAATTTGAATACCAAATTGTTTCCAACACAATGTTATGGTCTAGCCTTTATGCTATGCATTCAAATATTTGTAGGGGAAAGTAATGACCACAAATAACATAGTGAGACTGCATGTGGTAGCAGTCATAGTTTTTACTTGAAAGGATAGTTTATATCCTGTAATTAGGTGTATATAATAGAAAAAATCGAATTCGAATAAGTGCTTCAACGTGCAATCTCATCTATATAATATCATATCGAAATTCCGGACATTATTTATTATAAAATATAAATTTCGGGGTTATTGGGGATTAAAAACGACACATTTCCCTTGAATTTGTTCCACATTATTCACCATAATCGGGTTGAGCCACGTCGAAAAGCAGGGCGTCAAAAAAAGACGGGAATATTACAAGTATTTCAAAAAGTCTGTTATACTCTTTTGTAAATTTGCATATCATTGTAGGAAAATAAGAGCATTTTCGTGAAACTAAATCATTCATAAATAGGCAGGATGAGTCATTATAGAAACCAACTTCCTTATTTTGAAGTTATGAAACGTTAAATTATTCAAATGAACTTTGACACCAGCTATTCTTCGAATCCTGATAAAGACGCAGAGTATTTCATTTATTGAAAAAGAAAGTTGTGTTTTTTTGCAGTTCAACCTGTATAATTACATAAATTATTTGATCGTCACAAGACACACTCATACTAATTGTAATGCAAATTTTAAAACATATATGGATTTTCTGAGTTTTTGAAGTAAGAGTTTAACAGTTTATATTACATCCCACTTTAAGGCAAAATTAATAAAAACTAATATGCCGAACAGTAATATAACCAAAAATTTTTGTATTTAGTTGAGCGTAGTTCAGGTTATTTCAGGTTAACCAAACTTTTTTGACACGTGGTATACTTTTATTATGTTAGAACTTTCATTTCATTATTAACAATTAGAAAGCTAAGCTTTCCGGGTTCAGCGCCCTTATTGATTCTTTTCATTGAATCGCCCTGTACTAAATGATCTAAATATTAAAAGGAATTTTGAAAAATTTCGAAAATTCTATAATTTATATCTTAGTCAAGAGAAATATGAACACTCATCCACTCGAATTAAATTATACACTAGTTTTTAAGCGCTGAAAAACAAAACTATCAGTCATTGCATTTAAATAAATAAAAGCAGTTATTTTTGTCAAAGCTTTATTTCATTTCGCTCACGAAGAGTAATAATTCGTAATATATTTGGAGAGATTTCACACAGGAAATAACGAAATAGAAATGCGCTCATTTAAATTAAGTGGTGCCTGAGGCTTTTTAGAAATAAACGAAAAAGGACCACATTTTCCAAGGTTTCTTTTTATATATATGATCAGCTGTGGCTCGCTTTTCTATTAACTCCGTTCCGGAAAATTGTCTCCTTGTTATCGGGTGACTCTCTTAAGCCCTTTGTCCTTTTTTGCCAATAACGTACGAACGACTCAGTGTTAGGTCTCGGTTATCACCGACTAGTAAGCAGCACTTGTATTTACTAAACAATTTGTCTAAATGCTAAAAACGTCGAGTAAAACCTTAAATAAATGGCGGACATATGGGGTGAATCGAACGCTCAAAGTTTGCAGGTTATATTGGATTCTGGCTTGACCCCATCGTTATCTCTTTGAACGGATAATGGAACAGTTTCTACACCACATTAGCACAAACAGAATAAATTTACTCGATTTTAGCATATTCGCAGCGAGAGCAAATACTAAGTTTTGAACCTCTAAAGGGCACATAACATATTTTCATTCATTCTCTTTGAATTAATTTCCCATTTCCTTTATTTAAAAGTAAAAATATTTATTCGTACTTTGCGGGTAACAGCAACGGCCTTTTTTCAACAGTATTCTGGGTTAGAATTTATCAGGAAAAAGGTCACAAAAACTTCTAGCTCTGTAAAGAGCTTATTTACACAGCATTTATTTGGCACTGTTTACGATCGTAAATTCAAGGGATTAATATCCACTTGATATATGACTAATATTGTTCAAAATTGCTGTTGACTATACTTCATCGATGGCATCTTGAATTGGAACTAATTTTTCAGCGTTCGTATTGCGATAGTATTAACTGATGAAATTATGTGTGTAACTTTGGAAAAAGGTGTAAAAAAACGTATTAATAGGAGAAATGTAGGGTTCTGTTCCATTTAAACAGCATAGGGGGCAAAAAGCTGGATAAGAAATTAAATTATCTAAAAGAAGCTTCAGTGTCAGTGTAATGTTTAAACCAAGAGATAGAACACCACAGCTAGTCCGTAGTTTATTCTTCCTTCACGTGTCCGTAGTTAATATTTCACCTGCACGTAGTTTATTTTCGATGTACCCGCAGTGTGTCGCTCATGTCTATAGTTTATTTTTTACATGCCAAAAAGAAGAACTAAGGACACAAAAAAACATACAACGACAAAAACGACGGCAAAAAGAAGGTCATGTGAAAAATAAAACTACGGGGACGTGAGGAATATCCTATGGCATATAATGAAAAAACTGTGATTACGACAAAGAGATGGTGACGAACCATGTAAAGTTATTAGAACACTATAGGCACGTCAATAAAGGAAACTATCAATTTAATGTCCAACTGTACTCGCAAAGGTACAGTAATGGACAGACCCAAGGAACGTTTGTCTTACTTCATGAAAAATTCATTCGACCAGTGCTCTCGTGAAAACCAAAAATAGTGGTAATTTGCACAATCCTACAAAGAAGGGACCAAAAGAGACATATTTGGTGCTAAAAACCTTGCAGCTATACAACTCTGGGGAATCTTAACAAGACCTATAAATATTATTCCTTGTGAGTAAATATCTGTGGTTCACTCAAACTGTTTGCAGCCACGATTTCTTTTTTACCGTATATACAATTTGTTAGAGACGATGAAAATCTTATACAAAGGGGAAAGTAAAGTACTGGAACTTTTAAATCTCGTATCTACAGCGAAAGAATCCCAATTAGAAGAAGAAAACGACACTAAAAGGCAACTTCTATTAAATTATTAATTGTCTGCTCTACTGCAGACATCAGGGAAGTCAGATTAAAAGTAAATCCAGCTGGTAGAGGAAGTTTGTAGCAGTAATAGTTAGGGAACAGCTAAACACTTTTTAGACCTTAGATGCGCTTTAGCTGTGGAACGTGCTGTTGTAAATAACTGACTAATTTCTCATCCACAAACGATGTTAATTAACATTAAATACGATCGTGCTGTGTTATTGCTCACTGAGTTGATGTGGTTTATTTCAGTGCAATAGATGAGGGAATACCCGCGGATAACCAGAATCTTGTTATGCTATATTTCATGGCGCAGTTGTTCTATAGGGAATTAAGCAAATCGCATAGATTGGTGCAAATTGTCCCCATGGATATGTCTGGATATTACGGTAAGCACATATTTAAGCTTTAATAATATTTGCTTCGAAATTTATTAAGTTATTTAAATGGTTCTAAATAAACACTAGTGTGATATTAATTATCATCAGCAATTACAATTCAATACAGTGCTCTAGGGAGAATTACGTTGATTGAAATAATATTTATCTGCGTTTATTCTATTATTAGGACCGTTATATTAATGTTGGGGCAGTTTCTGCTGCCGCTAATGTGGGGCGAAATCTAATTTCGTGATTTCGTGTTTCACATTTTGTGGTTTTTTGTAATGTTTGAATGCAAATTAATGGGACTAACATTACAGTTATAATTAAAAATCATAAAAATGGTTTACTTATTTACAAATTAAGCTCTCCTAAAGCAAAACAGCTTTCCATGAATGATATTGTTCTCCTAATATAGGTCGAGATAACGTGAGTGAATTTCATTGGTATCTATTAATGATGTGGCACCCTGTATATAAGTGATCTTCAGTTTTAACCATGAATCATTTGCTCTTGCGTTATTAGATTCTTATCGACTTTTGTACGCACTCAACAGAACTAAGGAAAAGTAATGTGTACTACCATTTATTTTTACCATATACCAGTTCCTCCTTAAGATAAATTTTATTGCAAACTCACACTCAAGTAAATTTTCAAGTTATGTTCCCAGTTATGTTACGTTTCAACTTTTTCTCCAAATATTTTCAGATAACAGAGCTGGTCCATCAAATTTGGGAAATGTCATAAGTCAAATTCTGCTATGCAAGCAAATTACCCCAGATTTCAACCACGAGGAGCTGTGTAGTATCGTTAAAGATTCTGAGGAGATAGCTAAAATCCTGAAAGAAATCGGCGAGTATATGCCAAAACAGGAAAATAACTTGGGTAAGCTTTTATTTTAAAACTGTAGTTTAAAATGTAATTTCGGACAATCGTTGTGTTCCTATCAGTTGATGTTCAACATGAATTTTCACTTCACTGACCCCATGTTTTTATCGGACAACTTTTTTCGTTATCACATTCCGTTAATGTTAATCAGAGCAAAACTCACGCCTCTTATCCATTGAAACCCTCATTGATAACATCTCTAAATCTTTTCTTAAGTGCCCTTAGTGTCTCTAATGTTAATTTATTTAGGGCCATTTAACAACCTTATGGACTATCGGAATAAATCGTCCAACTCTTACTAGGATTTAAATCCGACATGATATATTCATTTCTTTGTTTGCTTCAGATAGGAAATCTTCGTTTTTACTATAAGAACGTACTTCCAGAAAATAGTATATATATTCGTTTAGAAATAAGACCACAGTACTTACATTCTATCACAATTTTCCATGTTAAGCCGCAGTTAAATATGACGGTGATGAGAAGGCATGGATGAGGACCTCATTCTACATAACCATGAGGGAACTCATTTCCGGCCACTACTCCACAAAAGGAGAAAAAAGTTTTTGGTGACATCCGCTGTGACACACGAAGCTAAATGTCAGTTACATGAAACCCCTTTTGAGTCAGTAAAGGTCAGCTACACAACACCCACGTTCGGTCACTAAATGTCCGCTACACTAATGACGTATCTCATGAGTCTTTGAAACAAATGATCATCCAATTATTACGCGAGTATTTTCGGATTATGAACATCTTATTTGTCGTCGTGCTGCTATAAGACTGAGGGTAAAGGGAAAAAAACGAGGAATGGCACGTTTTTCTCGAAATTGAGATAATGGGATCCTTTAACAGGTATGAAAGGGAACTAATAATTGCAGCAGAGTGATAGACAAAAACTAGAAGCCTTCGGTAAATATGTGTATTTGAAATTTTTGCGCGTGACTCACCGGCTAGATTTAATTTGTTCATTTTTTTATTAACGTGTTAAGACATGTTAGAAGTTCGAGATTTTTTTCCTGCATTTAAAAGTGTAAGATTTAATTTTCCAGTAATATGCCGAATTATATTTAATATATCGATTGCGATGGTTTGAAGATATTTGGTTGCAGAAGTTAAAATTCCATTTTTCGCAAAACAATGGCAATGTGACAATCCCTGTTATTTCCCTTCTCCCTTCATTTATGAATCGATATCAGTACGAATACATGCAAAAAACTTTATATTCTGTATTTTGCAAAGGTACGAGTTACATAGGCCGGGGATACAATGGACCCTAATTATTCGAATAATTTTACGGCCAATCTTAGCCAGGTAATAATACACAAAACAACAAATTGTTCAATAAATAGTTTGTCATTTTTTAGTTTATGTTTAATGTCTACAGGATTATAAAACAAGTTATAAATCCAAGACAAACTTTTTAATTTAAAACCACGACAATATCGCCAGCTTACGGAAAATACTTCTCACTCTCTTAGGATTAACTAAAGAGGATAATTAGAGATTAACGTTTTTTCCTTTGGGATTTACACGTTGTTAAATGTCTAAATATTTTGATTTTTACTTGTAATTTTTTTATAAGTGCGAGCATTGAAGTTGTATATATAACTTTTTCTTCGCAGAAAAATCATCTGCCTTGAATGAAGATGTTTCCAACCAGTGGACCAAAAAGCACAGAACCTTCCTTTATAAGCACATGAATTTGTTCTGTTGTGCTGCGCAGCCGAGCTACCTCTGACAAAAAGGCAAATCTCCGAAGGAAGATAGAAGATTTGCAAGGAAGAGAAGCATCTAGTACTGAAATAGAATCAAACTATGTCGTCCAAATATGAGCAAAGCGCGAGCCTTGTTTAGCAAAGTCAATAACATTTTAATATGGGTCCATTTTTCTAGTTTAGTGAGAAAAAAGTTCAGGAGCGTATCGGGAATTAAATCTATGTTTGATTTGATTGCCAAGGGCTAAATGAGATAATAATTATTATTAAAGTAAGGGGTATGGGCAGTTTCGAATTATAAAAAAAAGTCCTTCATACAAAATACCTCTGAGTCATTTTCGAAATTTGTTTTCATTAGTATATGACAACACCTTCACATGAAAACTTTATATTTTGTATTTTGCTAGTACAAAAGGAAAATTTAATTATTTCTCTATTGCTAAATGCAAAACATGTTATGAATTAAATCACAAAAATAATATTTCTTAAATTGCAAAATTTCTATCTGTAGCGGTGGTGAAAAAGTGCTTGCTTAGCCTCATGAACGCAATATTGAATTATTAGTTTAGATAAATAGATATAAAAGTAATTGTAGAATTACATTTATAAATAAATATTCACACACAAGTTCCTTAGTACGTCGGGTTATTTCTTAAATTCTATATACCCGGTAGAGAATATAATTAAATTTTAATATTTCTAGGGTAGAGATCATTTGACCATGTTCAATTAACATAGATATCTAGTTCATCGCTCAAATATTCGGGTTTTAACATTAGTATTTACGCATATTATTCGAAGGTTTGCGCACTTACAACTATTTAACAAGCTTACAGGGTTCATGAAATTTCGACATAACTGGGCACAACTCAGCAGGCAGCTCCAATGTAGTATCAATTACTTACAAAAATACAAAAAATCAAAACGAACGCCATATTTTTTCTTAAGCCCTAATATTCACAGTTTCCTCGAATTATATACAATTAAATTTCAAAATGTAGTTAGACGCAGGCCTTATATCAAGGACAATTCGCTTCTAGACCAAAATATTGACTGCAGAGATATGTTTTTAAAGTTTAGTTTAAAAGCTTAATATTGCTAGTCAACATTCGGGACCACCTGAGAAGATTTCTTGATATTTGGGCTTTGCGAGTTTGATTTGAGTTTAAGATATTAGTAGGTATAACTGTTAATAAAACTGCAGGTATTAAATTAACGGTGTTTTTGTTACCTTTTCATCGCCGATATATTAGCGATTCGACGACAAAAATTAGCTGACTTGAATGGTCTCGATGAATTGTATATGTTTAGAAAAAATTTATATTACATCTCTCTTAGTTTTTAACATAAAAACAACACCTTAAAAATCTGGAAATTGGAAAATTTTCAGCGATTTCATGCTTCTAGTCACCTTTAAAATTTTTAACACCGATATCTCAGGTATTTCTACTTCCACCAGTCCGACTCTGAGAATTGCCTTTGCAAACACATCTCAAAGTAACAAAAATTGTTGAACTTTACCTATCTTGCTGCATCATCCTGCATGAACAGAGTTCTAACATACTTTTTGGAAATATGGGGTCACTTTACTATGTATTTTTATTATTTTTAAATTGATTTGAGTTAAAAATATATCGAACTGCATTTCCATGTCTCCAGGATTTCAATTTATGCATTTAGGTGCAATATAGTGTATGAGTTATGATGTATGTGTCAGTCAGTGAGAGGCACCTACGTTATGGAAGTTTTAAATTTTGACCATCTATTTCTCAGAAATCTGCAGTTGTATTAAAATTTATAGCTCGAATTAATTGTCACATAAAAGTTCACATGCTTGTGCAAATCAACTTATAATACCTATTTTAGTTTCTGGGACGTTAGATCACTAACATAAAGATGACTCAACCTGCACTTCCAAAGCTTAAAGATCTTAATTCAAGCATCCACGTGCAGTATAAGATTTATATCAGTGCATTAAAGCGGAAAACAGCTCCTAAAAAATTTCAAACTGCTGCTATTTCTTCCAAATATGGACTACTTAAACCGTCCCAAAATAAATTAATTTTCCGGATGTCAAAATTATATTGTTATATTGTGCCTTCGGGAGTAATTATTTAAATATAAGGAAAGATACTGCCATTTATAATGTCAAGAATGTCAAAGTGGTCCTCGGAAGGGTCGTTAGGGTTTGAATTTTTATAACCCATATAAGAAAGTTTCCATTTAAACTACCGTTTACCTCACAGGAGTCCTTATGTAAAACGTGCTCGTTATGTAAGTTGGCGCTTTTAAAAACGCATAAGTGAAAGTTAAACTATCTGAAGTTATTTAAATATAAAAAAGATTTCGTCGAAAGCTAAATTGTGATGGATTAAGATATTAAAACTGGCAATTTTTGCATATTGAAAATTGTTCACTGAAATTTAGACGCATTTAGAATAAATGCTTAAAAATTCTTATATCCAGGTGAAGTCCACGACGACACCTGGATTTCTGCCACCTGAGTGCTCGGCACTACACATTAGGGCTAGGTCACGAACAGCGTACAACATACAAGTCGCCAGTGTCCAATATTCAATTGGTCGGTCCCAAAGGGCAATAAAATCCGTTAAATTCGGGCTGCTAAGTTTCAAGTTCCATTTCCTCTAATTAAATTGTACTGAACCTGAATATACACCGTCTTTTAGTATAATTAATTCTAGTTTCCTTTGTGATTAGTTCTAAATTGGCACATAAGCGTCAGATTATATTTTGTTATAGGAATCTCTGAACGAAGTTCTAAACTAAATTATCGAGTTTAGAGCTAACGCCATCTTCAAATGGAGAACAGCCACAATAGCGGAAGCTTCACCTGATATCGATTGACTATATTGAAGAAATCAATTAAAAACAGATCTTGTTCACTTGTTTCCCATATTGTCCTCTTGTTTTCCAATATCCGTTATGATTTTCGTGATATAAGGCAATTGATTTAATTTATTATTGCGTTTCAAAAAATACGCAATACTGGTTGTGGTATATTTTATTTTAATTTTAGTGATCCTTTTACAATTAACATTTATACAGTCGTCATATATGTATAATCGTGCTATTTGGGTAAGCGTGCAAATACATTTTTCTTCAAGAGCTAACTTATATATATCCCATTTTGTAATAGATGCACCGCTATATCTCAGTTGTTATCATCATTTCACCGAAAAAATCGTTCCGTGATTACTTACTTACCTGTATGGAACGTCAAGGAGGGTTTTCTTGATGTTTCCTGTTTAGTACAACGGACATATATGGTGCAATTGACATTTGGTTACAAACATCGAGAAAAACAGACATGTCAATAATAACTCAGATATAGGGCAATTGACGTGAAATGGGACAATATTAATTTAATTTAACTAAATGGTTAACATATCAAGTGACTTGACATTTATATTAACGGTCAACTTAATTAATTAGTCAGAAGCTATTAATTATAACCATTCAAAAGGGTCAACCAAATTATTACGTAAAATTATACTCCGAAGCCAACAATGCCAAGCCATTTGATTACAACTTTATCATTGAAGAAGTTTGCTGAAATGTCTGCTTGTAAACTGAATGTTTCAAAATTAACATTTAGATCCCTTCCAGCAAACTTCCAAAGATAACAACATTATTATATACAAGGTATTCCTTCTTATCACCTGCCCCATAATTTTTGTGCTACTCAGTAAATGGTTGGTACGGACTTGAAGATATAATATTATGTCGTTATGTGACCGGTAATTTAGCGGAATTCCCATATTTATTTTCAATTGCCAAAGAAACCCAACAACTTCAAAATATTGCACTATTTCCCCTTGCCGACGAACCCTAAACTAGAATTGAATACATGGATTTTGCGTGAACTTGTCCTAAATCCTCTAAAGCTATTTACCTGCATTATATAATATTTCTATTTGCGTTTATAGGCATTACAACATAATTTCAGACATAATTTGAGCTGATGTGGAGGATAATAGAAAATATTTTGATATGACGTCCTCGTATACTTTTTCTATTGGTAAAGGATAGATTAGAATCACATGACTATTTGATTAGTTGCCAGGTAATTAGAAAGGAAAGGATTTTCTAATGTTTGATCCCAACTTCAATATTTATAGCTCATGTACAACCCACTTTAAATGATATATTTGCTAATTTTTAATTATTCCTAAGTGTGTGATTATATCCCTAGATATGGTTTTTACTACTCTAATAATATGTATGCCATAATTTACAACGGTTGTAGGTATGCATCGGCAGCATTACAATGCCGACATAATATATAAGGAAAATGATAGTAACCTCTTCCTCCAATGTAGCCTTTCTCCCCAATTATAGGCCATTCCTTTTCCCTTCTAAGTATTAACCATGTATTCAATTGTAATTTGTCACAATATTTCTCTAAAAATACCTATGTAATGGTAATTCTAATTTTCGGGTCGTATTTCTATATTTGGTATCAAAATTTGCCCTCTGTTGAAATAAGTATATAAAATTTCTAGAGTATCACGTTAGATTTATGTTTTTATCACTTATTTTTCGATTTTTTTTTCAAAGCTCCATTTATAACTCACACTTACAAAACCTATTTTATAGTAGCTTTGGGTACTTGCGTCCGATATTTGGTTTTATTTACATTTCATTAATATCTGTACATTGATTCTTTTGCCTTAACCTACGTACATAAACCAAGTCGAAATAGCCTGCTGCGACTTACAGCTCACTATTGCGCCGAGATATACATATAAATATATTTTTATTATATATATATATATATAAATATTTATTTATCCTATCTACGTCACATTTACACTAATTGTGTTTGTACATCTCAAAATCAACCCTAAATTATCACTTTTAGTTGGTTACAAGAATAGCCTTCGAACTATGATAATACCCTTCTCTTCGGGGCATAATGTCAATTTCATCCTTATCATAGGAATGGGGAATGTAGAAAAATTCAGGGCTAAAGGTAACTCAAGTACAACTTTCAATCGATATTCCTCATCGATCTTTTTCCCTAATGTTGCGTTAGACAAATTCATACCAGGAGAGGTGTCAACCACTCGGTATCCTCTGTCAACTGCCAAAAAAATCTATTTCAACCACTATGACAAATTTTGTGAGTGTGTATGTAAGACTAATTTGTCAAAGCAAGTGGCAAACTAGGTATGCACATATGTAAATTTTGCATCTCAACTGAAATTTATAAATTATCATTGAAATTTGAAAAATCGTTTATAAGCAGTTGTTCAGCAAAACCTAATACATTTGACAACACACACTCTTCCGACTCTCATACTATTAAATCTAGGCCTTTAGTTCGAAATAATTCTCCTGGACTGCTTGGTAAATAGCGAGCACTTGTTGCTTAAATTATTTTTATGTAGTTGTATTTAGTGACCTTTACACCCCACAACCATTCAACAATAAAAAAGTGACAACAATTTGGCACAACTGCTTAAATGAAACTTAAATTACTGAAATTTTCATGTTAAGAATCATTGGGCCTGAAATAGAAGAAAACATATTTAAGCAACTTCTGGCAATCTTTCATGTTATAAAAATATACACAAGCATTCTACAGGAGTAAGTTAATGTATCGTGCTTCGTAAGATCACAACACTTATAGTTTGGAATGTTTAAGTTAACATCATTCATTCTAAGCGATAAGCCAGTTACATGCAACAGCCACTACTACGGAATTCACTATAACCAGTTGAATACAGATATTCCTTATTTCAATTTTTATTTATCAATTTATCCAATACGTGATACAGGAGTTTTAGCATAAAAGTAGAACAATTAGATCATCAAAAAGTGATGAGTGCAAGTTAGTTCAGTTATTAAAAGCTCTGTTCCCATATCCATCATAGTCTTTAGTTTCGTTAGAGTTTAACTACAATCCCCATTGAAACCCATTGGTTTGTTTCTTTTATTACCGCATTATACAGTTAGGTAAAGTGATAATGGGTGATCGTAAAAGAATTCTTGGATATTTTTTACGTAAAAGAAGCGCCTGTTGCTGAAAACATAGCACTAAGCGTTTTCGAGAAAAAACGATTTTTTAAGTGAATTCGGGCTAGACCAATTTTCATTTGACCAAACTTATAGCAAATGGTCTACTTCTACTAGCCCATTCATAAAACTGTAAATTACATATTCCCTCTGCATGCATGAATTTCAAAGTGAGTAGCTTTATTAAATCTGCACTGGTGCTGACTGGTTTACTCAGTTACCCATTTATATATTTCGATTTGAAATTTTTATAGTTTTTATATTTTTCTTATATTCATTTTGTGAAACTTTTTCGTGATATCGATGTTTGTGATTGGTTTTAATATAGAATAATGAGTGTGCGCTAGAAATCAAAAGTAAATCATTTTGAGCTTCATTTCATAAACATTTTTAAACTTTAGGTGTAGTTTCAGTGTCAAAATTGCCCTATCTCGGCATTTTTACATAAATGTTATCTTGTTGAAGACACGTAGAAATCATCGTTTTCTAGATACTCACGATTTTATGGTGCCTAATAGTACAGTTACTGGCCATTATAAATTGAAAACTAGATTTTCGATGACATCCCTCATAGAGTTATTGTATTATAGAGCAAGCTGTGTTTCGCTGCCACTATTGTTTGCATTTGCATTAACTACGATAAACCCGCAAGTTGATTTAACGGTCTCAAGGAAGTTCAACATGTATTAGGGCTCTAATCAATTAAAAAACGTCAAAGTCTTCAAATATTTATCACTGATCCCGATAGCATCTTTGATCTTCATCCGTGAGTACTCGTCCTAAATTTGCCCAGGAATTTACTCTCAATTACAATACAACTTCAACCACATTTCCTCCTTCATGACAATTACCTACACGACTGCTAATAATAATTTTCTTTATTCTACAATCTAGCACTTAAAATAATTCAAATCATAAGGAATACCATATACTCAAGCTGCTTTCACGTCAATCTAGGAACTCAATCCACAGCAAACAATACTCTAATACTCTAATTATTGCCTACTTGGTATTGTTGTATTGGAAATACTATCCCTGGCTGCTGCAAAGTTGTAGTTGGAGTAGCCATTTGCTGAGGAGTTGTGGGTATCTGCGAAGGAGCAGGAATGCTCTGCCATGATGTTGCTGCCGTAGGTACTTGTAACCCCATACTAGAATTTAATTCGTGACTACCAGATCTGGTTAATTAAAAATTAGCATACCCCATGGCTGCATAAGAAGGAGATTGGTATCCTCCAATAGGCCCGTAGGCGTAACCTTGCATACCTCCGATGAACTGTCCCGCAGGCAGTTGAGAAGTGCTTGCTGCAGTATAACTTTGAGGGTACCAGTAACCCAGTTGTTGTCCGTAAGTTCCATAAGGAAAGCTTGTTCCAGATATTGTCTAAGGAAAGCAATGAGTTAATTTAGTACTGCAACTGCACGTTTGACCTTACTTGATTGGCTGTTGGAGCGTTATTAGGGTCTCCAGATTCTTTGCCCCATGAACACTTGACTACTTGGCCGATGATATCAGTATTGTGAACTGCGACAATGGCATGTGTGGCGGATTCTTTAGTAGAAAACCTATTGGATGAATTAAACAGTAATTTCATGGGTGCTAGAAGTAGTGGGAACGTACCTAACAAAAGCATATCCCTTCTCTTTAAAAACCCTAATTTCTTGAATGGTCCCAAAAGGTGCGAAGGTCTTCTGCATCAGTTCTTCGGTCAAACCATTGGTGATTCCTCCGCAGTAGACCGTGCAATTTGTTGGACTACTTTGATTGTATACCTCGTCGAATGTAAGTGGTTTTGATGCTGTAAGCCGAGAAATACTTCAAAGTCAAGAAGTTATATCAAATCGATATTCGGTGTCCGCAATGAAGAATGTATATACATCCCCAAACCCTCAATCTATTCCTCGCTTCTGGAGAGATAATAAATTTTAGAAATTGCTTCGGACCCGAGCTTTGTGGACCACTGTGCCTCGGCATTATTCCAGGGAAATTGCGTAAAAGTTTCTAGTGGAAAATTCCTAGGGGGCATGAATTTTGTAACATTACCTACATCAAGAATCCTAAGGGTAATTCCTCGGACCATAGAACATTCGCTAGCACTGTGTTTACAGACCGCTATAAATTTTCTAGCTAGGAAAGGTTATACAGAAAGGTCCCAAACTCTAATTGAGTTGTGTTGCTACTACTGCTGCAGCTGCTGATACTCGCCCGAGGAATATCGAAGCAACCAATTTTTTAGTCGAAATGCCAAGCTTAACAAAAGTTCGCGTAGCTTTACCTTCATTTTTGGCAGTTGGAGGTTTCCGAGTAGCCCAGTTGGTCCGAATGCTTCGGTTGCCCAGCCATTGTCCGTTCATTGCTGCGATGGCACTTTCCGCCTCCTGGAAACAGTTTCTCTTTAGCGCGCCAAAGCATTCGTGGTTTTAAATAGTACATGATTATAGTAGTACTTAGCATGCTTACCCCTTTTTTAATAAATGATACGAATCCATATCCCTTCGACTTCAAAGTTTGCGGATCTCGCACAACGCGGCAATCCCTGAAAAAGTAATTGTTGATTTTTGTTAGACTTGGAAGCACTAAATAAAAATAAATTGAGCTTCAGATATCATTTGCGCTTTTTTTTTGTTAAAAATGGGAAATCAATATTCATAGAAGTGTTGTTAACACATATCTCAGAATACTGAAAAAAGTTCAATACATTAAACAAAATTATATTGATAGAAAGTCAATCCAGAAAATGTTAGGAGTGGTTGCAGTGTAAGCGGATGAAGAGAAATGGTTTAATTTAATAGGGCACATGACAAAGAATGGAAAGCTCCTTGTCGTACTTCTGCATTTTTGCAGGGTTAGAAAACGAGTTTTAAACAATTTTTTAGGAACAGTAACAGTCCTATTTTATGTTGTTGCTGAAAACCAAATCAGCAGAACTAAATTAATTCTAATTACCATAATGCTGAACTCTGTATATCAATAAATTTCATTTCAAATATTTCATAGGAATGGCAATAAGACCAATCTAAAGGAAAAATTGTCCTCAGACTTATTTACGAATAACTGACAGATCGGCCTAACTACCTCCAAAAAACCCTATTACTCTCTTGTAAATCTTTATAGCTTACTGAAAGCTTAAAAATTGGTGAATTTGTTAAAAAACATTTAAAGGCAACATAAAAGGACTCGTAAATTTACTTCTTAACGTATTACCCCGAAGTTGGCTGTTTTTGAAACAGGACTGTGTTATCCAGATCAACATTTCCTTTTCATTTCCCTTCATTCTTCGACAATATAAAATGTTGTATTCCTTTTTTATATATTGCATAATTAAAATTACATTTAATCACTTCCTATATCCATCTACTGACCATAAAATTCCCCGGCTATCTGGCCTACTTTCCCCTAAAATAAAAACTACTACTTCCCGGCCATAAGCAAAACAAACAGGCATATTTGTCAAGTAATGGCTAGCGTGTCAAGACCTATAAGGCTGGAAACCAACCCCATAACCAAAAGAGCTAATTGGCAGTCACCACCCTAATTGTCCAAACCTTTAGTTTGCGTTTTGATATTGGAAATGTTAACACTGGAATTTTTTTACTTTCATGAGTCACGCATGGCGTTAAATAGAAATTAGGCATCGATGGGGCATTTCCAGGACGAAATGTTTAGTTTTCCCCTATAGAGAGAGAATACTTACGAAATTTCTCCGAATGCTGCGAATGCATCTCGGAGAGTTTGAGTTTCTATTTCCGGGCTAAGGTCGCCGACGAAGATGTGATGATGTTCTGAAAGGGGATAAAAACATTTTTTTAATACTTATATTAGCTCCAATTTATAAGACACATTATCGATGAATTGAAAACTCTCATTCCTAATCGCACTGGTGCCAAATTAGCTTCATAGAAATTGAATATGTAAATATAATAAGGTTGATGTGGAATGGTTTTACCCCTCGTTTGCAAACGAGGTCGTAAGCTGCTACATTATGTACAAAGCCGCCCTACATTGCGAAATAAATAATCTAGGAAATGCTTTTTCCAAATAATTTTCGCGGAATACCGTGACGAACCTCAAAGCTTTGTGTGAATACCTAAAGCTCCCACAACAAAGGGCGACATTCAAAATGTCGTGCATAACGAAACTTCATTTCCTTTCATTAGACTGGATGGCGCATTTTTTGGAGTCCATCAAATTAAAATATTGTCTCGTTGCGAGCGCCCTCTGGAAGGGGATAGTGGACTGTTCGACTGAAAATCGCCCCCTTGATAAAAGGAGCACTACACTCAAGTATTGCCGATGCCAAACCGGACCAATAGATGTCGTCCCGCCACCGCAAGACTTTTATAAAATGAAAATTTATAACCTTTTCTACGCGTGGGGCTTTGTGTGAAAGTATTTCCTTTCTTCGTCTGCAAGCGGCACTAGAGCGGAACTAAAATTCAGAAGGGACTTGGCCTGGTGTATGCCAGGATTGGCTTTATTGCGTTATGGCCCTTGCCTGCTTATTTATTTACAAACTTTAAATCGAAAGCCATTCGGCTAGGTATTATCAATATGAAGTTTCTGGAACTTGGAGTTTCAAGAAATGTTCGTTATACTCCAGTGGCAAGATGTTGAAAGCAGATTTGCTACACCATTTGGATATAGACGAATTAAAATTAGTGATAGTAGAAAATGTTTGAGAATTCCGCTCCTCAATCGATGTAATAGACGAGCAGATTTCACTTTATTAGTGAGTTCCGATTTATGCACATTTGAAATGAATTTTGCAAGGAATAAAAGCTTCCTTGCGATCGATGCTAATTTCGAAATAATAGATTAGTTTCTTTGTTCGATATTAATTTGAGGTATTGGCTTCTTGCACCAAAGATTGAAAATTAATTTCGAAATCACAAAATATTCAAATGAAGATGGTTTAAGTATTCGTATTTTTCTTTAGAAAAGAACTGAATTTATGTAGAAAATCGATTTCCATGTTCAAAAATTGTTGAATATATAAAATAACACAAAAATGTTGTAATAAGATATTTCAAAAACGTGATCGAAGATTTTTACGTACACAAATGTTGCAAAATTACTAACTAATATTGATGTAAAAGTAGAACAGACTTTACTTTACCATTTGACAATATCTGAACTCCTCGTAAAAGCAGATTATTGCATTTCCCATATAAGTTCCAGGATTTATGTACATTCAGGGAGTTATTAGTTAAGGAAGCAACACTCTCCAAAATATCAAAATTCCATGCTGATAATGAAAAGAAGTAAAATTTCTTAAAGGAATCTATTGAGGTAGTAGTTTCTCGTAAATTTTATCTTTTGATATCATGAAAATCTGTAGAACTAAATATGTGAGCCTGCGATTAACATTTCTAGGTCACAAAACATTGTACTAAAAGCGTTTCAAAACAATCGATAATTTAGAGTGCATATTTTTTTATTAGATAAAAACACGGTTTCCGTGTAACAAAATAATTTTCAACACATCAATTTTGGTCAAATTAACCACAAAATGAGTGATGATAATATGTTTTGGAGCTTTAATCCCTCGTCACAATAATAGTACACCAGATATCAATTTAATGTTTTACGATTATATGTATTCCAATATCCACATAAGTTCTAGGATTTATGAACATTCGAAGTATGTTTAAATAATAAATAATTTTTTTAATGTGTTAGCTTGAAAATGAAGTTTTTCTCGGCCATAAATTTTCGGTGTCCTATCGACGTCCTACGTATAACACTGAAAATACCACTCGTCACAAGTCCAATTTAATTTATACATTAAGTCTCTCAATATGGTGTATAGCCTTAATTTTTTTTTTGGGCTGATGGTCGAATAACATTTTAAAGTGCTAAACCGTTTTGCTGAAATACTTGTGTTAGAATTTTGTCACTTTACTTGATATTGTTGATATTGTAACATTTTGCCGGAGAAAATCCTACGTAATTGATAATTTCGGCCCGATAAAAATCTAATTTCAGCTCGAGGTAAAGCGTTATTTAAGGCCCCAGTGCTCCCATATTTCTGCCAACGCTCCAACGCAGAATCAACCGATAATTTTTATGAAGGTATATTCATATTTATATTGGCCGAATTTTAGGAGGAATACGTAATTCAGAAGTTTCGATTAAATTGGGGCAAATATTTATATACTTTTACCTGGAACATCAGGCAATTATTAATATCCGTTAACGGTTTTTAAAGGCTATGATATATTTCCCTGGGTACTGCATAACAGCCATTTTATAAAACAACTTTCCTAAATCGTTAAACTTCGCATTAAGTAAAACTTTATTTCGCAAAATATTACCCCAAAAATTTACTGTGCTATAAATTCGTTAAAGTTTTAATAAACAAACTTTCAGTATTTTTTAATTGCATTTTCTGCTCAAAAGCGTAAATGGACAGAAACTGAGACAACGTGAACTTTGTATAATTCTTAGCACTTAACAAGGTAAAGTGGTTTAACTTTCAGACTCGAGTCAAATAAAATTCTTTAATTGCCAGACATTGAATAACATCTTTATACTGCTCATAGCAGGGCCCCAAAAGTACCTTAAACCATTCCATACACCTTTCAAGACACTATATGGATATTTACGGTTTGTTTGAGTTTACTGGTGTATCAAGGGACCCTGGTGGAACAAGGTAGAGTGCCCGAATTGACGCACCCTTTCAACCTTTAATATCTGAGAACACATAAATTATTATTCCTTTCGTCTTCATTATCTTCGGGATTTTGCCCTTATATATCGTCGGAGGAAAATTCGACATTATAAAATTAGCAATTTCTGAGCCGCCTGCCGACCGACCGCAAATCTCGTTAGCAATTATTTCATCAGGTGCTCATAAATCATTAGGTAAGAATACGAACAAAGGGACTGTAACTCACTTAACAAAATGGTGAAAAGAACGTCGCAAGAAAGTCATTTATATAATGACTAAATTCGTCATTGTTTGTCAAAAATAATCAATTTAACAATGGCAATAGTATGTCAAAAAATGGGCCACGAGATGTAAAATGAACATTACCATGTTGGAAATACAAGGAATACAAATAGGGGCAATTCTACGAAAATAAATTGCCCTCGGCTTAGCTCCATACATAAGAAACTATTTAACATCCTCCTCACGTATAAATCAGTAAAATTACCTTCTTCAGCTAACATTATTAAATGCATACCATCTCAAGTTTCAACCCGCAGGTGACAATTTAATGTATTAGAGTAGTTGTCAAGTCCCCATGTGGATTTCGAAACTTCAAGTAGTTAATGAACGAAGGGAAAAATCGTCAGAACAAATCGAGCGATAAAAGGCGAGAGTTTTCCAACATGTTCGTTCAGTCAATTAATAGAGATTCAAAAGTACTGAATTATTATGTTTACACGTTTTGTTTATGTATATCTACGGTTGGAGCAGACTGGCAATTCCGGGACATAAAAGCCAGCATTAGCCAAAAGCGACATATAATATTTAGGCTTCAAGAGTTGAAACCATAGGTAATTTGCAGAAATGTCTGCACTTGAAAGGTCATAGGAAACATTTTGAAAGGCAGTCTTCAATATAATTTTCTACTTGCAATATTATCATATTTTCACTTGAGTTGGTTAGGTTGATGTTTTCAGTATCTATGATCAATCATGAGTAAAAAAGGTGATGAATTACAAGAATAAAGAGAAACGAAAAATATTTCATTATCAGATGAGGCTTGACTTGAAACAATTAGTGTGAGACGACTTTAGCACCCGGAAAACTAGTTTCCAGTCAGAAACCGGTCTTTGAAAGGCTCTATTCGACCAAACACAACATGTCAAGATAGATTTTGTCTCGAAAGCCTTTAATCATGAGAGTTAAGCATTTTTCTGTTAATTCTAGGAGACCGAGTTGCTGCAAATTGGTATCGGTCAGAATGTAAGAATAAAAAATATTTATATTATTGAAGATGATCCTTCCAGTTAGGTATCTCTACTTTATGTTCACGTATGTTTCTGACAAAGAAGCAATTAACTCCTTGGATAATTTTTGTGGGATTATTTGAATTATTGAAATGATTTAAATAATGAGTCATTCATATTCTTTTAAAATTCAAACTTTTGAAATAATGATGTGATTTGTGCCAAAAAACCTCAGTTTTCCTAAGCGACTGAGAAAAAGACTTTTCAGAGTGTTTCGCGTTTTCCATATAGAAAATCGTATATTGGTATCGAAATTACCTCTTTCACGCAACATTAAATATCCCTTAGCGGTACGAAAGGCTTCTGGAAATCGAAGTGAATATCTCTTTAGAATCGCATATCTATAGAGAATAAATTCGAAATTATGAGAATGTTTGGGAAATTCACAACCCATTTCTTAAAATATTTGCCAGATCACACGATATTCTGGAAAGAAAACATGTCTTTGGTCCTTTTCGTCATACTTCGAGAAAGAATAAGCTCAAAGTCGTAAGAATCTCCAAATAATCCATTCATATTCAGATATCATAATATACATACAGTACTCCACATTTAAAGCAAAAACGATGAAATTTTGGGACAAATTGAATATCAAATTTCTGCGCTTTTTGAAGGTCTCCATTGGAGGGAGTTTTATTATATTCAAAGAATACCCATGATATGTTATAACACATTATATGTATATGAGCATCAGAGACCCAAGCATTACGATGGATTCCCTGTTAGTAATATTACGTTCTCTTTGATATCTGAATGATCTAGTTAACAGCAATAGGTAGCGTTTAATATTAAATTGCCTGTCATTATGTTAATCGAAGTGAAACTAGACCAGCTTAGCAAGAGTACCAAAGTACGCCGCAAACCCCATGACTAAACTATTATTTCGTCGCAATAAGCCTCCGAAACTAGGGTCGCCCAGATTTTGTCCATTAAAACAAAACAATATATTAAACTCACAGCTCGTCCTGTATTAATTAGGTGAGAAAGATTGGTCAATTAACGCGTTCTCTGCATTGCGGATGTTATAAGCTTCTGTATTTAGGCAATTGGAGCGGGAGTTATTTTAATTGAATTTCCTTTAGTTTTGGGAAACGCTAACTCATTTAGAAAAGGCATGCAACTGGAATACTTTAAAAGGCAAATACCCGGAGATGTCTTTTTAAAATTGGCTTAGAAGATGTGCAAGGATAAACAGATCTAGTTTTAGAGTAAATATTTAGATTGCTTGAGACAATAGGAATAGAATTACCTCTAAAGATGGTTAAGAAGAGAACTGTACTGTATGTTCATGTATTATGCAATTATGGTAATTAACTCTGTAACAATAAGAAGAGTTCAACTTTGCTTTTATCAACTTGCCCCAATAGGCATCGATGGAACGTCAAAGCTCGTTACTGCAAGCACAGAGAAAATCCCTAGATAACTTTAAATTAGAGCGAAATGTTTGCAGAAACTGACGATATTAATTAATAAAACAGCTGACATGGTATATAATATGATATACATACGTAACATAATATAATTTATAGCCTAATTCGGTTTTGCCATTTTGACCGCATATTTATACATACTTTATAACGTTAATATTTAACTGGAAAATTGATTGAGTTCCTCTTAATACGTAATTGGTTGTTTTGCAACGGGAAAATAATTTCTAATGTTTATACAAACATCGTAGATCTAAATTAAAAAATTGAATTGAGCTCTGCACATGAGTTCCAAGGATGGTAGCCTTAATTTCTTTTCCATGTAATTCGATATCACCACGTTTATAAGCTTGTTTTCTTCCATTTAAATAATTTCAAAACTAGTCAAATAAATCATCATACATTCCGAAACTTTTCAGCTTATACGCCTTTAAGCCTTCTATATCACTTAAAGTTTACAGATCTGAAGTTTACTTTAACCATTAGCTCTTGTAAACTGCATTGTTTGTTTTATTTCCTTATGCTATTTTTACGGTTTAATGTAGAACTCTCGTAAATAATAGAGTCGTTTTTAAAGTTGACAAATATTCTGGTAACACATCGAGCGGTTGTTGAAAGGAAATTCAATTTTAACAACTTTTCTGCAGTCGTCGTCTTATGAATGATAGACAAGAACGATCGCTTAATAATTGTGGTAAGCTTAAACGAGTTAAACGATAAAAAATGAATAAACCCGGATGACGAAGCTGATCATATTTATTTATGAAAGGTTTTCAAAAAATTGTAATCTAATAGCTCCCAAATAAAAAATTAGGTACAGCCTAAGGGAAAACCATCTATATTTAGCTTCGTTTTAAAGAATTACATGTAATGCGTAGGTGGGAAGCCTAACCTACTTCGAGATAATCGGGATTAATGCTTTGATTATTAGCGTGATGCTAACGT
The DNA here is from genome assembly GCF_039881205.1 of Euwallacea similis. NCBI lineage: Eukaryota > Metazoa > Arthropoda > Insecta > Coleoptera > Curculionidae > Euwallacea > Euwallacea similis. Next base: position 2,251,269 of record NC_089635.1, on the reverse strand, counting down.
CCCTTTTGAACGATAATTAGCAATCCTACTATAAAAATAACCATTGTGGTCAGAATTCGGAATTGCGCTGGCAACTTTTAAATCTGCCGGAGCGGCAACAAGGAATTCACAAGCGTTTAAACTGGCAATTTACATTTATAAAAAGCATTAGTTATGCAATTCCCCGAGGGACAAACATAGGTATTATGGCTTATAACCGGCAAGCATACCAGCCTTTGCAATTCATTAAACTAGAACAATATCCGGTGAGATTTTGCTGAACCCGGAACGCATTAATAAATTAGATCCCAATTTTGGAAGTTGTTTTAAAGCGCGGATAAATTAATCATGCCTAAAGACGCTAAGGGACAAAATTGAAAAATTACCCTAAAGTTTTGTTATTAAAACTCAAATGAAACTGCAATTGTTCCATTCATGTATAAGCTATCCCTAAATGATCTGTACAAGACTTCCCCTGATCTCTGAAATTGCAATATGATGCTTTGACATAACATATGTATTGTATTTAGTTAATTTTTTTTATGGCTTTTCAATTTTTTTTGAAATTACTTCTTTTGTAGTGACTGTATTTGAGCAAAATTTAGTACAGTTAGGTTTTTAGGGGCGAAAAATCGAACACCGTTTAAATTTTTGATGTTCATTGTAGAAGGCAACGTCAGCCCTTTGTCGAGTCTCTTTGAAGGAGCGTAATTTCTTTCTCACTTTATACCAAATTTTATACTGATAAAATTTGCACTCAACAACAAATTTTCTGCAAAAAAAACCATGCTTTATAAAGACTTTTTTAATATTTGGAGTTCGTATTAAAAGGAACGTTCTTTTATCAATGTGCATTAACCAATTTTTTACTATTGCTTATAATTTTTTCTCTTCCTCAGATGTTGCTTAAGTCCAAATAGCAACGAGGGGGAATCCTTTTATTTCGTGTTATAAATATTTAATGTCCATTAGGCATTAAAAAAGGCGGGGTATTTTCAGAGAAAATTTTTTGGTTACGTAGATGTTGGAAAATACACAGATAATTCTAGAGGTAGATGTTGCATCTAAAAATACAAAAGGATGCAAAGCATAAAAAGGGTTCTCAATATTTTCTTGACAGCGACTAGAATTCATAAGGTCGGTATTTGTTTCAAAGTTAGAGCAAATGCTACTTTAACTATGCAATTTTTAGATATAACATCCTTTATTTATCAGAAAGGAATTGGTGTCAAAAGCCACTCTGTATAGCAAATAAGTGTTTGCAAAGAGGGCGCAGGGGCTAATAAGGGCCTATCCAGTACCTTTTAAACCGTGAATAAAGTCTAGGATTCTAGTCTTCAGTTATCTTCAACTTGCAAAATTCGTATCCGAACTTGTGTATTCACTGTTGAAAATATTTGCCCAATTCTGAATACCATATTGCTTAAATATCTCGTAAACAATATCTTCCTTGGACTTTGTACTTATACGTAACGTAAACTAATGCGAAAATGGAAAATGAAAGACAATCAGCTCTGGACGATAATACTCTAAACGGTCGCCAAGGCTTTGCTTCAGACTATTCCTTCTAATGTGAAATGTGTTCTATTGTCAAAATCTGATTTAAATATTTCAAAAACTGTCAGAGTTCTAGGCAAAATTAGAAGAAAAAATCAATCTTTGACACACCGCATATCGAAACCTGTCATCTTTTGGATAACATAAATTTGGCCAAATCCTAATATTTGTGGACGAAAGAATATGTTCGTGAAGTTTGGTAGGATCACTTTGTGGAGCTATCGGAAATTTATGAAAAACTTCAAATAAGAAATTGAAAATTCCTCGAAATTATGGACAAAGAAATACTTGTAATATTGAATAACTTGATAAATATCAATTCCAGGTATGTATTAAGTAAATACTAATAATGTATCATTTAGAATAATTCTGTCCCGAGAATTTTTTTATTACAAGTTAAAAATAGTAGCACTTGACAAACAACAAATTACGAAAGTGATATATATGTGTCCCTGCAAATTTAGGGTTCAAAAAATACCTATTATGTAATTTTAATCACTATTTAAGTGGTAGTTTTTAAATGCATAAAGCTCTCAATAGTATTTCTGGGCATATCTTTAATTGTTAATTAATATATATAATAGATACTTTTGAAAGGGCAATTTCTTATTCATATATAGTGACTGTTTTTTTGTTGTTGTCAATGAAATAGCAGAGCTTAAATTGCAGCAAAAGAGTTACAGTAATAAATATTTGAAATACTCTTCTGCCTTATTAGTCGATACAATACGGCAAGCTCATATGTTTAAACGGAGAAATTCGTATAAAAGGGAAATTGGCTTTCTTGAAAGAACGAAATGAAGTTTACTTGATTCATAGAAATTCGAACTAAAAAAGGCCATTTTAGCCGGCATGTTTGAATAAATAATCCCGTGCTTAGCATGTCGGTATGTAATGGAGTGAATGTGCACGTGCGCTTTCTGTCAGCATTTCGATATTTCATGCAAAACTTAAAAGAATCGACTTCCGATTGTTTTCTCGTTTTTATATTACTCCTTAGTTTCAAACAAGTAAATATAAATCTTCATCAAATTAATTCGCAATCGACTAAAGGATCCAACACCCTTCTCCGAACTCGAACTGTCCAAGATCAATTAATCAACAAGCTATAATCCACAGCGGTTCAATAATGTCTTTAATAAACCGTAATGTATTTACCTAGGTCAGTCGTCTTTCTTGATTTTCTACTTTTTACCTTCGATGACTGCCGTGATTTATAGTGAATGGTCGTTCTTAATGGGTACAGCTTTCCGTTGATTATTAATATTTGCATTTTAGTACAGGCTCAAAATAAATCCAGCAGGACCGAGGTTCCCTTTGGGACTATGTATTTCTGAATGAATAATATGATTTATACACAGTAATATATTAGATAGATAACTCTATTTGCATAGCAGCTGATATTTTGGGGCGGCTGTGAAGTATGTTTCGCAGCTTCGATGTTTTATTTACCAGCAGTGATGCCTGTGAGTCTAAGGCAAGCCATTTTTTTATCATCCTTATAACGACTACATCCTATATTCTGCTATTATGATGTTGGTGTGCATATTGAGTTCTGAGGAAAATTTTGCCTCTAAGTTGACCTCCTTTATAACTATATTATACACATAGGCAGTTAAAATGGCTTTGTTACAGGTGAAACACACTTTCTTCCTTCAAACTTGAATTGAAAAACTCGTGTTCAAATTTGCTTTAAATATTAAACCAATGAAACAAGTTTTTGTTGATATGATCTTTTCAGATCTCATTAACCTAATTCAATTAACTCATTCCCTAGATAATATCATAAAAGTTAACGTAACCAAAATGATGTAATACTGTTGGTTTGAAATGTTCTTTTTTTCTTTTAAAAAGCGTATCTTGTATATGTCAAGGTTTTGACTGTCAACAAACGAAAAGGGCTTACTATATATTTTAATTATTTAAAATTTATTATTATATTTTAATTTATTTAAAATTTTTGAGCGGTCGGCTTAAGATTTCGGAAATACATTGCAGAAATTAGATTTGTTTTTTTGAGTTTCAAAACTATAAAAAGTTCTTATATCGTTTGAATTTTGATTTGAATATTTGGTTATTGAAGACTTAAAATCACATGATTTTCCTTTTTTGTAAGCTGTTTACCTCTGCTTATCGAAATTGGGAAGTATCTGACTTTTATGTAATAATTTGTCATTTTCCTAATCACATGTTATAAAACCCCCATCCGCAATCACTTCTCATTATAGTGTCATTCCACTGATAATCATTTTCCAACTTTCAAACTATCTGGAGAGTTTTTAGGTATGTTCTCGTACTCATTTACAAGACAAAATAAATATATCTCATTTTTTGTAAGATCAATAATTCAACTATTTTGAACTATTACTATGAAATATGATTTATTCTTATATCACGTCTCTAATGAATCCTAACTGACGTTCGAGCAAACTTAAACACATTTGCCCTTTTAGTTTCAAAGCGATTTTTTTTCACCCCTATTCACCTACTTAATGTTGCTGTTACCATCTATCTACAAAAGTTGCCCTTTACGCCATCACCTTACGAGGTAATTTTGCATACTGAGTTTTTGTTTTAATGTGTTTCTCTTCAGGCTTCAAGGCTTCAGTGTTAAAATTGCGCTATAGTATGCGAAGCATTGGTAACTGGCATTTCATGAGTAAATGTGAGGTATTTTTTATTCAACTTATTTGCCCCTCGAGCAGACGGAAGGTAATTGAAGGTCTGGAAATGTTCATGGGATTACTTTAAGAAGCCTTTTACAGAACATGAGAATTTTGGGAAACATTTTATGACAAATTGCTATTTTAAGGAGATAAAAACCGAAATAAAAAATCCTCGACTTTATTGTCATTCCCTTGTATACAACGGTTGCCCTTTTTGGGCAGACTGGACGGACTTTTTGTTAAATCAATTATGTGAACTAAATATAAAGAGTAAAAGGCGAGGATCAGTGCTGAATAGTTTTAAAGTTTAAAAACTCCTTCCCACTATCTTGCTACTTAAGAGAGTTATAATTAATGCTCTTGAAGGTTCATTGCTATGCAGCTATATTCCATAGGCAAAGAGCTTTTTTAAACGATGTTTAATACATTTTGCGTGCAAACGGTGCTTTTCGGTCGACCAGCTTTCAAAATGTTTTCCTATTGGCAGCGGCAATTTTGTATGCACTCGAAATAATGAGATGTACCAGAAAATTGCGTTTCGTCCAAAATAAAACAGTAATACACAGCAGAGCCAGGAAGCAGATTAAAAAGCGGGTTATTCCACGGTCCTAAAAATTAAGCAAATGCTTTTAGCTTTACACAGTTTATGTCACCTATGTATAGGATTTTACAGCGTCCGCAATGCGGAGTACGCGCGTTAATTGACCAACCTTTTTAGTAATAAATAACCCCGGAGGCCTCGTGACTTCAACACATTTATTTCCTTCCTCAAAAATTTTAATGCATAAATTCGAACATCGCAGGTGTTCATTTTATGTCGTTAAGTGCCATAGATTTGCATTCAATAGACAAAGCATCGTCATTAGGAAGTTCGTCCATTGTTTTTACCATAAATAGGTCTCGTGGTTGTTTCTCCTTGGAATCTAAATGATAATTCGGCCAAAGAAATGTATATTCTCAGTTTCACGTGATGGAAATTTTCCGTATTTGGGTCAATTTTTATTGAACAATAATGTCTTCATCCATATTGACCCAATTATTTCTGTCTTACACCCCAGCTTTAATTAAAATAATAGAGTTAGCGACAATAATTAATATCAACAGGTGTCCAACAAGGTTGGTAACTCAAAGGGAAATAATTTAGAACTACCCCGTTATAGTCATGTTTTTTGTAATAAATCATTTGAATTTGAGTGCTTTCCAGATAAAAAGATAAAGCGCATATTAAGAATCTTCCATTTGTTGATTAACAGGCGCGAAACTGGGTCAAGCAAATCTATTATATTTGATTCCCCAAACAATTTTCTCGCTTTTCTATCCTGCGATCGAAACTTTCAAAATTTCAGCTTCCCTATGATGGTAAATGTGAAAGTCATGGGTTTTTTGTTGCTTTGGAAAAAACACAGTTTTCAAAAGTTTTCCGCATTGCGGCCAGAGATTCGTTTAGGAGTTTTATTTAAATTTAAAAAAATGTTGCAAACCTGGATTTATTTTATTTTATTTGCGAGGCCTTTTATCTTTCTTTCTATCCTGCACGAAACTCATTTGAATCCTTAAAAGCGTCTTTCCTTTCTTGGGCATTAATGTACGTTCAACAATGGACCCTCAAACTATTATCAGTATCTTAGAAATTGAATAGGAGAAAATATGTATAAACGTCATTGCATTGGCCTCAAAAAACTGATAAAACTTAGTATTCCAACCAGTTTTTGATTTATTTTAAAAATCTGTTTGAAATTTTTTGACATTCTTTCAATTTTTTGTAAACCAGACAAAATTTGGTAACTATTTTTGAATCTGATTTTACCACTAAGAAGACTATCTCAACTGCACAACCTTATACAAATTGTTGACTAAATAAATAGCAACAAAGTGCCCTATTTTTAACATCAATATCGATATTTAATACGTATATAATGATTCCATATTGCAAGAAGAAAATTTTCCTTTCTCGAAAAATTAGATTTATATAAATACAAAATAAAAGAGTAGGTATAGGTTAGCAGATTTGGGACAGGGAAGGTAATTCCTTTCTAATTCTTTTACTGTCCCAAATCTGCTGACTTGACCTACTCTATGCTTACATTGGGACGATAACTGTTTTCATGATAAAATAGAACGAATTACATTTGATCCTTTATTACTCCAGTCTCTATCGAAAATTAAAGGATCGGCTAAGTGCAAATTATATTTCAACTGATATCACCGATCCTTGATTTGAAATGATCTCATTTACAATTGGTCAATTTAATTCCATTACCTACATTTGCAGATTCAAAACTTGATTGTGAAGTCAACAAGAATTACTAATTTCGGCAAGGGAAGGATATATGGAAACTGCTAAAACAAATTCAACTGAAACTCAGATATGCTACAATAGTAATTTTGATGAGTTATTTGCTCGTGATTTTGATTATGAAAATGCCACAAAATTATTGTGTGTTGCTATTTGCCCAACTCTGGTGAGAAAGGAATCTACTAAAGTTCGAGTATCTACTATTTCTTTAGGACTAGCGCCTCAAACAAAGTTTAATATTTATCTCTTAGCAAAGCTTTTAAGTAGAAATGTATCCATTAAAAAATTAACTCCTTTAAACGATTTAAAAATGCTGCTTTTTTAAACATTCGATTCGGTTTGAGACACAATTAACCATAGCTAATAAAAGCACCATGGAAGGTAACCATGATTCCTTTTCATGGGTAACAGGTGCTCTGAAAAGTAAAAGATATTAATAGCTTTTCTTACACAAATAATCAACAAGCTCATAGTAGTTTTACGATGCTGAATGAGTTTAAGTTATAGGCTGTTGGGATTCAAAATTACGCTTCATAAACATACTTTGCTTCCTTAAAACAAGAACTTTACGTGCAATTTACTAATGGAGATCAATTTTCATAAACTAGTTAAGTACGGGGTATGTAGATGAATAAATAGAATCAACAACAACATTTATCAAACGTAGAGTAGCTCTTAAAATAGTAAATTACATAACCTGTTGCCCTTCCCCTGTGCTCTCACCACCCCAACCTAGTGAAATATTCGTGGGTCTAAAGTTACATTGAGGATGGATATTTATATCATATTTCTTTCAGCTGTAGTGGGGTGTCATTATGTTTTACTGAGTGGCTATAGAAATTGTTAAGAACCCTTGGTGTTTAATTGCGGCGTTAGTGGTCTCAATAACAAAAAGAATGGTCAATTAACGCGCTCGCCGCATTGCGGACCCCGAAGGCCTTGTGCTCCGCTCTGTTTCTATTTTATTAAGTCTCCTTAATTAGTTTTCAAAAAGAGTATCGTTAGGGAAAGTTTCATATTCGCTGTTAAAAACATCTGCAGTGGTCTCAAGCTTCACTCTCGCGCTGCAGGACGCTCTTAAAATTTCATTTTGCTTCCCGGCTGTTATTAGGATATTAAAAAAAATTAGGTAGAAGGTACCTGACTTGGTAGCAGATGGTGTTGTCGGAGTCAGGGCCGCAGTGGTGGAATTCGGTGGAGTATGGTTAATTCTTATAGCTTCTAACTTTGGCACTGGCAAAAGTCCAGGAGCAGACATGCTGGCTGGTACCGCCGTTGCAGGCATCATAAGAGTGGACATAGTCAACATTTTCATCAACTAACTTTGCACAATAAATAATTCCAAATTCGCGCTAAAACTTGTGCGAGAGAAAACGCGGAAAAGTTGTTGTTCAATGTGGCACACTGGCACACGGGCCGCAACTCAAAGACTGCATAACGCGGGTTGTCTGTGTTATGTCGCGTTCGTTAGGGGGTAGAAGGACGTGGGGGTGGAACAGTTATAGTGGCAGTGCTGGTGCGAACGGCGGGTTATTCCAACTGCGGCAAACTGGCATCAGCTTCGGCGCTCTTCGCGCACTGTTTGTGGATCTCCCTTAATAGGCTGCAGGAGCGAAATAAATCATAAACTAGGCCTTCGAAGGGATAACTCGATTTGATCTACTTATTGACTTCTTTGTCCTGACCGGCCAATTTTTTTCCTTTAAATTCTCCACGTTAAGTTTCCATAAATGAGAATCCTTCAATAACTTGCAATTAGAAAATTCCATTCCTAAATCGGTTTGAAGCTTTTTTATATTTCCCTATTTACTGAAATTAAATTTTAAAAAAATTTAAACGTACTCTTCAATATACAACAAAACACACTAAGGCATGGCTGTAAATATACGCAGTCATTATTGTAGCCCTCGCCCTTACCAAATATCGCCCTTTATTAAGCAATATACTCCGTCGACATTTCTGATGCCAGAGTTCAAATCCAATATTGGAAGCCTTACTCAGAGCAAATGCAATGAAAAACTATACTACACATACAAGCCACAGAACAAATTGCACTAAGACTGATTACAAAGATAAGGCACCCAACCAATTACTATACGAACGTGCACACATGACAAGAATAACTGAAAGACTGCAACAAATTCAAATAAGATGAAAGGACAGTCTTCACAACTGAACCATTCTGAACCCTCTTTGCCTTACAAGACAACCAAGACAAGTCCCTTTCCCTTCAACCACTCTATTGGAACATTTCCAAGTCTAATTTTTTCTTTCCTTTTCTTTGCATTTTATGAATGATTATTTATGTGTAGATGTAAGTGATTTCATCACGTAGGCAGAAAGACCGACTGGTAGATAACATTTTTCGTATGGACTTATGGATTCACTGAAAAATAAAGTTTTCATTTCAAATAATTATCGCTAATTGCACACATATGAAAAAATGATTATGGAAATCGAAAAGCTGGCAAATACAAATTATAATTATTTTATTAAATATAGATAATTAATAGCGTAATTGAGCTGCTTTTACTTATTAATAATATATTGGCATTCAATTTATTATACAAACATTATTACAGCACACATGACAAATTAATTTGGTATATGCAATACACAGGACACGAATTAAATTGTTTCCGAAACATTTAATGCATTTCATAGAGAAGTAAGTTAATTAGGCGTTTGTTATAGTTTATTGCCGAACGAAAACAATTTACATTGGGGGTCGTAAAAGTCACGCTCAGCAAAACTGCATCTAACGAGCTGAATATGTTTAAACTGAAAGTTCCAGGGGAGTCAATCGTACAAAAATAAACTTAAAACGAAGATTTCCTGGTATAGATAAATATTCAATGAGCTGGGAGTAAAAAAATTATAGTTTTGCTTATCATATTAAATGGCACTTTAATGGACTTCTCGATAAAACTACCTCCAATAATTGAGCATATTAACTCTATTGAAGAGACGATCCTTAAATGGGAGAAACTGCACCGCCTGAGTCTCGGCATCAGCGTTCGAGTGAGGGTTCAATTAACTAATTGATATCTGTTCGCCTTTTGAATATATTAAGCCATATAAAGCCTGATTGAACATATAATATCCGGAAAGGAAAATATAAGGTGTACTAAATTTATATGTAGGAAGCTCCAAGCTAATAAATCATATCTACTACATCAATTTGACTGAATTATTTAATATGTGCTAAACTTAAAAGTTTTCTTACGAAGAATTTCCCAAAAGTAATCTATACAGCTAATAATTTATTTACCTGTAATGGCAAGGTTAAACACTATTGTTCGGATATTATGGGTTTTCTTTGTCAACAATAGAGACTTCTGGTTTTGCCAACACTTAAATATAAATAATTTCAAAGTTACATGATAAAATATTGAATCGGTTCGGTTGACATTAGAAAAGTGTGTTAGTTTTAGCCGAAAAAGGATATAAAAATGCATTATAGAAATGCTGTTTTACCAAGCAAAGGTAGTAACCTCATTATCGTTAGTGGTTTTGACATATTGGTACACTCGAGAAATTGATATCACCATTATACTATATGGGAAACTAAATTTTGAATACGGTAGTTGAAAATGTTATATGATCATAGTAGAGACCATGTTTATTTATATGAGACCTGTTCATACTTATATTTGGGTATGGTATCAAATAGGAAAAAACATTAACTAGTCAATATTTGATAGGGGAACAAAAATATTTAATATTTATCAATCACATCAAAGTAAAGTATAATAAAATGAACCTTCGTTTAGCAGTTAAAAATTTTCCAATCCAGTTATGGATGTTGCTGTAAAGAATATAATTTTTGATCTCATCTATGATTTTTACATCCAAAACAAAATTTAACACAATTTGGTCACATCTAACACCCCAGTTTACCTAAACCATGTCAAATTTTAATACCATTTCGATTACCAGTTTCAATATAGGTTCATTAATATGTTATTAACGTTTAAACAAACTTGTACACGCAACAGTGGACATAAAGCAGCTGACACCTATGGAAATATGACAATAATTTAGCTGCTCCATATCATATATGAAATTAATACATGTTCACCAGTTTAAAGGTCCATTATTCAAACTGAGAATAGAATTTATATGTTAATAATTAGCCAATTAATGCACTTGTGTGGTCTCTGGTTCACTAGAAACGGGTAGATATTAGCGTGTTTTTACTTATGTTTTGGTGTGTTTATTTTTCTAGCTCACTGCAAGTTAATTAATAACTGAAAATAACAAATTAAAATCGTATGCAGAACAGCTGATTGTTATTATTAAAAGAAACTGATTGCAGTCAAAATTACAAATGCAAACAAAAGGAGCATATTCAGTAATAATAGAATGTATATAATTAATTTCGTTTTTGCATTTGTAACATTTATACTGTTTGGCCTATAAAATTTTAATATAAATATCCCTGAATCACATCTATTAATGCAATATTTGAAATTGTCTTATTTATTGGAAAATTTATTGGACTTTTTAGTTTTACACCCTGAAGAGCTGAAGAATTTTAGCACTGACAGCTCTACCCGGCTAACAGGAGACAATTTCCGATACAAAAAAAGAAAGCGTTTAGAAAACTCCCTTCCTAAATCTATTTGAAATCTTGAGATACATTGTTTTGTGCCTCTTTTACGAGCAGGAATATAATACAGGAAAAGCATTTCACCATCATGGTCCCTTTACAGCCGAATCCAAGTCAATAAAAGCCAACTTTGTTTCTATTCCCTTCAATGAGAGCGTCTACACAATGTAGTCCTGCATTGTGATGTTCCATTTAAAATTTAAAGTCTTTTGTGTGTTGCGCCATATCTTGCGTATCTATTAATAATATAGATTCACATAAAAGGGCGTGAGCCAATTTGTTGTTCAAACTAATTTGCTGGGTTATATTAAATATTTATAACATCTTTTTTTTAAAGCAAACCACAGGGTTGGGCCAAGCTAGGTATTCGATAAAATTCCCTCGAGATGCTAGCCAACACGCACTACATATACATACATTGCATATGCACACGCATAGTTTAAGCTTAATAAGCATCTAAATGAAAAGAAGAGGAGTGCTGTTTCTAAACATACTAACACTTGTTTTACAACTTCTATTTTTGTTGACGAGTTTCACACTCAACTTGTCATGCTGCAAATATTATTTAAATAAAGTTTTGGAAGCAGCTTTCTAGTTACGAAATAAAAAATTTTCCCTCTATTTAAAAATTGTGATTTAATGCAATATAAGCTAAAAAGCTTTTGCGCCTCTGGATTTTCCCGGAAGCAAAATCTAAAGTTAGAGCAAAAAAAAGTGTACTAGTGCAAGTACAAGGCAAACATTAGTCACTCTGTTTACATCATAACACCTCATCATGTCTAATCTTCATCTAGCAGCACTCTTGATAATATTAATTTATATTAGTTAGTATATACTTTCCCTGTCTCGCTCAATATTAATTCCGCTCCCTTGCTCGCATGTTCCCTTTATTCCTTCCAAACGTAAATTAACTAATGCCGTTGCTCCAAAATATTTTAGGTTTTATAACGAGGAGTTATTAACGCAGGACAGAATGCGTACAGATCACAAAAACCTCCGTATATTGGGAACTTTTACGGCTTATTTTTATGAGTTAGGTTTTCTGGAGTGTTATGGCAGGAATTTAATAAATGGTTAATGAAAGGTGTGTCATTCAAAACGAGGCTTTGCCTACATATGAGAAAAGGGCTTTTCAGTGTAACACGCTGTTCCATAAAAAGGTTAATGAACATATTATGTTATGGTGCTGATGTCATAATTCCCCTTTCCCTACGCCGTAGGAAGTTAAATTACGTCCCATTAGGAAGAATATTAATTTCGACAGATAAGGCTTTACCTACTACACCTTTGAAGTTGGCGTGAAAATCAAACATAATAATTAGTTAACGCTAAATATGCAAATTACTTCAGTCCCGCCCTGTTAAGAGATAACATGGGACAAAATGAATCTCTTAGATAATACTCAGGCTTGCTCTTTTAGGAGTTCCGGTAAGGGTTAAATCCTTTGATGTTCCTCGCACCGTTCATGTAAAGTTAAACACAGTGATCAAATTTTCATGTAACGGCAGCTACTCATGCTCTTGTTTTTGTGCAGGTGACGAGTAAGTTAATCCTCTAATTTTAAGAGAGATGAGGTAACAATCTAGAGAAAGTTCCGTGTACGTTTCAAGCCTGAATATAACGTATTGTGTATAAATAGTTTTTGCTTTAATTAGATATTAACGCGGAGTTTCAGATAATGTTTCTTTTGTAGCTAATTAAGCCAATTGGTTATATCCACAGTTTATAAATACAAAATGCACTCCACGGTATAAATTACAGCCAGCATTAGCATGGAACATTAGAGCACGCAGTAGGTGGCAGTTTAAATTCCAGAAAAAAATTGAGCCCTCAACACGCATAACAAATCGAGCGTAAGGATTAAATATATTGCTACTTCGCTTTTGAGTGTTATTTGACAGAATGAAGTATTGTTTAGTGGAGCAACTCAGGTATCCAAGGGCTTACACAATAGGCAATAAATTTGCCATATGTAAAATAATTAAAAAGGGTGTTTTGAACGCAAAGTAATTGGCTATATATATAGTGTTGAGTGACTTTTTCGATTGTAATTAACAATATGTTATAAATTTAAAGTGCCCGCCAATGATTCCGCAACAAATAGCCACTTTTTGTCATTTTTCATAATGCGAGGGTGAATATCCTATAAATTTGTCGAAAAACTGCCCTCTAAGTAGGCCCTAAATTCCGTTCTCTTCCTTTCTGTCTTCTCTTTTAGAGTTTTCTTTCTTTATCTCTACTAGTTTATAAGATACTGATTAGTTTTCGATATGCATTCATCACAATTTTTATAGATTTTACATGCGCTATATATGCCTCTGTGTCTTCTTAACTAACTTTATATTTTTTACAGATTTCAAGTTAAACTTCAGGCATTTTTAGCATCCTGAATACAGCTCCAAATGAAATTGCAGTAAACTGATGTTAAAACAGTTGGCAGCGAAATGTAGCTTGCGGAACCGATATAAAATCCAAATTAGTCAATTTGACGCAAATATCGATCCGATTCCCCCACCTCTAATCAATTTTTTTTGTTGAATGAAATTCAAATTCTATTTACGTGAGCAATTAAGCCTTCAAATTCCCAGAACGTCCATGTTGCGATGAAGAATACTTTCAGCAAGTTTCCTTGCAATTTACACGTCTAAACCTCAATGCATCAATTGAAACCTCACTGTTAACAAATTTGCCAAACTCCGCAGACAATTTCATCCATTTACAGATTAGCTGAGTACCTTTTGACCATATAGTTTCGACCGAAACTAATATAGCCAGAAACTGGTGCCGCAAACTCACACAGAATGCCCCTACATAATGAAAGCAAAATGGGATTGTTTAGTAAAAGGTTAAATTCCGTATAGCCAAAGGGGACACCCAAAATATAACGAGTTTACCTGGTTGATGGCAAATATATAAGTGGCGGATTTAGTAGTCGATTTTACACACAAGTGAATGCGTGTTCCACTAATCGATACTTGGATCGGAGTCTGTTGTCCAGGGATATTACATAATGTATGTTTTTATGGATGGCAGTCTAAATATAGCGTATAATCTCATTGACATGGGTCAGCATAATGGTACATGTGCGAAGCAAATTGCGCTGCATAATCCATTATGGTACGATGCACATTTAACCGAGAAAATTTTGCGATGCAAATTTCCACGCATTCAAAGCTGGAAAATTTTCAAAGTGTTCATCATTCGAAAAAATTATTCTATGTACACTAAAATTGGAAATGTATAATCTGAATCCCTGCCAAAAGCCAAGGAATTATTGAAATAAGTAGCTTTACCTGTTTTGGACTATGCGTGCAAGTCCCCTTTAATTTACATATTTACCTCTTGGCGCGCAGTACGCACATTTACATATTATGTGTCATTGGCTCTTACTGAAATGCGTTGTGACTATTAATTATAGTTATAAATAAGTGTTTTACAATTTCTCAGCTGCAACATAGGGAGATATGCAAGTCATTAATGGAATTGTGTATTTACAACCTCATAAATATTCTAGTTGCAGTGGAAATGCAACTATTTATTAGGCTATTGAAGTGCTACACTCTTTTCGTTTAATAAAGAACTTAAAAGTATAATTAGGGCAAATTTATTGCGATTAAATAGTATGATAGAAAATTCATTTGGTTAAACGCCCAATACGTTTTTGCTAATTCCTCTTTTCTACCCCTCGCCTCGTTCACCCGCCAGAGGTAGGAAACACCAGCAATTTTACTTGCTTTAACCAAAATAGCAGCAGAATTATGAATGTACTTGATTTTTTCGGACGCTATTCTGCTGCGTTCGTCTGACTAGATCAAAGTGCCGGGGCTGAGTGAAATTTCTATAATTATATATGTTCGGTGCTCCTACGATACAACCTCGCATCACAGAAAAACTTTACATTCTAAAGGTTCATCTAGGAATTTATATTTCAATTTGTAATTTTTATCGTGAGTATATGGGCCATATTTCTCCATTTTGCCCTATCAAATCCAGGATACACTTAGCGCTGTGGCGATTTATCTCGCAATTTTGATTTCCGGTTATGCAAGTTTTTCTCGAGAAAACCTACCTCACAAACATTCTAGTTTGAGTGCATATATTTGTTAGTTTTTTACTTCTCAACACATTTTTTTTTTTGTTTCTTAGTAAAAGAAGTACTTACTTGATGTGTCCTGTTTTTGTGTCAAGTTTGATATGGGTGAAGTAACAATAGATGAGTTGCTTTTTATTTGAACTGGAACGGCAGATACTGTTTGCACAGTAGCTGGCACTGTAGTATTGGAAGGTTGCTGCGTGATGATAGGAGGTACTGCCAAAATTGTTGTGGGCTGATTTACGGATGTAGAGGCCGATGAATTAGAGACCCATCCTGTTTTCAGTTCCTGCAATAAATTAGATGTCTTAAGTTGGATTTAACTCATTTAGGTCGGAAATAAGTGCTTAATTTCCATTTGTGGAACCTCTACTGCTAGCGAATTTTTACGAGTATAAATTTTTGCACCAATAACTTATAAGATTATTTCGCCAGCGGCAATTTCAGATTTATTCGAAGATTTCCGGGCTAAACGGATATTAGTTCTTTTTATAGAGGAATGCCCCCAAATATATTGCCTGGCTCAGTAGCCCGATTTTAGGATCGGTGTTAAGGTAACAGTACAGTTCCATCGACTACATGAATAATTCTGGAAGGTAAATAGTATATGCTGCAGTAATGATCCATGCTCGTACATTGGAATTTCGATACAAACTGTAAAGTGAGCTCACATAGATATTTTCGTATGCATGAAAGCGGGATTCAAACCTTTTCAGGGAGCAAGAAAATCTGAATAAATGATTTAACTTCAACTTAAAAGCTTTGCTTGTCAGCCTGCGACAGACAAATGCTTTGTTTCTTTTGATTACTGAATTCTTGACATAGTGCAAAAGAGTAATATGATACCGGCGTGTCTAAAAAGAATTCCAATATGTTGGGATTTAGAAAAAGTTTCTCCACTCTTTCGGGCGCCTTTCTTAAAATTTGATCTTTTAAATGCATCCTATAGGGGTAGACTGACTATTGATTATCATATAGGGTGACCGATGTTTTATAGCAGAGCTTTAAAAGCATGTACTAAAGTGATTTTCAAACAAAATGTCATTACAGTTTTTACGCCCGTTGTTTTCCAGATTCAGATCTTCACATTTATTATTTTATTTTACCTATCGCTCCAGTAGTTCTTGGAGATATTTGATTTTGTTTTACATCGCTAGGTAGCCGCATCTCAAAGCTTGTCAAAGCAGTGGACAAAATTTGAATAAAGTGAAGAAATCTAGACGTAACCCGTTTCGAAATCTAAACTACATTTTTGCAAATTTTTCTTCAGAAACTATTACGCTCCGTGATAATTCAGGCTTGGATCCCTCAGATCTTGGACAAATTTCACGTTATGGTCATTTGCCTCGGAATTTCGATTTGCAGTTTTACCAATTTTCCTCGAGAATAACCTATATTCACCCTTGTTTTCAGGTTGCGCTCTCACATTCCAGACAAGCTAACATTTTGGTTATTTATCCAGGAATATAGACCTTCATTTTTGCAAATTTTACTGGCGAATATAGGCGTCCTGTTTTCTACGTTTTGCAATTTGAAATCCCGAACAAAGTTCATGTTTTGCCGATTTGCCTGGGGAATTTAGTTTTATATTTGCAATTTTTATCGAGAATATAGACGCCCAGTTTTGTAGGTTTTGTGTTCCCAAATTCCGGCCAAATTTAACGTTTTGACGACTGGTTTTGGGATTTCGATTTACAGTTTTGTTGCAAGTTATTTGCGAACACCTTTATCCACCTTTCTGCCAATATGCTACTTTCTCAAATCCCGGGAAAATGTTAGGTTTTGTCGATCTATCTAGGAATTTACATCTCTATTTTTGCAAACTGTTATCGAGACCGTGTGTGTTGTACTGAAACTCCTACTAAGTAAAATGCATGTAGGAGGGAAAAAATTGGGTCAAATTGAAACGAACAAGCTAGATAATTTCTTATTTTTTTTTAGAAAATATGTTACAGTTAATAGATAGTATTTATAAAATTGTCATGTCATTCGCTCGTTGAATGCCGACAATTGAAGGAGTTTATTAATTTGACGCATATTTGTAATGACGATATTTACTGTTTACAACAAATGCAATCTTCAATTAGTATATTAATCGCATAGAGCTTAATTCCATCTCGTCAAATTAATTTCGAATATTAGTCGGCGTTGTACCCCAAATCCAAATTGCGGAATTGTCGCATTCCAATTGTAAATAAGTCCTTGTCACCCAACTATTTAAATTTAAATACCATTGTCATTTCGATATGCCTCAGTTACTTAGCCTACTTTACATTACCAGCTCCGGGTTGACAATTAACGTTGGAATAGCATTGTGCCTTCGTAGAACTTAAGACATTTTCAGAATAGCGCCAGGATGCCAGCTCTCTAATATTTACAATTCACGGTGTATTAAGGGTTTAAATCAAAAACCATTAGAGTGGGAAATTAGAAAAGGGAAAAACTCAATCCTGGCGGACCTGTATTAAATAACGGAAATTGCCATTTCTACTTCTTTGATTTTATGCTACTCTCTTTGGATCCACTGTTTTCAGTTCAACTCCAACTTAGGTCTAGCATTGATTTCGTAGAGTTATCAAACCCGATAGCACCCCAACGAAATTCAAAACGGGTAGGTAACTATGAAATTTTCCGGCATGATAAAGCAGACGTAAAGGATGCGTTCTC
The DNA here is from genome assembly GCF_039881205.1 of Euwallacea similis. Lineage (NCBI taxonomy): Eukaryota > Metazoa > Arthropoda > Insecta > Coleoptera > Curculionidae > Euwallacea > Euwallacea similis. The sequence goes on along the minus strand of NC_089635.1, from coordinate 2,233,399 downwards.
AAAGGCAAATTTCCGCGAGATTATTCCAAGAAGTGTGCCTTTGGATAACTAAATTCAATTTAAAAGAGGAGACGTAGAACTATATGCTATATTATATGAGACTCCCGGAACTCTATTGCCTATAATTTTCCTCAAATACACCGTTTTTGCATTTTATAACGAACATGTAAAACGCATGAATCGCTAAAATGGGATTCCTGCATTGCGGAATAAGTAATTCCCGTTGGATAAAGACCCGGCCAAATTTTATGCTATTGCTGCACAGTATTAATGACCTTATTTTTATTGAATACTTTGTCAACACATTGACTTCGACTAAAGATGTACTTATCCTTATATTGGACGTAGAAATATAGAGAATGTGTCATCGTTCTCAGCAACACTGACATGTTGCAAATATCATTTTAAAAAATCCGCATTTATCCAGGCATAAAATTATAGACAAAAAAGTGTCAACACTCACTGTTAACAGCAATTGCACGCATTACGGTGTTTATGTCTTTAACACCTACATCAAAAACCAAATGTGATAACAGCAACGGCAGTCGCAACAATGATGTCATTTATATCATGTCAACTGCCACTATTAAAGGCTAAACTTGTAGAACAAACAAGTTCATTTAATATATATTTAATTTTTTTTTAATCTTAAACGCCAGTGATGTTACAACTAGCGTGAGCTGCAACACTCAAACCATCCTACTGCTTATCCACTGATGATGTTCTCTGTTTGAAATTATACAGCAACATGTTACATGTAAAATGAAAATAGAGATCCGATGCTGCTTTATGAATAAATCTCTCTGGAAACATCAACACAAAGAAAGTGTTTTCAATTATCCAACACCACGCCGGGCTCACACACAAACCAAATAAGTGGCATAATATAATATTCAACTGATATTTGCGCAACCACTTTGTCTTTGTCTGCCTCGAAACACGAGTATAGAGGTAGACCATATAGTTTGGGCGTGCCGATGCGTATATGAGCGTACAGGTGTGTCATTATCCGTTTGCAGGAAATGAGCGGTTAGAACAAATACGGGCGTATAAAGAATGAGTCTCCCATGTATAAATATGCTACCGTTATTGTCAGGTTTGGGTAGAGACATTAGTGAGATTTAATTTGAAGGTCTTAAATTACATCAATAGTTTAGGAAAATTTATATAACGCAACTTTAATAATTCAACAGGGCCAAAACTCATATCGGGTCATCAAGAACAATCAAGTATAGAGTCAAAAGCATCGAGAACTCTCCTTCGTACCATTTCTCCCGCCTCAAAAATACTCTTATGTCGATAAATATGATTTTTGATGTGGTTGAGATGATGTCCGGAGAACGGGCGGGCCAAGGACGTTCCGACTGGGTGCCTGTCCATCTTCCAGGAAATCAATGCGATAGATATTCCTGCACAACTCTTGCATTATGTGCGGGTGCGCCATCCTGCTGGAACCGACAGTTATGTGTTAAAGCCAACGGGAGATTATTTAAGGCTTCCTCCAAATGCATTTCAAGTAAAATGGCGTAGTGCTCGTCGCTAAGGGGATGGCTATAAAAGGAATGACCAATTATTCGAGAGCCAAATATCCCAACCCGCATTTTAAACCCAAAGTGATGTTAATGATGTGCAGAAATTCGAAAATTTCAGCTTTTCCGAAATAACTGAAAAATCAAAAACAATATTGCATATCTATTTATATGGTGAAACTAACTATTCCCTCGAATGTACAACTTTTTTCCATGTTAACCAAAGCTGTATCGATTATATTTTATGAGATCCTCATGCTGCACATCCCTCGTTGGACACACTGTATACTTTTTTCTTTATTCCTACTTTTAGCTCATGATCAACCTAGACCAAAGTAGAACCATTCATTTGGCGCAAAAATCCCGTGGGGACAATAGATCATAACGCGTTCATTACTTTTGTGTGTCGAACGAAAAAATTCTTTGCCTTAACATGCAGAAAGAGATGCTTTTGTTTATAATGCCAATACCTGTGTCCGTTTCAACTGGTCGTCTGATTAATCACCGAACTGGCAATGAGGACAGTCCACTAATAAAGTTAAAAATCGGATCTAACCGACCATTCTCACTTCCTACGTCGATACGTAACCAGCAATGAAATATATGAACAAAGTAGATATATAAATAAAGACGTATGAATAATATTCTGTTGACTACTTCTATTTGCAATAGATGAAATTCTTCTACATGCACTGAATTCAGATTCAAACGACACAAATCAAAATGGGCATTGAACAATAACGGTTCGCGTAAATCGGATGGGCCGTCTGACGTAACTAGTGCTGGAAGAAAATTATTACTGTGCATGAGCAGTTCATATTTTCTACGTCTACGTTTACGTGTTCTGGTGGCCTGTCTATCACCGGCGTCCGTTAACGTAAGCTGCGGTATGTTTCTGGCTGGAAAACATGCGCAGTCTCAGAATATCAAAAACGTTAACGGAATGCTAAATTACGCGTATCAAAATCTCTCCATCCTCGTGTTAAGTGCGGTTCTGGGATAGCTCCTACTTACTAATGCATTGAAGTGTTCGTGGAAAGGTGTACATGAAATGGGGCTTAATACGATCACTTCCTCCGCTGAGACCGTGAATTGGTGATGCTTCTTTACCTGAATTCATGTTCACTATTTCTTAATTATTTATTAGAAATGGGAATTAAAAAAGAATAGTCAACCTTTGGCAACAGATTGTTGCATGGTATTTTTCCGGTTGAAGATATCATCGTTTTTATGAAAATAGCTGGTCATGCAATGTCGCGTGATGAACTGTGACAACACATAATAATAGCCTTCTGTAACATTTATTTTTCTCGTTGCTGCTTTTTTCAGAATAGACTGTCTGCAATTAATTCAGGAAAAATTATTCACTAAGTCTTTCTTGCACATTATACCCGACATAACCAAACTATTTTTAAAGGAAGAAGCAAAAGGGAGTTGATCATACAGAAAATGACTCAAGACAAAACACATAGATATGATGAAACCTCACCAAACATATTACCTCTAGGGAAACATATTCTAACTGGAAATAAGTTATATAAATAATGACGAATATAAATATAAAAATGGCGAATTCCCTGCTGGGAGGGCTCTCACGTAAAGGCGAATTACAGAATTTATGTAATTCTATTGCATAAATTCTGCAAGTTCGAGGAGGTTTTAAGATAAATTTTAAGTAGATGTTTGTTATTGTAGTGTAAAAAATCTAAACTACAAACATATAGGGTGAGAAAAAAATTTGGGGGGTAATGGTTAATGTGGAATTATGCCCCGATTTTTGCACATTATTTACAGAGATCCTGTACATGGAGACGATTCGTTCATTTCTTGCCTAAAATACCCTCTTGTTTGAATTCAAATTTAAATACATTTGTACTAAGTAATGTCGAATTAAAGCTCATGACTTGAACTAGAAATACATCTGAAGTTCCCGAACAAGCAAAGATAAATCGTTAAAGAAAACAATACGAAAACGAGTTTAGAAAAATCCATCTCTAAACTTGAGTAAATATTTACTAACAGTAAAAGCTAAACGGCCATATTTCACTTTTTGTGTCAAAAATGTAGGGTAAGAAAAACCGAGGAATAAATTGAAAAAAAACGAGATATGAGAAACTTGAAGTGTAACAACATTGAATAAATGTCATAAAATATATTTTTTTAAATATATATAAATATATTACATAATTTGTAAGACAAACTTATTCTCAGTAGCTCACGATAAGAAATTACTTTATAAAATTTACAGATTATTCCCTGAGAAATATTTGTCTACTTTTGTCATTGTCTCTGATGAGCAATTTCCAATAGCCATAACGTTAAAATTTTATACCCCATTCTATGGCATCAAATTCGCTCCAGACTGGAGTTTAACACAGTGAATTTTTTAATGTCCATTACATAAAGGATAATTAGATATTCACGACAGCAGCTATATTGAAGTACGAGCTTAGTAAATGCTTAATATTAAAGCTAATAACGGAAAGATTTTAAAAAAGTTTCGGTGTTCAGTTTCTCTTCGAGAACTGCAAGCATTTTAATAATAAATCCAATGCAAGTTTGTTCTCATAGCGCCCATAAAATCTACGAAATCATTAATGTTGCGAAAATTAAAACCGCTATTAAAAGTTTCTTTTGCCAAACTATATCCAACTTATAAATAATATATTTAAATTAATATAACCTAACTGCAAAGTTCGGAAGTAAAGAACTTGTTGAGGCATTGGAACCAAGGAAGTCATATTTTATGCATGTAAAATACCAAGGACCCTTAAATCGTTATAGATTGAAAATACCGTTACCGATTTATTACCGACTGAAGAAAGTAAATGAACTTACTTGTGCTGGTGGCTTTGAGTAATTTATTAACTTGTTTTTGAGAAAGTGTCTTTCTCGACCTTTCCCAACTACGTAAGTGTTACGTCTTTGTTTATATCGTGAGGTGAATTTCGAATAAGAACACCGATTTCAATTCGGGTTTGTCAGCAAATGTATTCGCACATTAACATACATTAAGTTGGGCTAAAATGAAGAATACAATAAAATATGAAGTAGCTTACCTGAGAAAATTAGCTGCAGTAGCCAGATGTAATCACGTATGCTATTATTAATTATAAGTTGGAGATGCGAACAATTTAACGAAAGCATATTATTTAACCTAAAGCATTAAATCTGTTGCAATCTTCAGATTGATGCTGGACGAAAGTTTTCCAATTAGAGATAAATACTTTTTTGTATTATCGCGTAATCACGAGTCCAACTGCGAGAATGTTCGCCTTTCTTTTCTTCATAAGCTGAAGTTGAAAAAGGAATCTAGATTTTACAAAAATCTCGTTGAATGTCAAAGGAATTTAGATGATAGTAAATATAAACAACGCAACTTAAATTGTGTCTATGTGTTTATGCATATCTTGGAAGCTAAAAGAACTACAAAAATTGTTAAATAAAAGAAGGAAATTTAAAGAAGAAGGTAATTTAATGGCCAGATCAATACCTTTTTCAAAACGATTTCCGTTTCTTTTTGTTTTAAAGTTATTTTCAAAAAACCGAAAGCATTGTCCAAAAAGTACTGTAATTTACAAACGCTTTTCAAATCTGCAAAAAGTTTACCGAGATATTTTTACGTGCCATCCACCTACATACATATCCTCATTCTAAAGTAAGGACATTTTCAATTCATGTTGATTCTTTTTAGTTTTCCGAGAAATGCTATAAGATATATCGACAATGCCGATTAACCGATTTTCATTATCAACCTTCTTACTATTTATTTAGTAATTATTAGTTTATTGGCCCATTTTTTTTTTTTTAATGAAGTAAATATAATTAGCCCATAATGAAACTTCAAACATTAAAATGACTGTTGCATTTTTATGAGGAACGAGTTTTCTAAGATGAGCTTGCATTATATATTCATCGTGTTCATTGGTCATTGTAGCCCAGCTATATAAGTGTTCACTTTTTGTTTATTTCGCGGTGAATTTGAACTATGAATACAAATGTTTTCGGCAAACGTAGAATGTTTGCTTAACCTATATTATTTTATTTAATTTGGTAAGGGGTTTTTTGTAAGGAAATTAAAATGTTATCAATCATTAAATTTGTCTGGGATGAAGAATATAGTTAAGCATGAAGTAATTAGATACTACCATTAGTTGAGGTGGTCTGACACAATAATATGAATTGTTGATCATACACATGGGATGTGGTTATAGTGAAACCATAATTTAAGCTAAAATAACAAATGTTCCTCAGGGCAAGTTTAGGCTGGAACTATATATTCCACATAGCTGGACTCGTGTTCGAATTCTCCATATTTCGAAAATCGGATATAATGCATAAAACCCAAAAGCATTCAGACCCATGAAGGTCTAACATCCTTTTTGCTGAAGAACTTGGAGTTGCTACTGGATAGATATCTGAAGGAAGGTGTTCCCAAAGCCTTTCCTTTTGGGACCAAACAGTCTTTCTATGAAACTACAATAAATTCGGGCAAGATGGAAAGACAATCATCACAATTGGACCAGTTAAGACCTTCTTTGACTTATAGGACAATCATGCTTCCTTTTTCTTTCGACAACTTTATTGGAGTATTTTTCCATTTTTTTCCTTTTTTGTCCGGAATTTTATTCGCGTCTTATTATAACAAACCACATGTAATTAAAAATTTAAGTGCACTTTAGAGTAAAAACCAATTTAAGCCGTGAAAACGGAATATGGTTGTTATAAATCTAAAATGCCGGCTTCAAATACATAGCAGTACCAAAGGGTAGTTTCGATTTAATTCCTAAATTAGAGTGGCCATAAATGGGATGAAAGTTTCGTTCTTTGTGTCATATACCGACACAGATGTAAGAAGAGGAGACAATCGGCTCTTCAGTACCGACTTTAGTTGCAACGTCCGCATTCAATTTTACCCTTCAGTGTGACTTCACTTGCAATACGAGCAGTCAATTTTACTCGTTTTTCGTTTGTGTGTTACTGTTCGTCCTAGTTTTATAAAGTAATTTTTGCTGAAATAAACTGCTTCTAAAACAATTGTTTGTGGACTGATTCTCCGATATTCGTATAGGAGGACGATCCAACCGGCAATAATACACCCGCAGTTAGTAGAAGGTATGCGGCGGTAGGAAGGCTGCCCACCTGCAAACACTTCATTAAAACCGAAAACATATAAATGGGGTGAAGAAAAAATTTATAATTTTCAGCTTTTCCGTGGCGAACTCAGATGTGGGAAGCACAAAATAGAGTTTCTAAAGTGACGGAAAACAAATTTTGGAGGTACATTGTCGGTTTTAATTGGAATTTGTTCTGAAAAAATAGCAGTTAAAGTTTCGAGGAACGTACAGCAACCAGAATAGGAAACAAACAAATATGCTGCGGAGGACTGTCGAAAATATATGAACAGAGGGTGAAATTCACTGCAATGGCTGAAACAACTTTCCTAAACAAAATGTATAGCCGCAAGCGATGCGGTTAACGCGCTTTGTTAAAATTGTACATGCCGTGTACGCTTGCGTTTGCGTTTCAACATCGCTTCGTGGCAAGGCAGTTTCCCCATATGTCGGCAACCAGAGAACATGCAGGTGCTTCTCTAAAAAAGATTATATCCCTCAGGCTGTCGGGAGTGGTACATGTTCATTTCGGGGTAATTGATTATTATTTAACTCAACATCAAAACGAAGGAGCGGAGAATTTAAAAATCGTCTGCGCGGAAGACTATTAAGCGCCGCAACTCCCTTTTGCGGGTAAACTTCCACTGCGGAAAGCACACTTAAAGAAGATATCAATATCCTCTAAAAATATTTCCGTGTTCGCGGCCAAATCTAATTTATTTCCTCAGATATTTGACACTTCATATCGATTCAGCTTTCCTTTGTTCTGTTGCACTTTTAATGCTCTCTAAGCCGCCACGCTTAATTTAAGCCCCAGGTTAATTTCACACGTTAAATGGCCATATATAAACTTTCAAAGTCCTCACTTTTCAAATTCCTTGTATAAACTCTATCGGAAACTTCTTATCTCTAGTGTTGCTAAGTCTAAGCTAACAAACGACATTCTTTTGCCACCCAATCCTGCTTTGTAACTCTAAACTCGAAAATACCCCACTTCATTGTACCCCGAAATGTTTGTTGTAAAATTAAATTTGTACGCTTGAACCTATCTCCATTAAGATTCTTACGCTCTAAAGACACTCAAAATTTAATTTGAGATCTTAGGGAAAAGTGGGGAAGTTAGTAATTAAGGGTTTGTTTCAAATGGCTGTGGATTTATATAGCTAATGTGGAGTATTCCGAATTAATTAGTGAAATTTTTCACATGATGTTCTTAATACTATTATTATTTTATTAATAACGGTATTTGTGACAGTAACAGTTGCAACAATTGCACACGTATCAGTTCTTCACTTATCCCTCCATCACTTAATTGTTAATTTCGGTTCTGCCCTCCTTAAGCATTTCAAACCAAGCGTACTCATTGCTGCATGTTCATTGTCAAAAACGTGGAAGAAATAATATTCAAAAGCCACACAGAAGACGAAAATATCCCAAATTGTGTTTGTGGAGTAAATGCTTAGACGACCACAACAACCTGCTAATACCACAAGAAAATCATTGCAAGCCACAAAATGCCCTGTGTGGGATTAATTGGGAAACTCCTTGTTCAAAGTCTTCAATATCAAAACCCAAAAAGCTTTTTAATTTTAGAAGTCAAAGTTCTTTTGAAGAAAAACCACCAGTATCTTTAAAAGATTTACCTCGTGAAAACAAAATATTAGTTCAGGTTAGTTCAGGCCTCAAAATTTTGAGTTGATAAGAGTTTCCTTCTTTCCGGAAACGAATATCGGTGGAGCAATATAAAGGAGACGGAAGGGCCCTACTGCTGGACGCCTTTGGGGGAATGTACGAATTTATTAAATATTTATAAGTGTCACATAAGCGAAGACAAGTAGTTTACTTTATTGAATTTGAAATACGAATACCATTTCAATTCGTTTTAATATGAACATCGAAAGTCAAACTCGCTTACTACTAACAAGAAAACTCGCTGAAAAAATTAGTGGAAATGACATCCTATAGAATGCCTTAAATGTAAAAAAATTATACAATCTCATTAAAAGCTCATGGTAACTAAGAAAACTTTTCTCAAATCGTATTAAAAATTTCACAGTTTGAGTAACAATTTCAACAAATCTTAAATTATCTGTTGCGAGTGCCAAAAAACATCTGAACAATTTAAAAGAGTTTCTTAAAGTCACTCTCCATATTCCAAAATTCCCTGGTACAAAATACTGAAAAGCAAATTTAAATTGAACTAATCTGAAGTCTGCTTCCTAAATGCTTTTTCATTAGGCTCTGTTAAATTGAGAATAAATGAGCATTCTTATTATATTAAAGTAGTCAGTTACCTTGATATATGTGTGTGTATACGTTCCACAAAAAACATGTATGTATATTAAATATTAAAGTGCCAACAAAAAACAAATATTCGTAACCCCCGTTAAATTATTGACTCAAACGATCTACATAATGCACGAAACATGCTGTCAATAAAACTAGTTTAATATTTTAGTTCTTATTATACCATTTAATACTTTGAAATTCACATAAGCTCGTGAAGCATTGATTAATGGTTCCTGAAACTTGTTCCGTGAGTACGTTAAATTGTTGTCGGATCGTTTGCTTAATACCTTTTCAAATGATTTTCACATAGCACAATTCCATTACTAGACTTCGACAATTTATTGCATAATACAATTGATAGTAATATAATCGAGGGAACTCCCATTAAAGTTGTTAGCTGATTAAAAATGTGAGTCTATGTGTGGGATTATTGACAAGGGCAAAATATTGAGTGTATTTAAGAAAAGTTGATGAAAGAAGTTTAACCGTACACTTACTTTTTCTTGCTTCCTGTGAGACAGAGTTTTCAAGAGTATTCCTGCAACAAACCGTCTTAATCCAGGTGCAGAAAACAAACAAATCTTCTGCGAATTATCCAGGGAAAACTTGGCAGATTTTACGTTTAAATAATGCATGTACTTTTTCCGGTGAAAAATTCTAAAGGGCTTGGGAAACGTATTGCTCTTTCCTTTGTACAGACTTAATGCTGTCATGAAGCTTCCAATATGCATTTTAACTGCTGGGCTAAACATAGAAATCTATTACTCTGAGTGCCTTTGGAAAGCCGGTGTTCGTTTTTCTGGGCTTGCGAGCTTAGAAGTTGTAATAAAGTTGTTGAAGTTATAACTGAACTATTTTACCGCTAATTGAAAATTGAAATTAAACATTCGGAAGTGCAAAGTAAATTTCAGAATCGATGACACGGGCGTTTCGAAAATTATAACTCAACATTAATTGTTTCCGATATTCCAGAATTAAACTTTAATTTGGTTTGACGCCTCCACGCTCCTGAATTGGGGAACTTTGGGTAAGGTATCCCTTTGAAGTTAGAACTTTTCATCAGTTGTCAAGGGCTTCAACGAGAATATGTTATTAGCCTTTCTCAAAGTTTAACTATAATGCAAATATTTATTGCAGATATTGACTGTTGTTACGGCGAAACTATTTAATTTGAAACTTAGTGGAATCCCCTTTGTAAACCATATTTATTGGCAATGGATCTAAAAAGCAATTCAATTAATATTCATGCACGGTCGTTCATCTTTATTTATTAGGTTGACAAAATAAAACTGGAATATTGTTGGAGCTTCCCACTGTAAACACACCTATTGAATAATATTTTTCATTTCAAAGATAATAATATACGGTTAACTAAAATATGCAAACCATACTCAAAACTCATTTATTCAACAAAAATATTAACGTATCAATTATAAATAGCATTTTGGAATATAAAATCAAAACAAACAAAAAGACAACTTTGGCATAAATATTTATCAGGTTAAATTGCAGTACTAATTGAATGCATGTATTTTTAATTATGTTGTGCTTGGTTGATTTGAAGTTACTTAAAAAGTGAATATTGTGATTTCACTAAAACCTCTTTTCACATTACAAAAGCTGCTTTAAAAAATCACCCATTTTCAATAAATTTAATAATTATGTTCCTTAGTATGTCGAGGATACTTAGCGGTTTGTATACTTTTAAAGTTCCTTGTTACTTTAGAGCAACAAGTTAAAATGATTTTTCCGTCTCATCAAGAATTTCCAGGAACTTAACTCTTGTATAACTTGAAGGTGCCTGAGGGCTATAAAAATTACTGATGTCAAATAAATTAATACCTATAATAATTACCTAACATTTTCTTCATAAAAGCCGATGCTTTTCCAATTATATAATCCCTCGTTTATTTGTTGCGATAAATAAATTACGATAAGGATCCTATAGCCGGAAGTCTCTTCAAATTATCCCGCTTGAACCTTTCAACCCTTATAAATAAATCATGTCGAATTAAATTTGTATTAAATAATACTGGGTCTTTTACCGGAAAGTTACGTATTTTCCGGTGCTATTGAAAAATTTTAAAAGCTCTGGGACAATTCGGTCTCGTGTGTGTTGGAAGTTTAACAGCCTTAATGTAAACCTGACCTCAACGTCCCGATTGGGAATTAGCCATTATTTAGATGGTTTCGATTTGAAATCTTTTTACATGGAGGCAATTCCGGATATGTTTGTTGAGGTCTATATCAAATGGGAGTTAAAATATTTTTTTCCTTCGGAGTTTTTTAATTGTAAATTATGGATATTTAAATCGATGAGATCAATGTGATTATGATGATGATGATGCTAAAAGAAGCTTATAGTACTTCCAATACCTGATTTTCTCGAGCAGCTACAACTGGTCAACTGATGATCAGAAACATCCCCAGCATCCAGTACTTCTCGATTTAGATCCTTAATGATGTGAATAAAACCATATCATGTCAAGCACTCCACATTCAGATCTGCACCAAACAAGCCTAAATCCAATTCAGTTAAAAAAGCATTGAGGGGTAAACAGAACTCGGACAAATTTTTTCCTATTAAAATTACGGTAATCTACAGTTGCACACGAGGTGCGAGTTTATCAACTATCCTGCACCTAATACAGCTAACAGTTCTTGTAACACTACCACCCTTGCCCAACCTACACTCGCTAATTAAATTAATCTTATTAATTAATGAACCAGGAATAGCAACAACATTCGAAGAAACCAACTCTTCAGGCCCAGTTTCTGACAACCCCAAAAAGTCATACCCACAGTTACTGAGTAGATCCTGAAAATAAGTTCACATGTTGATTTTTTAACGGGATTTCTCGATATTTTCGAATTTTTTTAAATATCTACGGAGACTGCTAGATATTCTCAGGAGATGCTCGAAGATTTCTGTAGATTTTCAGAGTGAAAATTTTGTTGTAAAGTGATTTCTTGGGATTCCCAAATGTTGGGGGTACGATGAGATTTTATCGACAGATTTTCAGAATCCTCAAGGGAATAGTAAAAAAAATTTTAAACCATTTTAAGATATTATTTTTACTTTAATTTTCGTTGTTTCGGTTTCTTGGGCTTTAGAATACATTTTAGGATCGTAATAATACTGAGAAATTCGTTAAGTTCGTAAGGAATTTTTAGAAATATGGATTTCCTGAGGTTAATCTGAATTATCAAAAAATTGTATTTTTTTTAAGACTATCGGGTTCGAACTTTCAGGAAATTTTAAATAGAATGTTAATGATTTATTGTGTATGTACTATGAGGAGAGAAAGCATTTTACAAAGGCATGTAATACTGGGCGCATACACTTTATGAAGTGTAAAGGAAGAAGGGCATATTATGAATGAATATCCTTAATCTGAGAAATTGCGGGAACTAAATTTAATTCAACCTAAATAATAATTAAATATTTTTTGCTGTTAAAGGAAAAAGATCCATTAGGTTATTTTTCAGAAAAAGCAACAACATCAGAATAAACATAATTATTTTTCAGTTCTAACTAATAGTAACAAACTAAAAAAAGGAGCTTGTACCCACAATGAATAATTACCCTCATTCCACACTTAATTGCCGCACTTTCCAGCTGTAATAATACGTCACTAAGCAGCAAATGCTCATTTATCGCATTGTGTACTGGATACATCTGCTCTAAATTGAACGTAAACAGAATTACATCCAGCTTAGAGATTCACTGCACTTCAAATATTGCACGTATCTTCCTCTAATTACAAAATCGTGTAATACAGATCTATATCTAATGTGAAACCGATTTTAAGTTTAACTAAAGAGTGATGTGGATTTAATATTAATGTATATGCAAATAGACCTGTGGCAAAAAAAATACTTTTTCAATTTTCAAATCTCGTTTCCTCGATCAATTTAAAAATGTCATGAGATTAAAACATATATTCAAAACAAAAATTATCAGTAAGTTTATGTTTATATTGTTTTTTAAGATTGCAATATAGCAAGCAGCAATTAGATTCTCTATAGAATTTAAAATAAATCCATGAATATGTTGTTTATTCGCGTATTACCTTCAGGCTCTTCATAATTAGAAAATGCATTCTTACAGAAATCCTGCTGCAAGTTTCGCATTTCGTTTTGCCAACTTCAGGAATTCGTTCGTGTTTTTACAAAAGGTCTCGTTAATTCTTCTTGTTAGGGATTAATATTTTCTTGCTTTACCGTCATCAATTAGAGTGGAAGGAATGTTAGTTATGGTATTTTATAATTAAGTGAATTAATTAACATATTACATAAGCCAATATTCTAAAAAATAATTATTCCTTTATGTGCATTTATCTTTTAACAATAAATTAGATTTAAATGTTTTTTTCAGAATATCAAAAGGAAAACAATCACATTACTCCTTGTATGTTTATCAAATATGACTCTAAGTCATCATCGTAATACGCAAATCTGGTATGAGTTGTGTTATCCAGATTATTCGCCATATGAAAAAAACCCTTTTCATTTGGATTTTGATATTTTTATGAAATGTGTTCCCAGAAATTTGCTTTGCGGAATTTTCGAAATCACAACACCAAACAGGTTTTAATAAAAAATTTCTTTCATGTCACTGTGTTTGATGTCGTGGTTAACATTTTTGATTAAAATATTGTGTAATGGTTCTATTGTTTGTAAATGCGTTTATAAATTTTTAATACAAGTTTGCAGTATTTGAAACGAAAGGAAAAATATTGTATACTTCCCAATATTCAAGATGATCAACCGAATTGGAAAAGAAAAGTTTTGCTTACCTTATAATGCTCGACGTAGGGCAGCGAGTTGTTGTTGCCAGAGGACAAAACCTAGAAATAATAAATAAAGTTGCAAACAGGAAAACTTTATATTTGTTTTTAATTTTCTATAAACCAAGAAAATGTGGAAAGTTGTGTTCGTATATTCACGAAAACAAATTTAAAACTTCATTATTTTTCATTTACTTCTACCTGCGGTTTTTATTTGCGTTGCTAAGGAGCGAACATAACCTGCGGCATATGGGATCATGCTCATGGAAATAATAATTCGTTTTCTTAAGGTCTAGTTAAAAAAATTACGTAAAAGGTTTATTTTTATTGCTAGAAGATTTTTCCAGACAAAGTAACACGCTTCAACAGAGAATTTCTGCTTCAAATTTAATTTAGAAAACCTTCTTGTGCCCGGGACATCTAGCGGTGAGCTTTGAATTCAGTGTGCAGAGAATCGATAGAGTTTATAGAGATCTTACTGGGAATATAAAGATTTTTTAAAAGCGGTATGAGACACAACTAATTTTGGTTAATGTAGTTTTTTAATATTTAATAATACTTTTAACACAATAATCATTATTGTTTGTATTGCAAGTGCATAAAGCGAGTAGCTGAAGTTAATTTAATATTGAAAGCAATTTTATAAATTATTTTTAAAAGTCATAAAACATTATATCAATTTTGGTGATCTGCCAATTCAATAATAACTATACAGGTTTAAAAGTCATTTGTAATGAATTTCTTTTACTTGAAAGATCAAATACTTTGAAATACGTAAAGGCAAATCTACAGTGGATATAGTGGATAGTTCTCATACATATTTTAAATTAATTTTTAGTTAGCTTGTCTAAAGTACTTCCGTGAGAGTCAAAGAGAATTTCAGTCGAATATTTTAATAATAATTTACCACAAAGCCCGTGAGACCCGTAAGAATTTTTACATCATTACTAATTTTTGTCAAATACTTTTATATTTATCATCAGATTTTAAAAACTTTATAATAACAATGATCGAATGGATACAGAATTTTGGATTCCCCAAAATTCTCAAAAGATTTCCAGATTTTTTGACGATTATTGAAATTCACATTGATTTTTAAGGGATTTTGGGTTTTCCAGGAAATACTAAATCGAAATCAGAAGTTGTTTTTACTATTCAACGCGTTTTCTCAAGACGTTCGGGTTTTCAACGGACATCAAAGAAGACATATTCCGTCCACATCAGAAGTTTTTTAGTAGTTGCCAATGAGAACATCAACCTGTGAATTATCAATTCTACTCTGGCATAATAATGATAACAGAATGTATTACTCATAATTGATATAGGTACACAGGAGATTGTTAAAATAATTTGCTGCACAAGTAATATATAATTGCGAACACGAAGGAAAATAAAAACAAATGACACGTAAGAAGAGCTACATCATCCCCGCATAGCCTCTAACATGGTACAGTACACAATGTAATGTTTTCGTTAAAAAATATAAGTACACACAAAAAGGAAACAACGACAGTGACAAAAACAATTTTTGTGCGCCTGGGCATAAAGTGTAATTATACGCCCCCATTTGAGGGCCCAAAAATCACAAATAAGCCCGCTAAATTTATTTTCAATTACTTTACTTTGGAGAGTTTGGAGAATGATATTTACAATTTGGAGGAAAAGAATTACAAAATAATTTAATTTCATGAAGGTTTAACCATCACCGTGGTACAAAAATGTTATTTACACCTTTGGCTTAAAACCCTTTTACGCCATTATCTGATTGTTGCCCTCGCATCGCTCCGACAACAACTTATAGCTGGTGGCGTAAAAGCTGAGCGTTGCGCTCTTGGTTCGAAAATAAATATTCTGCGACAAGGAATATATTATAGTAATATTTTAATTACCTAAAATTTAAAGACGCGAATGGTCTTCCTTCTTTGTGGTGTCTCTATTTTTAAAGTGTTAGTAAATTTTTAATAGGAGCACACCATCAGAATCGCAAAAACCTCCATGATTTATAACCTAATCGAATATTCCAGAAGCTAAAACCGATGTATCAAAGGCCAGAAGAAACTTGGCGATGTTTTCCATTTAAAATCGGAAACAAGCAAATTGCTCAGTCGGCCACCAATTGGCCGATTCAAGAGGAGATACAGCCGGCCGACAATGTTCCCACCGATTCTATTCAACTTTGCATGTAGCTTAATTTTTTACCTTGCTAGGTCTTCATTTTTTTTCTATGGATTTTTTCGTCGAGTTTTTTTGGTTATTTGCAAGCGACTCGATTTTTATATAATTCTTGAAGGTTGTTAAGTTCACATTTGTGTGACAAATAATGCCTAATTTTGACGACTCTGAGCATCTAAGTAAAGATAGCCGACGCGAGTAATAAGCTTGTAATTGACGTCGTTATGATGACCTAAGTCATATCATTTAAATTTTTTATACATTTAAGAGCTAATATGTTGGTTGGGGAGTTCCTCCAATCGAGAACAATATCTCTTCCTGGACTTTTTATGCACGGTGTAGGTACCTATTTTCCAATTATAAAATCTGCAATGGTTATGGCATATCGTAAAATAAAACGTAGATCTAAAATAAGAAGACGATTGAGGTTCGTTTAGCAGTCTAGACAATCCACATGCACTGTTACACGTTAAAAACCTTCTAAGCCACATAAGTATAAATCCAAAAGTGGGATAAATCTTCGCGAGCGCAGGATTGTAGAGTACCACCCATTGGATTTGAATGGCATAAAAAGATTAAAATGATCCTTCGCCACTCCCTCAGAGAACGCACATTGGGCGCTAGACGACGCCTCTATGCTGACGTCAAAGTCCAAAATGATGCCAGCGCCCTGCCTTTAAATTTAGGAAAACAATTATCATTTGAAATCGACACAGGTTCGCAAAAAATGCGGTGGGCTAGAAAAAATTCAAAGTTTATTAGGACGGATCTGTGCAGCTATGGTCCGTGTTGTGCCGTTGCTTTGTGCCATTTCGGGCTCGAAGAGTAAATATAAACAAGGGTGGGGAGACGCGAGTGGAGGAGGAAACGTGCAGTGGCGTATTCAGCTTGTGATACGCTTTTAAAGTGCCTTCATCTTACAATTTTGTTCTTACGGCATGAAATAGGCATAATATTATGCCGCCAAGGTAATTTTAGTTGCCGTTTTCATGCACCTCAAAAGCAAAGAGTAATTTCTATAGAATTTAATTTACAGAAAAACTTGCACACAAATATTTTAACCCTCTTTTTGAAGCTTATAATTTGCTCAGAAACAAACAAAATACAAAAAGCCAATTAGTCTCGGTTTGAAAACATTAAAGGCTGATGCTCATTACTACAAGCTCAAAACGGTCGAAACATACAAAGGGTGGAAAAGGGGAAATGTCAGCTACAGGAGGCAGGATGTTGTTATTTCAAATATAAATAAAATAATTTCCTTGAGAAGCACATCGGAAAAATTATTAAATCGACTTTTTTTGGAACTATGTAATATTCTTCCTTAATTTATTCAATATCTCTTTATATTTAAGAATGCTTTTTGATTAAGCCAACAGGAAACAAATCAATACAATAAATACAGAACTCCACAAATGGAATGAAAAGGTCAAAAAGGGCGTTAGGGTGGGAGTGCGGTGGGGCGGTAGGTAGGAATGTTGTATGATTTGTCCAATTTGATTTTCTTATGAGATTTTATTTAAAGGAAATTAACGAACTTAAGAAATGTCAGAACAGAAAAATGCTCTCGAATTCTCCTAGCGTACCTAGTGAACTGGAACTGATTTTCTGGACTTAGCTCATTTCTTTTTCTCGAAATGCATAGAATTTAATAAATATGATACCACCCCTTTCACCACCATTTTTCTCAGAAACTGTTGTTTGGAAACTGAACTGAAAAAGCTTAAAATCGAGTTAAGAACACAGAAATAAAAAATGGAAAAATATTAACGAGTGATGACCTTTTAAGTGGAAAACATGAAGAGTATCCTAGATAAGAAGACCTATCCTGTTATCTGAATACTTAATAGATATTCTACTAATATGATTGATTTGATTAATAATTTTTTTTGCTGTCTTAATTTCTTGTATTAAAATTTCTTATCAAACCGAACTAAGTTCTGGTCTTCTTTAATCATTTTTAGCATGTTTTCTATCGTGTCCAGATCTTTTCTCTTAATATTTTATTCACTCAGGCTGATGCGATTTGTTTTGTCTGATTCTCTTAAAACAACATGAGCTGACCTGAATTTCCTTTATAATTTTTTACTTATCACAAACAAGTTGATACATAAAAAATTATGTAACAAGTGATTTATATCTGCCTGGTAATCTATGAAAATTCCAATTCAACCTCACAATAAATAATGACATACGTACCCACCATGCTTGGAATTTAATTCATGACAATTCGAAAAATAGATTTTGAAAAATTGTAACTCCCAAAATGGAGAAAATATACATATAATTGACATTTACCAACACTGTTTGTATAAGCACCACTAATAATCCATGAGTTTTGCTTAAATAAAATTTGAAACATTGAAATTTTAAAAATAGATAGAATATTTCAATTAAATTTCTTTACATGAGACTTAAGAGATTGACTTAAGTGCCTTAAGTAATCTGTCAAATATTTGGTTTAGTGAGGTAATTCACAGTGGCGTGCCAACCCCGAATGGATATGGTCTTTACGTTTGCCTTTCATGTCATTATAATTAGGAAATTATATTGACCTAAATTTTTCTAACAAAATTTTTATATGGAATTTTTACATTTTCAAGTCGTATAACTTACAACCGATATGAGTTACAACAAAATACTTTTTCGCCGATTGAAAAAGGTACATTTTAATGATACAAAACAGAGAATAACAGGTCAGTAAACTTTTTACTACCCTGCCTCTAAAAATATCATAAATAAGGGACGTGATGATCATGTGGGCCTTGTGGGGGATGTTTGGCTTACTACCGAAATAACATCATATGGGTTTAATGAGTACTTTCTTAATATGGGCACATCGAATAATGGAGGGTATTTACCTCGCGAACAGTATTGATGAGCTTATTTTGACGTTTATGACCTCAATATTCTCATCAAGTCTGTAAGAAAAATGATATTTTAGCCAGCTATTAAACTTATTAATCTGTGCATTGAGCAGGCTTATTTTTCTAAGGTATAGTAGCGGGCTTTGGTATGTGCCGATTCATAAGAATAAGGGGAGTAGGAGTAACGTAAGCGGCTACAGACTTATATCACTTTTACCTGTAATATCCAAGATATTTGAGACGTATGTATATATCTGCGCAGATGCTGGTGCACTTTGAGGGACACAATTTCTTCAAGGACGCTCAACATGACTTCAGGATGGGACGCAGTACGATGACGTGTCTGGTGATCCATTCTTGAAGTTTTGGAAGGAAGCGAATACAGAAAAGTTATTTTCTGCCACTTGAACAAAGCACTAGAGGGTCTTTCGCATCAACTTCTGACAAAAAGACTTGCTACTTATGTGTTCGATGCTGAGAGTGTGCAACTTATGAAATCATACCTCAGCAATAGGAGTGGGGTATCGCTATTTCTAGTAAAAGGTGTTTCTATTAAAATCCCCATAAAACTATCAGTGCCATTTTTTCCTTTTAAATTGAGACCGCAATAGATAAAATCAGAAATAACTACTTACATTTACAAATAACAAGAAAGGGAGCTTCAAGCCTGGTTTTTGCTACATCTTAAATTGTTTGGCTCAGATACTTTAATGAACCCATCCAAACTGTAATGAAGATAATAACACCGGAAATTACTATTTTAAATACTGACAGCGCTATGTTGGTAAAGCTTCATCAAATGAAATTAAAACAAAATGAGTGAATTAAAGCAAAACCGCGAAATGACTAAAGCGAAATAAAGCAGGCAATTTTGGTCCTTTTATTGCTAATTGCTTAGTAATGAGGCAATGTTAAGGAGTATTTCTTTGAATTTGCTGTTTAGTACAATATAAAAGCCACTTGAGGCATATTGATGGTGATATATCTCTCTGTCGAGAAACAGAATAAAGTATGAGGTTAGAGTTGAATATTTTATTGGGCCTCCAGCGAACATTCTAACTGCAGTGACCACATTTCAAAAGTTTTCTCTTATTTTTTGGTGTTGCGTAGCAGCTTAGACCTGGCATAACCTTTCTGACACGACTAATATATATTACGAAAAACATGCCCTGATTAAGAGCTAACCCAAAAAGTTTAGATCCAAATATCGGATTGCCAGATGGTGATTTATTCTTGGGAAATATATATTGGCTGTTCCACTCTCTGCGATGCACCAGGCCTGATTTATAGAGAGGTTAGTTTAATCCTTAGGCACCCCTGGCTCGCCATAACTTTAAATTTGTACATCCACCATTCACGTCACATGCACGTACCCAATATTTTCAGATTTAATCGCCAGATTTTCGACACGATTAAGGCCTACAAATTTCCAATTGCTCTCAGATTTTACAGAAATTTGTATGAGCTAATCTCTTATTTGTGTCACCAAATACCGCGATTGAAGACTCCATAAAGATTTAATGACGAAATATTGTAAACGTAACTCGAGATCGTTGCTTCTTACATTTATCTTGGACAATAAAATTAAAAGTAGTCATAAAATATCTCCATGTTCCATATATTTGCATCCAAAGTGTACCGTGGAATATCGTGCCACTGCCAATAAAGGAGCATAATTTACATTTTGCAGGGGCCTTGGGTAATGTCCTATGAATGGCGATAAAAGTTTCTCTTTCCTGCTGCAACACGCCACAACGAAACTTAGGGCCGGCTTGGGAATATTTCCAAACAAATAAATAGCGTTGATTTCCTAATCCTGCAGGACGGTTTAATTTGTACTGCAATGGAATCAATTTATGGTCTTTTATTTTGGGTCAAGCTAATGGATTCATCTTCCTTTGAAACGTCCAATTGAAACGCAACAAAAAAATTTTGCATTTGACATTTATTACTCATATTTTGTTGTAAAATGTGCAGAATAGACAGATCATTTCCATGATAAAGTAAAAAGTAATGTGTTGTAACCGATCAAAGGGGTTCTTAAATTGAATTTATGGATCTGACAATAAGAAATGTTGGTTTATTTGTAACCACTGCTTATTACATTCATCCATCTTTTAAGTTAATATAACAATGAAAACGTTATCTGGCTAACCATTTTACCAAATATTTCGTAATATTCGTCACTGCATTCTATCGATGCAATATCCTATTGAGCATCAAAACATACAGGCCATCTGAATATGTTTCCATATAACTTTCTCACAAACCAAGGAGGCGAATCGGGTGATGGACATTTGGTTGAATTCCTTTACTGTTGATAGAATATTGTCGCAAACTTAGAAGATTCGCAATTTTTGGAATAATTATCCATTACAGATTTTTAAAAAAGGCATGCACATCCAACCTGTTTAAATCTACTTGAACAACGTTTCATTCAATGAGACCTATGCAAGATGAGTACTATCAGCGAAATTTGAGGTTATTTCTTCATCCGCGGGATAACCAGAATTTTTAATTTTTCATGAAAGACTTTGTCTTATGAGATTTTCCTGTTCCTTTTGTCATCAAATTGTTAGGCCACTTATAACCATCGTTTCCGAATAAAGTTTCAGTCAAACTGTTTTTCTCATTTGAATTTGTACTTCTTATTTCAAAACTTTAACCAGAGGCACGTGGAGGCATTTGTAAAAGTAGATCTTAGTAAAAGGAGTTTTTTCTTTTGGACCTAGATAAATAAATAATAAGGATTTCAGAAATTTTACGAATCCTTGTCATATTCCTTTCCCTCTATTAGTTTAGGACAAGGTTCCTGTCGACAATATTATCATCACCAGAATAATCCACGTTCATTTCCGCACCGCTGTCTTCTGTCTCGTTCTTGTCACTAAAATCACTGGCGAAAATATCTGTCTCTGAATTCTGGTCATTTAATATAGATTATGGACTTCTCAAATTTTGAATTTGCAGTTTAAATGGCAATAGATAAACGAATAACAGATGGTCATCAAAGCTGTCTTCTTCGTTTTATGTCCGCATGGCCACCACTGAAATATTATCAGCGAACAAAATTATATGGTCATTTCGAACCTTAGGAGGCAAGTTATTGATAAATAGTAAAAAGAAAAGGAGTCCCAGGAAGGACCCCTTAATACAATATCGATACCCTGCGTTTCGGACTTATCACTAAAAATCTGGACATAAAATTTCCTGCTGGTGGTGTATGATCTAATTAATTGAGACATAATTCCTCTTATACCGTGGGTGCGGAGTTGGTCGCAAATAATATTTCTTTCCAAACTGCCAAACAGCAGAGATAAAAATTAGTCCCGAGACGTCCTTTCTCTGTTTGGATGTTTATAAAATACGTTCATAAATTGACCTATCAGCGTATAAAATATAGTAAACGCTCAACAACACCCAACATTACTTTTTTCAAAACTTCTACTCATGTGCAATCATAAGCAACGTTATTATTGTTTTTAAAATTTCACATGATTTTGCCTATTTCATTGCCGTCACATGGAAGAAAATAAAAGCTTCCTGCAGTTGCCCGGGCCAGCAGGGAACACTGGTATGACTTCCCTTATAGAAAAGTTTTTCTTAACCGCTCATGCGTTATGGTTACAAAATAAGATCCAAAGCAAACAGTAACATTTTTGTCACCGGATATCTCTACATCATTCGCGATATTCTTTAATACGAGTATAACGCCCTTTCCAAGATTTTTGTACCTGCCAAAAACGTTTGACCAAATCGCCTTTGATGAGTTATCGCGGTTTTCTATAATACGATAATACGATTGTATAAATTTTAGAGAGTTTTATTTGCATATTGTAGTCTTCTGTACCTATATAGTGGATATAAATATTTTGGTCGTCGGAATGGTTAATGTGGTTGCACAGAACTCTCAGATGTCGACCGATTTTCAGAGTATCAACTGACACGTATTTACATCGGTATGTGGCAGTGGTTACCTTTTTGTCTATCAAGAAATCGATATACTATGTATATTTAGTTACTATTTGGCACTCACACCATTATAAACCTTCGAAATACAACACATTCGAAAATTTTCCCTGTGTCAAATCTGTAAAGCCCAATCGATCTGATATCTAGACCATTCCTTCGTGTATTACAAATTAGACAGTTTTAGACAAATTCCTCCATTTTCTTATTACGCCCTGGAAAATATACGGACTTTATCATACCCCGGAATATTAAATAAGTATAGCAGCCATTTTTCTGTTTACGCTAACGTGTCCCTGGATAAACGAAAAGAAAAAAGGATTCTCAATTGCTGTAAATACATAGTGAAAAGTCGATTGCCGAATTAAATATTAATGTACCATATTGAGTGTTTTTAGGTTCCTATATCCTCAAGATGATATATTTTCTTGAATTGAGAAAGAGATTTTTTTTGTTGTTCACATACATTCATTCCACTAAATAAATATGGCATTAAAATAAAGCTTAAATATGCATAAAGTAATCCTTTTATTGAGTGGAGAACGCCAAATTCTCATGTTCAGCGAGTACTCACAGTACAATACATTTAACTACTGCCATTGATCTTTTATGTCAAATTACTGTTCTATTACTTTCGATTCGTCCAATATTCTCAAATTAAATGCATTTACTAAATGCTAAGTATGGAAAGTGCTTGAGCATTTAGATATTCAAAATAACTATTCACTTTTATCTATATATTTCTAGTCGGGGAACATTCTTGATAGCACTTTGTATATGAATTTGCAGTTTATGGTTTTATAAACTTGGCCCGCGGTTTCTCCCAAAAAATATTTTTCACTGTTTTTCCCTGCTTGTCGGTATTCTTGTTTCCATCTCTACTGGTAGATCCATATAACATTTCAGATAATTTATGAAATAATTGAGATATTCATGTTCGCCTCTTAAATGAAGAAAAAATCTTGAACAATTTGATCTTGGTGATAATCTTTGAATTAAGTTAAGAACGCTCTGCCTGAGTTGAGAATAGTACCTGAGTATATCTATTTGTACCTCAGAATTCAACAATAGCTTGAGCGGAATTCTTGCTTTTTTAGTGAAATCCAGAATAATGTTGAACATATTGTTCTTCAACAGGGAATAATTTGAACTTAGCTGAATGATTTATAGGGCTGAATATCTTTGCTTCTATCTAATTTTGTATATCTATGATCATCGTGACAAAGATCTAGAAAGATTTAAAAAAAGACAAAATTGTCACTTAATTACTGCTACATTCAAATGGAAGAGGTTAAAGACTGCGAATGGGATTACACTGAATATGAAAAAAACATGTCAGACACAGAGAATATAAGACCCAAAAAAGAGACCGACTCCATGATAAAGGAAAGAATCATGTGATTTTGCAGGTCAAAGAGATTCTTAAATTGGATTTATGTTTCTGAGAAAAACAATATAAACATTAGTTCCTTTGTCTCCGCCTGATAAAACATTTATCCATCTTTTATTTTCAGATACAATAAATATATTGTTTGGTTAGCACGTTATTTTGTTCTACTCCTAAGGAAATCGTTTAATTGTCGACTAAGCAAACTCTGAATTCAAAACAAAAAAAAAATCATTTAGATGTACGTATACATATTGTATGTAGGTATTAACAATGTATCAATTGAATGAATGCTAATTTAAACATTTTGCATTGATGATATAAGTTAAGTTCTACGCTAAATTCCTCCTCGAGTTATAATTCTTATTTCCAACTTAATTGTTATTGGTACAAAAATCAAAAATTTTCTGTCCGAGGCTCTTCATTTTTACTACTTTTTCAGTTGAAAAGGACAACAGGAAATTTCCAGACACCACTATATCAACCACCTAATAACCGATGCAAATTGTTTTGTCAAGTTGCCCGGAAAAACGACTTTAAAAGAAGATGTGGTTTGATATATTCGGGGAAGGTTTTGTCAGCCGGTATCGAATCGATTCCCGCAATACGAAACTCGTGTTTTGAATTTAGACCAGATGTTTGGGATATAAAAATATTGAGGGGAATAAGGTGATACGGTGGCGGCAAATCGTCTGGAAATTATAATTTCGGGAAAGTAAACTGGGCGTGTTTTTATAGTTTTATAAGTTGTTTGGCCTGCAAAAAATTTCGCATAATCCCGAAAGGAACTTCTCCAGTTCTCCAGTTCATTTTATTCGTCTTGATAAAGGTAAGATTTTAATAACAACATTAAGTAGTAAATGTACGCCTTCTGTACTTCCAGCAGAATCAAATTATGTTCAAAGCAGGTAGACCACGTACCTAATTGCTAAGTAATGAGAGGAGATGAACATTTACTGATTAGTAAAGTTTACAGACCTCGGAGCGTTGAGCCTTTAGTTTAGCCCTAATTGTTAAATATTTTGTAATAACAATAATTTAAAACCGAGTCACAGTACACTAAATTCAGTTTCCTTAGTTTAGTGTTAAACTGGAATAATGACGGTGCATGCAATTAATAATAGTTGGTTTACGCCTGGAACTCTGTTACTTGCTAGATTAATTAAATGCCCGTGTAAAGGCTAACGGCCAAGGTCCATCCCAAAAAGAAGAAAATCTCTTTGGGTAACGACATAAAGGAGTTTTCGATTGAGAAAACTGTTCCCAACATAAAATGATCTCGTTCCTGAATGAATTTTAAGTGGTGCTTCTGAATATTGGAAAGTAATAAATACCGGAAGATTAACTTCAAATCGAGTTAAATAAATCGGAGAGCAACACACGATTTCAGACGTAAAGGGGAGAATGTTAGGCAAAGCAACTTCACAAAATTTAACAAGACAGTCTTGATGGCGATTGGTTACTGGCACTTTACTTCGCTTTGTTTTCCGAAAGTAAATTGAACGAAATTTATTAAATAAGTAAATGGAATATACAAGATTGAATTTCTCAGGTTTAAGCTCGGCAATAAAGTTCGAAAACAGCCACTTCAGTTGAAAACGATTCCTCTAATTAAGTGTTTATAACACAAACGGGTTTCTCGATGATAATTCACGAATAATTGATCTCGGCCTGTTCTCCTTTGTAAATAATCGATGTCATGAATAAAATAACCCCTTTAGTTTTGTTTATTTCTCAAAGAGGCATTTAGCGAAACAAATCCATTTTCCTCAATTTTCTGTTTAATAGCTCTTTCCAACCTTGCGTTAAATCGATACTTACCCACTAAAGAAATAATTAGTACTTAACGAAAACTTTTGCGCCCCCCCCTTTCTAAAGTAATGACTTGTTGAAAAGCATTAAAGGTTAAACCTGTCAGGGATTTTTAACTTCTCGCCATTTTTATTAGAATTGACAGGCGACAAATCTCTAAGGGAAAAGGATCAAAAATGTTTTAGCGTGAAGGACCAAATGGAAGCCGTTAAGACTTTTTATATCTTCCTGGTTTGGCTTTAACAGATAAAATGATTTAGGTGTACGTGACAACCTGATTTTTTCTGGCGCTGGAAATAATAGCTTTTTGTTTTGACGGGATGCTCCCGAATGTAGTTTCATGAAATTTATCAGGTTCCTATTCAATTTCCGGGAAATTTTTCACGTTGTCACAAAGATTATCCGCAATGAATGTTTGAAACATAGAATCAAAGCGGTCAAATAAAGCTGCACATAAAGAAAGTTTATTATTTTTCATTGTTCTTTTTTTGGTTCTATCCCACGTTTCCTTTCAATATTTTTTTTGAAAATCTGTTTTTTATGTGAAATAATTCCCTTAGATATATTTTGAATTGCGAAATTCACAACCACTTTCAGTCCAGGACATGTTTTTATTTTTATCCGTTCTCTGATTTTGTTTATCCACAGTTTTTATTTTAATAGGAAATATCTTGAATATTTGTGTTTCACTTTCTTAACCGCTGAATTTCGGAAAAAACAACAAAAGCCGTAATTGCCGTCTCTTTCAATCTCAAACTCCCGTTAATATTTAACATTTTATTTGCAAAAACCTTTTAAAAGCGTAAAAAGTCTTGAAGAAGATCAATTAACACTGGGCTCGGATCGTCTGTTTGTCGATGGATCCTATGTAAATATTAGCAGATTTGTGAGTGTTGAACCCAACACAAAACGAAAACGATAAATTGAGTGCAGAGCGTTTTGAGACTTTATAAAGGATTTAATAGGATCAAGTTCTAATCTTCAGTCAAAGTGTACACAGAAGGAAATGTTTAGTTGAGACTCTGTTTTTAGCATTTGATAAGATTGTTTACGTTGGTCTGTTTAAATTTCGGATAAAGATTAATTATGAGATAACTTTGGTTGTCTTTTATGCCTTCTCCTTTACATTTTAAAGCTAGGGCTTGGATAATGCGGATATTTCTTGCAGAGAAACATCCATTGTGGAGGGCTTATTTATGAAATATTATAATTTTATATATTAATGCGGAAAAGAAATACATAAAGTTTCTCACATGAATATCACGGTTCGTTAATACTGTAATCGGTTTGTGACATTAGGAAGTTATTTTCACATCGCTTAGCTGGCTATGTCGCCTCAGTCCCTCACCACTTTTTGACCCCAATTTAACTTCTGTTAGTGGCGGGGTGAGTGCGCATTTTTTTTCGCTTTCAAGATTTCCTGGTACATTGCCCACCTGATCCAAGTAATTTTGCTAAGTTTTGTGAACATGACATACTTAGGGATCATCAAAAAGGTGCTTGATAGAGATTCTTTTGATAAACGTTGAGTTACTTTTTGGCACGTGCCAATCTAATCGATAAAAAAATGTAGATGCTATAGGGGAATTTGAGATTCGCTAGTACAATTAAATAGCAATAAAACGATATTGATTGTAACGTCTGAAGGGAGATCCATTAAAAATATTGAAATAAGTCTAAAGCACTGAGGGGAAAGCTAATAATATTTGTCTCAACTTTTATTGAATATGATACACCGCAAGGACAAAAGACGCTTAAATTTCCCCCGACAATAACCTCTCAGCGGAAATTAATAACCCACCCTAATTTAGTATTCAAAAAAGAATAAAATATTATTTTTCCCTTACCAACGCCCTCAGCAATTTAACGGAGTTTACTCTAATCTATAAGAAGACTCGGTAGCTTTTTCGCTTGACAGGAGCTCTTTATTTTTTTCCAGGGACAATTGGGAGGAATTTGTCATCTGGGGGAATTTTTCAATTACGTTTCGCGCCTACAGCCTGCTAATTGATTTGTAGAAATAACTTTTAAATGGCTGCATTATCAATAAACAGTTTTATACGCAACAAAATTAATCATATTTTAATTGAAGCTGTAAAGAATGTGTAACGTAACACAAGAGTCTTTCCACATTTTCCCAAATTTAATAATCTTGACGTGACTTTTCTCCACTTTTTGTGTTTCCTGCCTTTTACTTGGGCAGATAAAGCTCGCCTGATGAGCACGATTATTTGTCAACGTGATGGGCCGCAAAATATGAAAGCGTAAAATATGGGAATCCTCTGTCCGTTAAAATCTTCAATGACAAGCTTTTAGAGTACATAAAGTTCGGCAATTTTTGGAAATCAGAATTAAACCAACAGGGAATATCTTTAATTTAGAGATAGTTCACATTGGAAATGAATTAGCAGTCATAAGCTATCCTGAATGTGTCATTTTATCCTTCCTGTTTTTTGCCGAGCACTAACTAATATTGCAGTTAGTTAAATAGCTTTTTAATTGAAAAAACTACCTTCCAACACACAAAGGTCTCTTCTAATGAAGAAGATAAAATAATAATTAGAATTTCATTGCACTTTGCCTTGTCTGGCCAACTTTAATATCTATTAACCAAATGATTAATTAAATTCGATGTCAAATTCAGAGATTCATGACTAGCCTCCACAACACTATTGGAAATTACTAGCACGTGAAGTTGGCGGTTCATTTATTTTTGATTAGTTTCCATGACCATATAAATAATTCCAATAACAGCTGCAATTTAAAACGAATTTCAAAAATGGAATATATCCACGAAGGAAGATTTTTCAATTTGATTTCAATCTCATGAATAGTTTATTAACCATTAGAAGTGTGTTAATACAACTTCAACTATAATTATATAATAAACGCCAAATATTGAGACGAAAGTTATTGAAAATTTATTATAAATTTATGGCCTAATAACAATGCTGGCTCTAATAAATTATTACCTGCTTTGTTACGCCAAATATACCTCAAATTTCCATCAAACTTTCTTTTATGTTCTTTTTCCAGTTAAATGAAATATTCATTTATTTAGGGGTCTGTATCGCAATTTTCGTTTATAAATACTTAATATGAGTTTTGTATCAACAAGTGAGGCGTTTTCCTGGATTTTATGGTTGCTCTCTGATTGGGTGAGTAAATAGATAAGTTGGAAGTTTGGTAGATTCCTCTTCCCTCTTCAGAGGAGATGATATTGGCAGTTTTGCGCAAAATTGGCATTTGATATTCATGAATTTTTTATTTCAGAACTTTTGCCTAATCCATAAATGATGACTTTGTATACAGGATGCCTGAAGTTGGCCAATTAAGGCAAAGTAATATAATTTAGAGCTCAAAAAAGTATTGTTTTGAAAATTGATAAATTCCGAACATATCCGGAAAAATGTTGGGAGTTTGAGAATTTTTGGAAAAAAAATTATTTTAAATCTGTTACCGCATATCTAACAGAAACAGCAAAATTTTAACGAAACAATTTGATATAAAATAATAATTTTCACACAGAGCAAAAGCTGTTTAAAGTGGAGGCTAATTTTAAATCACTCTGTATAAAAATTAGTTTTATCTATGATATATTTTTTCAACTTATGACGCCTTTACAAACTAACTGCAAATTTGTAAAAATACACAAAGTAATGAGAAAAGTCGAAAGAAGTAAAATGTGAACATTTCTTTGCCCCTCGTATACAACTTATAGATTTTTTTCAGGGACGTAACAAAATGGCCTTAAGCAAATTTTAAAACATCGCATGTTAAATAAATTATCAGAACTCACCCTCGTCCAGTCCTGCGTTTACAGACACATTCAAACTCTTTTCAAACCGGTCGAATATCTTTAAATCCAAGCCTTGATAAACAGAAACTTTTGTTGTGAGCTTTTCAAAAGCTTAGCAGATTTATCTTCCATTTAGAGGATTTAGTCACGAAATCTTAACTGCTATGTTTGAAAACCAATTTATGCATAACCATCGAGATTACGTTGGTCGATAGTGAAATGCGGACACCCAGGAAATGAAATAAACTTTAGAGAAACCTTTTTGTTTATGCTGTTTATGTAGATTTGCGTCTTTTGATTTATTTAATTGCATTAGCGTTGATTAAAGGTTGAGTTTGTTTAAGGTGATGAAAGAGTTTCTTAGGTTTGAAAATATCGTTTTATTAATTTGCGAAAGGGCTAAACCCTCATTTTAGAGCGCACTTCTTTTAATTAAAGCCCAAAAGACAATCCGCGCCTAAAAATAATTGGCGAGCCAGAAGGCTCTGGATGTGTAAACTTTGTCAGCTTGAAGATCCCAAGATATTAGAGTTGTGTGAAACGCGAATTAGGCTGCCCTGATAATATTCAGCAGAAAAAGTAGAAGGAAACAACGTCCTCTTTATATGAAAAACAGAGGTAAAACTTTCCCTAAAAGCAAAAACTCCCATTAAGACTCCGCCATCAAAATGTATATTTCTTAAAATTTAAAAGCACTGCTCCCTTCGTTACATTAAAACTGCGACCGGCTAACCCTTGCCATAATGCCTAATTTACCACATACAAATTTTGAGAGGTTTTCAAAAACGCTGAAAGAAGTTCGGGGTAAATTCGGGGCTATAATTTGCCCTCAAGCTGCCTCGACCTGTGCAAATGGCAAATACAATGCCGAGCTTTGTTATACCGAAAACACCCTAACTGCTACGAACAGAGCTATTCGGAACAAGGGGTTTTTGGTTAGTCAGGGTGCATTACCTAAAGAAGTTCAGTTTTTGTCAAGCGCAGAAATAACTTTTGGGGGAAATTTGGGGTAAACTTTGATGGAATGTAATTCACCTTGTATCCTGGATATGTTTTATGTAACGGAACGGTTGTTTGTTATGCTTAAGATGTGACATACTTCGAGTAGAGTTTTATCACGTAAGTAGTATACAAAGAAGAGGGACAAATACAGGTATGGACTGAAGCCTCCTTTAACATTCGGAAAACGGTCCATTAAAATAATTTGATTCCCTTTTCCGAAAAACTATTAGGCGCTGGAATGGTGAATATGATAATTGGCCAACAATACGAAGTTACTTAAAAATGGCATATCGTCCCAATAAATTGCCGATCCTCCTTTTTGGGACATATTACATATTTTATTTTTCAATTTCTTGTTGAACCAAGTTGCATATAAGTCGTTCCAAAATTTCTTCAACAGAATTAAGAGTGGCCACACTACCTTAAATATAGACTGGAAACTTCGTTAACATTCGAAAAATGCTAAAAAATTCAATTAGTTTTTCTGAGGACCTATTAAGTGCTGGAATAACCAACGTATAAATTGCCAACAATACGCTACCACTTTAAAATTCCACATTTTCGCCAACAAAATTAGATTTATTAGATTTCCCGAAATAATTTCCTAATCTGTCGGTCTCTATAATGCATAGTAAATTTTTTACCTTTTCACATCTTTACTAGTTTAGGCTTCATCGTAAAAATTGAGCAGGCGGAGGTTAAAAAACATTAGTAACAAATTCACTAGAGCCTTTAAAATAAATAAAAGCCTTTTACAACTACCATTAGCAATTGTTGACCTTAATTATATCCGCGTACACGCTCTAATTAGAATTTAGTGATATGGCCATCAACTAAAGATAATGTGCCCTTGGGTGGTCCACATAATATCCAGACAGCGGATCATCCCCTCGCACACCTCCAGGGATGCACTTAACTCCCAAACATATCCCTGGCAGGTATCTAACCCTGAATATTCCTCTGGAGTGTACACAAAAGGGATCATAGTAATATTTTCACAGATAATAACCATTTAAGATAATATTATTTGCGGCTCGCGCGTTATGCTACATTACAGCTGTTTCTCATACATGGTCTTGTCATAAACTGGGGAAATAAATTAAGGGTTTTCGTATATGTGTGCGCTACATTAACACTTGGAAAGTAGAGTGAAAAAGAGCTTCATAATATTTAGGACTAATCTAGGAAGGTTTTTTTGCCCCGCAGGTTTTGCACGTGCCCTAATTAACATTTATGTATTTGATGGGTGTGGATAAAAATTTTTCCGTTTCGGAGCCGCAGAGTGGTCTCCTGAAGTGATTATTTTTTAAAAGTGTTCTATTCAAGCTTTTTGTTTCCTATTAAAACATTTTCACAGCACTTTTTCCTACCCATTCAAACGATTTAAGATTAATTCCATAAAAGCAAAGTTTTCGGAGGTATTTAAGAGAAATCGTAAGTTTTTAAATAGGACACCCCGCAGAGGTAATCCCCCATGTCATAACGTTTGGATTTAAGCTGTTTTACACTTTCGTCCTTACCATGATTTTATTTCCATTCTCGCCCATTGACACCTGAAACAAAGACATGTTATATTTTAAATTAACGTTTGCGTTTCAAATTCACTGCAGTGGATGATGATACATCTTATAACTGATTTGCGGCAGTAACAATAAAGAGGTTTGCGTGCTGCAATATTGGAACTTGCAGTTTGGAGCTAAAATGTTGCTGTATGTACTTGTACGTCCTTGTTGGGTGATAGGACACGCCAATTAAACCATTGCTTTTAGTTTTGGAAATAGAATAGAGGAGCACAAGAAAATTATAGTCGGCGCTTTGAAATTCAAATTCTCACATGCGAGACACACAACTGGCCTCAGCTAAAACAACTACATTTTGTATCGCCTAGATAATGATGTGTAATCGATATGAGCTTTGACTTAATCAACCACACCTATTGGTTCGTTAACGAAAGGCATCTGATAAATGGGATGTCCGTTGCCGGTTGTGTAATCTGGATTATGCACACAAAATTCGTTTTGGAATAAAAGTTGCATGGTGTATCGCGTCAAAGTAGTGTTAAAGCATAAAACTAATCGTTAGAAAACTGGACATCAAACAAGGTAAAAGTGAAAGCGCGGAGCTGATAAAATATTTTATCAGTGTCTCAAGTTTTAATGAGATATTTTATTTGACTTACGTTTGGGATGCTTTTAGGAACGTCGCGTTAGAGATACTGTTAAATTTGTCAGCAGAACAAAGGGAGAATAAAGCAACAGCAAACTTACAATAGGTAGGGATAACTTTCTGAAATCTCCAATTACTTTCGCAATGTAAATATGTTTCTCTTCGAAGATAAATTGCAACACTCTTTTGGGCTATTTTCCCTCGAGAAGATATTTTCAGGCTTGTTAGAGTTTCGGCATTTCTTTGGGTAGTAGCCATTAATTATCATTGCTCACATTAAATAGAAGTTTGATATTTTGGAACAAGGAATGAGGAAATCCTCATAAATTCCGCACGTGAGCTAGGGATACTTTTATCTAGTTGGCCATAAATAAGAATGATGGAAATTCTGCTCATCAATTTCTCGATAGAGTAGCAGGTCTTTATATTATAAGCTCACTCCGTCATAATCGAAGCGGTCCAACGCAGTAAATTAAGCCGTCATACATCAAAATCTGAGATAGATTAGCCCACTGTCAAAGTTTATAAAGAGCACATGTAATAATTCTCTTTTTGCAACAGAGCTAAACCCAACACAGCGATAATACACTCTGCTTTGTTCTGTATTACTGCAGATATCTTACTGCGGATATCGATTTAGTTTACTTTTATTCGCCTGGCCTTTTTGTATCATATACAAAATGTATTTAACATTGAGCCTAGATCGATAGTTCAGCTGAAAATTATGCTATTAACCATAATGACTGGGACAGACACCTTATTTTCCCGTTCGCTTTTATCGTTCTACCATGGAAAAAGTGTATAATAAGCATAGTAACATAAAACTCAAATAGAATATAACAAAGAATAGAACATCTGGATCCATTGTGGTGGCGTTATCTGACTTCATACATTAATAGAGCAAAACAAACTTTTTGGCTCCGAGTTAGTTGCAGCAGCGATGTTAAAATAACTCCGAAAATTTTCTACTAGATCTGGAAACTTTCTATAACCCATTTTAAAGCAATACCCCGCGAAAAAGGCCACTTTTTAAAGTTTAAGAAAGGAATTTGAGGGGATTGAAGTTTTAACTTGTTATGGAGGTAATAAATATGTCTGAAGTTATTCAGTATCAATCCTGAAATTAATGCGTTGATGCGTACATAAACGTACTTGATTAAATCTTCCGAGTCTGAATATAAAAAATGTTGAAATTTTTTACAAAATATTGCCATCAACATTATATAAATGAAGTTCAAGACAGTATATAATGGTGAACATTAGAGAATTTTGGAGTTTTGCCCTCTTTGGAAATGAGAGTGAGCAATTGCCTAGATTAATGATATTCAGGAATTATTCCTCAACTGACCTGAAAGACTTGGAACGTAATTTGAGCACATTAAAACTTGGAACCTCTCCAAATGAGTGAATTGGCTGGGGGAAAATCGGTTAGAGTTTTGAGGTATCCTAAATTTTCTTACCAATTTTTGAAAATCCACTTCCAATTGCGTTAGTTTGTAAGGATTGTAGGCCAGTTCGAAAAATAGTGTAATGGGTATATATATTTCCGTTTTTATCAAACTACAACTGTCAACAAGCATTGAAATTCACTTAAAAATCATTGAAAAATGAAATATAACTTGGGTAATGGACGTCAAACGGTAACTGGACCAAGAATATTCAATAACAATAATAACACCAATGAAAATGGTTTAAAAAACATGTTTAAAAAGTGTTGTTTTGACTCTTTCATAAATATTCTATGTAGTTTTTTTTTTAATAAAGTGCTGTTGCTTATCTATGTCGCAGTGTATTTTGCTATCTACACTAAAATAAAAATTAAAAAAGATTTAGGAAATAATTTCAAAATGGGAAAAAGTGTAGAACATGTTTTAAACATTGCTTTAGATGACAAAGACTTAATTAACGTTGTTGCATAGCTAAATATAAAATATAACAGGAAAACTCCAAATATATCCCCCTCAGTAAAACATACGGGACAAAATCTAATTTGGAAATCACTTGGTGGCACTCTAAGGGTGAATGTTTTTAAACTTAATCAATATTTAGAAAGTTAAGGGAGAACTCACATTATGCAAAACCGACCGGCGCGAATGAAGAAAGAATAGCAAAGAACAAGAGGGTGATGAGACCAGAACCTAATTTAATAAGGCTAAAACAGGCGACAGTTCAATTTTACTTTTGGTTGGGCATTAATTTTTAAGACTCCTCCGCAGTCTTTCTGTATTAAAAGTTTTTACCTCGCAGGATTATAGGAAGGTAAAAAGTTACATCCCCTATTAATTTATAATTTAAAACCCTAAAGGCGGGTGAAACTTGCTAGCTCAGTTAGAGTCTAAGGGAAAATGGGTTTGTATCCGGCATCTTTGTGTTTACTCCTCCATTTATTTTAAATTAATTCGGAATTTTACAAGCGTTTAATATGCGGAAGAATCTCTAAACGGGGGCTCGTTTGCTTAGTGCAGAGTGCTTCGATTAGGTTCTTTTGAAAATAAGTTTAAGAGTTGAGCCCAAACATTGCCGCAGTACGTTTAACTTTACCACCTTAGCAATTATAAAATCATTCAAAGATAAGTTTTAGGCACGAAATAACGGGGTCCACTTTCATTTCTGATTACAGAAACTATGCAATGCAGAGTTCTTTGTTTGCCATTTCTATTATCCCATGTGCCCAAGTTATTAAATTAAATTTTCAAAGATAAACTCTGTACATGGGAGCGGGGTTAAATATTTACATATCTAGAAAACCGTATAAAAGGATTTCGCTCCACTCAACGAAAACAGCACAATGTCACAATGTGTAACATATCCAGCTCCATAAAAACATACATCCGTATTAGCTACAGTGATTTATTTTTCATGGAACAGGAGCCGAACATATCATAAACGTGCCACAACGTTACGTTGACAACCGCCAAATGCCCAAACGTAATGCAATTATTTATGTCTGTGTCTAAATTTGCTGTTGTTTAGTTTGCAATCCTTTTGTTTCTCCCAGCTCTGCCTTACAGGTAATTTGCGCTGAATGTCAGTTAGTTATGGTTTATTCCTTTGATACATTGCGAGATATGAAATAAATGTTTCGAAGTGAGTAAGCTGACAACTTCCTAATAGGATTATTCAATTTGTAATCATCTTGACGTTTGCCACTGTATGTATTAATGTGTTGAAGGTAACACTTTACCGCTTTTAATTGATTTAAAGGAAGCCCTTGTAAATCAGCCAGATTATCCATATAATATACAAAGCTTTTATAGAGAAATTTATGAGAGTTGTAAATAGCGTCATACATTACGTTGCAGAAATAAATTTTATTAATTCAAATGAATGCTGTTTAATGGTATTATGCTTAAGGGGAAGTGAGCTGGATTGGCATTTTTGTGCATCGGATTGTAAACTGGCAAATGTTTGAAACACGATTTATTATGCAGTATTTCTTCTAACGCGCAACATACATATATAGGATTTGAAGTGCTCAATTCTCAACCCTATGTTAGGTCCTGCTCTCTAAAAATCGCAGTTATCATGCGGGGCCCATATTTGGTTTTAAGTGGCGCTGACTTATCACTTCGATCTTTTGATCAAAGCTCGCAAAAAGTGCCTAAAAAAACCTATTAGTCTTCGAAAATTACCATCTCTTTATACTTTTCCTAACTAACATTTCTAATCTTTGGATACCAGGTGACGGTAAAATGGCATATTTTCTGGAGTTTAGAACGTATATAAAATATAAAACTTTTCAATTCATCAAATACATATATTATGCTGTTTTTTTTTTACATTTTTATACGGTCCATAACAAATGCATGCAAATTTTATAGCATTGTGAGCACATTTAATTTGGAGCAGTATTGAGTATAATCAAATGTTTTGAGGAAAATTGCGGTGCAAAATATCCATATTTTAGTAATATTTTATTTTGATAAAAACCTGCACATCAAAAGCTTGTAGGTATTAAAGATAAAATCACTTCCAGGCTGGATTGTTTTCCAAGCTTTCTTGCAAGAAACTATGGTTTTACTGTGTCGGAACCATTAAAACATATTTTTAATCTTATTCTAAAATCAAGCAATTTTCCTAATGCATATGCGAAACATGAACAAAGTCTGCCCAATTATTAAGAAAGGTGACTCTAGTGTAACGAAAAATAAACCGCCCTTTAGCTTATACTACTAAAGTAAGTATTCGAAAATCACCCGCAGGTAGTATATGTATATTTAATGGGATTATAGGTTTGTTATCTTCAGCAGATCATGTGTGACAAATCTTGCGTGCTTCTCCAAGATGGTAGCGACTGAATAATCGAGCAAATTTGGGCGTTATTTATATCAGACCAACGCAAGGCCTTCGATTGATTTGACCTTGATAGTTTCATATACAGGGTGTCCCGTAAACCTTCGACAATACTTCGCCTGATGAAAGGCCCATCCTTGAGAAGTCAGAAAATGAAAAAATAGCATTAATGAAAATATCATAGATGTCGAGATATTTACATTTTTTTCAAAATTTCAGTTTTTTCAAAAAAACTCAATATCGCTCAATAAAAAGATCGTTTATACAAAGATGCCGAGCGTGCATAAGAGCCAATGGGGGTCATTTTGAACACTTGCTTTAAGTTTTTTTGGCATTAATTAGTATTATTTAGTTTTAATTTTCATTAGTAGCGTAAATAAACGGTATTGTAATGTATTGGAAAAATTGTACTTGTTTCACCTAACAGGCTCAAGAAATATTTACTTTTTAAGGAACAAGTACTTATTATATCATTTCAGAATCTAGAAGAATGGCGCTACTTTTTGAGCCTATAGGTTTCAAGATAGTTGTACATCCTTTGCTACAGTAGAGAGCAAAAGTTACATAACAGAAATGGAGTTCAAAGGACTACGTTAAAATAAAAATGTTTTTTAAAAATCTGAAGCATACATGTAAAATTTTTTGATACGCTTTTGAACTATGACCATTGACGAAACTAATACGGAAATTTTGCTTTTCTATATGGAGTGGTGTAACAGTAATAATACGAAATATCAAGTTATGTCAGTTTTTGTCGATTTTGAAAAAAGTGTAAATATCTCGACATCTATGATATTTTCATTAATGCTATTTTTTCATTTTCTGACTTCTCAAGGATGGACCTTTCATCAGGCGAAGTATTGTCGAAGGTTTACGGGACACCCTGTACTTAAGCGCTGACATCAGTTTGGGTTCTCTAGCACACTAATGGAACTATTCATTCGTTCTTGCCGAACCGATTGCAATAAGTAGAATTAGAGGAGCATAGACCGTCTGTAAACCTTTCATCGTCTAGTGCTCTAGAGGGCTCGAATTTTGCTCCTCTTGTCTTCATAAATAAATTAAAGTGTTTTACTTAAATTTAATTTTTTGCTAAAAATCTGATTCCAAATAACGTATATATTATTACATAAAGGTTACATTATGGTTCTTTTCGTACGAGTGCGATAGACAATAATAACATTGTTCTAGTATTTTAAATTCAAAGCTTTCTCAATATAAATGCCTATATTTAACATTTCCCCTTTACAATTACATCATCGCATTACTTTTCTCTCCACTAAGACACTACAAAGGAAATCCTACACTGTGACAGGTTATATCAGTACATATATCACAAAAAGAATGAAAAACAAACACTCTCCCACCAAGGGAACATATTTTTTCTTTAATGTGCGTAAAGTATGTTTATCTTTATGGCTTTATAAAACATTTCAGTGAAATTCAATTTTAAGGTAACATGGCAACTTCTCCCTGTGATAAATTTTACTTCTTACATATATGCTTTTAAGTTGCCCGCCTGCTTTACAAGAGGTTATATTGCTTTTTGCCGCGGTAGAAAGGAGTTTATAACATTTAGAGGAAAGTACATTATAGTAATGTATATTTTAGACATGGGGGAATTTTTAATGCTAAATGCAGAGTTTGGGACAAGTATCTTCGTGTATCAAAAAACAACATTTTATTTAACCGAAAAGGTTTTGAAACTAAAATTTGAGTCAGTGAATTCCTCCACCTAGATACAACGTTCATAAAACTAAAGAAAATATAAGAAGTAAAGCTGAGTAGATGAAGCACTTGAATTATTAACTTATTTATGTGTCTGGAACTTATGGAAACTGAATAAGAGTTTTCAGACGTCGAGTATATATCTAAATTAAAACACTCTATCATCTCAGTATGAAGTTTTGGTGTTCCTAGAGATTTTTCTGATTATTATACGGCACATCTCTACTGGTAACAAAACTTACGCTATAGTTTACACTATCATACAGAGGAATTTTCGGTTCTTCCAAGCTTTTACTAAAACATTAAAAGATGTGCTCATAAACCTGTACATTTTTAAAGTTATGTCTGGTGTTAATATCATAAAATTCAGCAGTAAAAATTCACTAGGAGTAAAGCGAAACAAAAGATTTGTAGTTTACGCATTTATGGAAGAACAGAAAGGTAAATGAAACTGTACGCCTTAAAAACGCCGAGACTTTAATTGGGGGGAACAACTTGCTCTAGCTTTATAGTAATTATAAATTAACAGGAATTTTTCACATTGTTTTAAACTAGCACTGCACAAGCTTTTAATGCTACAAAGACTAGCAGAGCAATTAACCCTCGACAGAAAAGGAGAGGGAAATTGTTTCTCTTTTTCCTATTTTTAGATTCTAACTTGACCTCGTTGCTTCACATTTCGCTATTTTTAAACACCGTCTATATAATTTTACAACGTATTTTGGTCCAGTAACCGGGAAATAAAAATTAAATGTTTCATTTTTTAATATGATTAAATTAGGTTCCGTTTCCATCGCCCCCTTGTTCTTTGCTATTCTTCCTTCATTCCCTCCAGTTGGTTTTTGCATAATGTAGCTTTATCCTCGAACTTTCCCAATATTAACATTAAAATGTACGCGCCGGCAAATCGGGAACGGAATTGTGCCTTAAATTTAAATTAAATGTTGCCTAAACGTTTTTTTTTACAATTATTGTCCCTATATTTGAATTTTAAACGAAGTTTTTTCAGGCGTTTGGAACTTAAGCGTTGATTTCCTTCTGCACAAAATGAAGGACGAGATTGTCGGGAAGTTTCCGTTTATATTTTAATAGATTTTAATTTGGATTTTGTTGGATTATATCCTCAAACTTTACTTTAAGTATATTTGAATTACCCCTATCATTGTACACTGCTACAAGAAATATCGACCCAGTTCCATAAAAACATGCCTCGTTTGTGAAAATTTCTCTTTAATAAGCCATTTCACTTTTTTACAGCATAATTAGTTTCAAACCCATAAAATATCCCAAACAAGGCAACATTATCCCAAAGACGGCTGATTCGATTAACTAATTAACAGCAAAATTGGTTGCTGATAAGGACAACGAATAAATTGCATAATCCCTAGTCTACAATCCCCTCCTGAAAATAAAAAACCGGCTCCAAGGTCGATAAGAAACCCCTCGTTACAAGAACAAAAGAGTGTACCAACACTATCGACTTTCGCGTTAGCAAAAGAAGAATCGTTCTTCTTACCCTTTTAATACAAAAATCCATTATTATGCTCCACCGAAACAAAAGCAAAGCTAAACGAGGGGATATTTTGGCATAAAAACTGCACTAATTAAAGGGAAAGACCTTTAATTTGAACGAATTTTATTTTTAAATATTCGGGGCACTAAAGAAAATTGTCGAGCTTTCAAGGATATGAGCTTGAATTAGTGCTCCTCTCGAAAACACACGACTTTATATGTTTATATATGCTTTTGTGAAATAAAACGTAATCATTCTCAAAAATCCTAACTTATCGGCGAAAGGCTCAAAAAGGAATGAAATAATTCGAATGAATTTTTTTTAGTGGTTTCACGCAGCTCAAGTGGACTGAATGATAATGGTCCATAATAAAACAAGTTCATTTACTTTAATATTCCTGCATAAAACATATATTATCTTTGCTACCATAAAGATCCTTAAAGATGTCTTCGAGTGAAAGATTGTTTGAAAAATCTTGGCCTAAATTACTTTATGAAATGGTCTCAATATACTCTATAACATTTTCAAAAGATTCATCATATGGTTACAAGTGAATTACCTTTTAAAGTTCCTGACATACATTAAGAAACACTTCGTATATTAATGATTTTTCTGGATGATTTGCAAGAAAATGTGTGAAAAAATAAGTCTGCCATTCGCTCTAATCAAATTTAACAAAGGACTGGATGGACGTAAAAAAAGTGTTAGAAAAAACGTCAACCTTGATTACTCTATACAATATAATAACATGTCTAAATCTTCTCAATCCAAAGGGTTGTTAAAACTTCAGTTTGAAAAGGATTGGAATTTCAAGAAATTTTTCCTTCCTAGCATGAAATAACTTAAACTTATCCCCTCTATGGCATGAATGTTACTCTTTTAGACAAACGCTCACATTCAGAAAAAGATATTGAGTTGTGCAACAAGCTGAATGAAGATGTGCTTGACAGTTATAGAAAAGGCCTAGAACACCTAATGCTAGTAAGCATCGCCAGTCTCACAAAGAAAGAAGATAGAAAATATCAAAAACCTATCACCAACCATATTAGACAAAATGCCAGCACTCATAAAACTCTGCGTCCAAACATAACCTGACAAAATCCTCAAAGTAGCTTATCAGCTTTTGGAAAATCAAGAATTTCTAAGAATTGGGGAAAAGGCAAACTTAGCCCTGTTGAATAAACTGGATAAAAATATGAACGAACGAAGTGCCTAGAGACTATTTCGCCTCATAAATTAAATCCTCAAGGCAAAAATGCACGAACACCTAATTAAAGATAGAGTGGGATAGAACTGGGAGCAAAATATCCACTTTCAAATATGCAATTTGAGTTTTGAACAGGAAGGTTGACGATGTACGCAATGGGGAATATAATACAAAAAGTCATTCAAGCTAAGATCCACAGAAGGGAAAAATAGTGCACCTTCACGACGATAAGCGTTAAAAATGCATTCAATAGTGATTCCTGGTTCTGTATTATAGAATAATTACTAAATAGACAAATATCGGGTTACCTACGGAACGTCTTATTAGACTATTTTACCAACGGAAAAATTCTGGTTGTGTTGTGGTCTTATGTGTTCCCCGGTGGGATATGCAGACGATATAGGTTTAGTCGTATATGTCGAAAACAGGTATCAGCTCATCGATAAAACTAACGAGGCAATAAGAAGATGCGAGGTATTGCTTCATGACGATGCCTTGAGCTGAGCACCGGAAATTTCTGAAGCGGTTATTCTCAGTGACAAGGGAGATAATAGAACTAAATTTTTTCGAATAAAAAACACGGAGTTCTTTAGATTCATGAGAATTCCGGCAGGAGAGGCACCTCGTGCATCTGCGCAGCTCGTGATCACTGGACTGGGTGGGGGATAGTGTGGGGGTCAATCCCACGTTATCCAGTCTCCAACTACGGCCGGGTGCCTTTGGAATTAAAAGTGCGTTTTTGATTGTTTCTATTGTATTGCGTCTTTTTGGGAAAATATGTGAGAAACGTTATCTCTGAGCCTGCAAAAAAGTGTTAAACAGGAAAATAAATTGATGATGAAAATCTTTGGTTTTTTTATCACATTTTTTTTCGATCGGTTCATGTACGTGTAGGTATAATTGCGAGAATTGTTTCTAGTTCCATTAGCTATTCGGTTTATATTGAAGACTCGCTGCTGTTAGAACAATAAAACTATTCTTTGATTCATATATACATACACAAAAACATGTTAATTTTCGAGCTAGAGATGAAGGTATTTCTGCAGTTTCGAGAGGTGCTATACAACGTCGCGAAATTGCTGCGACGGAGTATACTGTGCAAAGTTAATGCATCTCATTTAGTAGGTATACGTGTTGCAGAAATATTAACGAGTCTGTATGCATGCTGCAGGAAAATTTAACCGTAAATTAAATATGCTGCCTAAATAATTTATTGCTTAGGAAGTTTTATTATGATGCCCTACGAATTATGTCTTAAAATTCGTTTTGTCGTCGCAATTGAAATAAATATTTTTAATGGAGTTAACCTTCAAATTTGTCCACCCTGCAGAGCAGTCGCTAATGATAATTCCGCACAATAGCTGATGGGGATTAGGGTGCGAAGCGTTTATTGACAGGTCAAACGTTTTTTCAGTTTTAATTCTCTTTTTGGTGAAATAACTAAATAACGAGACAAACCAGTGTGTTTGAAATTAAAACAATTCTATAGCGTGAGGTGTAGGGCACGACTTCATTGTTCATGCATTTAACGTATGAATTTTTCAAATTCCGTAAATATTCAATGAACTACACTTAAACCGCTTCATGTTTGTGCAGGCATTCACTTTTTAAATCAAATACGTTCAACGCTAATTGCGACTCATGTAAGCGGTTATTTATTACCAGTCTACAAATGAACAATTTAAATTAAAAACGCTATTTAGTCTGAACGTTACACAACGGGACATTATAGTAAATATGATTTAAAAGGCCGCAATACAATACGCCAACAGCTGGGCATAACCGCGAATATCTGCATTGTTGACACGATAAATAAAATACTTTGCAGTGGTATTTTTCAAATGATCTGAAATTTCGTTTGAAAAATAGTGCAAATGCGCTTTGTGTCATATAAAACCCCATAAACAATGTTGTTATCGTTTCAGAATGGCAGCGATCCGATTAATAGTATTTTTGTAGGTTTTCACTTTGCTGGGGCTCACTGGAATTGGCAATTTTCATTTAACTGACAATTTTACGACATTCTTGTTGAGTACAAATTCACAACAGACCAATGACGATTGAATCAATTTATCGAAAAATCAGCAATTTTTTAAACGCATGCAATCGCACAACCCAAAATGAGTCCCAAAATTGTCCCAGTTCTGAAGTGTGTTTCAAAAAAAATTGAAGATCATTGAAATGTTGTCATTTAATGAATCTATTAGAAGAATTTATTCAGTGAACATATTAATTTCCCCCGAAAGGAGAGCGGGAAGCTGTAAGTCTGTACAGAAATAAATCCATTCATAAATATCCCTTTAATTTATTCGTTTAGTACCCTCGCCCTTCAAAGCGCAATAATGTCTTTTGTAAAGAAAGTGGGTATCAAATTTGTCCCACATAGAAGCATCTTGAGTGTATCTTGAATAATACTCAAAAGCTGACATGGTTCCTAATTAGTTCAAATAGCTCTTCTTAATATCTTTTTAAGTACAAAACAACAATAAAAAGCCCCTCCT
This sequence comes from Euwallacea similis, assembly GCF_039881205.1. Taxonomy (NCBI): domain Eukaryota; kingdom Metazoa; phylum Arthropoda; class Insecta; order Coleoptera; family Curculionidae; genus Euwallacea; species Euwallacea similis. Next base: position 2,189,264 of record NC_089635.1, on the reverse strand, counting down.
TGCAAAATGTTTTTATAACATGTATATTCACGGAGTGGCAGTATAATGGCACTGATTTGCATATATTGCTCGTTACCGAACTTTGTTCGGTGTATCTAGTTATCGGTATTTTAAGTTTTAGCATTTTACGTTGAGTGAACTTGCTGCTGCAAAATGCGGTCCCTGTACGAAGGCACAAAGGATATAAATCCATACATCTGGCTTAACATTTCAAGGCTTGTACGCGTAGTAATTGCATTTGCATAAAAATGATAGGGGGATTATTAATATCTGCTTTATGAATGTAGACAAATGAGTGCTCACAATAGAGGGTGTTTTGATAACGTAAATATGTAAACTGAATAGATATGCCATAGAAATGGAAACAAGCGAAATGTAGGTTCACAACTCCTAATTTGAATTGTTAAAGAAACAAAGATAAAGTAAATAAAGATGCACCAGCTAAATTGCACGTCGCCTCCAAAATGGAATAACCATCCGACTTATTTTGCCGCTGCACAAGTCTGCATTAAAAATTAAAATGACATCTCTCCCGTTGTTTAAACCGTCGTGTTACAGTTTTCTTGGGATATATTCTGCGCTATTTATTGCAATCTAAACATGGTGGAGTTTATTAGAAATTATTTAGTTCGTGCCATTAAACAAGCCCAGCTATGAAGTTCCCATAGAAAAAGTGCCATTTCAAGAAAGCCCTCACCGAGACTGCACAAAGAAATTTACAAATAGGATTTGAGTTAATAGTGAAATACCATCGTTTTTACCCTTTGAATATAAAGGCCGATTATAACGTTCACTTCAAACAAAGGCCTGGATAAGGATGTCGCTTTGGCCTGCAAAAAACGCCTGCAATAAAAGTAACGATGAAGGTTGAAGTTCGTCCCGGTTATGAGACCAGTTTTTAGGGTTAAGTGGTTAATCTGTATGAAAGCATTTTTTAATAAGTGTTTCTTAAGCTCAATTGTAATGGAGCTACCAGAAAGAATTACGATGATTTAGGAGGAAATAAAACTGATATTAGTGAGAATTTATTAAGAATCGGCAGGAAGACGGTCAAGCCAAGACATATCGTTGAGTTTAGCTTAAAAACATACGTAATACACATTTCTGGATTATTTGCAGAAAAAAAGAACTTAAAAAACTGCGACTGACTTCCAAACTATTTCAGCTTATAAAAATGAAAATATGTATTATATTTAAGCAGAATAAACAAGAAACGTATTTGTACATGAATATTTGTATTTAATAAATACCCCAGTCTGTTATCTATGCTCGGACAATATTTGCATGACTAACCCAAATCAGCTTGAAATAATATTATGTATTTATGTTTAAACGGGTTTCAGATTATTTCCAAGATACCATTGCGGCAAAACGATATTTTATTTTATTGTCAACAGCTGGATAATTACTACCTTTGAAGAACTACCATTGTAAATAAAAATGATTCTAAAATGAGGAATTTAGTCCGTTAACACAAATGAGGCTTTGTGTTTGTGTATATCTAATTTAAACCATTAAAATGTAATTAGGATAAGTTGTATTACGGCATAACACAGTATTTTCCTTCGACATTTATATATTCTGTGCTGTACGGACATGCCCGCCAATAAAACCTAGTAAAAGTCGTCAACATAAATAAAATATCGCGACAGCACCTAAAAGTACCTCTCAAATTCAGGACAAACCGTAAATTCTGTACGTTGCTATCACTTAGACCATACATCTGGGGCATTTTAAAAATAAAATTGACATTTAACATGTACACCGCACGAGGACATATTTCCATGGCTGTAGATTTTCGTGCGATATCTTCAGCTCCTTACTCTTGGGCAACATAGGTCACAGTTCTCTTTGTTGACTCCTAGGAACACACGTGATTTATGTCGCACACGGTATCTTGTCTCATGAAGAAATTATTACGACGGTATACGAAGTCAACCTGCACTTTTGAGGTACGAGCAAAGGTAAGAGTATTTTAGGAAAATTCATAACACTCTCTTGCTAGTAAGTGCACCTGAGGCTTATTTATTGAGTCACGTCTTTTAAAATTTGTCGTGGGAACATCAATACTTTTGCTAGTTTCTTAAATGTAGTTGCGAATTTCACAGCCATGAGTAATTTCGCTAAAGTGTGTTAATGTTGGTTCAGAAAAAAAAACAACTATTATTGACTAAACTTATGTTTATTTTTGCATTTAATAGGCACTAAATATGATTTTTTCTACTCAAGGATTTTTTTTTGCTATCAGAGTGTGATTCCGAAATAGTCTAAAGTTACATTAAAATGAAAAGACAGGTTTCTATAACGGTTAAAATAATGATACCGACAATTTAATTTCTCAAAGTTTTGGAAAAAACTGGCAGAAACTTCACTAGAACATTATCAACATGTGCAATTGTCGACGGATGTAAAACAGACTTCAAATCAAAAAGTAGATCTAGATGTAAACAGAAGCAGTCCTCAAGGGACAACGCAATAAACGGTAGGTAGAACATTTAACGAAACATGGAATTTTAGTTTGCAAAAAAATCCAATCAGATTTAAATAATTCATATGTACCTCTATTTTTTGTGAACTCGGACTGCGAAAAACGGGGTACTTTCTATTGAATACCAGGCTGCCTGGCTTCTATAAATGGAAAAATTATTAACAATTTTTCATCAAATATCGGGGTTTTTAAAATTCTCCTCTAATTTTGACCACCTTAACTGCGCCATAGGTGAGAGATTTTCAGAATATTTTTACATCTATTAACACATAGATTATCAACCAATTTCCGGATTATATCTACTAAAAAATCTCTGGAAATTGGCTGATAATTGACCGTTAGTAGAAGTTAAGGGTCATTAGAAAATCTTTGAATATGCATTATTCTATAATGGTCCAGAATCTCCATAAATAAAAGAAACAGATTCGTTTACAGTGGATCAAATATTGGCAAGCAATATCCTCAATATTTGAAAAATTTATCATTCCCAAGATTCCCAGGAAAATCATTGAAAGTTGATCCGTTTGACAACCGTTTATCAGAGTCCAGTGTGACCAAAAAGTATGTATTGTCAAGAACGGATATTTGAATATCCCGCTTAACTAGATTTGTCATATGTCATTCTTATATGGTATATGGTTGGTAGAATGGGGTGAGAGATATGTGAAAAACAGTTCTTGTTAAAATAGATATGTTATTTTTGATGAGCCGAATGATGTGATACCTATAAGGACTAGGCTTACAGCCAGGCAACCCATTCATTACTCTAGGGAGTAGATCATTCGCCAGGGATTAATGTCATAATGGCCCATCAAAACAGCGTCAGCATATACAAGGTTAAGAAAAACACGTCATTTTGACGTCATTCCCGGGACGCGTTCTATTTCCCAGAATCAAGAATCAGGTCCCAGGTGTGTGCTAAATCCCGAAAAGTAACCCTTTACTGCGAAAATTGTGAATTTGTGCTTGCCGAAACTACAAGAAACTAGGGATGTGCCAAAAAATTACGATCGATAAACTGACAAATAGAGTTTTCTCATTAGTATTGTGTTCCTAAATTCTTGTAAAACTTGTCGAAGTGAATAGTTCGATTCGAATTCGCTTAACGGAACATTGAGGATAATCGTATCGTCAAATGCAGCAACATCCCTATTTAAGCATTAAGGTTGGTTGCAATGGTTTTTGGCAATAGAAACGTAGTGGACTCTGCAGACAATGAACAGAAGCGATATTATTATGAACTATTTGTACATAAAATGTTAACATACTAGTACAAGGAATAATGATGAAATCCAAAAATTGGGATTCTGTCCAGGATAAATCAGCCTGTATTCGGAAAAGTGCTAGTAGGGTGTTAGCCTGTACTAATTCATCTGATAAATCTCTTTCAAATAGAGGTATCCAAACGAGGCAGAAATGCTAGCCAGGATAACTCTTCTGCATCGGTTTGAAAACAACAAGCTACCCGGGAAAGCTGACTTCTACTATTAAATTTGAAAATTAAACTATATGTTATTCCCCACAAGTAGCAATAACAGCACACACCTTTTAACAGAGTTGTTTGTTAAGGAACGGTTCTGAGCGACAAAGAACGGTTTGGCGCGAGAAAGAACTTTTCGTGCGTGTTTACAGTTTTTGATACCTCTCGCATAATAGATAATGTAATCGTTACATGATCAATTGAAGGATCCAACGCGATGTTCAGAAGTGAAAACCGATAGATTGGTGTACTCGCTGCAGGTACCACGTAATTTTACAATCGGTGTTGAAATGTAAAATATCCGGACTGGTCGTTTAATATTTCAACAAAATAATATGCGATCGATGTCACTATGATCAGATGTCACTTTGTGAAGAATCGCAAGAGGAACAGGCTCTCATTACGCCGAATGAGAGCGGGAAATTTACGAGGGTTCTGTTTGGCTCAATGATTTATTAAAGTTTATTTTTTAACACTCGTGTTGAGAGCCTCTCACGAGCACATTTACGATATTGTACCTGGATGATATTCTGATTCCAACAAGGGGGTTAGCCGAACACGATTGAGCGTCTGGAAGTAGTTCGTGAATTTCTAAGAAAAGCAATATTGACTATGAAGCAATATTGAATATAAAAATTAATGCTCAAGCAGTGAGATGGTGCAATCTATTGACTGAGAAATTCAACGCAGTACGTTGATGCTTTGTCAAGAGCACCAGTAGGAGGTAGTAGTGCTGGAATAGAGGATACGCTGATAGATAAGTGTTTATTTAATATTTACCAGAGAAGATATTGCTTTATTCCAATATAGTGGAGTTCCTGCAAAGAAAAACAGATATATTTAAGAGAATCAGGCAATTATGGGCTAGTCGCGAGATGGCTGAAATTCTAGCTAGGTTATAAAATGATAATCAATATTATATTGTATAGGACCATAAAATCCGACGATATCCAGAATAATCTCTACGTTGTTCCCTAGAATATGAGGAAATGTCTAGTGATAACACACTGGATAAGACCGCGTAATAAAGAAAAAGGAGGAGAACTACTTCTTCCGAACGATAAAAAGATGTACGTATTAAGAGGCATGTAAAAATGTGTGTAGAGCGCATATTAGCCAAGCGACAACATTTCATCCCACCAGGTAGAAAACCGTTCCACATTCGTATAAATCATTTAGGGCATTTTCCAGCTTGGAGAACTGCGAACAAACACCTTCTGATAACATGAACAAAAACTGGAACCTGAACAAAATGCCTTCTGATAATATATAACTTAAGGAAGTATGTACAGTTAAAAGCCATTAAAAGTACACAAATTGGGCCAGTGCCAAGAAAATTGAAGACTTCTTCAGCAGATATCGTTCACCGGAGAAACTTTCCGAACTGTTTCCGAGATATTTATTGGAAATATAGTAGCTTTATACACTTTTTAGGACATGATTTCCAAAACTTTTACGTCAGAACGAAGTGGCTTGCACACACTTATCTTTTCAAGGCGAACCAAAATATTCAATGTGTGGTTCATCTGGTACATCAAATCGCGAAAAATCATCGCAAGGGATTATTTCATCAAAATATAGATATATTGGTATCGTCATGTGGACTCAATCTGGAAAATATTTTATATTAACTACTCTGGTTCGATTGGGAAAGAATTAAGACCTCCCCAGCCACCTAATCCAATCAAAGCGAGGCAATAAAATCCCAAAATGATAAGCGATTAAATCAAGAGAAGAACTAACGTTGTCAACGATAGGGAGTTGAGTTGGTCGGAAGTTATTGCTTTACCGGATTAATAAGGTTATTAGTGTTTCCGACAAAGCTTTGCTTCCGAACAACCTTCACTTAATAAGAGGTCCCATGTTTCTACGTGTTATCAGACTTTGGGGATAATTTTACCTAATTATTATTTAGTTTAGGGTTAAGACTGTCAAGCGATTGACTAATTTTCGGAATAACCGTATTGTGTGACGAGTTTCCTTTACGCATTGCGGATGCCGTTTTGATTGACGCAAGGAAGCACTAATAAGGGGAAAATTATTATTAAATGGTTTCCTGAAATTTGTTCCATGAAGTCTTGCATTTTGTTAATTACGCCTAATGATGCGTTAATGCTAGCTGCAATAATACCTGGAAACGCTATGGCTCGCAAGTGACGTATATAGCAACTTCGTTCAGTAATGTGGAGTGGGTAATTTTAAAAGCCCTTTTTCATACCTGAAGCGAAGCAATATCTCATAAAGATATCATATCCACTGCATTGTTTCTAAAGTGAATTAAAAGGGGGCGAAAACCAAGCGGTCAATTATGCACATCGCTTTGCATAAACCATGCGGTCCGAACGTGGAGGGTCCTAAATTTTTAACAAGGCGGACTGCTTAAAAATGTGCTGATTTTATTGAAAATATTTAATGACAAGGTGACGGAATGAATAAGTAAAAGGGGGAAAAGTTACAATCAGGAAAATATTGTCTGCACCCTCGCCGTCTAAATTGAGGAAGAGGGAGGCATAAAAATGAAGAATCGGAGTTGGCGGGTAAATAAGCGATTTGAATCCGTATGTTTTGATAAATTAAGAGGGTGACAATAATAAAAATCCTTACATTTTTACAGTTATCTTTACATTAATTTGGAGATCGTGAAACTGTGTGAGATATTGCAGCACACATTGTCAACTTTCCATTAGGCAGGTCAATATCAATTTTTCCAACGGTCAGATATTCGGAACGGCCATCTCATAAATCTTCACGCCGAGTTACCCCATGTTTTTCTTTAAGGATTTCGCCACAATCACTCCACAGGTCTGAAAGTTCCTGATAGGAAAAGAAACGGGGGTTTTATAACTGTTTCTGGTTTTTGGCGTCGGTTGTCTGACCCTCTTAAAGCCCATATTATACGTCTCCTTTTTTGGACGCAAATGTGTTGGGCGTTAAATTATATTCATGTCTAACTGAATGTGATTGGGTTTACCAAATCCGGAATATAATCTCCAAAGGATGGCTCGCTATTTATTAGCATAATTCGATGTCTTAGACAATCGCTTTTAAAGTCCAGTTCTATTTTGCAACGAAAATACATAAGGGCGTTTCACACTTTTTTTCGGGCCGCCTTGAGGTATGTTAAATATTTAAGTCCTGAATTGCATACGGAATTAAGTTCATTGATATGAATGCAAGGCATGAATAAAATTTGGATGCCTAAAGGCACACCGAATCAATATTATATTTTAATTGAATTGCGAATTGAGCACACACCGGTAAAAATTCATTAGAGTGTTTGTTTCAGAATGATTTGAATTAGACCGGTAATTTAAAGTAAATATTGTGGCACGGAATGTAATTTACTTTGTTGTGTTTGAAAACCAACATAATAAATATTCGAGATGTAGTTTGTTTTCTTCCAAAATATGACTTTTTTACACAAGAACAAAACAGTGTTGTTTTGAGGTTGATTGTTTTTTTCGGGAAATAATATAATTTTTCTGCTGAAGGATTTCTTTGAAGTGGCTCCGCACGAGGGCTACTTTTAAATCTCGAAATATGTCATTGAGCTGATTCTACTCTTGTTACCAATAGAATCCATCGTGCAGGCAAAATGGTAAAAATCAAAACTCTTTGTCCGAAATCCAACATCAAAGATGAAAATATTCACTGTTCCAGAATTTTTAAAGCAAATGCAACTCGAATATTAAAATCTATAAATGCGGGAGATCACCATCCAGAGCAAACCATTGTAAACATTTCGAAGATTTGCATGTTTAATGACTGCTTTCTGATTGATCAAGTTTATCCGGAGAATGTAGCTAAATTCGGATCCATTAGATTAACGAAAAATATTTTCTCATTATGATGATGAACTGAAGAATCAGTTTAATTGATATAAAGAATAAATTTTACATTTTCCTTATGCAATGAAGCAAAACAAAGTTTAATAAATTATGTCGTTAGTATCAACAACCCTTTTCTAACTTTTACACTTTAACAACACATTATCATATTATCCGGGACCTATTTTGAGTGTTTAATATTAAACAAGTTTACCCTTTAAAATACCTCGAAAACAACAACATGCTACGTATTAATCCAATAATAACAAGCTGTGTTTGCTTAAGATTAATTAGCTTAATGAGGTATATCTTCACACTGTTATTTTCGTATTCTCAGGTACTTACACTTTGATTTCTCATTTTGTAATGAAACAAGAATTCAAATTGACACTTTTTCGTTTAGCTTATTTCCTAAATTTATTACTATACTAGTAAATTGGAATAAACTACTATTTGGATGTTTCAAATAGAGATCGTGCCTCTGATCTACGATTTCAGCTTTTAACATACGCAATAGTCTGTTATTCATACGCATTTTAACGTGCAATGAATCCGAAAACATCTAGGAAGTAACAAAAAATTCCATCATATTCGAACTTACAAATATTCAGTTTTGATACCAGATTTTATCAGTGAACTGGTTATATATCATTTGTATGTGGTAAAAGAAAATACACTGATGAAGGACGAGAGTTATTTAATGGTTTACTTAATTGAAGGTTGTAAGTCTTCTTTTTATCTCGAGCTTTTGAAAAATAATGCAGAAGCGATACATGCCAAAAAAGAAAATTATGAAAACCCATAAAACATTGCTGTTCCAAAAGAAATAATGTTGACGATGTTTCGTTAGGATTTAACACAATTACGTTCTCCCTATCTAACCACTTTGTAACACGGGCGTCGGTTCTCTGCCATCTGTTCCATGCCGTGAATGACGGTCAGATTCTCTCGCTTTTCGCACTCAATGCGGACTTTTTCATTATTAATTTAATAGGATTCCTGACCGGACCCGGCACTGTAAATTTCTAAATCACGCCACTCATAAATAAATTAATACCTAACAACCTCGCTTATAGCCTGGAAAATCTTCTAGAGTGGGATTGTTTCGGATTCCTCAAAAAGATCGTTAAGTGCAGGTCATAGCTTCTGAAAAGACTACAAGTGGTAACCAGAATAAAATAATTATATCTTTAGAGGGGCTATATATAGGTTAACGAGAGAATTTCGCCTAGCAAGTGCTTTCGACTATTCATACTTGGGGCTGTGTAGCTCGGCAGCTTGAATGCATTTCATTTTTGATACAAAAACAACAAAAACCGCGAATAAAAACGTTAATGTCTAGAGAATTACGGGAAAAAATCTTTTCATCTCAAAGATTACACGATAAAACTGGAGCTTTTATAATATTTCATGTATTGTTTCTGTAACAATGAAATATGTTTTATATAGCTTCGAAGATATTTTCGGGCCATGAAATATTTAACCAACAAGCTCTTTAACCCGCACTATAAGAATGCGTATGAAGATTAATAGATGTCAGGATTGACTGAGACTGAATTGAGAAAAATTGTGGTTCGAATATTGTCTGCTCTCCTTCAATGCATCAACTTTTCTTGATTGATTAAACCAATAATTCAATTTTTGCTTTAAAACACTATATTCCTTCAGAGATAAATCACCAATTACGCTTTCATACAAGACGAGTTAATACATATACTAAACAAAGACTATTCAATAACGAGCATGACTAATTCTTCGGCCTATACCCCCTCCGACCCTGACTTTTAGTAATTTTTTATGGCTTAAATCCAAAGCACGACCTTGTGTTACGGATTAAAAAATTATAGTCCTCATGAGATATAATAAACTTTCAGCTCACGGACAAGTTTTTATGCTAAATTATGAGGTTAAATCCCCGTATGCGGACCACTATGCGTTGGCATGGTTTATTTTTTTAATTAAAAATTCTAATCTCAACACCGCCTTCCTCTAGTGGCATTTCCATCTGATATTCTGTACTGTGTAATTTGTCGCATGTTAGATCAGCGTGTCCGTCAATATTTTATGATTAAACCACTAATGCTATTCAAAAACCTTCGGAGATTTTGGTTTTATTTTGAAAATGGCGTTATTTGATATGGCACCCGTATCTGTGATGACATCGTGGTTCAAGATATGACCTCAGTGATATTTTTTGAATTATAAACTCAATTTGGGATCGAGTAAAATTTACAGTAACGAGATATCTAGAACCACAACAGTCGAACCATCAAAAAGCTCCGCGAGAAACTTATTTCTGGCGAGAATATTTATGTATATATAGATCTGGTCATATGATGACAGAGCAGACTCTGAATTGGGACTGAATGATTTCATTGGTTTAGGAAAAGACAGAGACCAGTTTAAAATTGAGAAAAATAGAGGTAGTGGAGCTATGTCTGCAATGAAAAAGGTCTTAAAAGACATCAAGTATAACTCCACGGGTTGCGACGGCATGTCATGATGAGTTATGTACCGAGGTTGTAGAAAGACGGGAGTCTCTATTATTGAGTAGTAGTAGTTAGGACATTTTTCTCCAAACAGTTCGATATTGGAGTATGAGCTGCACCGTGAAGTTATGGAGAATGTCACTCATGATATTGCCCACAGTGCAGTGCAATGTATTATGTTTTGGGTGGTTATAATTTATCAAGTTTGCATTTTTTGTTTTTTGAAGATCCTTATAATTCCGGAGGCTTTTTGTCAAACACAGTGAATGGAGGTCGTTTGGATGCCTCCATCTCATACTGCAATCTCAGTCAGATTAATGGTGTCCACAACGCAAATATGGTGCTGCTGGACCTAATTTTTAGTGATTGATGAGATACAGTAGTCGAATGTGTCTGTAATTTACTACTTGACTGTGATACATATAATTCTGCATTAAATTTTCATCACTCCTTAACTGGTTAACACGGCGAACTTGTTAACAATGAACTTAAAAACCTTGTAAGTTAGGTAAGTTGAATGTGTTTTGTGAAGGTTAGGCATTAGGTTGAAACAAGACAATATGCAGTATTCAGTTAGTAACGGGTACCTCCCAGAGAGAACTTGGCAAATAATCGAATGCTCGCAAATTAGGAAGCCCTAAAAGTCAACGAAAGCAATACGTCTAACGTAACAGCAATAATCTTATTACGCCTGTAACGCAATCATTTAAGTGCAAGTCAACACCCAATCGTTGCTGGCGCTTTTTCCTTCAGTTTAATCGGTTATCATCTAAAATTTATAGCTTTGTTCGGAAAATTCTATTACGCTCGTGCCAATAAATTTTAACCTTACGAAGATTTTATGATTACAATTCTTATCGATTTAAAAACTCAGGCATTTAGTTGTGGTGGCACATGGGATATTTTATTAAAAGCAAACATATTCGATGATTTAAGGGATAATATAAACATTCCTTGTTTTATTTACCGCTTTATTGGAAAATCGATAAAAGTTTAATTAATTTTTTTAACGGTTTTTAATAGCATGTTTTCATTGTGAGAGCGATGCATACACAGTGTGTAAACATTTTCGCATACTTCACTCCTACTGTCTAAACAAGCATGCTCAATTCAGCATTTTTTAATAAAAGTATTATGCATCGGTAGCCAGCAATATTGCCCCGTCGTATTCTCATCGAATTGCTCCGGATTTTTATTGGAGATTATTGCCACGTCTGTTTTAAGTCTGGGAACACGTACATCGAATTTTAATTAGCGTTTCGTTTATTGGCTTATCGTATATTTGGTATTCGCATACGTGCACTGATTAAAAACACTAAAGAATTTTCGCTTGCCTATTAACAATTAAACAAATGCATGTACCACATAATAATATATAAAAACTGGGATTAATAATCTAATAAATAAAATATGTTGGCAGAATATACGACCATTACTTTAAAGCAATCTCAATTGAAATATTGCCAACATATTGAGTAAATACCTATTGGCAGATGTTTTTAAATAGAATTTGGCAACAATCCAACCATCAGGATATGTTTTATTATAACAATGGACTCACACGTTCAATTGTGCTTTTTCAGGGCGTCATAAAGGTCCGAAACATATTTTTCCGGCTCGTAATGCGACTGTAAAATGTTTGTTTAAAAACATGCGCTTTTATTTCAAACTTAAATCAATAAAATATTTTTAATTATGAGGGAACCAAGTAATCATTAACAAAGTAGCTCGTTCGCTCGACACATGAAAATATGTTTAACGCTGAATAATGTCGCATACGAATTGAATATATTGCAGGCAACGAAATCATTTTCTTTTATTAAAAAGATCCACAAAGGGAGATAAAAACGTCAGCGTCATTTGCCAGAGTGAATGGAGGGAGCGATGTGCCTGCAATATTAGTATGTTCGCGCAAATTAGACTCGGTTTTTTGGATTATTTCAAATGTTGTTTTTTATTATAAAATTGCAAATTCAATAAAAAAAAGCTGCTATTGATTGGATTCAACAAGGGATGATGAAATCCCGCTTGACATTAAATACGTCTTTTCTCGATAAAAATATTTATTATTATCTGTCCAATAAATTCGTTTATTCCATTCAAGGCAAAACGTAGTTGACAAGGTTCAACCATCGAAAGCGAGTAAGACACATAAAGAGTAGCTAAATATAAAGTATGCTTTTTTTTATTCTTCAGCATTATGATGATAATAAAAGATTTATTTTACGGCAAAAGTTATTTCCTCTCTTAGACCTAAATAACAGCACAATACCTCTCTGTTTTATACCACTCTTAACATCAAATTAGCAGTCCTGCCTCAAGAAAATCACTGAAAGAACCTGATCGCTTGCGTAGGTATACATTCAAAGCGTTTCAAAAAATAAAGTTTTCAATCTCTTTTTTTCCTTTTAATCTTTGAAGACAAGCAATCAAATCTAAATATATAAAAAGGGTTTCAGATAGCATTTTCAGCAGCACAAAGGAATATTTTTAGCCATCATCCACAAACATGTTTTTTTTTTAATAAGAACAAAGTTAAATTCGGATAAAAATTAAGTAACGTAACCCCCAATACTCGTTAAACCGTTATTTGATATATCGACTCGTGTTTCCAGCTAAAATTTATGTACCGGAAGAATTTACAGGCATTGGAACTGTGAGTTTGTAATTTTCCCATATACCTTTACCTGTCAAATTATTGCAAAAATAATATATTTGGCCATAAATATGATATTTACCTCGTTTGATCAATGATAAGATTAAACAATCCTAGTTTTGGTGTAACTTCACCAAGCTAGTAGGTAACAGAAGATCCTCCCATAATTGATTATCAATCAATTGGATTGGACACTGTAATAACTGGCCCCAAATAATAGAGGTGTGCCTGTTTAGGTGCATGCTATTGACGAATGTTTAATTAAATTTGAATAATTACTGCCGGTATTTATTTTGCGCATAGGGGAGTTTACGTTATCCATAGGAATGATGACCGCGGCATTTATCAATTTGGCACCCGTATATGATTGTCTCTTTGTTACCAGTTCGAAAATTAATAAATAGGTTTTTTGGCAATAGGTCTGGACAAACAAGGGAATTTTACTTTCAGGGGAATATAGTTTTTAAACAATTTTTAGTAGCCTGCTCCGCTAGCTCTTATTCAAATATATTACTTATTTATGCTTCATCGAAATTTAATTTTTAATGAAAAAGGAGGTGAAAATACTTCGTATAGATCGTATAGATCGAGTTGTCGAACCATTGGTAACGTTTCACGATTCCATTTAATTCTGTGACCATTATCAAAAGCAGTATCAGAGCATTATCAGGAATATAGGGGCTTCTATTCACTTTTACATTAATATACAGTAATCCGCGTGTCTACAAGTAGATTTGCCCCGACTGTTTACTTTCCGAATCCAAACTCCTTTTTCGGCTTCTTTCCATTGATCACCCTGTTCAGTACACAAATTATAACCTGCCTTGCTGACTCAGATGCGATAAGAGATGTTTCGGTAAAAGCACTTACAATTAAAAGTTTAAAGATCTTAAATTGCATGCAGTTGTTAGTAAAGTTCGTACGAGAATTACCAGATGTTGAGAAAATTGAAATACATGTTTTTGTGGTAGTGGTGTACCATAAGCCAGATCCTGTGTAATTTTGTCAACAAGATTAGAAGGACTCTTAACTAACATAGCAATACAAGGAAGCAGCTGAAATAAAACAATATTCGTGTGTACATTTCTAGGTATATAATAGGCTGAGCCAAACACTAGAACGGCCTCAATAGTTTATCCCAAATGTTTACTGCGAAGATTAATTCAGAGTATTTTAATGTTCCGCCTTTAGGAATTTGTCAACACGTGTGCATATGTGTATTTTACTGAAGTACCTAACATGCACTTTACCTTACGTGTATAGCTCTTCATGTTGAACAGTGTTAGTGCAAACAACACGTGGAAGGTTATCTAGTTTCGCGGTCATTGCGGCAAAAGCTAATTAATCGTCAGCTAAAATCAATTTTCGAAATTATTCCGCGTGTTCTCTAAACTAAACAAAGTGCGATTTTCGTACCTCCTCGGAGCCGAATATCAGAAATATGGGCGAAATCTGTATTCCAATAACGAGTGGGATAATTATTTACTGACAATTAATGGTTGATTAATGGGGGCAGCGATTCAAACAGAATTCCAAATCTGGGCAAATATTTGCTCCGAAACAATTATTTGTTCTAACGATAAAGTATCTGTAGTTACGCTAGAGCTTATTGCTTAAATGCAACATTAGCATCTGACTAGTGTGTGGAATAGCAATGAAATATATTAAGTACACGTACAGGGTTGAAATTTAATCTGTAGAAGCTCGGCAACAATGGCTACCTGTTAATTAACCTGAGTAACGACAAAAAGCGAGGGGACGATTTGAAAATACGTGGTGGGATCCTGAATAACCACCAACTACTGAGTTTTCCCTTCTGTTATCCCTCTGTCCCAATGCGTCGCCTATCTATGTTTACTCAGCTTGGACCGCAAATTTCAGCCACGGTTTGCATAGCGATGCCGACATGTAAAAACATGAATCCGCCTAAGGATTGTATTATTTCTTATTGAAGAAAATGAAATTAGCAGACTGAATCCAAACGTTTTTACGTACCCTTAAATAGCATTTCTGAGGAAATCACACAAATTAAAATTGTATCCTTCGAGCACAAAATGGTTTGTAAGACAAAGGCTTTGACTGTACCCCTCGTAGTGTAAAGGCTCAATATTCCCAGCCAATAATAAGTTCATTTGCATTTTTGGCGATTGAACAAAGTCGGATAGAGCCCTCGGAGCTTTGCTTCCGACATACGTACCCTCTTTTAACCGCCATTTTAATTTTATATATTGCCGGCTCAGAGCGCTAAAGCGCAGTTGACAATAATTATAACTTTCAGAATTAGGGATAAAAGGGGATATTAAAAACAGACAGTTCTGGCTTAACGGGATATTTTGGTTTTAATTTTCTTTCTGCTTTCGCCGTATTGGAATATTTGTTCAGTAGCCCTAAATGACCTAAATATTGTTTGAACTTCATATTGGGTTTTTGCCTACAGAAGCCCACAGAAGAGAAAGCTATTTATTGTTGGCCTAAAATTTTTTTAAATATTATTTTCTCTTCATTTCAAAATATACAGTACGGCTCTGCAAAATAGAATAAATATTATCTAAACGATGAAGTACGACCTCAAGACATTTTTTAAATGGGAGGCTGCCAGTACCCTAGTACCTAGTAGTATGACTGATTGGTATTTGGTAACATTTACCTTCACATTGGCATAAAATACGAATAATATTTCGCCAGACTCTCAAATCACTTATCCGATAAATGTAGCCGCAAAAAATCAGAATTAAGTTATTTCCTCCATGTTGTAGTGTTACGAGTAGTATGAACATAAGTCCAATACAAATATGTCGTCACATGCCGCATGCATAGAGTGCAGTTTAGCCTGCCTATTTGCATTGCCAAGTCATGCCTAGAATTAAAGCTGCAGGATTTGCATTCGAGTAAACATATTGTTTATTAACCAACCATTTGCATATCTTTGCGATACAGATAACTAAAATATGCGTCTTGCAGTCAGATTATGCTGTCCAATTCTGATATGTTAATGGCACCGCACTAAATTGATCTGACTTGATTTCATTTGAGGTATGTATTAGTAGGCAAATATTGTATATTATGTAAATAGCAGATCGTTTGGAAGTGACTTGGATTCCGAATTTTGCTCAGGGCCGCAAAAAGTTCGCCTAACCAAACATAAGATTGTGTTTAAAAATAATTTTATAATACAACCGACATTAACAAGCAGCTCGCTGCCTTTGTTTCCCTTTTCTAACGATTATTACCGCTGGTATTTGGCGAATAGAACATGCTATGTCAGTATTCAATTAAGCTCTGTAATAAAAGGAAAACAGGAGCGCTATGAATATTTTCCTTTTCGGAGGGGGTATGGCGTTTTTATTTTATTTTCAGTCACAATAGAATTATTTTACTTCATTTTCCCTCAGAAATTTTAAAATACATCTCTGAGACTTTCTTTCATCTAAATTTAGGTCCGGTTTTGTGTTTTTGTTCAAAAAACCGTACCAACCAAAAAACAATAATATATACAAACTATCTCTGGGGCTCTCTTGCATAGTTTAATTGTAAAACTTAATAGAACGTTGCTTCAGCTTTTAAGTCTAATGAATAAAATTAAACTAAGAGAGATACTTTCACCAGTTGTTTAAAATTAGCTGGTCGAAATGGCTGTTTTGCATAACAATACCCGTTAAGTGTTGTAATTTAAGTTAGTAAACATTGCTGCGCTTACCTGCGAACGCAGCACTTCTATCGTCTCTGTCATAATACACGAACTTCAAATAAAACAAAGAATGCTAATAATTCACGTTATAAATTAAATCCCAGTTAAATCCTGATTTATTATTCGCCAAATTTAATATTTTATTTAACTAATATAAACATATTCCAACAAAACGGAAATTGCAATATATTACAGACATTATTAGCATTTCCTGGCCGATGGTAATAAGGTATATTTATTGTAAAATGTTATTCCCAACTTTAGTACAAAATATTTTTGTAAATATTAAAATTTATTTATCCTAACCTATTGTTCAGATTAATATTTACGAATATCACAATTCAAATATCGTAAATTTGAAAACGTGCGCTTCCTATGTGGTTTTAAGGATATAATGGAATTTTGCTTTGTTTTAATTCGTTCTAAAATAAAGAAATATAATAAATAATTTAAACTAAAAATTGGAACTAATCTAATAACAATTTCCATTTTTCGCTTCGAAGTTTGTCATTAAGTAACACAAAATACAATTGTTACTGAAACTGATTTACTTGACAAGACATCCATATTTGTGACTATTACGATATCATTGTGGGACTTGGCGACTTCATGGAATTTATTTCTTGAGCGCTGGTTTTTGAGCGGTAGTTAAAAATTATAACAGTTAGCTTACCACACAGTAAAAAGAAAATGCTAGAATTAAATACAGCATCATATTAGATATTCTTAGATCGATAAAAAAAGAGGGCAAAAAACCTCGTTCTTTTGTATACTCTAAAACAAACGGTATGTTGAACAGTGCTTTCCGGATAAAGAAAATGTAATATTGGAACTTATCGCCAATTGAATATTACGTTTGAATTTCCCGAATTTTTGTTGACCTGATTGTATTGTGTTACTTATCGAGAACACTATATATGTCGATACTGCACAGCAATATAATGCGTAGCATCAGCAATAGCATGCACCGTGAAACGTAATTAACATCTCCGCCAATCAAACGCCAATCAGTTCTAATGGACGGATTTAAATAAGATATCAATCTGCTATATCTGACACAAAACATCTATTATAACATCATTATGTTTGTAGGGTATTAACTCATTTATTAACAGCCCTATTTGTAAATGTATTGTACCGGGTCTAGCCAGAACTTCCATTAAATTAATAATTAACGAGCCCCAACAGAATGCGAAAGGCCAGAGAATGCTGACCAGCATTCAAGGCGAGAAACAGATGGCACCGAGTGTACGGCACGCTACGACCCAGCTTATATGAGAGAACTTAATTTCATTAAGTCCTAACGAAACACTGTCCGCAGTGCTTCCATTGTGGGAACATTAAAACTTTTTCTTGTGTTATTATTCTCTATATGAGATAAATCAAATTCTCCTTGATGAATCAAACGGGCGCACTTTAGTGTTTATCTAGTTTTTGTATGTCCATTTGGAATATCGCAAGGTTCTGATAAACTCTCCTATATTATAAAGGCAATTATCAAAATGACAAACAAATCTATGTGATCGTTAAGCTAATGCGTTAGTTAAGAGATTAAATTATTTATTAATGAATGTGAATTAAACTGTAAAAGCAAGATTATTCCGACCAAACGTCCACGGAATAGAACAGATGGCCGAGAATGGACAGACGGTCACACTACGAAGTGGTTTATACGGAGAGGGAATATAATTTCATTAAAGCCTAACGAACCGATGTCCACAGTGTTTCCATTTCTGAAACATTAAAACTTTCTACTGATTTCTTTTCTCATAAAAAACGACACGTCAGTCGGAGATGTCTTGTTAATTGAACCTAGAGCCACGAATTTATTGTTGAAAAATCTAAAACACAAGCGTCTGAGACATTCAGGTTATAAAGTAGATTAATTAACGCGGAAATCCTAAACCATACAATCAATACCAAGATGAAATTCTCCTTAACAGCTTCGTAATCAGGGCGTTTATTTGCTTGTTGTGGGTCTTGAATATTGGTCAGCGTTTCACGCTAAATTGGGACTCATTGATTAATAATTTTCTAGCCAGCTCGATCTTGCTCAGTACACACATTTCAAAATGTTGCACAGAATTAATTTACGAGCCACCATCCCGGAAAACACTTTGACCTTATAGCATATAGAATTTAAAGACTTATTACAGAGTTACTTGATTATATCGATTAAAAAATTCACTTCCTTGATCACTCGGTATTCAACCAGCAAGTGCGTATTTTGCACAATTGTGCTTTAGCGATTTTTCAGTTTTAATGTCGATGTTAAAAAGCAAGAGAACAACAAATTTGCTTTATGCAATATCATTATTTCATACCTTATCGTTACATCTTTACATAAAAAAAGTAAAAAAGTTAAAAACTGTTAGTGAACATTTTATAAGCGGATTTGCTAATAAGTTACTCGGCTTGCTGCAGAAATGAATTATTTTCAGCGGTGGGATGTAGTAAAATCCCCACTTTTATTTCGTAGGGGTGGGGTGCTGAGAGTGAGGGCTATTCTAAGGTCAATTAAGGTATAACCTGCTAGAAAAACGGCGATTTCCAAGAAACCGTTATTTTTTATTTGTGGCTGAATGTAATTTTTACGCGATACCGTCGGACTAAAGGACGAGTTAAATAGGATGAAGGGTAAAGTAGTTTCCAAGCATTGTAACTTTCAGTTAAGGTTAATAAAAATTTGTATAATAACTTAATTACTTATATATTTTTAAAAGTTACTAACCTTCCATTTTATGACACTTTAATTAAATGATTATATCCACATTTTCCATAACGTAGATTCCACTTTCATGTGCAGCTTATGCAACTTTTCCATATTAAATTAATGTAAACGTATAATTAATTTTTTGTAAACTTTTTCCAACGTAACATAAATGTAAAGTGTTTTTGATATTTATTAGCTTAGGGCGAAAACTGGAAAATTTCGACATAGAAAAACTGGATATTTTTAAGGATTGTCTAGGGATTTTGCAGGAAAATATTTTCTCCACTTTCATAAAACAACATAAAATCGTTTCTTGGGCAATTTTTAATACGTCTTAGAAATATTTTTCGTTTTTAAACGTGTCTGGTTAGATGTTGCGGTAGGCAAGATTGTGCTTTGAACTATAACCCACATGAGATATAAAGCGGATCTGACTACATGAAAGTACTTGCTTTGAAGGTGAAGCCGAGTGAACACATTAGCTGCTAACAGACTCCGAAAGGGTTCCCGTTAGTTGAGCTAAGAAACTTTCTAACACGAATATTTCAGGCCCATCTTCCCTAGCGTGAATAATAATTTGACTTTGCGTTATTTAAGTAGACCAACATACAAGCAAGGCCGAACATTAAAAGTGGCTCAATATACACTCGTCTTGGCTGGATTTCATTTATTTACATACGTGGCTTGTCTTAACGAGGTCGTAGTCCAATACCGAAAATTCCAAGTACCCAACTTTGAATCCCGGTGGCCCTTTAGACCTCCATTTCTGTCATAAAAACCGCAAAATACTCCCCAGTCGCTCTAAACTACGTCACCCATATACACAGAAATAGAGCAGCAAAAAGCCATTCTAAAGTTTCGGACAGTATTCGAGCACGGATAGAGTCTCAGCTATAACGGCAATGCAGATAAACTTATGTTACATCGTGTAAATGTTAAAGATGGACCAATGTTATTTTGAGTGTGTATGAATTCTTCATTACTAAGCATTCTGGTTGGTGCAGAAATTTCTATCTAGTTTCCAACAATGAACTAAATGCGCAACAGTCTACTGTTGCTATAAAGTTTTAACAGTGCGCTATGCAGTGCAATTACAATCTCCATCCTGAAAAAAAAACTGCAGCGAATTTTGGTTCATTGTTTGATTGCCTCATATTTCTTCCAAATAACCTCTGCGCCCTGATTGTTTCCGGTTTATATAGCTCATAATTATTTATTGCCCGGAATTAAGCCAACCAGGCTGTAACAGAAATATTGCTGCTGAGCCCGGCTAGATAGAAGCATTCAGATACTCGTCGTGTACATAAAATTAATGTTAATGACTTTCCCTACTGTAAAGTGTGGTTAAAAATATAGGATTCATACTTGAAGGTACTCAAGGCATAGAGAATACGACAAGGTGATACCTTAGAATGCGTCATTTTGAGTGATAATATTGCTAATGGAGTATATAGATAAACACACTAGGGAATCATTCTCTCAATTCATTCTGAGACAACTGGTCAATGTCGTGGAAAAATGGGGTGTGACCACAGAAAAACTCACCCTGTAGATTCTCACAACAATTTGGCATGTTCCAAATTTCAATTAGGGAGCTATACAATAATATAAACGTGAAGTTATATCAGACAAAACTGGAGAAAACCAGTCATCAGGAGTTTTTTGAAAGATTTCGATTTTTTGCCAAATCTTGCTTAAAATTAATTAACAACAGCACAAAAATTAATATAATAAAAAATTTTTTTTTAAATTAAAATCGAAATCCAATCAAAATTCTCATTTAATCTTACTTGCCTTCTTTAATCATGAAATTCGGAAAATTCATATAGTTAAGTTCTGAGATCTATTTGAATCAATAATGTGATAATTTTGAACTTGATGCGAAGTCTGAAAGGACTTGAAAAATATCCTAGGAAATTCTGAAATGGATGGAAAAATTCAAAAATACTTCAACACGGTGTCTATTATAGAGTTCATTTCATAAATATTGAAACGTAATTCAAACATTTTAAAGTTGAGGTAGGAATCGCTTGGAGCTTCTAAAATAACGGCAAGCTCGCATATACATATTATATCTAATCATCACAAAATGACAATGATACTGGTCTTTTAAATTTAACGATGTCTTTCATAGAGATTCTTTTTTCAAAAGATGAAGTGTTGAAGAGTAATCTAAAACACAACAAAAATGAAGAAGATACCCACAATCCGAAGTAATATCGGACTTGAAATTGTCAGCTTCTGAAGGGTGGATGAAGTGAATGGGGTAGCTATCGGGTAAACTGCAAGTGTTATGTGAATTTTCAAGAATATAATGTGTTCAAAAAAAGGAAAGAGAAAACCGCGTTTTGAAACTAAAAGGGTCGAACTTGAAAATACCAAGTTCTGAGGCCATATTGATTTGGTTGTGCAGCAAATTTAGTCACTAAGTGACGCAAACTTAAATTTGCCACCATAAATATAGTCAAGACAAATCCACCACTAGTGTAGACAAATCTTAATACATCGAAAAAGTCTTTGCTCAAGAAAAGGAACACGGAAAATTTAGGAACATAAGAAGAATAAATCCGTCCAAATAAACGCAAGCTACATCACAGAAAATATATCCAAACCGTGCCTTTACATACCATTTGTTTGTTTAGTCCGTGCTTACAGAACGTCATGCTTGAGCACATCATTACGTTAGAGGAAGATTTTCCTAACAACCAAGTTTAGGGCTGGTGCCACAGCGCCATGTTGATTTAAACGATTAAGTCCAATTGATTTAGTTCCCTAAATTACACGGCTGAGGAAAACAACTTTATGAAAATAGTGTGAGCAAAACGCTGGGTAATATATTTGTGCTTGTAAGGTTTAATTAGCAGCTTTGGCATGACACTAAGAATGCCAACTTTAGATTCAACTATTTAAAACTTTATACTCTGATAAATTTTCGAGGTATTTCCTGAAATTATGCGTTTCTTGCAAGCAACTTCTGCTGGCGGGATAAACCTTTTCTCTGTTCGCGAACTATTTAAGCTGTTATCTCTCAAGACAGAAAATGCTTTTACTTTTCGTTCACAGAGTTGTCTTCTAAAAGTACAGCTATCAATATTGTTGCACGCCAGAAATAAACGCAACATTACCTTATTTGTAGATGGACTCTATATTGGCAGATTTAAATATCCGCATCCAAAAAGAGCCATTATGAAATGTGGTTTGTGCATTTTGATCAAAAAATTATTAAATAGAGTGTTTGGACAAGTTTTTGTCATGGTTAGTTGCATCAATGGGGTTTTTAATTAATTTTTACTCGATAATATGTGAAGCAGTGGCCGAAATTTTACTACTTTGAAGCCAACTAAAATACAAAGCACTACAAAATCTCTACTAGCAAATGAAAATTACCAATCAATAAAAATTTAATTAAATTGATTTACGGCATGATACCGAGCTAGCTACCATATACAGCAATTGGTTGTTTCAATAAATAATTTAATAATATAACTCCATTGTTAATTATTATTTTCGAGGCAGAAATATTACGTAATTTCATTTACGAATGATTTCAATTAAAATACGTTTCCGCTTCCTAACTAATTCGCTTCGACGTCGCTAGACGTAGATTTCAATTTAAAGAATAAGTAGCCTAAACGAATTCTGAAACGCAATTAGCTAGTTCATTATGTAATGAATTTCCAGGCCGTTTATGCTACCGGAAATGCAAGAAATTTTTCTTCTCTCTAAATATAATATGATGGAATTCATAATTCCGTTCTCTGCAAGGCCCCAGGTAAGCAAAGGGTAAAAGCGAATTTGGGAAAATTTGCATTTGCGCCTAGTTTCATTCAAAACATAATACCATTAAGCACCCAACACAAGGAGGCAGCAAAGTGTTCGAGGTAGTTTACTCTATAAATGAATAAATTACAGCAGGAATTTGATCTCAACACCACAGATCTTCTTACTTATCACCTTGTTCGAGTGAGCTAACAAATATATCGACCGAGTCATGTTTATTTTAGTGCTGCCGGTGTTTCATACAAATGGTAAAATACGACTTTATCGCTTCATATTGTTTGAATATTTATGGTAACTTGAGGTGTGAGTAATGCATATTCAAAAGTAAATTTATTTCCTGAAGGGGAGATATATTCTACGCTTGGTGCTTTGAATTAAACATGTTCGGCACAACACTATTTTTGTTTACAATACGATAAACTGATTTCGTCTTCAAACCGATGAATCATGCCAGTTTTCAAAGAAAATTCTCTACCTACAAGTTTTGGAACAACTCTACGTAACAATTTCATCATCTCAAGAACTCACATCGTAGTCTAGACCTAAACTTACAAGGTTCGAAAATCAAAGAAATTATCGTGGAGAGCTGAAAGGTTTCATACGTTCCATCGAGTATGAGTCTGTATACGTAAACCGGCTCATGGTATTTCTGAAAGATTGATATTGAAAGTGCACGGTTCGATAAGCTTCTTAGGTAAGTGAACTTGAATTGCAGGCAGGAAAGTTTTCAATAACTTCAAGGCATTTCAATAACTGTGAGCAGCTGTCTGGCTGTATCGTTGAGTGAAACGTATCAATAAATTAAGTTCGTGCTTCGCCAGAATTAATTTTAAAGCTCTCGCTGTTGTGGATATTTCGTCCGACCTGTTAGCCCTGGATTTAAATTAAAATTACTTCATTTATTTACATTTTCACACGTCGAGATTTTATAATGAGAAATAATATAAATATTGAAAAACTGAGCCTGAAATATTTGTAATTGGAATAACTGTTTTAGTAACACAACTACTTCCGCCAGTAACTGAACTTAATCTTCACAGCACTAAAAAGGATTTAACGATTTTCCACGAAAAACTCAATCTGCAATTCTTCTAACGCACTGCCATAAACAAACGGCATTGCTACTTAAAATTTCATTGTTCTACGGCACCGCAATAGCTCAAATCCTTGTTGTAATCCAATCGATTCAGTAGAAAATAATAAAGCCACCAGAACAACCTGTTCTAAGGCAGGTAAAATGTAATCTCCTAACAGTGTTCAGATATAAAAACCTAATGCAGTGTTCCTAAGTATTGTGTTCCAATACAATTAAAGTCCCCATCCGGAAAATACTCGGCCATTGTGAGATTCCGATCGAAAGGTTAGCACAATGTTCGTTATTTGATTGTTCCTTTTCTTCCTGCAAATTACAGCAAATTTGCAATTAAGCTTGGTTTTGTTTTTTCTATTCAATTTCCTTTAGTTTTTATTTCGTCTGTTGGTACGATGCGTTTCGTATGGAGCTGCGCTTAGAAAAATGCATAATAAGATACATATTGATAATTATTAATTCTTCATGGCAAACGTTTATTTAATTGTCAGGTGGATGAGTAATGGGAGTTTTCAAATAAATTTACGTAAAGCTCCAATTGAGTCTAGCGGCAAAGAAAGGAATAAATCAAGACAGATTGTTAAATTTATATTAATTTGAAGATGCAAAGCCTATTTGGACTAAAATATAGAGTGTATTCCATTGTTAGCCTGTTCTCGAATTCTGACTCGACTCAAAATTTAGTAATCAAATTACGTCGAATTGTATTTACTTCAGCTTAGAATATGTAATAATTGCATAGTAGTAATAGTAAAGATACCTCTGCCATTCTAAATTATTATCGATAAGTTACATTTATCGAAGTTATTGTTTCATTATATAGGATATCCCTCACCTAATGGCTAAACTTTAACCACATATTCTTTCTGCAAACCGTCAGAGACATAATGTTCTAATACCTGTCTGGACATGAACTATAATCCAAATAAACCGAAGAGTGTATTAATTTATTTATTTCTTCAACTCAAAATTATTATTAGACCTGTGTAATGGCTTGTCCTGTAAATCGACAATGGTGGATGATTTTGAATGTTTTCAAATTAACGTTTATCCTCTCTTGAAGAAATGACATGAACCAACTGTTTATCGATGTCTGTAAACAAAAGATTATTTTCATAGTACCTATAAGAAGAACACGTCTGCAACAGTTTATAGGAGATCTACGTGCCGATGTTACGAAACGCCCGATTCAGAATTTTGGGCATTATATTTTAATGCGAATCGAGTAATCTATAGCCTTTCATGGAGCGTCTCTTGTAAATAATTTAGCCGGGATTTGCCGCCTGCCGTAAAATATTTCTTAGTTTCTATACTATTTCAAAGCCCACATGTAATGCCTATAAACTGTGCATAATAATGCTTACCCTTATTTAGAATAGGTTAATATATTTGAGCTTTAGCGCCGCTATGAAACCGAAATAGTCGAGGGTGAATATATTAATATTCTACAGTGTACATTCAAGAATATGGATATGCATTTTGCAGATGATTTTACTGTCTCTCACTAGATTATCATCAGAACCAGTCATTTGACTTTTGCACATCGATAGCTTAAACCTAAAATTGATCTGCCAATTTGCTCCAATAAATCCGATTCTTAACGGCCAAATCCCATTCTTTTTAAATGAAAATCGAAATAATTGGATTTAAACTGCTACAAGAAGCTAAATACTGTTAAGCCCTCAGCTAAACATAAATAAACTTTAACCCCCGACAGTAATCGAACCGATATTAGGTCAAAACTTACTTAACAAGATGTCTGTTGCCTTCGATGTTTAAATACCAAATCATTAAAAGTAAAAGCAGCCAATCAACGATGTACAGGTTAATGAACGTCATATGTTTTGTATCCTGCTGCGGTCAACAATCCCTGACCCTTTACAGTCAATTCTGGCCACCTCATTACAAATTTATCAGTAAGCCCAGCTCCCTACTCCGGAAATTTTCGAATTATGGGATTCATACATTAATTAGCTTGCAGTTAATGCTGAGTTTCCTCCTTGTTTTGACTTTAATAGATTTGGCTCTCAGAGAGGATTAATAATATATTGTAATCAACTTTCCAGGATTGAGATTTAACAAATAATATTAATAATAATTACTAAAATTAAATATTCCGTCCGTGTTTTGTGCATGATGGAGTATGTTACAAAGAGGTGAATTTAGAAGTTTCAAAATACATTAAAATTTGTTATAATTCCACCATTTCTTTTTCTATTAAATACCTCCATTACATCAAGCAATCTACAGGGTATTCCATTTTAAAAATCAGAGTTTGAGATCTTTTTAGCAGTTTACAATATTCATTTGTTTCTCTAGATAACCTTATAAGATAAAAGATATTTTTCGGAAGCGACAAAATTAGATATTTAACAATTTTGACATAAAATGCAGTTTATCGTCTATCGCTACTGTAGGTTTCCGGTAACTTACGGACGGTTGACGCAGAAATTACGGTAACGAAATGCAGTAAAGCCAACCTCATTACCAGTTTATCTTTTTCCATCTCTTGTCATATCTATGCTTAAGGGCGCGTAAAGCACCAAACCACCAATCTTACAAAATGAGACAGAATAATCTGGTTTAAGCAATGCAATTCCGTAAACGTGACTGCAACCAATGGCGGGCGAGACGAAAACTATTTCGTAATCGGTAAGTTAGTGTTTAGGTTAATGTTCACTTGATAGGAAGAATAGTATTGGTTGTTTTTTGATAGAACTGTAGGAGGTATCAAACTAAAAACTAAACCCTTGTGAGTACCTATACTTTAACCGTTTTCAAACTTTTGCCCGAACCTGTATATTTAAGACAAATAATGCAGTTAAATTGCTCGAACTTCAGCAAATAAATCGCTGACAATGAAAAGAGTAGTACAAGCCCGTAAATCAAGAGTATAACGCACCCCAAATCCAGCTTTGATAATTAACTCATTTTCAGACATTAGCGTTCATTTCTCAAAGTTCATGCGGGTTCATTATTTAATAGTCAACCGTCGGACGGATTCAAGGCCCGCCCTTTTGGAAACATCATTTTTCAATGGCCATTTTATATTTGAACGTTCTGAACTTTGATGCATTTCGTCCGTGAAAATTTGCGCTGTTCCGAACCCAGACTGCTAATGTGACGTGATTATAGCTGCAATAGGATTTTTAGGCAATTAAGGCAATATGTGTGCTGCAATCGAAAAGGCAATGTGTCACGCTAAATTCGTGCTTTGTGATGTTATCAAAGGTTTCAATTTGAATCAATTCGACTAGATAAACAGAGATTGATCTATATAGCGCTTGATAAATTCGTTTGATTAAGTTGAGATTTCCAACTTGTCACCCATCAATAAACTAGAGAAAATCATCACAATTGAAACAATTTAATAAAAATTCCTATTTTAGGGTTGCTAACTATATGTGTTTTACTTGTAACATTTGAGTAACACCTTTGAAGAGTTATTACCAATTGCACTTATGCGATAAAAATCATCCCTCATTAATGTAATTGAAAGGGCGGTAATCTACTTAAATGTAAACGTTTGCATTGTCGTGCAAGGCGACGAAGGGCGAGAGTTTTATAATATTTTTTGGTGCTGCGAAATAGCGGAATTTGAATAAACCGAACACTTCATCAGAATTATTAGGTAATGGCAAAACCACATACGTATCAATTGCGTAAGCTATTTATATTTATCCCGGCAAATGGTGCTGTATAATATTTCTAGGCCCCTTTTGTAAATGAAACCAATTTGTCAATTGAGCTTACCCTTATCAATTGTAAACTCAAGTTGTGGGTAAAGCATCATATTTTTTCAAAGCGAATCCAATTAAAATTTACAATTCAATTTTCGCTGAAAATTTTCAGAACCTCCAAAGCTTAAACTGCGAAATATGCAGCTGGGGCTCAGACTGTATGCATTTTATTTACCAGCAAAAACCTTATTTCCATTTGTTAATCTAAACAAGAAGTAGTCGGTATAGTTATGTGTTCTCCGGAATTCACGTACAGAATTGAAACAGGACTACGTATATTGAAAAGAAAACAATGAGCTCGACGTGAATTCTAAATTAATTCTGTTGAATAGTTTAGGAAATATTACGTCTTACTTTAGGATCATCCTATTAAATTAGCGCAATGTTTCTAACATAATGTAAATATATTGATATTTCATGTGGAAAAACACAAGAAAAAGGAAGTTATTCCAATGGGCCTGGCCCTGTCAAAAAATATCAAAGAAGCCCTTTGTTTGCGGAAACCAATTTGCCCTTATAGACGCTGCAAAGAAGTACAACGTTCCAAAGACGGGGAGTCAAAGAATTCAGTTTACCTCCATTAATAATGAATTTAACTGGGAAATGTTTGGTTAAGCCCTCTTGGCCGGTCTTGTTGGTTAATTAGGTTTACATGATGCAGTAGAATCGTCGCATACTGTAATGCAGTGGCATTTGGAGGATTAACCCGAAAGCCTTGCGTGGTCTAACTAGGTGACGTCATAATGATGGAACACTGTTCTATAGAGACGAGAGCTATTAGGCTGGAAGTGGGTCGATGGGCAAATTGATGATATTTTATTAATCTTTCAGAAAGCTACATAAATATATTGTAATTTACACATCTATTGAAATTGAACATGACGAAACATGAAGTATTTTTATTCTTTATTGTTCAAGATTTTGCCATGAATTAAAGGTCCCTAAAATGAGCGTGAGGTTTTTTAATAAGAATTTGTATTTCTAGGCATGGCAAGCGCATAGAAGGGCACATTTTGACCTTTTTATGTCTAAACCTCCCTTGCATAAAATACATAAAAACACATTTTTAATTAGAGAAAAAAATTAAATCAAATTAGAACATAGAGTAACATTGGTTAGACCTGAAAACTGATGTCGCATGCAATCAAGCTGTAGTAATTTTAAAGCTAAAGGACGGTGCAATGCTGTACGTGTTTTTCTTTTAAAAATTGTCCCACTTTATTGTACATTAAAAATAAAATCCCTATTCAAGGAGAGGCGAAATCTTTAGACATTTTCTACAACCATTTTAAAAAAGGCATGTTTCATTCTACTTTACCTTAACCGAAAAGGTCTCTAGAGATAGAATATCCCGTTTGATCTCTTAAGGTGATAGTTTGACAGTGACACGTGAATGTAGCCAACCAGTCATGGGGGCATTGTTGTAAGGGTATAAACACCTTATTTCAAAAATTCAATCCTGATGAAACTAATTGAACCATGATATAAAGCAGAATAACAGATGACAACACTGACTATTTTATAACTTATCCCTGTCTGTTGGATCAGCGTAAAGTAGAACAATAATACAGTAGTGCTGTAATTATTTAGTAATGAAATTGAATATTACCCTGTTTTGTTGAATTCGTGTACACTTGGCTGCTTATAATAATATCCTGCACTATCAAAGCACAGCGTGTGTGAATACGGTTGGTAATGTTAATAATAATTAAATTGTTTAATGATTTAATTACCGCTTGTATCATATATGATCATAGAAAATGTATAGTGTTCTCGTGGAAACAAAACATGCTATTTTCATTGCTCGTTGAACAATATACCATTTCTGTAAATGTTGTGTATTATTTCGAAAGGGATACGGATACAGGCTAGGATTAATTCAAGTTATAGGTTCTGTGGTTCATTCTAAGGATTTCTTATTTAAAAGTGTATGAGCCTTACCTCAGCACTGTAGAAATACATATATGGAACACAGATTTGAAGATATACATAGAATCACCCACAGAATCCCACAATACATCATATTTCCCTTAATTTCTTTATCCACCTAGGGTTTGCCATTATAATGCCTTTTTCATTTGAAATTTGGCACTTTCTTACTTAATCCGCTTACGGAATATTTTTAACTACTCTGTATATATTGCTTAGTTTGCCTACATATAAAATTATATTCTGATGATATTAACCAATTACGATCCAAGTAAAAATTTACAAATATGTATAGAAATTGGAACCCGCTTTTGCTTAATCTACAAAACCAGCCGGTGACCGCCTTAGCATTTGAGATATTAAAAAACACCAAGTTTCAGAATTTAATCGCTTAATTAAATATTTTTGACTCGTTTGAAATTATTTTTGGTGTAAGCAAGCCCTGCTGAGTACTATTCAGACATTTTATCCATCAAGCAAATAAGAGACATGAATTGTGAAGTAATTTGTATGTTAACAACTTTAAACCCCGAGTTATCCAGATTGCTTTGTCCGAAAGGCACAAAGCAGCGATTGATTGAAACCAAACTGGACAAAGAATTTCTAATAGATATCTTCGGGACAACTGTCGAATTTAATTTGCAACAAGTACAGGTACAACTTTTAGATTAAAATTGTCAAAACTACTTTAAACTTCTTCAATTTTAATCAGAACAGGAAGGCATCATCCTCTTTGATACACTTGAGATATAACTCTTTGTCATGATCCATGAGAGTTTACACAGTCGTGAAAAAACAAATGCCTTTGATATTTAAAACTGATGCATAAATTGAATTTAACTCCTGAAGTTCCGTATCAAGAAACATTTTTAGTTCCACAAATATAGTTAAAACTACAACAAAGACGCTGTATATGTAAACACATAGAAGGAGGTAGAAACTAGAAGCACGTGAATGCAGGGCTTAATATTGAGTTAGCTATAATTCAATGGTGAGCAAACTTCAGTCTTGTACTAATAGTACTGTGCAAATAACTCATCTGTTTGCATTGACAGAACAATATTATGGCGAGATCTATGTAAAGTGAATATAATAGAGTATCCCAGAGAGTATTTATAATTCATTTGAAATATAAAATTCTTAGGAAACTGCTCTACTTGATGGGCTGATTCATGGCATGCATAAAGTTATCGAAGGGGATACGGTTTCCGCCGAAAGGCCGTAAATTTACTTCTAGAAGAGAGCTTAAATTTATGAAATACATCGCCAAATGTCCCGTACGACCTGCATCTACATATTCTTTTCTCACAACTTCCTATAAGTTTATAATAGATTTCTTCGTAAACCTTTATCATGAATACTGCGGCACGAAAACTCCATTTTTTACATACACGCTTTGCGTTAGAGCTTCATGTTTACATGAGATATTACTTTCTTACAGATACCTACTTGATTTTAAAACAAGATATGCGATTTTTTGCAACTCTACTTAAGACAAATATTCTTGGAATAATACCATATTGAAACCTCAAGCTCTCGACGAACACAAAGCATCGGGAATTATGAAAATTGACTCTTGGAAGAATTCGGCATAAGGAACGTTACCATTTGTTATTTTACATATGGAGATGAAAGAAGAATTTGTTATTTAAGTTTGACGAGGGAAGGGGGGGAGGGGGTAGGATAATGATAAGGGGATATTACCTCGGTAAGAAGTAGCTTCATTTCCAAACTCCACCGTGTTGAAAGAAACAAAAATTTATTTTTTTACTATTTTCTAAAAAAATGTTATGGACGGTTTAATTAAAATTTTTCGCCATTTAATAACGATGTGATGGTGTGTCTTTTCGATACATCAGAGTTCATTCTGAACTTACAGGGGTCTGGGCACAATCCTGGTTTACCAAAATTTTGCAGAAAAATGGTTACTCAGCAGATTTTTCCAATTTTTATAATTATTGAGAACAGAGCAATTAAACATATAACTTTTGTGAGCTATCATGTTTTTTGATAGCTCAGCCAAGAAATATCCGCTGAAACTAGCGCCAATTCTTTAAGAAACACCTTGTATGACAATAAAACAAAATAAAAATAATTAAATATATAGAGAAGGACACGACGCAGGTATTGTAAATATCACTTAGGGACACCCTGTACAATGTCAGATTTTACATCATAGAATAACATAATATTTTTCATTCACCACATTTTATATTGAACTTTTATCTGAATCAACTTACAGAAAATGCAATCATTGGTATGCTGAATTTTAAAGGTAAACACATTCAACTAGAAAATATGCAACATGGGTTCTGAAACGTTCTTGAACTTCTCGGCTTGGATAAATATTATGAATTCATTAAAGTTATTGCCAAGTTTTTGCATCAGTGGTTGCTGTTGAAGCCACATCAAAGTTTCCAAGTTTCGCATATGTACATTTAATAATTATTGATTGATCTACGTAGTGCATAGGAACTTCCTTTAAGCTTCACACAAAATATGTTTTTACGGCCTGGAAAGGGCCGTAGTGCCCATTTAGAGTGCTGTTAGTCCGCTTCTTCGAATACTAAGTTGTCATCGTTAATATTATAGCAATAAGAGCTTCGATCTATAGGGATATTTTCATTTCTTACATGAAGTAAGTATGCTATTATAAAGCCTATTTGAAAAAATGAACGAGATCTAGTCACATTACAATATATTATTTAAGCACCTCCAACACACTAATGGAAAATAATTCAAACGCCGTTTCTTGTTAAGTTTAAAAAAAAAAATTCTTCTTGCACGATGATAACGATCTTTATGCCAAATTCTCACGGAAGTCGAAACGAATTCCCAAATCCCTCGGAAACCATCAATAACTATTTAGTTTGCCTATACATATACTCAATACCTTATAAGCCAGTCAGAAAATATAATATTATGTTCGAACGTGTTATTTTGCTCTATATTACAGCGCCGATTTTTAATACCTACTGGCAAGTATAATTTGGTATATTCTACGCCTGTTTGTACAGGAAATCAAAATAAAATTGCTTTAGCCTAAATGCTTTCATAATTATTTCGAATACATTTTTTATGAAGCCGCTATAAACCAGTCTCTATTCATAAGCCGAAAAGATGCTAGACTTTATTAAAAATGTATTATAATTTTGCTTTCATTATATTCCTATAGCTCATTTATATAATAATTTAGTCACGCGATGTCAAACAAACAATTCAATATCTCAAGTTATGCAGGAAAACTATATTTTGAGAAGAAGTAGTACAGCTATAATAAAATAAATCATACGCCTATTTCAAAGCTATAGAATAAATTCGATAATTGGGAACAGATTTTCGTCCATCCAAAAGTCTCTTCTGTATAAACGTCCCCACTGAAATAAAACTTACGCACCTGAAAAATCTGAGGTTAAAAAAAATCTTTATCTCGTTTTTCTAAGCTAAAGATCTGATGCTTGGAACATCCATTCGATGAAATGCGGAAATAAAATGTTGACAAGTCGAAGTAATGGAAAGTCAAACCAAAATCAAAAAGGTAAAATCACTTGAGTGGGGATATTAAGACTTGAAATTTCCGGATTTGTATTTCCTTGGAGAATTCGTAAAATCTCAAATTAGGTTTGGTTATTCAAGCCTGTCTATATTTGCTGTAGGTGAAGTGCGTCTTGGCTACGTTTTAACATAAGGAAAATAACCTTTGAAGTTTAAAAGGATTTACTCGCCTTAGCAGTTGTGTCTGTAAATTTGATTTTGTTACTGTTTTCTTGAGTTTCTCAAAGTTAATTTAGATTAATTTTTTATTTTCACCTTACGTGAGAAAATCATTACGAGTAATAGTCATTCTCGTTACTTTAAATTCCCCCTGCATTTTCCTGTATATACCATTCCTGGAATTCAGAATTAGAAAGGAAAACTTCTTATTCATGTTGTGTGAAGGTGAAATGTGAAGCTTAGCCCTTTGACACAAGAGCTTCTAAGAATGTTTTCCCTTAAGTGATAAGTTTGTCGATTGATCGATTTTTTATATGTTTATGTTTCAAGCCTTCCACATTTTTCTGTAGGGAAATTGCCCACTTAAAACCTACACAATAAAAGTGGTTTAACAAGTAAAATTAAGACAAATAATTATGGATTCACAGGGAAAAACACGTCTCGAAATTTATACGAAAATTATCATTTAAAAAGTTTTCATTTACATTAATGAAAGGAAATCCAAGCGCGCGAAAGATCTTTTTGCGCCCTTATTTTTGGTGCTTAATTAATTATGCAAGCAAAACTTAGCCGACTTTAATCATTTATTAACTTTGTCTGACAGAATTCTTTCGAATACTTGATTTTCACATAAACAGAATTTAGAGCTTCCAGAAACTTGTCATCGAGGTATAAATCATAACTAATAGTTCCTTAATTAATTCGTTTTATTACCAGCGATTTATGAGATTCCACAGCATCTTCCAGATCTTCTTTCAATGCAAAGCGCCGCTTATTAAAAAACTTTCAAGTTTGATTAATAGCCCTGGGAAACCTTGTTTCGTTATCATCCAACTATTAGATCAGAAGTGAGTTTCTATATCACATTTTACTGCACAAAACGTTCCGCTAAAAAATTCAATTTCAAAGCGAATCGATTGAAAGTTTAAATTTGAAACAAAATCCGTTTGGGAGTACTATTACATCCATGTTGTATTCATTTTCAGCGAATTACAGGGGAATACTTCTTACACGGTGGGCAGCATCTGCTCCCCCAAGTTCGATGCTAATATAATTATTTTGTGCTTTGACGCATTCAAGAGCGTTGCTCCTATTTGGTTGGGGTCTCGAAATGGCGAGTTCTACACACGTTAAATTATTTAATCTGATGTTGGTTTTAGGTATCAAAAATTGATTAGTCCGCCTTAGGTCTGGGTGTTGAATTTCCAAAGCAAATATTTGATTTGTTACCGGCCATCCTGCATGGAAAGTATCCCTGTATGTCGACTTTACCTAGACACTTTTTAATCGATTTATTTTTCCTAAAATAAAATCTTGAAGGCACGTCAAAGAAAAATCCTCCTAAAGCAATTCATTCCTATAAACGTCAATTCTGGGCTTGAAATTTTAAATGTGTAGCAATTTTATGCTTTGACGTATGTATGTATCTATGCATGTTAGGTGTAGGGAATTCAATTTTATTTTGTGCGTCGTTTTGTATCTTGAAATAGATTTATCGCTTGTTGTACTGAGAGATATTTTAAAGTGATTGGCATGTAAGTCATTATTGAGGTGGTTCCATCAGCAGCACCTGTTACTCAGTATGTTTGGAAATTCTTAATTTTAGACCAAAGTGGATGAAGAGCATTAATAGATGTTGGGAGATGTTTTGTCTTATAGGTATATTCGAGTAGAGGATGCAATGTCGGGATCCATATCCCGATAATCCCGGGATTTCGGGTATTATTCCGAAGTTCCGAAAATGCCGGTGTAATACAATGGTTCCAAAAGTTTTCGGGATGCATAAATTCCACGAAATGTTCTATACTAATATTCATAGCATTTCGATTTTATGCAATATAAATTTAAATAAGTACCGACATTTCCACTACAACTCCTAAAGCTTATCAGAAATTTTATGTACATGGATGATTGGTATCGTAATGAACGAAATAGAATTTTTGTGCTTTTTTCATGTCCGCAATCAATCCCTAAATTTCACTCTAGTTAAATTTGTTGATGTGATTAAAAATATTTCCATGTTTTTCTACAATTTATATAAATTATGAACCAGCTTGTTATTCTTTCTTCTTTCACTTTCTCTTATTAACACATTCCCTGCACAGGCGAATGCCGCTGTCCCTTACGTATTCGCTTTACAGCTCTTGGGGGGAGACGGGTATCCGCCATATTGAATAACGATATTTGGTTCATAGACGTTCATATTTGTGAATATTTAATTATTAATTCGCTGCTTTGATCTTCGCAAATGGCGTGCATACCCTGGTTTCTCGATGGTAAGTGTAATACTTTAAAATTTGGTGACTGTATCCGCTATTATGCCGACGTGGCACGTGAAAATAATTTTAAAAAACGAGGTCTTTGGGCTCACAGTGGACACATTCACAATTACCACCATCTTAACAGACATGTTCTACTATTTAAAATAACGAAAAAAGATTTTATAATGTTTTAACCTAAAGTGCTGTCCTTCTGAGATACAGGTCGTTAAATAGTGGTACAATTTTTTCATTATCTTAGCCCGTAGCATAATCCTTTAAAGTTCGACCGGAACTACAGTAAACACATTGCATATTAATTTAAAAGATGCCTTCACTATTGCATAGATAGTTTATTTGGCATTGCGCAAGCGGAATGAGGAGACTGAGAAGCTTCACGCGTCATGCGCTTTGGAAATAATTCACGTCAAGGCAAACCCGGGATTGTCGCGGGATTCCAGGAATAGAAAGTTTCGACCCCGAATTCCCAGGAATCTTGAAGTGTTTCAGGAGTTTATACCACAGTTTCGAAAAGAAAATCCTTTAAAATACTAACTTTCCCATTTAATTTAATAATTTGAAATCAGCACATTCATGCATATTCGTGCAGGTACCTTAGGTGTGGCATATTATACTAGCCGAGCTCTAGCATTCGGCAACAAATTTTATTTTAAATTAAGCGAGTTCTTACAACTTTGATATGTTTAACTCAAATTTGTTCACACCCAAGATGACACACTACACTGAATTTTTATTATCAATTTTAGACGCGTGCGAGAACCTGCCGAAAATGTTGTATTTCACCGTATCGTGAATCTCCGGATTTAATTAATTTTATTTAGAGTTTTAAATAAATACTAGTTTCAGTCACCTTTATCGAACTACGCAAGCGCACTAACTAATATGAATAAGAAATACATTTAAAAAAATATATGTTTCTATTTTCAAGTCATATTTGTATTTTCTAAAGTGTCTTATGTACATTTTATTTTATTATTTTATTACATATTATCTTTGTATATTCAGGCAACTATTTTACCTACTCGTAGTAACTAATTTGTATTTGACTGATGTAGGAAAAACAAACTAGCCAACATGGATGATAAACAACTGATTAAACGATTTACTGTTTGTTGATTGTGAGGTAGTAATTATGGCATCAAATTATAACGCTCTGATGTTAAATATTAGAGTTTAGCCAATATAGCCAATGTTAAATAGCCAATAGAAAAGGAAAATTTGTTTTGCAAGTTTTAAATACTGTCCAAGTACCTAACTACTCAGGATGATAGTGTTTCAACTATTCTGAGATTATGTTTGCAGAAATAAAAGAGAAACGTTGAAGTAATAAAAATATGCAAACCTTAGGTGTCCCCATATTTGGCAGAGTGGTGACGGTAGCCGCCATGGAGGGGGCATAAGTGGGGACCGTAAACGGCACGAACAACATAGGCGTAGATATAGATGAAGACGCGGCAGACGTTCCTTGCACTTCTGGTCGCGTTGCGCTGTTCTTTGTTTCAACAGTAGCACTCGGTTTACTGCAGCCGCAGGCAGTTACCACCACCTGTGTTGGTTGCACGACCGTATTTGCTTGTGGTTGCACGGCGATTTGCACCGGTATCTGCACAGTTTGCGAAGGATATGGAGACGGCCTACTAGTTGTTTCGCGTTGATTACGAATAGGGCCAATAGAATCTTGTTGTGGTTGATTCTGGGGCTGCCAAACGGCGCAAGGATATACGCCGACAAGGCTGTAGCCCACAAGTGCCGGTGGCGGAGCCAAGGTAATGGCTAAATCTAACTTCAAACAACAAATACAGCTGCCAAATTGCAGCGGATCGGAGATTCGGTTACTCGCACTAAACTCGCGCGCCTTTCCCTCACGTGACGAGATGCGTGGAGAGGATGCGTGTTTACGTGTTTACCCTGTTGATCATGTCACAAACACCACGTGGCCAAGTTTTGTTTACTCGCGTTAGCGACGGCTAAGAACTCTCAAACAACTCACATGGATCGTCCGTCAGTTGAGGGAAGACGCTCCGGGAGGCGACTCCGCTGCAGGAATAAGAACAGATGCGGCAGGTAATGTTCAACGTCGCGTTTGAGGTCACAGTCGAGCGATAAATAAGCAGCTATAGAACGAACAGAAACAGGCCCCCTAAAGTCGGACGACGGCGGTTCCAGAGCCGAAGGCGGCAACGCGTGCTCACGCGGGGGCCGGCCGCCATCGGGCGTGTCGCCACCTCTCTGGGACTACCCCTAACACTTTCGCAGACATTGATATTTCTTGCATTTCACCACTATATCAAACACTTTATTCATTCACTTTCCTTTTCATTGATAAATCTTGAATTGACTCGTAAACTCTGACTTTTACTATTTCGATACAGACATATCGATTAAGTTTTATTATGACAATATACTATCTCCACATCAAACTTTGCCACATTATTCATTCTTGTGGTAGAAACATAATTATTGGGTATACTATTTAATAACGAAGCTACATTGATACATTTAACGTACTCTATTTATTAGAATATGTAAATATGTTTATAGCAGAAATAAAAAGTCTAATAAATTTCAACGTATTGAAATATCCAGTTTTATGAATTTTAAATATGTTCATTGAATGTACTTTATCACTGAAATTCAGTATTTATTATTTGATAGGCAAAATTTTTAATATTAAATAACATTTAAATAAACATCTGCCAAAAGCGGATATTTATTTTAAAATTGTATTACTATCAAATACATTTTTTAATTCTGTAGCCTCTGAAATATTAGATTTTTAAAAATACCGGGGGTTTTTCTGAGTTTTGCTCGATAAACTTTGAAAGACTCTGAGATTGTGTTAAAATGATTAGACAAATATATTTTATGTTCTGAAAAAGAAAATCCGCTACATTCAGCACGCAACGTCATATTAAAATTCCCTTCGAAATTTGAATAGGTCAGAAGTATGAAGATATTGGGCAATAGGTTATTCTCCTGCTTATATTACAACTACTGCGACCGATGGGGCGGGAGTCCAATAGCAGGGAGATCGAAACAAATTTTAATACTACCTCTCAAAAACAGCATTTTGCAGCAAAGTTAAATAGCAATTTTCTAAAAGTAAACGTTCTTTTAGGTATTTTTGCAAACTATTTTGACCTATTTGACAAATTAAAGTAAACTTAGAACTTCAAATCTTACTTCGCTAGACTCCACAGCGATCATTCTAACATAACAGAGCGTAAAAAAGTGTGGGTTAAAGATTTAATTTTGTTGTTATATTTATGTTGTTTTCCTAGACATTAAGAGAACCGTTAGAGTCGGCAATACTGTAAAGTAGGGAGGATGTGAAGAAGGAAGAGAGGGGAGGGTTCGTTGTTGAGCCGTATTAGAGTTCACACGTATTGAGACGTCGCGAAGTTTTCGATTTTTGTGAAGGAACTATATTTTCATTAATAATAATTATAAGTAGTGAAATGAATTCTATCATTATTATTAGGATCCTGAGGCTACCGGAAAAGTCCAAGACT
This sequence comes from Euwallacea similis, assembly GCF_039881205.1. Classification (NCBI taxonomy): domain Eukaryota; kingdom Metazoa; phylum Arthropoda; class Insecta; order Coleoptera; family Curculionidae; genus Euwallacea; species Euwallacea similis. The sequence continues at coordinate 2,149,879 of NC_089635.1, read as the reverse complement.
ACACAACATTTTCAGAAGTGGAGACGTCCTAAGTTCATCGTTTCGTCGAGAAAAGATGGACTCAGTATATTGTATATTTAAGAAGATTTCAGAGACAAAGAGACTATACCACTTTTCAAAACTTGAACTCTTAGCTATCATATTATGTGTTGAAAGATTGGGACGCTGATTGAACAACAATAGAAGAAAGACCAACTTGAAGTGGAAAAATTATAATGTTCCAAATAAAAACACACTGTATAAAGAGAAATATAGAATGATTTCTTAAATAAAAATGATCCGTATAGTGCGAATTTTTCCGCTAGCTCTATATCGAGTGTTTTTGAGAGGTGATTTGCCCTCATAACTTTTTTAATTTTGGCAAGCTCTGACCCAACAACCAGGGACATGTATTCATTTAAATTTTCATACTGTGCGTGTTTTTATCTGCTTTTTGTTGGGTTGTTCGATAATTAATGTCGTATTTTTTATGTTTCTTTCAAAGTGAATATATTTATATTATAGATACTTTTAGAATGTCGCTAATACTTTCTTGCGCGCTGTACTCATCAAAGTCTTTATTCATCCACTTTTCGTTGATGAATCATTATATGACTCGTAAATTTTGACTTTTACTATTTTGCCACCGATATCCCAACTAACTTTTATTAAAACTCTATATCCTGGTTAATATCACATCAATCCATTCACGTCGAGAACATCTCTATTAAATTTTATTAAGTGTTACTTTATTTAATAATGTGTTAGCATTGAAAAATTTAACGTACCATATTTATTTATTTTTATAATATATATACTCGAGGAATCAAACAAATCCAATAGATCTTAACGTATTTTTTCCCAGAACATGTTTTCTCATTCCCTGTATTATAATTAAATTTACTTTAGTAAACGAACATTTTTAATATAAGCATTATCTTGAGTTATGCTAAATTAGTACAATCTTAGGGGTAGTCTAAACTCTATCAGTCTCTGTCAATCATTACATTTTCAGCAAAATAGCGAGTTTTTCAGGGCTTTGAGAGACTTACAGTTAAAACATACAGTTACTTGATTATATATTTTCATTGTATTAATACATTTTTTGAAAGCTCAATATTAGATTTACTGCAACAGCACTGAATTCGAAACATTTAAAGAATGATGAATAATTCAGAAGGGTGGGTTTGTAGAAAAAGTGCATAAAGGGGAATGTTGTCTTTTAATTAAAAAAGTCCATAAAGTGCAAACTTTTACGTTTGCACTGTATATTAGACCTGATTGCAATCTTGGCTCTATACAGGGTAAACGGTTTTTATGTAGTAGACTAGACTACAACCAAGCACAGGAGACAATGACGACAAAAATCGATAATCACATATATTTAATGTTCGAAACATAGGGCGTGAAATCGTCAAAATTTCACGGATTTCTTGGATTTTGTTCCTCTAGCTAAAACAATTTGTTAGGTGTCAAGATGAAATTTTGTAGACAAATTATTGGTTATTCGGCTACACTGCTTTGTGCCTTCCATGGTACCAAAAATCCCCACCCTATTTAAAGCTAATCAATCGTGCATTAATTCCCCAAAATCCCCAAAAAAAATTGTGTAATATGCACTGAGAATAATTCCTTCCACAATGAATAAATACTAGAACCTCACAGTGAGTTATTATTTCCATCGTCCCCAAAAAAATACAAATCAAATTACACGGCCTATCAGTTTCGGAAGTTGAAATTTATTAATCATAAAACAAGTACAAGGCGCTTCTACGAGACGGAACAACAGAACTGTGGTTTTACTTAATTCCCACCGCAGCCGTAACCGTCTAATTTAAATCCTTAACTTTTGCGTACTTAATTAAAACAATTATAATTACGATAAAGTCTAATGAGCTACTAAAGTTTGTAATTGATTTCCAGATACCGGCCAGGACAACTTGAACCTAATTCCTAGCATTATCTGCCCAGGTCACGTAACGAAAATAAATTCGGGATAAAATTCGAGGTCTTTCCAGCACAATGGTCTTACATTTCCGTTTCATGGAAATAATGTATTTCTACCAGGTAAAGAAAATATGCGACTTTTAATAAACACAGAGAATGGTAAAAGGAAACTTAAAAGTTTAAAAGTTATTTTCCGCATCATTTCATTAGAATAAAAGATGTTTTCTCAACATCTCTTACCCCTGTACCAAAATCCTTTTTAGTAGGTGTATAAATCAACCAGGATGTCTGCCACGAAGCGTAAGGCCTGTATTAGGGAGACGAAAAACTTAAAGCTAACCGTCTTTACTCTAGCGAGAACTACATACGACAGGAGCCGAAAGCACACATTGAAAATAAAGGGTCTTTGTTTGAAATTTTTTACCCGAAATGAGCACAAAACACTCGAACGAAAATAACTTTGACAATAATTATAAATGAGCCCGTATAATACGGCATATAACAATTTCACATTTGATAATACACGCCAGAGGCTGAATGACTCAGAACCTTACAGATTCAATACTACTAGATTAGATTCAGTCTACGTACTGAGGTTTATTGTGCGTCACTGTCTAGTTCAGGTTAGTTCAGGTTCGATAGAATTTGTTGGAAAATGTCGATTTTAAGGCGTGTCCGCAAAACGCAAATAGTGGCCCATGACTCAGCATCTTATATATGGCAGAATTCAAGCAAAGTGATCAGTTGTCTAGTAGTGCTTGAAAGGGAGAACCTTCTAAATGTTTCAGTTCTCAATTTCAGATACTCCTAATTAAAAATTAAAAAGACACCCATATGAATGCATGTCCCAATACCTCAACACGTGTAATTCCCCAATACGTGTATGCATGTCATTTTAGGTCACGTTTCCAAAGGACGACGGGTGACGCCTCATGGCACTACCATATAGGTCATTTGCATTGTAATACCTAACAAAACAGTCTGGTCCGTTAGAACCAATAACTATTGAGTGTTTTCAATGAAAAATTCGGTGACATAGCAGTAGTTTAATAGCGGCATCCACTGTTTTGGTCTCAGTTATCTGACGAATGTAACGTTTAGCATTTTAATTGCTAATTTTGTACGTTTCTAACTTGAGAAAAACCACATCTAGATTTTGATGTCATTTTAAGTGAAAGAGGAAGGAAGGAAAGGAGCCTGGTTCGTTAGAAACATAACTATTTGAAGTTTCCAACAAAATAATCTTTTGTCTGACAGTGCTTAAATGGAGACATCAAATGTTTTATTCTTAGTTGTCTCATACCGAGAAAAATAAATACCTACGGAAATGAAATTTATTCCATAAGGAAATTTTATGTTATATCTCCAAATGGCACCGTCATAGAGGTTATTTACGTCGTAATACGTGAAAAAAGTGTCTGTGGTTCGTTGGAAACTCATCTATAATATGGAAGTCTTCAGCAAAGTAATCAAATGTCTACTGATGCTTCAGTTGTATAATCGAATGTTTTATTCTCAGTTTCCTGATACAGAATTTTCTGAGAAAATTACTTTAAATTTAGACACTTTGGACTTGAGAGAAAAATTCACCCACTCCAATGGAATTTGTCCTAAAATACATGTACATCCCATTTCAGGTAATATCTTACCATTATCGGGAAGGTTGCTTACGTGGCGATGCACGACAACCGAATCTGGATCGTTGTAAAACTTTATTTGACTATTAAATAAAATTTATGACAGATATCTGCAATTGATCCATATTTTTTCATTCGGCTCCCACTTTTAGAGTTCAATTTCGGTACGTCTACAGGCAGATAAACTCTAAAATGTTTGTGTGCAGCGTTCGATATGCAAATAAGAGTCCATAGTCAGTGATTCAATTGAAAAACTTATTTCACGTTTGTTTGCTCTTTGAAAATACGCCAACAAATAAACACTTCCAATTAAACTCATTTAGCAAGTAATCAAAATTAATAACAGCAGTTTACATTTAATTTTACCAGTCATCTACAATAATCCAACCCCATTACACTGAACAAACCGTACATATACTAGGAACAGGTGCATTATACATTTAATTACAGTTTAGATCCTGCAGTTTATTAAACAGTAATCTGGTGCTGTGGTGTTATTGGTCTTCGGACAACATTCCACAGGCATCCTAAACTGTATAATGAATTAATTGTCGCAAATAAGTTAGGTGTCTTGATTAGCTTATAATCCCTGATGCTAATTGCAGCGTGCAACCAGTGAAAGAGAAACTTCCCTCCGAGTCTTGACCTGAGAATGAGAAATACAAGCAAAAGTAGCGTACTTTTAAAAATACCCTAAGTTTATATGACCATTCCAAAATGATTTTCAGCATCATTGCCCCATGAGAAAAGCGGCTTTCATGGCATCTCTTACCCCCTTATTCCGAAATCCTTTTTAGTAGGTGCATAAATCACCCACCTTGTCTGGAGCAAAAGCATGGGGGCTTATTTTAAGGAGACGAAAAACAGAAAGTTAACCTTCTTTATTCTTAGCGAAAACTACACAGAAGAACATCTGAAAATATGTTCTTTGCTGTGAAATAGCTCTTTGTTGGAATAATATAAAATCCAGTATTAAAATTGTCAAGGTTGGTTACCAATACAAAAAGCATTGAAATGATATCTCTGACATGTATGCCCCCTAACATCTTGTGTGTATATAAAGTGGTCCTAAAAGGCTTTTTAAGGTAAATTTCAACAGAGGGTGAAATTTTTCTTGAGTGTTATTCATCATCTCCATTGCTCAAATGTTATTCATGTGTTGTTCGTGTTTTAGGAATAAGTTATTTGTAAGTCATTCACGTCCGCGTTGTCGTATGCCAAGCACAGGTTTCGGAGCATTGCGGCTATAAAGTGGAGTTGGAAGAGCTGCATTACCTACTTGCCTAATGGCGGAAACTCGGAACCCATTTTGCCTGCTTTTGAATAATTATTTCAAGGGAAGTGATCGACGTTTCAATTAAAAACATTGCAACACCATTAAATCTGTATTCATAAATGTTGGCGAGAATATTTGTGAAAAGAAAGCAGCAGCAGCCAAAACAACTCCTTGAAGCATATATTAAAAATTGTGCCTCAGGCTTAGTGGCTGGATGTAGACATGAATTTTGTATAAAGTACAGACACTTTATTTCAAAAATAATAGCCACAAGGGAGTTAAACGTTCCAGAAGTTTCTTTTTAAACTTAAATGCCTCGTTGCATCTAAGTTTTCATTTTGAAAGAAAATTAAATTTCATATTGTCAACCATTGTTTAGGGAATATTTTATAGTTCAGGTGCAAGTCTGTTGAGATTAGATTGAGAAAATTTAATCCAGTACCGTGTTTCTGAAAGTTTATTATATAAATTTTAAAATAGAGATGAGGTATTTGGTAAAGTTGTAGATTGCTGATGATGTTATTGAAAAACTTGTCTGTTATACTACCAGCAAGTAAATGATTAATTGTAGATTCACGAAAGAGTAATAAGAAAGAACGGAGAATGTGATGATAGAAGAGGGGAGGAGGGTATCGTTGTTGCTTACAAATACAATTTTTTTTGCACATTTATATATATTTTTGTTTCTTGTGCCCCTCTTAGGCACTAATGGTTATCTGTGATATGTAAAGAGTGACTGTGGTGAATACTGATACTTTTATCTCTAAAACATGGGACTAAATTCTTTTCCGCTTCAAATTATCGTTTTATTTTTAGTACGAAGATAGAAATGAACAAACATATCACTTACGCTAACTGTCGATTATGTTGTTCCCTATTTTTCTGTTCCGGGTTAGTTCAAGTTACATTCAGTTTATGGATTTTATTTTATCTTATTGCAACCAAATATTGTTTTCGTAACTTAAAAATGCAACAATTTACAATAAAATCTATTTTAGGTACAGCCATTTCTTTTTCCCTGTGAACTTTTATTTCCTGGAATTTCACCGGTTACTACTGAAATGAGGGGCAGACATTTGATGCAAAATTTATAGGTATATTGACAAATAAGGAAAAAGTCGAGGACTCTTTCAATATATCTTTTAGGAATTCTTCGCATTGTTCATAAATAAGTTTCTTGTTCGGAATTTAGAGTCCCTCGGGGAAAGCGCGCAAAGATACGCAGTGTAGCTATTTTTGTTTGACTTATTTCGCAAATTTCCTCTTGAGAGTCTGTGCTTGGTCATCATTTGGAAAAAGATGATTTAAATATACGACTTGCGTTCCTCGTTATTTTTAGAATGTCTCTATATATTCCAAAATACAGAGAATGTCAATAATAATTTAGGTTAAATTTTACTTGAAGCTTTGCGTCTATCAAGGCCCTATTATGGCCAATCGCATGTGTATTTGAGGATTAACATCAAATAGAGTACCCTCAGCAATTAGGCATCATGTTGCCTTACAGGCAAGAGATAATTGATAACAGCTGTATCAAATATCTATGCGTTTAGAGTAATCGAGCATCAGCTATGCGTTCATTGAAATAACATAAAGCTTAGCAATTTAATAAAGAGTAACTAGTTTGAATAGTGGAATCCCTTTGTCTGAGATAGCTCATGTCATAGCAAATAATTTAACAAAATATCTAATAATTAAGCTACACATATCAAATTCCAACCGTTCGCATGCTTCGGTTGTCTACAAATTCCTCTACAAAATTTTCTGAATTACGATGCACTGATTAGAAACGTCCCGTTTTGCATCAAAGGAAACCACTCATATGCGTTCCCTGTTCCTTAAATTTAGGGCTAATTATTAGACTCTACATGATATTCCAAATGTTTAGTAATAACAGCAAAATCCACTTTATACTTCCTTTAGAGACTTTCAGAATAATCATGTCTCGAAAATAACTTCTGACTTTGTCGGTTATATCTACTTTCGAGATAAGATAACTTATTAATTCCACTTACAGTATTCCAGCATGCCAGGAAGGGTAAATCGTCTCCCTTACAATTAATGTCTTGGTAAAGGACTGAAAATTAGGTAAACAACTTTGAAGTTTAATTAATTGTTTCACTCATTCCAGGGTGGGTTTGTTCATTAGCTTCACCTATAATTATCGACCATTTGCGTTATCCTATATCAGAACAATTAAATATCAAATTTCGTGTAAGATACATTCTACTCTGCATCCGTCAAACACAAAACTACACAAAAACATTTTTCCTTGTTTGACCGACAGGGATCATCAAGTCCTTTAAAGACAGTTTTAGTAGTGGTTACACATTAGTTTCTGCGGCCCAACAAGGGTTACAAATTTAATTTCTTGTAGAGTTTCATTAATCAAAGTCTTGCGGTCACGGTCTGCGAAATACATTCAGCTTCTACGATCCCTGACACTCTAATTCACAAATTAATACATAATGTTGCACAAGCTCAATCACTTTCCCAGTTGCTTTACAGCATCATATTTGCCACGAAGGAATGATAAATTATACCTCGCCAAAGACTTTGTTAATTATTGGCCTATTTATCAGTTGGTGAAAACATAGAGATATATGGATTAACCGTGGTGATTTTGGCGTCTAGCGCAAACCGGCCATTTGTGCAAAGTTTTGTATGGATAGATTAGTTATTGGGTTTATAATAGGGAGAACAATTCCGAAGC